>NC_092177.1:6095203-6702703 GCF_045791955.1 Oncorhynchus clarkii lewisi
TTTTCCTTTCTGTAATGAAGAAGTACGGCCATCTTGAACGAGGGTCAGTTGAAGTGTACTGTTAGAGGCGCGTGACCAGAAAGCTAGCTACAGTTTGTTTTACTCCTGTATTGAACACAGATCATCCCGTCATCAATTTGATAGATTATTTACGTTAAAAAAATACCTAAAGTTGTATTACAAAAGTAGTTTGAAATGTTTTGGCAAAGTTTACAGGTAACTTTTGAGATATTTTGTAGTCACATTGCTCAAGTTGGAACCGGTGTTTTTCTGGATCAAACGCACCAAATAAATGGACATTTAGGATATATATCGACGGAATTAATCGAACAGAAGGACCATTTGTGATGTTTATGGGACATATTGGAGTGCCAACAGAAGAAGCTCGTCAAAGTTAAGGCATGAATTATATTTTTATTTCTGCATTCTGTGTCGTGCCTGCAGGGCTGAACTATGCTTCTCTCGCTTTGTTTACGGAGGTGCTATCCTCAGATAATAGCATCGTTTGCTTTCGCCGAAAAGCCTTTTGAAATCTGACATGTTGGCTGGATTCACAACAAGTGTAGCTTTAATTTGCTATCTTGCATGTGTGATTTAATTAAAGTTTGATTTTTATAGTACTTTTATAGTACTTTTATAGTGACTTGCCAACTTTATAGTACTTTTATAGTACTTTTATAGTGACTTGCCAACTAGGTTAAATTAAAAAAAAGTAATCCGGGGGAAAGAATTATGGTCAGATTACGGGACATTACAAGGCTGCTTCCTACCGTTCTACGACAGATGCCGGAAGCTGACGCTGTCGTAGTCCATGTGGGGTCAAACGACATTCGGGAACAGCTAAAAATGTAATTTTAAAGAACTGAAAGGTTCCAAAAAGCGGCCAGTTATTTCAGGTCGTTGGACCGCGGGTGTAAAAGATTCAGTAGGCTACTGGCAATACCTTGTTAAAATATCACTGTAGCTCTGTTAGAATAACTTTTCTAGATAACTTTACAATTGTTTGCTTGCAGAGGACTACAGGGGCTAGGTAGTTACTCTTAGCAAACAAGTAGAAAGTTACACAAGCTACTGGGGACCTACTTTGGGGAATCCACACCCATCTACTTTTTCTTTCTCACTACCCCAGTGATGGTGGAAGTGTTGCCGCTGGCTCTCCATAGCCGATTGGCTGGCACTCTGTAGGGTTCCCTCCCTGAAGGGGTCTCCCCCTTCCCTGGAGAATGGAGTTAGTAGGATGTTCCTGGATTACTTGGGGGATGTTCCTGTTCTTAATCCTACCAACCAGCCAAGTCAAAAACTTCCATGGTGAGGAGACTCTGGCAATGGGGGCATCCTGTCTCGAAGCTCTACAGAGAATTCCTCTGACCTCATGGATTGGTTTTTGCTCTAACGTGCACTGTCAACTGTGGAACCTTATATAGACAGGTGTGTGCCTTTCCAAATCATATCCAATCAATTGAATTTACCACAGGTGGACTCAATGTTGAGTCTTATAGCAAAGGTTCTGAATATTTATGTAAATAAGGTATTTTTAGTTTTTTATTTGTAATACATTTGCAAACATTTCTAAAAAGCTGTTTTTGCTTTGTCATAATGGGGTATTGTATGTAGAGAAAAAATAACAGAAAAAACAATATATAATATTATAATTCAATCGTTTTTAGAATAAAGCTGTAATGTAACAATGTTGAAAAATGAAGGGGTCTGAATACCTTCTGAATGCACTGTATATATATTTGTTTTATATACCTTAAGGGGTCCTACAATTCTACATCAAATAGCTAAATAATCCATGGTATGACCATCTTAAAACAATCCCATATGTTAGCGTAACAGAAACCCTTTTATCCCCTGTCAAGACAAAACTGAACATTTCATTATTAAATACTAACGCCACGAAACATAAGAAAGCCGAGGAATTACCACGCAATGTTACACAACCATTCAAAGTTTGGGGTCACGTAGAAATGTCCTTGTTTTTTAAAGAAAAGCACATTTTTTGGCCCCTTAAAATAACTTCAAATTGATCGGAAATACAGTGTAGACATTGTTCATGTTGTAAATGACTATTGTAGCTGGAAACAGCTGATTTTTAATGGAATATCTACATAGGCCCATTATCAGCAATCATCACTCCTGTGTTCCAATGGCACCTTGTGTTAGCTAATCCAAGTGTATCATTTTAAAAGGCTAATTGGTAATTTGAAAACCCTTTTTCAATTAAGTTAGGACAGCTGAAAACTTTTGTCCTAATTAAAGAAGCAATAAAACTGGCCTTCTTTAGACTAATTGAGAATCTAGAGCATCAGCTTTTGTGGGTTCGATTACAGGCTCAAATGGCCAGAAACATAGGACTTTCTTCTAAAACGCGTCAGTCTATACTTGTTCTGAGAAATTAAGGCTATTCCATGTGAGAAATTGTCAAGAAACTGAAGATCTCGTACAACACTGTGTACTACTCCCTTCACAGAACAGCACAAACTGGCACTAACCAGAATAGAAAGAGGAGTGGGAGGCCCCGGTGCACAACTGAGCAAGACGAGAAGTACATTAGAGTGTCTAGTTTGAGAAACAGACGCCTCACACGTCCTAAGCTGGCAGCTTCATTAAATAGTACCCGCAAAACACCAGTCTCAACATCAACAGTGAAGAGGCGAGTCTGGGATGCTGGCCTTCTAGGCAGAGTTGCAAAGAAAAAGCCATATCTCAGACTGGCCAATAAAAATAAAAGATCACGATGGGCAAAAGAACACAGACACTCTGCCTAGAAGGCCAGCATCCCGGAGTCACCTCTTCACTGTTGACGTTGAGACTGGTGTTTTGCGGGTACTATTTAATGAAGCTGCCAGTTTAGGACTTGTGAGGCGTCTGTTTCTCAAACTAGACACTCTAATGTACTTGTCCTCTTGCTCAGTTGTGCACCGGGGCCTCCCACTCCTCTATCTTTTCTGGTTAGAGACAGTTTGTGCTGTTCTGTGAAGGGAGTACTGTAGTACATAGCATGGGATGAGATCTTCAGTTTCTTGGCAATTTCTTGCATGGATTAGCCTTCATTTCTCAGAACAAGATTTGACGAGTTTCAGAAGAAAGTCTTTGTTTCTGGCCATTTTGAGCCTGTAATTGAACCCACAAATGTTAATGCTCCACATACTCACCTAGTCTAAAGAAGGCCAGTTTTATTGCTTATTAATCAGAACAACAGTTTTCAGCTGTACGAACATAATTGCAAAAGGGTTTTCTAATAATCGATTAGCCTTTAAAATGATACACTTGGATTAGCTTACACAATGCGCCATTGGAACACAGGAGTGATGGTTGCTGATAATGGGCCTACACCCACCTATGTAGATATTTCATTAAAAATCAGCTGTTTCCAGCTACAATAGTCAGTTACAACATTAACAATGTCTACACTGTATTTCTGATAAATTTTATTTTATTTTTAATAATGGACAATTTTTTTTGTTTTTCTTTCAAAAACTATTCAATTTCTAAGTGACCCCAAACTTTTGAACGGTAGTGTAGGTTTGCACCAGTTGTGTTAGTTCTCATTGAGAAGCTAGCATTTAGCCAGTGATTTTCCAGGTTTACATTAAGCTATTTATAGTAGTTTGACATTTGCATACCCTCTCTCTGTGAGGATGTACATAGTCTACTGTAGTGATCCTCTTTTCACCAAGGACGTACTTCCCTCAAGGGAATTGATTAGCTTCACAGTTTTTGAAATATGAAGTAACTTTGATAAGCAATTAAATAGTTTCTTTTGCTTCTGTGTTTCATGTGTTTCTTTAGCCTTTCAAGTGCACTGTTAGATTTAAAACCTACAACGAGGCATAGTTAAGCTCTTTGGTTGGGTTCATAGTTAAGATCTCTGGTTGGGTTCATAGTTAAGATCTCTGGTTGGGTTCAAAGTTTAGATCTCTGGTTGGGTTCATAGTTTAGATCTCTGGTTGGGTTCATTGTTAAGATCTCTGGTTGGGTTCATCATTTAGATCTCTGGTTGGGTTCATAGTTAAGATCTCTGGTTGGGTTCATAGTTAAGCTCTCTGGTTGGGTTCATAGTTTAGATCTCTGGTTGGGTTCATAGTTAAGCTCTCTGGTTGGATTCATAGTTAAGATCTCTGGTTGGGTTCATAGTTAAGATCTCTGGTTGGGTTCATAGTTAAGATCTCTGGTTGGGTTCATAGTTAAGATCTCTGGTTGGGTTCATAGTTTAGATCTCTGGTTGGGTTCATAGTTAAGATCTCTGGTTGGGTTCATAGTTAAGATCTCTGGTTGGGTTCATAGTTTAGATCTCTGGTTGGGTTCAAAGTTTAGATCTCTGGTTGTGTTCATTGTTAAGACGTCTGATTGTGTTCATTGTTAAGAGCTCTGGTTGTGTTCATTGTTAAGAGCTCTGGTTGTGTTCATTGTTAAGAGCTCTGGTTGTGTTCATGCCTTGCAATTGAATTGGATTCTAACAGTATGATGTTATGGCAAACTATAACAGACAACATGGGATTCCTTATATATACAGTATACATATTTGAATATTCTTACATAGTTATACTGTAGATGTGCACTTCAAAAGTCCTGTTCGTAGAATATTTCCATCCTAACGTCTATTTAAAACTGTTCCTGATGAAAGATGGATATCTAAACGGTTTCATCATTTCTTCTCTGTTGTCGAGTTGTGCAGTTACAAGAAAAACAACAACGCTTCATATTTTTTGCAATTTTTTCCCTCAGGCTGAACTGATGAGCCAATTATTATTGTTTGTCCAACTAACCAATCCAGCAACACAGCATTTGTGAAGGGCATGGCCCGTCGTTGACCTAGACAGTACAATGTAGAATGACAATCTTACAAAAAAATTACAAATCACCGAATAGATAATTTCGAGGTTATTTTTAGTCTTAATGGGCTTCTGTTATAAGTAGAGGAAATGCAGGGAAGCTGAATAGACAGTATAATATAATGAAGGAAGGACAGACAGACAGTATAATATAAAGAAGGAAGGACAGACAGACAGTATAATATAATGAAGGGAGGACAGACAGACAGACAGACAGACAGACAGACAGACAGACAGACAGACAGACAGACAGACAGTATAATATAAAGAAGGAAGGACAGACAGACAGTATAATATAAAGAAGGAAGGACAGACAGACAGTATAATATAATGAAGGGAGGACAGACAGACAGTATAATATAAAGAAGGAAGGACAGACAGACAGTATAATATAATGAAGGGAGGACAGACAGACAGACAGACAGACAGACAGACAGACAGACAGACAGACAGACAGACAGACAGACAGACAGTATAATATAAAGAAGGAAGGACAGACAGACAGTATAATATAAAGAAGGAAGGACAGACAGACAGTATAATATAATGAAGGGAGGACAGACAGACAGACAGACAGACAGACAGACAGACAGACAGACAGACAGACAGACAGACAGACAGACAGACAGTATAATATAAAGAAGGAAGGACAGACAGACAGTATAATATAATGAAGGAAGGACAGACAGACAGACAGACAGACAGTATAATATAAAGAAGGAACGACAGAGAGACAGTATAATATAAAGAAGGAAGGACAGAGACAGTATAATATAAAGAAGGAAGGACAGACAGACAGTATAATATAATGAAGGGAGGACAGACAGACAGACAGACAGACAGACAGACAGACAGACAGTATAATATAAAGAAGGAAGGACAGACAGACAGTATAATATAAAGAAGGAAGGACAGACAGACAGTATAATATAATGAAGGGAGGACAGACAGACAGTATAATATAAAGAAGGGAGGACAGACAGACAGACAGTATAATATAAAGAAGGAAGGACAGACAGACAGTATAATATAATGAAGGAAGGACAGACAGACAGTATAATATAATGAAGGAAGGACAGACAGACAGTATAATATAAAGAATGAACGACAGACAGTATAATATATTGCAATGAGAAGGTCCAATGTCCTGATTAATAAGAAGAGTCATGGGAAATGTGCAATACAATGCAAAAGGACTTTAATAAATTCCAGAAGCTCACACATACATAAACAAAACATTTATATACAGTTTCTTTTCTCCACATAATTGGCAAATCAAAGGTAATTACAGAGTATGTAAGGAGCATATTGTACTTCACATTGAATAAAAGTGAGGTTGCTTTTCCATAGTCATCTGTCTCCCTTTACAGAAGATGAAAACAACGGTCTTCTTATCATGTATATGTTTTTTCTCTTCTCCCAAAGATCTGTTAAATCAAATGATGATTACAGTGCTAAGATTCTCTGTATAGTTCACACTGCGGTTCTACTCAGTAGTAATACATTTGATACCATAATTACATCCGGTACCTTCTCCAGAAACGATGGGGATCATTAAGAAGGTATCGTATATGTGCCACACATACTGTACATAGAGCCTCGTCTACCAAAGCAGTCTCTTTCATAAGACAACCATTAAACATCATGACTATTAACAACAGTGCTAACCCACCAAGCTGTTTATTAGTGTAGTATTGAAGATAGTAATTAAGATCAGGACATAACCACGATGAGTGACTCCAAGTGTTTACACAATGCAGTAGAGGCATATATTTGTGTGGATACCAAACCAGAAACCAAAAGGCGTGTAAATATTGAAAGTGGAGTGTAAAGATTCTTCTGTCTTCACCTTATTTATGTTAATAAATTGAAACCTGCTGAGTGTTGCTTGTACTACTACTACTCATTTCAGGTGTTCAATATTTATCATTCTTAATTTCACTTGAACAAATAATGCATTGATATAAATAAGTGCACAAAATCAAGTTTGTCTTTTTGTTGTTGTTGCTTTAAACCAACCAAGTGGAGTCAACGAACTGCCTGAGTTTTACAACTTGGAACCATCATTTGAAATATGTAATATTATATCTCACAAGTTAAATCGGCTCTGACTTGTGGGATCTGTCTATCTGACTCTAGTACACTCAGGTTAAACCATAGTGCTCTACTGTGAATCGGTCTATCTGACTCTAGTACACTCAGGTTAAACCATGGTGCTCTACTGTGAATCGGTCTATCTGACTCTAGTACACTCAGGTTAAACCATAGTGCTCTACTGTGAATCGGTCTATCTGACTCTAGTACACTCAGGTTAAACCATGGTGCTCTACTGTGAATCGGTCTATCTGACTCTAGTACACTCAGGTTAAACCATAGTGCTCTACTGTGAATCGGTCTATCTGACTCTAGTACACTCAGGTTAAACCATGGCGCTCTACTGTGAATCGGTCTATCTGACTCTAGTACACTCAGGTTAAACCATAGTGCTCTACTGTGAATCGGTCTATCTGACTCTAGTACACTCAGGTTAAACCATAGTGCTCTACTGTGAATCGGTCTATCTGACTCTAGTACACTCAGGTTAAACCATGGCGCTCTACTGTGAATCGGTCTATCTGACGCTAGTACACTCAGGTTAAACCATAGTGCTCTACTGTGAATCGGTCTATCTGACTCAAGTACACTCAGGTTAAACCATAGTGCTCTACTGTGAATCGGTCTATCTGACTCTAGTACACTCAGGTTAAACCATGGCGCTCTACTGTGAATCGGTCTATCTGACTCAAGTACACTCAGGTTAAACCATAGTGCTCTACTGTGAATCGGTCTATCTGACTCAAGTACACTCAGGTTAAACCATGGCGCTCATCTGTTTAGTCCTACATAGAACAGCTTTTGATTATGAACAGAGCCTTTCGGGTCCCTTGTGATTGTGGCTTAACTCAAAGTATTAAACTCATCCTCTCTATTATGAGGTACAATTCCCTACTGTCCTACGGAGGCAATCAGTAGACACAGTCCTCCTAGTCCTGGTAAATCACCACAATGTGGTGTTCCAGTCCAGTGGGCCATGTATATTAACACCAGCCACACTCTTCACTACTAACACCAGCTGTGGTGTTCCAGTCCAGTGGGCCATGTATATTAACACCAGCCACACTCTTCACTACTAACACCAGCTGTGGTGTTCCAGTCCAGTGGGCCATGTATATTAACACCAGCCACACACTTCACTACTAACACTAACTGTGGCACTGTAAGTGTATGGGACGATACGAGGCGATCATTGAAATAAAGGTACATGGTGACATGGGAAGAACATTCGTATACGTAGACCCATCCGCAGTAGACCCATTAGTAGTAGACCCATCCGCAGTAGACCCATTAGTAGTAGACCCATTAGTAGTAGACCCATTAGCAGTAGGCCCATTAGTAGTAGATCCATTAGTAGTAGACCCATTAGCAGTAGGCCCATTAGTAGTAGACCCATTAGCAGTAGGCCCATTAGTAGTAGACCCATTAGTAGTAGGCCCATTAGTAGTAGACCCATTAGTAGTAGGCCCATTAGTAGTAGGCCCATTAGTAGTAGACCCATTAGTAGTAGGCCCATTAGTAGTAGGCCCATTAGTAGTAGACCCATTAGCAGTAGGCCCATTAGCAGTAGACCCATTAGTAGTAGACCCATCCGCAGTAGACCCATTAGTAGTAGACCCATTAGTAGTAGACCCATCCGCAGTAGACCCATTAGTAGTAGACCCATTAGTAGTAGACCCATTAGCAGTAGGCCCATTAGTAGTAGATCCATTAGTAGTAGACCCATTAGCAGTAGGCCCATTAGTAGTAGACCCATTAGCAGTAGGCCCATTAGTAGTAGACCCATTAGTAGTAGGCCCATTAGTAGTAGACCCATTAGTAGTAGGCCCATTAGTAGTAGGCCCATTAGTAGTAGACCCATTAGTAGTAGGCCCATTAGTAGTAGGCCCATTAGTAGTAGACCCATTAGCAGTAGGCCCATTAGCAGTAGACCCATTAGTAGTAGACCCATCCGCAGTAGACCCATTAGTAGTAGACCCACCCACAGTAGACCCATTAGTAGTAGGGCCATTAGCAGTAGGCCCATTAGTAGTAGACCCATTAGTAGTAGGCCAATTAGCAGTAGGCCCATTAGTAGTAGGCCCATTAGCAGTAGACCCATTAGCAGTAGGCCCATTAGTACTAGACCCATTAATACTAGGCCCATTATAGCAGTAGGCCCATTAGTATTCGGCCCATTAGTAGTAGGCCCATTAGTAGTAGGCCCATTAGTAGTAGGCCCATTATAGCAGTAGGCCCATTATAGCAGTAGGCCCATTAGTAGTAGGCCCATTAGCAGTAGGCCCATTATTAGTAGGCCCATTAGTAGTAGGCCCATTAGCAGTAGGCCCATTAGCAGTAGGCCCATTAGTAGTAGGCCCATTAGTAGCAGACCCATTAGCAGTAGGCCCATTAGTAGTAGGCCCATTAGCAGTAGGCCAATTAGCAGTAGGCCCATTAGTAGTAGGCCCATTAGCAGTAGACCCATTAGCAGTAGGCCCATTAGCAGTAGGCCCATTAGCAGTAGGCCCATTAGCAGTAGGCCCATTAGTAGTAGGCCCATTAGCAGTAGGCCCATTAGCAGTAGGTCTAGCTTGCAGCATTACACATAGCCAGTCAGTATATCCACAAGCAAGCCCAAAAATGAAGGAAAAAAACAACAACATAAAAACAGACACCAGGTATGTAAACTTTAGTCAAACAAGGGAAAAAAAAACAAATAACAACAGACACCAGGTATGTAAACTTTAGTCAAACATAATCAATAAATATAAACATAGTCAATTCTGTGATAAATATAAATAAATACATATAAACAAAAACGTAACAGAATAAAGTACAGAAGAGATATTCATTGTATTTGTACTGTATGTTTTGTTTACATGGGGGTGGGTTATATCGTGAGTCATCGTCTAGGAGATAGATATAATAAGAGATACTGTAAATGGTTGCTTTCTATAATGTATTTCAAACCTCCTACAGGATTCACAAGGAGAGTTGTTGTCAAGTTTCAGGCAGGCAACAATGTGTCTTAATTTCTGTGAAAATTATTCAAGTTCTACTTTTTTTCTTTATCGGCAAACAAAATATTAAATCAACGAAATTAACATATTCCTTTTTTGTTGGTTGGTGTTTTTGTAGACTGTAGAGACTGTATAGTATGAGATTCACCTCTTCGTCTGTGCCTTCCTCCCTCTCTCTCTCTCTCTCTCTCTCTCTCTCCCTCTCTCTTTCTCTCTCTAGGTACTGGAAGCTAGAGATTGATTTTTATCCTGTGGCAGCGACTTGTACCTGAGCCACAGAGTGTGCCATAGAGTGGTGGTTTCAGTGCCGTCTCCTGTAATATAGAGAGACAAGACAGATATAGGGAGATTGAAGTTACAATATAATCCAGCTCTTAGAAATCTAATCTGTAGTAGCTGTTAAACTCTATTACACTCGGAAACAGTGAATACAAAAATCTCTAGATCATTTATATTCAAAAAGCATTCTTCAAGGTACAGCTGACAATCAGGTATGATTTCCTCGCCAGATGAAGTCCTTGAAGAATACTACATGAGAGCATAAACTTGTGCATTTTACTGTGATCATCAGAGCATGCAATTCTCTCCAATAGATTTAACTCCAAATGTATAATTACATCCACCACCCTACTGCAACACTTCGTTTTAACCCTGAAAACGGCATTTTGTCTCGTACTGTAGTCCTTACTCTGGCACTCTTCAGTAAGGTACCTTCTGATAGGTACAGGTATTGACATTCACGAGGTCTGCGCCAAAACTATAACGGACACATCTGTCGATATCTGATATCATCATGTTGAATCTGACCTTGAGCTGCTGCTTACATTAGGCCTACCTACAGTATGCATACTGATTATAGAAGCAAACGCCTAAATCAGCTGGTAAGAGGTGATACAACAGACTCCCCGTCCCCCGTCCCATCCCGCCCGATCTACTGTCTACTGGCATCACAAGTCATTACAGCAGCTTGGTTAGAAGTTTGGGAAATTTCAAAAAGTTCAAAAAATAAGTTCCAAAAATAAGTTCCAAAAATAAGTTTTCAAGTTAATCTCTACGCGACAACATGTATAGAAACATGTGTAAACATAAAACGACACATTCCCAACAAACAAAAAACATGTCAAATCATGTGATTTTTCTACATGTCAAATCACGTGATTTTTCTACATGTCAAATCACGTGATTTTTCTACATGTCAAATCACGTGATTTTTCTACATGTCAAATCACGTGATTTTTCTACATGTCAAATCACGTGATTTTTCTACATGTCAAATCACATGATTTTTCTACATGTCAAATCACGTATTTTTCTACATGTCAAATCACGTGATTTTTCTACATGTCAAATCACGTGATTTTTCTACATGTCAAATCACGTGATTTTTCTACATGTGCTATATCATGTGGTTTTTCTGGAAGGGTTGGCTATAACACTTAGCTAGAGTGATTGTTTTAGGTAATATATTGTAAATTACAACAACAACATCTGCCATCCTTTCAAATGTTCATGTTCTGAGATCATGTCAAATGGTAATATCTATGTACAGTATGTTAAGTATGAATATGTTAATGGCTCTGCTAGCTAAGAAAACACACAAACCACAGGAGGGTTTGGTCTGACATCAACAACTGACCTGGTATGCACTATGGCCCTGTGGAATATGGGACAAACAAAAGAGCATATTGGCCTCTTTGCTGTTGCATATTCATACCCGTGTCTGAGATCACTCAGCCAGCCAGGGAGGTTGCTCACTTGATCTGCCACAACTAAAGCACAGATGGAGACAGAGGTTTCCCTCACGTCACCGGGAGGGGGATTGACCTCTAAAACTACCGGCTGGGAACAGGGAGATAGACAGAGATAAAAGAAAAGGAAGGAAGATATGAGGGAGGGAATAAAAGAGAGAAGGGAAGCTAGGGAGAGAGGAAAAGAGGCTGTGGTGCACTGAGCAGCATTGGATCCTACCAAACAAAGCTCTTAGGATATTAAGATACCATATGGTGCCATAAATATTTAGTCTCTGAAGTCTTTTTTTGACTAGCTTCCCTCTTTAGCGCCTACATCTGTAAGTCCCCTTAAACATTCATCTGACCTTCATCTGTAAGTCTCCTGTGTCTCCTATTAGGATTCAATGTGTGCTGTTATATCCTTTATCCTCTAGCAGCTTTAGGTAAAAGGTCAATGGAAGAGGCACGTAAAATCACTGTCTTTCACTTTCATGAACAAATAAAAACATCACAATCTGCTTTATCCTGTATTTTGGACTTTTTGTATTACAGGTTTATGCTCGGGGAGATTGAGTGGTGTCAACTTGCCATATGCTGCTTTTGTTAAGGCCAGGCTGACTTGAACGGATCACAGTTGTGAATTCAACACTCGATAAAACATTTTCATTTCATGAGATAAAGAAAAACATTAATGTTAATATTCTGGGGAGCATTAGAGAATGTATCTGAACTGTATCAATGTTAAAAGAGGAATCTATTGGAGCGAGAGTTTACAGACAAGTCAAAACTAGGAAGTTGTAGCCAGTATTGTCAGTCATTGGCTGTCAGAGGTCCAATAATATTAAAGACCTAGTTACTGCCAATTATATTTAGGTATTATTATGTTTGTTCCTTGTATAATGACAAACCGGGGCATAGGTTAAACTACTTTTAATGAACATATACTTCAGCTAGAAAACTCCTCATTTAGCCATGCAAGGCATTCTTCAACCACCTGCCACCCCCCCGCATAGCTTGCTGGGTAACGTAGTCTAAATGTTATAAACACATAACAACACAGGTATACCTAATATAATATTAACAATCCTAAAGGACATTGACTTCTTTCCTCTTTTATCTATTATCCTCTCCCGAAACCTAATTACAGAGATTTTAATCATATTGTATTATGAGTGATTAACCCTTTAATGCTTTTAATTAGCCTTTTGAGCTCTAGATTCTCACCAAACCCTGATTTACTTCACGTGTAGGCTTTGAATAAGCACACTTAACTGTCATATCTAATGCCAACAGGGAGGCCCTACTTTTCAAACTCTCCAGGTGACAGGAGATTACAATAGAGATAATAGATCGTCCTGACATCTCTAAGGTGGTGCTGGTCTTTCAGGTTGAACAACACTGTCCCACTTTAGACCAAAAGCATGTGTTTGACAGAATCTGACCAAATATTATGACCAATAATTACATAAGAAACAAAAAAGTGATTAAACTCGAAATGCCTGACCAATAATTACCCCATAAGAAACAGATAATGATTCAATTCAACTCGCAAAGCCTTTTTCAGATTAGCAAACCCAGATTAGCAAGCCCTACACTAGATAAAATATAATGATTGAACAGCTGATTCGGCACATTACAAGGACGTAGGAGAATGGTGATTTAATCATGAATTCATTCAGATTAGCTTAAAGGAGAAGTATTTCTCACTGATGAACAAAATCAGGAATATATGAAATACACCATTAATACTGCCCCCTCCCAAAAATTTTTTTTTTTTTAAATCAGAATTTATCTGAATTTTACCAAAACATTGGATAAATATTTGTGCGTATTTCAGGGGGTCTTTTAGTGCAGGACATAACCAGTATGAGTGCAAAGCCATTCTGACAACTTGACAGGGAGCACTACGAACAACAAGTGAAGTATATGTTCCTGTGCTGGCTCTGCAAGTAGGCTTACGGATAATGTACCATGGGCAGTGTTGCTTCTAAATGGGTTTTAAATAAAAGATTGGTGAGAGGGAAAAGAATATCTGCTTTGTGTGGGTGTCTCTTTAAATTACCATGTACACAACTCATTTGTAAGAACTATGCTACAAGGGATTGAAAATGATAGACAGTAATTTGTAAGAACTATGCTACAACAGATTTCAAAAGGATGGAAAAGCTTCAAGAGGCCACAAGGAGGGCAACAAGGCAAACCCCCCTCCCCCCAAAAAATCTGTACAATTCTGTGAAGATTGACAAGTACAAAATTCAAGAATGTTACCCTGCAACAAATAAAATCATAAAAGATGTATGATAAAACTGCAGGATGTGTTATTTTAGATGTGAACAAAAATCATGAAAAACAAAAGACCAAAAAATTAAATTAAATAAACTACAAACTAATCCCCGCATTTATAATCAAATGTATCGTACTGTATGAATGAATCCCATGCTATGACCATTAATACTGAATTAATTAATGAATAAATTAATGAATGTATATTAATACTGTCTCTCTACCACACCATAACAACTACCAATGACGAACCCTGACCTATATTAATACTGTCTCTCTACCACACCATAACAACTACCAATGACGAACCCTGACCTATATTAATACTGTCTCTCTACCACACCATAACAACTACCAATGACGAACCCTGACCTATATTAATACTGTCTCTCTACCACACCATAACAACTACCAATGACGAACCCTGACCTATATTAATACTGTCGCTCTACCACACCATAACAACTACCAATGACGAACCCTGACCTATATTAATACTGTCTCTCTACCACACCATAACAACTACCAATGATGAACCCTGACCTATATTAATGCTGTCTCTCTACCACACCATAACAACTGCCAATGACGAACCCTAACCTATATTACAACACCAACCACCTGCTTTAAAAAAGAGATCCCGGCAAGCTAAGTCATTAAAGATTCTAATGAATTGGTTAAATGGGCTCAGCATCCATCTTTTACTGACTAGCTACCCCCTCCTCCGATTGGTCCTAAAGCCCTCGTCTATCTACCTTCTTTTTCTATTGGTCCCAAAACCCTTTCTAGCTATAACCTCTTTCTATTGGTCCCAAGCCTCCATCTTTACCTTGATCTTATTTACCCACCATACTGTCTCCATTCCATAGAGCTCCGCCCTGCTCTGCTCTGCTCTGCCCTGCTCTGCCCTGCTCTGCTCTGCCCTGCCCTGCTCTGCTCTGCCCTGCTCTACTCTGCCCTGCTCTGCTCTGCCCTGCTCTGCTCTGCTCTGCACTGCTCTGCTCTGCTCTGCCCTGCTCTGCTCTCCTCTGCCGTATTGTCTGCCCTCAGCAAGACCACCTCTCCTCACCTCCCTGGCCTGCATTTATTTATTAGGGCACTTCGCATTTGGCATATCTCTTAGGGAATCATAAGCCTCAGACCAGACACTAGCATTCAACATTTTTTTTTTGCTTTGCTCTACTCCTCATGCTGACAAAGCCTTCAGAGCCTCCATAGTCAAGACACCACTTAATATCTCCAGCACGCAACGGAAATCTGGGATTATTTAATGAGGTCTTATTATTCTGTAGTGGAAACTCTTGGGGGATACGTTTCCTACTATTTCAGGGGAAAGTGAACAGCTGATTGAACCCAAATCAAACACTCTATGTTTGGTTTTCCTCTGTCTGTCAGACATGCTAGTTTTTTTTCCAGGTTTGTCAATCAAAAAAGCTTAGCGCTGCTTTAATCCGTTGGTCCTCAGCAAATACACCTGGGCAGAGTTCAATTAGTAGCGTGGCCGGCGTGATTCTCAAGCATGCTATTACTCTGCCGCCAGCCTTTCTCACTTAAGATTCTCATTTAAGACTAGTTCCCACCATTTCACTGCCTCCATTATACTTTAAAGTGGAACATTAACCCAAATAAGGTTAAAGGGTTTTTTACAAACATATAATACAAGATAGCAAAGGGAGGTATAATCTGTCTTTTTCAAGAAGTAAAGATAGATTTAATTTGAATGAGGTTTCTTGGCCAAACTTCATTTCTCTCCTTCCTCTCTGAGGTATTCTTCCTCAATATTCAATGCTGATGACATTAATGCACATGTGACTTTTTGTGTGGTTCATTCTCCCGGCTCCCTCCCGCTGCCACCCATCACCCTCCATCTTATCAACAAAGGGACAGTGATACGGGGAGTGGGAGTGGGAACAATAGGTAGCTTTAGAAAATAAGTTATGAATTACCTGTCTGGTGTGGATTTGCCCAGGAGTCTTGAATCCCCCCTGACAGCTGCACTCTGAGACCGAGTACGGGTCTGAGCTGGTGGAGGAGCACTTGGAGTGCGAGTCACAGCCCACCACAAACGTGTTGTCTAGCGGGAGCTCCTGAATCACGTGGTGTTTATTGGGCGCCATCGGGGTCTCTGGTTTGATTTGGAAGGTTGGCTGGGGGGAGGCAGACTTGTAATGCTTGGCTAAGTCTGGGCTGTCAGGTTTGAAGGTGGTCGGAGTAGTGGCCCAGTTATATTTCCCCATGGTCTGCTCATCTAGCTCCACAGGCAGGTCCAGGGTTCCATTAATGTGCTCCTGGCTGGGATCATCAGGCTTGGATTCTTCAATGCTGACAAAGTTCAAGAGGAGGCTCTTAGGGGATCTCTTCTTTTTCTTCTTTTTCTTTTTGATTTGACGGTTCTCCTGGTTGGGCGACACCCACTCGCCGCTCTGCTTGCCCTTCTGCACCACTTTGTGCCTGGGCGTCTGACGGCAGCGCACCAAGGCCGTCACGAAGATGACTAAGATGACTGTCATGGTCCCAGCTATAATTGCGATGACAACTATCACGTATCCGTTGGCTTGGGGTGTGACCTCACTGTCTCCCACGTTACGGTCCAATGGAGTCTCCAAGCTCTTACGTAGCTGCTCTAGAATGAACGTAGCGTTGGATACAGTCTCGTTAATGAACAGGTGAATGAGGGCGATTGCGTGTAAGGACTCTGGCTGGCCCAGGTCTTTGACTTTCACCACTAGCCTGTGTAAACCCTGATCGGCTGAGACTATCTTCTCCTGCAGAGTTATATTACCAGTTGTTTTGTCTATGGCAAACAGCCCTCTTATTGATCCCCCAATGAAACTGTACTGCAGCTCAGCATTCATGCCAGTGTCATTGTCTATAGCGAACACTCTGGTGACCACAGACCCAGGGCTGGTGGTAGACTGGACCAGATCGTAAGAGTAGTTGGACGAGGGAATAACAAAAACAGGTCGATTGTCATTGACATCCACAACGTTTATGGTGACCTTGGCGTATGAAGTGCTGGGTGGTTGCCCTCCGTCTATAGCCTTCACCATAAAAGTGTATGAGCTTTGCAGCTCTCTATCAAACGTGATGTTGGGTTTGATCACACCGGTCTGGGGATCAATAATGAAATTGTCTTTCCCGTTCAGGATGGACAGTGTTATGACGGAGTTGTCACCTGCGTCAGAATCTGTGACGGTGATCAGGCCCACGGTCCCGTACAGAGGCAGGTTCTCAGGCACGTAGAAGTTATACTCAGGATGGGTGAAAGCTGGGCTGTTGTCGTTGAGGTCCTGCACTATTAACCTCACTGTGACATTGCTCTGCAGGGAAGTAGACCCATTGTCTCTCGCCATGACAGTGAACGAATACTTCTCCTGCTTCTCTCTGTCCAGGCGTTTTCCAACGGAGAGGATACCTGACCGTCGATCTATGTTAAACCCATCAGGAGCGTCAGGGCCAAGAGAATAAATAATCTCTGCATTATGTCCGGTGTCTGCATCCATGGCACTGATCTTTATGAGCTGCGTGGATGGATCATTGTTTTCTGGTATGGACAGCTGAATCTCAGGCTGAGGGAAGATGGGAGCGTTGTCATTCTCATCCTTAATTTTAATTAAAACCATCGCTGAAGTGTTCAAAGGAGGCTTCCCAGAATCCGACGCCACTATCTTAATTGCATATTCCCTGGTTGTTTCGTAATCTAGGGGGGCCGCAGTCTCCAGCAGGAACTGGTCATTAAAGACGGGCTTTAACCTGAAAGGAACATCGTGGTCAGTATAACAAGTCACTTTTCCGTTCAGATCAGAGTCCTTGTCCGTCACTGTAATTAGGGCTATTTTTGTGTTGAGAGGAGCATTCTCTGACAGTAGAACAGTTCCATTTACAAGGTTCATTATGTACCGAGTGTCTATGGACGGAACATTGTCATTAATGTCCGTTACGTTGACGATAACAGCAGCTCTGGAGGGGGTGGAGCTGCCATCGCTGGCAAGGACAATGAGTTTGTGGACTGGAGTGGCTTCTCTGTCTAAGGGCTGCTTGACAGTGATCAGCCCGGTGGTGCTGTCTATGGAAAAATGCCTCTTGGTGGATGAGGAGATCTGATTAGAGAAGGAGAAGTGGATCTGGGCATTGGAGCCGAGGTCAGCGTCTGTGGCGTGGAGTTGGGTGACGGAGGTTCCTATGGGGGCGTTCTCGGGGATGTTCACCTCCACCTCACTGTCCTTGAAGACCGGTCGATTGTCGTTGACGTCGGAGATGGTAACCTGGAGGATGGCCGTGCTGGACTTGGGTGGCGTTCCTCCGTCCTCCACCTTGATCTTCATGACGAAGGTGTCCTTCTGCTCGCGGTCCAGGCTCTGCTGGACGATCAGCTGAGGCCATCTGTCTCCCTCTGGGGTCTCGATGATGTCCAGGCCAAACTCACTCACACTCTGTAGAGACAGGGAGATAATGAAAACACAGAAAATTAGTGAGTTTCAGTCATATGTTCCTGGACATCCTGGAGCATGCTACTCATTGCTTTGTTATTCATCAGTGTGGGGACGTTTCACATGCATTTCACCTGAAACATGACCATCTTTTATGACATGTCATACAGTGCTATTGTCTACAAGTTGTCCTGTAAAACTGTCACTAGACTCACACAGCTGGTTTCATTGTCCAGAATTAACACCAATAAAATGTAGTTTGTTTTTAGCTATAAGCTAAGTTCTATAATGTTCTCAAAATATTTGCTTTACGATGAAATCCAGAGGAAAAGATCCACTTATTACCGAAATACGGTTGGGATGCTGAGAGAGAGGTAAACCGTTTATATCCATAACCCAAAACGTTTAGCTCTTCTTTATGTTATAAACAGGAAACTGACAGACGGAATCTGCACATATCGTATAATGTTTTAGCCCCCCTGCCTTCCGCAGAGGAACTGCTTTGACACAATTTTGATTCAATTGTATCTCACTATCTTGCGTCTACTTTGGAATAGAGGAGACAGCTCACAAAATGTCAAGTTCATATGTGAGAGAGACAGTTGAAAGTGAAGCCACAGAGATAAGCTTTATGTATTAGAAGGGACAGAGAGACTCCACATTAAACAGACTTTCACCCAAGGGGTGCTAAACCAGTAGGCCATAGTAAAGCCTCATGAAAATGAAAACAAATGCATGTAATCCCCATGAGAAACTGACTCTGACTGTTCAAAGTAATTGCCTTCCCCCCCAAAAAAATGTAGCCCTATTATTTATGATTACAGATCAGCTATGTGGTAAAGATGGGTTCTGGCATATTTGCAATCGTTTTGATTTAGAGAGGGAGAGGGAGGTGGAGAGGGAGAGGGAGGTGGAGAGGGAGGTGGAGAGGGAGAGGGAGGTGGAGAGGGAGGTGGAGAGAGGGAGGTGGAGAGAGGGAGGTGGAGAGAGGGAGGTGGAGAGGGAGGTGGAGAGGGAGGTGGAGAGGGAGAGGGAGGTGGAGAGGGAGAGGGAGGTGGAGAGGGAGGTGGAGAGGGAGAGGGAGGTGGAGAGAGGGAGGTGGAGAGGGAGGTGGAGAGGGAGGTGGAGGTGGAGAGGGAGGTGGAGGTGGAGAGGGAGGTGGAGAGGGAGAGGGAGGTGGAGAGGGAGGTGGAGAGGGAGAGAGAGGTGGAGAGAGGGAGGTGGAGAGGGATAGGGAGGTGGAGAGGGAGAGAGAGGTGGAGAGAGGGAGGTGGAGAGGGATAGGGAGGTGGAGAGGGAGGTGGAGGTGGAGAGGGAGGTGGAGAGGGAGGTGGAGAGGGAGAGGGAGGTGGAGAGGGAGGTGGAGAGGGAGAGAGAGGTGGAGAGAGGGAGGTGGAGAGGGATAGGGAGGTGGAGAGGGAGGTGGAGAGGGAGAGGGAGGTGGAGAGGGAGAGGGAGGTGGAGAGGGAGGTGGAGAGGGAGGTGGAGAGGGAGAGGGAGGTGGAGAGGGAGAGGGAGGTGGAGAGGGAGAGGGAGGTGGAGAGAGGGAGGTGGAGAGGGAGGTGGAGAGGGAGGTGGAGGTGGAGAGGGAGGTGGAGAGGGAGAGGGAGAGGGAGAGGGAGGTGGAGAGAGGGAGGTGGAGAGGGAGAGGGAGGTGGAGAGGGAGAGGGAGGTGGAGAGAGGGAGGTGGAGAGGGAGGTGGAGAGGGAGGTGGAGAGGGAGGTGGAGAGGGAGAGGGAGGTGGAGAGGGAGAGGGAGGTGGAGAGGGAGAGGGAGGTGGAGAGGGAGGTGGAGAGGGAGAGGGAGGTGGAGAGAGGGAGGTGGAGAGGGAGGTGGAGAGGGAGGTGGAGGTGGAGAGGGAGGTGGAGAGGGAGAGGGAGAGGGAGGTGGAGAGAGGGAGGTGGAGAGGGAGAGGGAGGTGGAGAGGGAGGTGGAGGTGGAGAGGGAGGTGGAGAGGGAGGTGGAGAGGGAGAGGGAGGTGGAGAGGGAGGTGGAGAGGGAGAGAGAGGTGGAGAGAGGGAGGTGGAGAGGGATAGGGAGGTGGAGAGGGAGAGAGAGGTGGAGAGAGGGAGGTGGAGAGGGATAGGGAGGTGGAGAGGGAGGTGGAGGTGGAGAGGGAGGTGGAGAGGGAGGTGGAGAGGGAGAGGGTGGTGGAGAGGGAGCTGGAGAGGGAGAGAGAGGTGGAGAGAGGGAGGTGGAGAGGGATAGGGAGGTGGAGAGGGAGGTGGAGGTGGAGGTGGAGAGGGATAGGGAGAGGTAGAGGGAAAGGGGGATAGAGAAATCTAAGAACCTAAATGAGACACATGCATTTTAAGAAACAAAGAGGGTCTTTGAAGGTCTTTCAGTCTGAAGCAGTTTCATGCTAAAACAAGAAAAAGCATCGTCTTTAAAGAGATAAGCTTCATGCTGCACATAATGTTGTAAGAGATTACTCTGTCTAGGCACAGCAATGAAACGAGATGAAGATACATACATTCTGACTGTGAACGGTACAATTTAGAACAAATGTGTTCACTTGACAACCCAGTAGATTTAGAACCAGTATCCTTCCTGTAACAATATAGTAAGGACCATGGCAGTGGGAGGAAGGCCAATACTATGTATGGTAGCTGCAGCATAGACATGTTGTACATGGTTGTTGTTGGTGCTGAGGGTTGACTTGCTGTGAATGTTGTCACCAGTCTGAACCACTGCCAAGTGACAGAAGTCCCTCCAGAAACCAAAGCAGCACTGCCTGAATGAGGAGGGTCACTTTATCGAGACTTGACATACATCTATTCTTTCTACAGTCTGAGACATAACTCAACAAAAGACTGGAGAGCAAGAACAATGACCATCCAATAACAATGAGTTCTAGTAGAAGATGAGTTCTAATAGAAGATGAGTTCTAGTGGAAGATGAGTTCTAATAGAAGATGAGTTCTAGTAGAAGATGAGTTCTAGTGGAAGATGAGTTCTAGTGGAAGATGAGTTCTAATAGAAGATGAGTTCTAGTAGAAGATGAGTTCTAGAAGAATATGAGTTATTGTGGAAGATGAGTTCTAATAGAAGATGAGTTCTAGTAGAAGATGAGTTCTAGTAGAAGATTAGTTCTAGTAGAAGATGAGTTCTAGTAGAAGATGAGTTCTAGTGGAAGATGAGTTCTAGTGGAAGATGAGTTCTAGTGAAAGATGAGTTCTAGTAGAAGATGAGTTCTAGTAGAAGATGAGTTCTAGTGGAGGATTATTTCTAGTAGAAGATGAGTTCTGTAGAAGATTAGTTCAAATAGAAGATGAGTTCTAGTAGAAGATGAGTTCTGAAGAAGATGAGTTCTGAAGAAGATGAGTTCTGTAGAAGATGAGTTCTAATAGATGATGAGTTCTGTAGAAGATGAGTTCTGTAGAAAATGAGTTCTAGTAGAAGATGAGTTCTAGTAGAAGATGCTCTCTAGTGGAAGATGTGCTCGAGTAGTAGATGAGTTCTAGTAGAAGATGTGTTCTAGTAGAAGATGAGTTCTAGTAGAAGATGTGCTCGAGTAGAAGATGTGCTCGAGTAGAAGATGAGTTCTAGTAGAAGATGAGTTCTAGTGGAAGATGAGATCTAGTAGAAGATGAGATCTAGTAGAAGATGAGTTCTAGTAGAAGATGAGTTCTAGTAGAAGATGAGATCTAGTAGAAGATGTGTTCTAGTAGAAGATGAGTTCTAGTAGAAGATGAGTTCTAGTAGAAGATGTGCTCTAGTAGAAGATGCGCTCGAGTAGAAGATGAGTTCTAGTAGAAGATGTGTTCTAGTATCAGATGAGTTCTAGTAGAAGATGAGTTCTAGTGGAAGATGAGCTCTAGTAGAAGATGAGTTCTAGTAGAAGATGAGTTCTAGTAGAAGATGAGGACCGTAGAGGATGAGTTCTAGTAGAAGATGAGTTCTAATAGAAGATGAGTTCTGTAGAGGATGAGTTTTAATAGAAGATGAGTTCTAGTAGAAGATGAGGACCGTAGAGGATGAGTTCTAGTAGAAGATGAGTTCTAATAGAAGATGAGTTCTGTAGAAGATGAGTTCTAATAGAAGATGAGTTCTAGTAGAAGATGAGTTCTAGTAGAAGATGAGTTCTAGTAGAAGATGAGTTCTAGTAGAATATGAGTTCTAGTAGAAGATGAGTTCTAGTAGAAGATGAATTCTAGTAGAATATGAGTTCTAGTGGAAGATGAGTTCTAATAGAAGATGAGTTCTAAAAGAAGATGAGTTCTAGTCGAAGATTAGATCTTGTAGAAGATGTATATTCATGGAGTAGTTCTTGAACATAAATTTACTAATTACTAAGAACTACACATGAGTTTTCTGACTAACTATTTGACCATTGACCAAGCCGACATTAAGATAACTGTGGGCGAAACTTTTCTATAAAATGAATCGGAGTGATTTCACCATTGGAATACAGTGAAAACATAACATTTTAGCCCTTCGTACAATATGGTTGTTAAATCTTATTATAAACTTTATTTTCTGGGACTTTGGCTCAGTGCTTCCATCCAGTCGATGTCACAGCTGCTCCTAATTTGATTTATGAGCCAGACAAGGTTTTTCACCACCTCTGTCTCATTTTCACGTTAGACAACATAACATTTAGAGCATTTCAATCAGTTTCAGAGAGCTGTGGCTAACTATCTATAATGGCTGTTTATTTTTACTTGAGTGAATTCAAATTAGGCTGATGGATTGTGATAACATCTAGGGCAGGTATACTTACTGTAGAAAAGGTTAAGCAAGAATATGAATCACTGGCCCTAAGGTGGGAGTGACAATAACCGTATAAATAAAATACATAACTGAACTGTTTATAAGAGAGTGGTTCCTTCCTCTTCACCCATACTGACCTCCTAAACCCTGTTGATGAAGCATTCATCTACCATTGTGGATCACGCATCTATATGGACCATACATCTACAGTCACCTCCATAATTATTGACATCCTTGATAAACATTAGCAAAAAATACTGTAGAAATAATACAAATACTGAGCTATACTGCATGAAATTGTTTTTGTTGTTGATTATATTTCTTACACTAATACAATTGCTCAGAAATGTATGCCGATGACTCAAGTTTTTTCTTAAGTCCGCAATCTGCTCATTTGGTAACCCACCAAAGGGACAGCACCAGACACTCCTTATCTAGGCGTGGACTGCAAACATTGGCATGTTTTACGTATCTGTTTTCAACTCTGTCAGTGGTTTGTCAACTCCGTCACTGATGGCTAACCCCCTTCAGATCATTATTTTTGTCAATATTCAGTAAAAGAAAATATTGCAATCACTGTCATAAAACATATGTATCTTCTGTATTAGTATTAGTATTTATTATGGATCCCCATTAGTTCCTGTCAAGGCAGAAGCTACTCTTCCTGGGGTTTATTTAAAAATATATATTTAACTAGGCAAGTCAGTTAAGAACAAATTCTTATCTTCAATGATGGCCTGTTCAGGGGCAGAACGACAGAGCTTGTCAGCTCGGGGATTTGAACTTGCAACCTTTCAGTTACTAGTCCAACACTCTAACCACTAGGCTACCCAGGAATGTACCACCATTAGTTCCTGCCAAGGCAGAATCTAATTTTCCTGGGGTATATTAAGGATCCCCATTAGTTCATGCCAAGGAGGCAGCTGCTCTTCCTGGGGTTTATCATGGATCCCCATTAGTTCATGCCAAGGCAGCAACTACTCTTCCTGGGGTTTATTATGGATCCCCATTAGTTCCTGTCAAGGCAGCAGCTACTCTTCCTGGGGTTTATAATGGATCCCCATTAGTTCCTGTCAAGGCAGCAGCTACTCTTCCTGGGGTTTATTATGGATCCCCATTAGTTCCTGTCAAGGCAGCAGCTACTCTTCCTGGGGTTTATAATGGATGCCCATTAGTTCCTGCCAAGGCAGCAGCTACTCTTCCTGGGGTTTATTATGGATCCCCATTAGTTCATGCCAAGGCAGCAGCTACTCTTCCTGGGGTTTATTATGGATCCCCATTAGTTCATGCCAAGGCAGCAGCTACTCTTCCTGGGGTTTATTATGGATCCTCATTAGTTTCTGCCAAAGGCAGCAGCTACTCTTCTTGGTGTCCAGCAAAATGTAAGGCAACAGTATACAATATAATAAAAAAAAATAACATTAAAATACATTTTACGACAGACTTTACAATACATTAAGTGTGTTCCCCCAGGCCACTACTCCACTACAACACCACCCAGGTGTACGTGCGTGTGTGTGTATAGTGTCTGTGTATAGTGTGTATGTATAGTGTGTGTGTATAGCGTGTTTGTACCTGTGTGTGTGTGTGTGTGTGTGTGTGTGTGTGTGTGTGTGTGTGTGTGTGTGTGTGTGTGTGTGTGTGTGTGTGTGTGTGTGCGTGTGTGTTTGTGTGTTTGTACCTGTGTGTGTTTGTACCTGTGTATGTGTTTGTAGCTGTGTGTGTGACTCTTCACAGTCCTTGCCATTCTATAAGGTTTATTTTTATCTGTTTTAAAATCAAATTGTAATGCTTACGTGAGTTACTTGGTGTGGAATAGTTCCATGTAGCCTTGGGTTTATTTAATATTGTGCATATCCCATAGTCTGTTCTGGCATGTCTTGTCCGAGCTGTGAGCTAGTAGTTTCAACAGACAGCTTGGTGCATTCAGCTTGTCAACACCTCTTACAAAAACAAGTAGCGATGAAGTCAATCTCTCCTCCACATGGAGCCATGAGAGATTGACATAACAGTTTACAATCCAGGGTTACTCCAATCAGTTTAGGCTCCTCAATTTGCTCAATTTCCACATTATTATTATTATGAATGATTTGTCCCAAATACAATGCATTTAGTTATTTTATTTTATTTAGGACTAACTTATGTATTGCCACCCTTTCTGAAACTGACTACATCTCCTTGTTAAGTGTTGCAGTGATTTAACTAGCTATAGTAGCTCACTTGCATAGTGTTGAGTCATCCAAATACATAGACACATGGGATTTACACAGAGCCAGTGGCAGGTCATTAGTAAAGAATTAAAAAAGTAAGGGGCCTAAACAGCTGCCCTGGGGAATGCCTGATTCCAGCTGGATTATGTTAGAAAGGCTACCATTAAAGAACACCATCTGTGTTCTGTTAGACAGGTAACTATCAATCCACAGTATAGCAGGGGGTGTAAATCCATTACATACACATTGCTCCAGCAGCAGACTAACGTCAAAAGCTGCACTGAAGTCTAACAAAACAGCTCCCACAATCTCTCCGCCAATCATCAGTAATTTGTGTAAGTGCTGTGCTTGTTTAATGTCCTTCCATATAAGCATGCTGTTGTCAATTTGTTTACTGTAAAATAGCATTGTATCTGGTCAAACACATTTTTTTCCAAAAGTTTACTAACGGTTGGTAGCAGGCTGATTGGTTGGCTATTTGAGCCAGTTAAGGGGGCTTTACTATCGGAATGACTTTTGCTTCCCTCCAGGCCTGAGGGCACACACTTTTTTTATGCTTGTATTAAAGAGATGGCAAATAGGAATGACAATACCAACCTCTATCATCCTCAGTAATATTCCATCCAAGTTATTTGACCCATGTGGCTTGTCATTGTTGATAGACAACAATAATTTGTTCAACCATTCCAAACTCACTTTACGGAATTCAAAATTACAATGCTTGTCTATCAACATTTGGTCAGTTATACTGAGATGTGTAGGTTTGGTGTTTGTTGTTGGCATGTCATGCCTAAATTTGCTAATCTTGCCATTAAAAAAAAATATTAAAGGAGTTGGCAATATCTGTGGGGTTTGAGATGAATGAGGCATCTGATTCAATTAATGAGTTTGCTTCATTTTTCCCAAAATGTAGTTTAAGGTACTCCAAAGTGTTTTACTATCATTCTTTATATTAATCTTTGTTTCAGAGTACACTCTACCCATGGTGATGGATAACAAATGGATTTTTCATGAACGCTACGACCATTTTTATACCCTAGTGGCAGAGGAAGCCATGGAAGGCCACTTTAAAGTTTCTTCAACTGAGATTAATTTTAAAGAGTAGAACACGTTAATCCAGATTTACATTTGTATTTATTTATTGTATTTACAAGAATCTTTAGGAGTGCCAAATCATTTTGATACCTTTCTTTTTCAAGAAAACATATATTGCTTAATAAACAAAATCACTTTCTCTGAGAAATGTTATTCGTATAATTGAACTGTCTAATTTAGCATCCAATGAAGAACATTAATCAATTATGAAATGCCAACACCTAGTGTTATTACAGTATTCTGTATTCTGGCATAACTGACATCTATAAAATGAATAGACAATAATAGACATTTTCAACATTTCTCTTTGTTTTCTGTGACATCAGAACCTACTGGTTATGCTCCTAATAGCAAATAAGTTAGATGTTGATCCCAAGAACAGAATTTCTAAACAGAGAGGAGTTGTTGCTCCAAATCCACCCACTGAAATAAAGACTTCCTTTTTCTCTCAACACTGAGTTTATCTGGCTCTCCTATAGCAGGATATTGATCTGCACAAGGTGATGCCGACAGAGCCCGCCCACAACAAATGCTGTTAAGATATAAGAGATACTGAAAATGACTCAAAATAGGAAGGATTCGGTTTCCTGCAGTGTGGTGCAAAACTCTTTAAATGCTTGGGGAAAAATACAATTTGGAGTAGGGTAGAACCCGAAAAAACCAAAGTCAATTCCTCCATCCCTTGAGTCTGAACTGCTTCACATGTCAATGTCTCAAATGGCACCATATCCTTCCTGTTTGGCCCTGTCCGGGGGTGTCCTCGGATGGGGCCACAGTGTCTCCTGACCCCTCCTGTCTCAGCCTCCAGTATTTATGCTGCAGTAGTTTATGTGTCAGGGGGCTAGGGTCAGTTTGTTATATCTGGAGTACTTCTCCTGTCCTATTCGGTGTCCTGTGTGAATTTAAGTATGCTCTCTCTAATTCTCTCTTTCTCTCTTTCTTTCTCTCTCTCAGAGGACCTGAGCCCTAGGACCATGCCTCAGGACTACCTGACATGATGACTCCTTGCTGTCCCCAGTCCACCTGGCCGTGCTGCTGCTCCAGTTTCAACTGTTCTGCCTTATTATTATTGGACCATGCTGTTCATTTATGAACATTTGAACATCTTGACCATGTTCTGTTATAATCTCCACCCAGCACAGCCAGAAGAGGACTGGCCACCCCACATAGCCTGGTTCCTCTCTAGGTTTCTTCCTAGATTTTGGCCTTTCTAGGGAGTTTTTCCTAGCCACCGTGCTTCTACACCTGCATTGCTTGCTGTTTGGGGTTTTAGGCTGGGTTTCTGTACAGCACTTTGAGATATCAGCTGATGCACGAAGGGCTATATAAATAAATTTGATTTGATTTGATTTTGAATTATTCCCTATATAGTGCCCTACTTTTGACCAGAGATGGCACCCTATTCCCTATATAGTGCCCTACTTTTGACCAGAGATGGCACCCTATTCCCTATATAGTGCCCTACTTTTGACCAGAGAACATGGACGGTATTACTTTCCCCTGACCCTGGACATGTTCGTAGAACATCTTTGCGTCATTCCAAGACGACGTAGCAGTACCAGCACTGACACTGCTAATGGTACACATTCCATTTTAGAATCCCATAATTATGCTGCTATGGATGATTGCTACACTCATTATTAAGGTGGCATGACTGGTTTCATATGTGAAAGGACAGACCAACCTGGTTTTGAATTAAAGTGGCTGTCATATCTAATCTGTCCATTCTGATACCAGCTAGCCTACATGTCTGTCAACTGAGGGGACATAACTGGCCTACTGTGATGATACAGAATGGTAGCAGTTTTGGCTTGATGTCAGGAACATAACAGGAACACTGTGATGACACACAACGGTAGCAGTTTCAGCTTCATGACCAGTGTTGCATTCGAGACCATCTAAAGCGAGATTGATTAAAGACCAAGACCAGAGCAAATAGAGTCCGAGTCAAGACCCGAGACTGGAGGGGTGGGCGAGACACAGTCAAGACCGAGACCGGAGGGGTGGGCGAGACACAGTCAAGACCGAGACCGGAGGGGTGGGCGAGACACAGTCAAGACCGAGACCGGAGGGGTGGGCGAGACCGAGTCAAGACCGAGACCGGAGGGGTGGGCGAGACCGAGTCAAGACCGAGACCAAGTCAAAGTGAGACCGGTTGCAAGAACACGAATTTCGATCATTATAGATTCGCCAAAGGCCACAAAATACAACTGAATGGATTATGGATTATGAAATATGTAAACACCGAAGGAGTCCTCTTACATTTGAGAACTTTACAGTCCTATTGATCAAACAAACTCAGTTATGCATATTAACAACAACAAGATCAACAACTAATGCTAGCCAGAGCAAGATGAGCTAAAATCTAAGAAAGGAACATTAGATAAACGCTCTCAAACTTTTTCAGCTCGTTGGCCGTCAAAATTGCATTAATAAATGACGGCGAATTGTAGCCTCCTCACCCTTCTGCAGCTCGCCTGCCAATGCATGCTTGTCCCAACCAAGCACCAAAGCTAACTGGTTAAAGTTGGCTAGCTTGCTAGCTAGCTACTTCCAGCCACAATTGAGAGAACACCTCGCTCTGACCATTTTAGTCGCTGGTTTGGCTGTTTACGTGTTATCTAAAGCGTGCTTGACTAACTAGCATTTATTTTTTCTCATATTTAGTGGGTGTTACATGTTAGTAAATTCATCAGTTGTTCTGCACTCTGGCCCACTCAAACGAGAGTGCTCTGAAATCGGAGTAGATAGCCATAGTGAATTTGCAAACACAAGAGATATGCTAACTGGATAACAGTTGTTCAAGTACTTGCTAGCTAACCAAATGACACCTACATCTATAGGTGTGTATAGCAACCGAAAAACGATATGAAGGGAAAAAAGTCAGTAATTCACCCACCCCTCCAATGACATGACATCCTCCTAGCAGCTAGCTAGCTAAATCATTTTGATGCACTGAGAGAGAAAGAGGCAACGATTCTCAGAACAGATGTGCTCTACAAATGTTTTATTTCCTTTTGGATGCAGATGCAGGATGCAGAGAGTCAGTTCTGCTTGATTAAAACTACCTGATCTCCAAAGTCCACGTTTATAGTCTCTATCAACCACACACAACGCAGAGTTACAGCGGTGCAGTATTGCTACATTGGAAAAAAAAGTTATTGAGCTAACGTTAGGCTCAGTGTTTTTAGCTTGCTACATAAATAGATACGCTAGCCTACTAGCCACATTATGACAGACTTGTGATCATTGCCCTTGCTAGTTTGATTGTTTTGACATTCCCAGCCTTAATTACATTCGTCCGTGTTTTGTCCAAAATAATGTGTAATTGAAACTAAAACACTGCATCCCGAATGGAGGCAGAAAACAATGTACCAGGCCATCTGTGATTTTCACCCTGATAGCAATATTTTTGGGACTACCAAGAAATGTATTGGTGAATTTTATTTACCATGCATTGAACTGCATCCATCTATTCTGCCAACAATGCCTTAATACACTTCATGGAACGCTGAGTCAAATAGAAGCTATTTTATAACCTCTTATATAGTTGCATCTTTCCATCAGCCCTACGCAGTGGTGTAGTAGTGCTTTCAACATCATGCTGTGTGTGACTGCTGTCTTTCCATCAGCCCTACGCAGTGGTGTAGTGGTGCTTTAAACATCATGCTGTGTGTGACTGCTGTCTTTCCATCAGCCCTATGCAGTGGTGTAGTGGTAGCTTGTGAAGTGGGTATACTCAAATTTTGCCAGAAAGTTCCCAAATGGCCCGCCCAGCAAAGTTAAAAATTATATGTTTTCCTATGTTTTGTAATGTAACTTGACGGTCTAAGTCCACAACAATGCTTAAACCACATCAATCTGATTGGGTGGGGCTGTCAGGGCCTGGCTCCCCAGTGGGTGTGCCTGTGTCTACCCATCCATGTCTACGCCCCTGATGCAAACAGTTCACGAAGACATTTGCGCATCACAAATAGCCAACTAACCAATACTTCGGACTAAACGTTTTCAATACCTCATTTGCATACCCATTGTATTTTATTTTATTATTATTTTATTTTTTTGCATACCCATTGTAGCCTTAGTTAGCATTTACTGGTAGTTATCATACAGGTGAAACATATTTCCTACCCTACCGACTACCGATGTGAGCTGCTCCATGCCAAAACCAGCTGAGAGTTGCACACCCTTGCTGCCTGCAGATGATATTCCGCTGAAAATGGGCTATATGAGCAGCCACGCATGTGAATATATGTCACGTGCTTTGCGATTGTGTAGGCTACTTTGTGCATGATTTCTCTCCAGTGTACTACATAATTATTACGGTTGCAGTCCTTTCAGAATCACGAACCTGTCACACGCTGAAGGCCTATAGGTTTTGCGACTGCGCAAACATGTGTTTAAAAGATATAAAGACCGTTACGATATTCATGTTTCAACAAAGGAGTGTAACACATTTGACCTGGAGAAGCAGCATTATGCGCTGACTGAAAGGAGGCTGATAATTATGAGTTGTTTTTTTACTCCGCTGGTCTCGGCTAATCTCGGGGACAAATGAAGAGTTCTCACTGTCCCGAGACTAAGTCAAGACCGAGTACAAATGTATCTGACACCGAGACAAGACTGAGACAAGACCGAGACACTCAATATGTGGTCTCGAGACCAGACTTGAGTACTACAACACTGTCAGGGACATAACAGGAACACTGTGACGACACACGATGGTAACAGTTACAGCTGGACATCAGGGATATAACAGGAACACTGTGATGACACACGATGGTAACAGTTTCAGCTGGACGTCAGGGACATAGCAGGAACACTGTGATGACACACGATGGTAACAGTTTCAGCTGGACGTCAGGAACATAGCAGGAACACTGTGATGACACACGATGGTAACAGTTTCAGCTGGACGTCAGGGACATAGCAGGAACACTGTGATGACACACGATGGTAACAGTTTCAGCTGGACGTCAGGAACATAGCAGGAACACTGTGATGACACACGATGGTAACAGTTTCAGCTGGACGTCAGGGAAATAACAGGAACACTGTGATGACACACGATGGTAACAGTTTCAGCTGGACGTCAGGGACATAGCAGGAACACTGTGATGACACACGATGGTAACAGTGTCAGCTGAACGTCAGGAACATAGCAGGAACACTGTGATGACACACAATGGTAACAGTTTCAGCTGGACGTCAGGAACATAGCAGGAACACTGTGATGACACACGATGGTAACAGTTTCAGCTGGACGTCAGGAACATAGCAGGAACACTGTGATGACACACGATGGTAACAGTTTCAGCTGGACGTCAGGAACATAGCAGGAACACTGTGATGACACACAATGGTAACAGTTTCAGCTGGACGTCAGGAACATAGCAGGAACACTGTGATGACACACGATGGTAACAGTTTCAGCTGGACGTCAGGAACATTAGCACAAACACTGTGATGACACACGATGGTGACAGTTTCAGCTGGACGTCAGGAACATAGCAGGAACACTGTGATGACACACGATGGTAACAGTTTCAGCTGGACGTCAGGAACATAGCAGGAACACTGTGATGACACACGATGGTAACAGTTTCAGCTGGACGTCAGGAACATAGCAGGAACACTGTGATGACACACGATGGTAACAAATTCAGCTGGACGTCAGGAACATTAGCACGAACACTGTGATGACACACGATGGTGACAGTTTCAGCTGGACGTCAGGAACATAGCAGGAACACTGTGATGACACACGATGGTAACAGTTTCAGCTGGACGTCAGGAACATAGCAGGAACACATTGGTAGTAAACCATTATTCTGTGTGGAGCTCCAAGACAAATCTCTGAGGACCATACAAAGATAGTCCAAGGGGTGGATTAAAGGCCAGCAGCTATTCTAGGAATGCTTGCACAAGCCTCTATTGAACTAAACTGTGTCTTATACTGTAAGACTGTATAGTGTTCAAATAGAAATCTGAATAGAAATCTGAAATGGATGGTGTTAGGAGATAGATGGGAGGGGTTGAATAGAGCTGTAGGGTGGGACTAATAACAACAAGATATTATATATATATATATATATATATATATATATATATATACTGTACATACTACCGTTCAAAAGTTTGGGGTCACTTAGAAATGTCCTTGTTTTTGAAAGAAAAGCAATTTTTTTGTACATTAAAATAACCTCAAATTGATCAGAAATACAGTGTAGACATTGTTAATGTTGTAAATGACTATTGTAGCTGGAAACGGCTGATTTATTATGGAATAGCTACATAGGCGTACAGAAGCCCTAACCCTAACCAGCAACAATCACTCCTGTGTTCCAATGGCACATTGTGTTAGCTAATACAAGTTTATCATTTTAAAAGGCTAGTTGATTATGAGAAAACCCTTTTGCAATTGTGTTAGCACAGCTGAAAACTGTTGTCCTGATTAAAGAAGCAATAAAACTGACCTTCTTTAGACTAGTTGAGAATCTGGAGGATCAGCATTTGTGGGTTCAATTACAAGCTCAAAATTGCTAGAAACAAAGAACTTTCTTCTGAAACTCGTCAGTCTATTCTTGTTCTGAGAAATGAAGGCTATTCCATGCGAGAAATTGCTAAGAAACTGAAGATCTCGTACAACGCTGTGTACTACTCCCTTCACAGAACAGCGCAAACTGGCTCTAACCAGAATAGAAAGAGGAGTGGGAGGCCCGAGTGCACAACTGAGCAAGAGGACAAGTACATTAGGGTGTCTAGTTTGAGAAACAGACGCCTCACAAGTCCTCAACTGGCAGCTTCATTAATTAGTACCTGCAAAACAGCTGTCTCAACGTCAACAGTGAAGAGGCAACTCTAGGATGCTGGCCTGTGACCCAACACACCTCCAGACTGTGTAAGGGCTATTTGACCAAGAAGGAGACTGATGGAGTGCTGCATCAGATGCCCTGGCCTCCACAATCACCCGACCTCAACCCAATTGAGAGATGAATTAGACCACAGAGTGAAGGAAAAGCAGCCAACAAGTGCTCAGCATATGTGTTAAATCCTTCAAGACTGAAGCTGGTTGAGAGAACGCCAAGCATGTGCAAAGCAGTCATCAAAGCAAAAGGTGGCTACTTTGAAGAATCTCAAATATAAAATGTATTTTGATTGGTTTACTCATTTTTTGGTTGTGCATGATTCCATATGTGGTATTTCATAGTTTTAATGTCTTCACTGTTATTCTACAATGTAGAAAATAGTGGGAAAAAAAGAGAAACAATTGAGTACAGAGTACTGTAGGTGTTCTAAAACTTTTGACCGGTAGTGTCCTCGTGCACTGTACCTGTATTTATGTTTATTGACTGCTATTCAGAAAACCTCTTTTGAATCAAAAGGATGGAGAGAAAATATAAAACAGCAATATTTACCCAAGACAAGATAAGATATGGAACTTAATTGAAATTGAAATTTAACTAGGAAAAAAAAAAGCTATGATAGGAAAGATACAATGAATCGAAAATAAATCAATTGAATCTAAATAAAACAAGGAAATAGAAAAGAAATAATATAAATGAGAGGAAATAAAAAATAACGGAAATGACTGGGGAACATCATCGTTGCTATGTGCAGAACACTTGGCTGGTCATTTTCCAGGCATGAACAATTCAGGACATTTCAGCGGGGGAGGTCTTGGCATAGAAATGACTCATAAAAATGCAAATTGTAATCAAGTAGGACATGGGTAGCAAGGATACTGTTAATGTTCACACAAAGCACACTTAATCTGATACACCGTGATAGACTCTTTACCATCTCACACTCCCCCCCCCAAAAAAACATACTCATGTCACCGAGATGAGACAACCTTTGCAAAGCAACATTTTCATTGTAGTTGATTATTTTAGAAGACTGTCTGTTTGCTGTACTTTACGTGTGTGTGTTTAGTGCACCCTCTGCATTGCAAATGTTGTGCTTTATCTCCTCTCAAAAAAATATCCAAATTTGAATTCGCAAGCAGGCCTCAGATAATCTGCAATATTCATCTTCCCCCACGACGTATTGAGTATTGTCTCGTCTATATATGGAGAATGCATGACATTATCCTACTTTCTGTTTTTAGGCCGACTTCATTAAGGTAAGTGAGAATATTGCGCTGCGATTGAATAGAACATCAATTAGATGATAAAAAAGAACATTGGGTTCTGCATGAGGCACCTATTACCATAACACAGTTCCTTTTCTAGTCAATAATCTACAATATTCCCAACAGTTAACCTTTTTTTTTCCCCCTTCTGAAAATTGGAGGAATACGCTGTGTCTGCAATTTTCGTCGTTATGGTTTATAGCAAAACTACACCGTGCTTATCACTTGATACACATAATAACATAAAGCTTCTTCAAAGAAAGCATTGTGGTTACATGGTGGCCTAAGGCTCTGTTCTGATTTAAGTGTGGAAACGTGGCCCGTAAAGTCTAACAATAAAGAACAGCTCTACTAACACACAGCCTTATGGGTTCAACTAAATGCAGGTGAACAGCAGTGACATTGGGAAGGGGTGGTACTGTATGTAGCTAGTTATCTTATCATATATCATATCTAGTTAGCTTTCGCCTATACAATTGTCTTTTCCGGAATCTTCAATGACGGAATGTTAAAATGATTTATGCGGTAAATGCCACAAATTACAATCTTCTGGTGTAATTATTTTTCCAACGAATAAGGATGAAAACAAATTATTCATAAAACATAACAAACTATTGGTCAATATATATGTCAATCACACAAGCAGTGACAGTCACTCGATCCTGATAGAGAGAAGTGTGAGCTCACCTTGACAAGTTCATAGTGTTGGATCCCATTGATCCCCACGTCTGGGTCAAATGCAGAGGGCACGGGGTACCGGGTGTTGATGGCAGTGTTCTCTGGGATGGAGATGTTTATTACGGTGGACTGGAAGAGTGGAGCGTTGTCATTGATGTCCTCAATCAGGAACCGGATCTTGACCAGACGGAAGATCTCGTCAGGCAGAACGGCGACCTCGATCTCGTAGAAGCAGCGCTTCTCGTTGAATACTCCCGAGCAGAGCTTCTCGCGGTCGATGCGGTGAGCCGTGGTGAAGATCTCCCCGGTGTTGGCCTCTACCCTCACCAAAGGCACATCGCCCGTTTTGTAGACAGGCTTAAACTGCAGTGGCGAGGTCAGCTTGAAGTCAGGGTCAAGGTTCAGGTCCAAGTCCTTCCGGAGGTTCCCGATGCGGACGTTCTCGGGCTGTTCCTCCCTCACCGTGTAGTCCTTCTCTTGGGCCCAGGACAGCATGACCAGGCAGGTGAGCAACACCACCAACACATGAGCCTGACCTGCTAAGTCCATAATCATAGAGGATGGGAGCTTTCCTTGTAAGGATGCAACTCTGTCAGAGAGAGTGTGAGAGACAGAGAGAGAGACAGAGAGAGAGACAGAGAGAGACAGAGAGAGACAGAGAGAGACACAGACAGACAGACAGACAGACAGACAGACAGACAGACAGACAGACAGACAGACAGAGGGAGACAGACAGAGAGACAGAGAGAGACAGAGAGAGACACAGACAGACAGGCAGACAGACAGACAGACAGACAGACAGACAGACAGACAGACAGACAGACAGACAGAGGGAGCCAGACAGAGGGAGGGAGACAGAGGGAGGGAGACAGAGGGAGGGAGACATACAGAGAGAGAAACAGAGAGAGAAACAGAGAGAGAAACAGAGAGAAAGGGGAAGATAAATGATCTTGTTACTGCAAAAGTTACATGATACCCAGGTTACATCTGAAAATGGCACCTTTATTCCCTGTATAGTGCACTACTTGTGACCAGATCTCTACGATTTAACACAGTGCACTATATAAGAAACAGAGTTCTATTCCAGACTCAGATCCATATATTCTGACTGTAATTAGTATGATTCTCCCTAATGGAGAGGGTTGAACTTGACCTATCAACCTAACTAGCTCTGAGCCTGCATATCTCCAATGTCTTTGAGAGCAAATTAACAGCAGTTTTACACAATTAACCTTTGACGACACCTCCGATTGAACACAAAGACATGAAAAGGTTATTAGTTCACTCATTCCATCAATCCGTTTACATTGAGGTAAGCAACCAATTCATCTTTTCCTCGCCGGAGGAGATCATCATTGGCGTAGTCAATAGACAACCTTGCATGAATGTTTGATGAGTTTAGCTGGCGCGACGTAGAACGTTTGGCACATGAGTTGACCTTTGGGGGTGTCATCAGGGCTTTAAAGATACGTAGCTTTTGGGAATCAGTCAGATCATCACGAGCAGGAAACATGGGAAAAAAAAACACTTCAGATTTGTCCCCTGGTCAAAAGTACAACGTAATCAAATCGAATCAAATCAAATTTTATTTGTCACATACACATGGTTAGCAGATGTTAATGCGAGTGTAGCGAAATGCTTGTGCTTCTAGTTCCGACAATGCAGTAATAACCAACGAGTAATCTAACCTAACAATTCCAAAACTACTACCTTATACACACAAGTGTAAAGGGATAAAGAATATGTACATTGTATAGGCTCCTGAGTGGCGCAGCGGTCTCAGTGCTAGAGGCGTCACAACCAACCCTGGTTCGATCCCGGGCTGTATCACAACTGGCTGTTATTGGGAGTCCAACAGGGCGGCGCACAATTGGCCCAGCATCGTCCCGGGTTAGGGGAGGGTTTATGAAGAAGAATATGTTCTTAACTGACTTTCCTAGCTAAATAAAGGTTAAATAAATGAATCATAATATATATATATATATATAGGGAATAGGGTACTTAGGATGCTGACATCATCCATCTTCCACGCTGAGCCACAGATTAGAAATACATTGATCATTAACTCAGAGTCTCATTTACTGAGTATCTAAAAAAAAAAATTTAAAAAAAAACAGTAACATGAAAGATGACATGAATGCCCAGCCATATGAAAACACCATGTTCTGCATAATAATGAATGGACACATTACAAAAAGCCACCATGTCTCACATTAGAATATTATAATCATACCAATGTAATCATTAACATTAGTTGATAGTTTTTTCTAACATGCTACATGTATTGTTATTAGATGGAAAAGGTCTCTGACTGATCTCTCTCTCTCTCTGTCATTAAGCCCATGGTAAATTAGTAAATAGTCAATAGTAAATCAACAGCCTATGGGTTTCAGCACCATCTGACAGTATCAATATATCAGTGTTTTCTTATTTTATGCCAGTTTGCTTGATCGGTAGTTCCACCAATTATATCAAAGCTTTGTGTGCTGAAACCTGGCTAGAGGGCAAAGGTCCCTGTTGCCAAAAACAAACTAGGCCATCCAAAGAGGGACCATAGAGATAAGATGGCAGTCGCTCTGCTTGTTATAGCAAGAACAACTTCCAGGTTATTAGGATTAGAATTTATGCTCACGCTACACTTCAAAATGTTATGTATTTAAACGTGTATCCAGGACGTTCCGTTGAGGTCTCCTTTTTTTTCCAAGGGAGACCTGGACCAAGGGGACCTGGACCAAGGGGACCTGGACCAAGGAGACCTGGACCAAGGAGACCTGGACCAAGGGGACCTGGACCAAGGAGACCTGGACCAAGGGAGACCTGGACCAAGGGGACCTGGACCAAGGAGACCTGGACCAAGGGGACCTGGACCAAGGAGACCTGGACCAAGGGGACCTGGACCAAGGGGACCTGGACCAAGGAGACCTGGACCAAGGAGACCTGGACCAAGGAGACCTGGACCAAGGAGACCTGGACCAAGGAGACCTGGACCAAGGAGACCTGGACCAAGGAGACCTGGACCAAGGAGACCTGGACCAAGGGGACCTGGACCAAGGAGACCTGGACCAAGGAGACCTGGACCAAGGAGACCTGGACCAAGGAGACCTGGACCAAGGAGACCTGGACCAAGGAGACCTGGACCAAGGAGACCTGGACCAAGGAGACCTGGACCAAGGAGACCTGGACCAAGGAGACCTGGACCAAGGGGAGACTTAAAGTCTGCAGGTATAATGCATTGTGATGTGTTGTATTGTAACACTTGTCATGAGGACCAGTCTTTGCTTACAGTATGCAGCAGGCTCAGTAACACACTTTTTTTTATATATATATACATTTTTTTAAAACTTTAGTATCAAGAAATATTCCAAAAGCTTGAAATGTTTTCTGTACCACTCCATAAGGACAGTAGTAGGGATTTTTTTAAATGAACTATCAACCCATTTCCAGAATCCCTTGTCTGGTGAAAATACTAGAATCATCGGTCAACAAACAGCTATGTTATTATCAATCTGTAAACGGTGTTCTTGTTCTTAATATTAGTCCATCTGGATTCAGAACCAACACATAGCACTACTACCGCTGCTACGCTTGTTGTAAATGATATTGCAAATGCCTTGTGCTGTCGTGTTTGTAGACTTGACAACAGCTTTTGATACTGTAGACCATGTTATATTGAATAAGCTGTCCTGATAGGATACTGTAGACCATGTTATATTGAATAAGCTGTCCTGATAGGGTAATATAGACCATGTTATTCTGTATAATAAGCTGTCCTGATAGGATACTGTAGACCATGTTATATTGAATAAGCTGTCCTGATAGGGTAATATAGACCATGTTATTCTGTATAATAAGCTGTCCTGATAGGGTAATATAGACCATGTTATTCTGTATAATAAGCTGTCCTGATAGGATACTGTAGACCATGTTATATTGAATAAGCTGTCCTGATAGGGTAATATAGACCATGTTATTCTGTATAATAAGCTGTCCTGATAGGATACTGTAGACCATGTTATATTGAATAAGCTGTCCTGATAGGGTAATATAGACCATGTTATTCTGTATAATAAGCTGTCCTGATAGGATACTTTAGACCATGTTATATTGAATAAGCTGTCCTGATAGGGTAATATAGACCATGTTATTCTGTATAATAAGCTGTCCTGATAGGATACTGTAGACCATGTTATTTGGTTGAAAAAGCTGTCCTCTCTGTGACAAAACTCAGGCCATCACGGTAGATGGATCAAATCGGAGTTCCTTGAGTTACATAAATGGGTTCCCCAAGGTTCAATACTCGGCCCACTACTATTTACAATCAATATAAATAACATTAGTAATGCTGTAAAAATATATATATTGATTTGTATGCAGATGATACAGTATTGTATTCCATTGCCCCATCAGTGGACCAAGCCTTTTCACATTTGAAGTCTGATTTTCAACCACAGCAGAGATCACGGCTGGATCTAAAGTTAGTGCCAAATGCAAACACACAAAAATGCATGGTTTTTTTTTAGGTCCCAAATGGATCCAGTTTTGAATGCATTTGTAATGACTAGTTTGAACGGTACACAAATTGAGCGAGTTCCTTTCTAAAAATATTTTGGTATCTGGTTTGATGACAAAGTGTCATTTAAAAAACATTTCACTGAGCTGGTTAAGAAGTTGAAGTTCAAGGTTTGTTTCTTTTACAGAAACAAAGCAAAATGCCTGACTTGAGTTAATATTGTCCAGGACACTTATTTTTCAATTTTCGCCTAAAATGACATAACCAAATGTAACTGTAGCTCAGGACCTGAAGCAATGATATGCATATTCTTGATACCATTTGAAAGAAAACACTTTGAAGTTTGTGGAAATGTGAAATTAATGTAGGAGAATATAACACATTAGATTCGGTAAAAGATAATACAAACAAAAAAACAAACAAAAAATGTATATATTTTTTTAACCATCATCTTTCAAATGCAAGTTAAAGGCCATAAAGTATTATTCCAGCCCAGCCGCAGTTTTAATGTTGGCCACTAGATGGCAGCAGTGTATGTGCAAAGTTTTAGACTGATCCAATGAAACATTGCCTTTCTGTTAAAGAATTTGTGTGAAGACTGCCCAAAAGTGCCTAATTGGTTTATTAATAACTTTTCAAGTTCATAACTGTGCACTCTCCTCAAACAATAGCATGGTATTATTTCACTGTAATAGCTACTGTAAATTGGACAGTGCAGTTAGATTAACAAGAATTTAAGCTTTCTGCCAATATCATATATGGGAAAATGTCTTGTTACTTACAACTTCATGCTAATCGCATTAGCGCACATTAGATCAACCATCCCGCTGGTGGGAGACCGATCTGTAGAGATCCTTAAGAGGTTTTAAATGTCTATTATAGATTATGGAGATATTATCTACATGCATGCAGCAGCAACTACACTTAAAACACTAGATGCTGTTTTCCATTGTGCCCTTAGGTTTATTATCGGTGATGGTTCTAGAACTCACCAGTAGGCCCTTGGGTTTATTACCGGTGATGGTTCTAGAACTCACCATTAGGCCCTTAGGTTTATTACCGGTGATGGTTCTAGAACTCACCATTGGGCCCTTAGGTTTATTACCGGTGATGGTTCTAGAACTCACCATTGGGCCCTTAGGTTTATGGTTCTAGAACTCACCATTGGTCCCTTAGGTTTATTACTGGTGATGGTTCTAGAACTCACCATTAGGCCCTTAGGTTTATTACCGGTGATGGTTCTAGAACTCACCAATAGGCCCTTAGGTTTAATACCGGTGATGGTTCTAGAACTCACCATTAGGCCCTTAGGTTTATTACTGGTGATGGTTCTAGAACTTACCATTAGGCCCTTAGGTTTGTTACTGGTGATGGTTCTAGAACTCACCATTAGGCTCTTAGGTTTGTTACTGGTGATGGTTCTAGAACTCACCATTAGGCCCTTAGGTTTATTACTGGTGATGGTTCTAGAACTCACCATTAGGCCCTTAGGTTTGTTACTGGTGATGGTTCTAGAACTCACCATTAGGCCCTTAGGTTTGTTACTGGTTATGGTTCTAGAACTCACCATTAGGCCCTTAGGTTTGTTACTGGTGATGGTTCTAGAACTCACCATTAGGCCCTTAGGTTTGTTACTGGTGATGGTTCTAGAACTCACCATTAGGCCCTTAGGTTTGTTACTGGTGATGGTTCTAGAACTCACCATTAGGCCCTTAGGTTTGTTACTGGTGATGGTTCTAGAACTCACCATTAGGCCCTTAGGTTTGTTACTGGTGATGGTTCTAGAACTCATCATTAGGCCCTTAGGTTTGTTACTGGTGATGGTTCTAGAACTCACCATTAGGCCCTTAGGTTTGTTACTGGTGATGGTTCTAGAATTCACCATTGTGTTTTGTATCAAAAACTGGGTTGGACCACTTTGTATGTAAGGAGAGAGCGGTATTTTCTCGTGTTTATCTACAAAGCACTCATGCAGAAACTTCCTGTGTATTTATCATCATTAATTCAATTTAGACTTACAAATGACCAAACCCAGTCTCAGGCTTGGATAACACTGGAGGCCGCTTCGGTCTCCACAGAGTTGGGTAAAGCTGCTTTTTATTTTTTGGCCCCCTTCATGTGGAACAACTTCCAGAGCTCTCTGAAATGAGATGTTCTGCTCCCCCTTAGTCAGTTCAGAGTGATGATCAGAGACCACTAAGTTGATAAATGTGTCTGTTATTCTTAATATGTTTTGTAATTGTGTATATTGTTTGTGTTTGATTCATTTTTTGCAGGGCTCATCTGTAAAAGAGACCGTACATAACACCACACAGCTGTACTACACTGGGGTTAAATGTGGATGTCTGAGGAACAGTCTTCATTAACGGTTAGCTTTTCAAAGTTATTTTGAATAAATTCCAACAATTTACATCCAACCACTAACATACTGTATGAATTTGTTATTCATGTCCCACTACAGTCCAGGCCTACCCATCTGATCTCTGAGCATTTACTATAAGCCTTTATAGGAGATGCAGACTCACACAACACATTGGTTTAGGAGGTAATAAAGAGAGTACCAATCTACCTTACCTTCCCCCTCCCAGCTCCGTTGTATTAATATTCATCACAGAGATGTTGAACAGCTGTCTTGAGAAGCGTTCCGTGAACGCCTTATGAAAACGCTATCTGCATAGGGACAGAGCTAGTATACTGTCTTGAGAAGCGTTCCGTGAACGCCTTATGAAAACGCTATCTGCATAGGGACAGAGCTAGTATACTGTCTTGAGAAGCGTTCCGTGAACGCCTTATGAAAACGCTATCTACATAGGGACAGAGCTAGTATACTGTCTTGAGAAGCGTTCCGTGAACGCCTTATGAAAACGCTATCTACATAGGGACAGAGCTAGTATACTGTCTTGAGAAGCGTTCCGTGAACGCCTTATGAAAACGCTATCTGCATAGGGACAGAGCTAGTATACTGTCTTGAGAAGCGTTCCGTGAACGCCTTATGAAAACGCTATCTACATAGGGACAGAGCTAGTATACTGTCTTGAGAATAGATCAATAACTACTGTATTAACACTTTACAATAGAGACATTTTACATCGAGATGGTGGTGACATCCAAATGCCATAATAGCATCTCAAAAGCAGAAAAAAAAATGTATTAAATATTTGTTTTAAATATTTAAGTTAAATTGTTTGGAATCAGCCGGAATGGCAACATGTTTTATCGTTGCATCCTATGATCTTATTTGGAAAAAAATTCAACCAGAGGACCTTCTAACTCTCCTTCTATTGTCTAGCCTAGAGGTTAGAGACTACAAGGTGAATAATTATGTCGCTGTGCCCTTGAGCAAGGCACTTAACCCTAATTGCTCCTGGAAGTTTCTCTGGATGATTAAAATGTCAAATGTAAATCTTCCTGATGAAGAACTCAGGTGAGACTCATTATAGGGTTAGGTTTAGACTAATTATAGGGTTAGGTTTAGACTAATTATAGGGTTAGGTTTAGACTCATTATAGGGTTAGGTTTAGACTAATTATAGGGTTAGGTTTAGAATCATTATAGGGTTAGGTTTAGACTCATTATAGGGTTAGGTTTAGACTCATTATAGCGTTAGGTTTAGACTCATTATAGGGTTAGGTTTAGACTCATTATAGGGGTAGGTTTAGACTCATTATAGGGTTAGGATCAGACTCATTATATGGTTAGGTTTAGACTCATTATAGGGTTAGGTTTAGACTCATTATAGGGTTAGGATCAGACTCATTATAGGGATAGTTTTAGACTCATTATAGTGTTAGGTTTAGACTCATTATAGGGTCAGGTTTAGACTCTTTATAGGGTTAGGTTTGGACTCATTATAGGGTTAGGTTTAGACTCATTATAGGGCTTTAGGGTGAGACTCATTATAGAGTTAGGTTTAGACTCATTATAGGGTTAGGATTGGACTCATTATAGGGTTAGGTTTAGACTCTTTATAGCGTTAGGTTTAGACTCATTATGAGGTTAGGTTTAGACTCATTATAGCGTTAGGTTTAGACTCATTATAGGGTCAGGTTTAGACTCATTATAGGGTTAGGTTTAGACTCAGTATAGGGTTAGGTTTAGACTCATTATAGCATTAGGTTTAGACTCATTATAGGGTTAGGTTTACACTCATTATAGGGTTAGGTTTAGACTCATTATAGGGTTAGGTTTAGACTCATTATAGGGTTAGGTTTAGACTCATTATAGGGTTAGGTTTAGACTCATTATAGCGTTAGGTTAAGACTCATTACAGGGTTAGGTTTAGACTCATTATAGGGTTAGGTTTAGACTCATTACAAGGTTCGGTTTTGACTCATTATAGGGTCAGGTTTAGACTCATTACAAGGTTCGGTTTTGACTCATTATAGGGTTAGGTTTAGACTCATCATAGGGTTAGGTTTAGACTAATTATAGGGTCGGGTTTAGACTCATTATAGGGTTAGGTTTATACTAATTATAGGGTTAGGTTTAGACTCATTATAGGGTTACGTTTAGAATCATTATAGGGTTAGGTTTAGACTCATTATAGGGATAGTTTTAGACTCATTATAGTGTTAGGTTTAGACTCATTATAGGGTCAGGTTTAGACTCTTTATAGGGTTAGGTTTGGACTCATTATATGGTTAGGTTTAGACTCATTATAGGGCTTTAGGGTGAGACTCATTATAGAGTTAGGTTTAGACTCATTATAGGGTTAGGATTGGACTCATTATAGGGTTAGGTTTAGACTCTTTATAGCGTTAGGTTTAGAATCATTATGAGGTTAGGTTTAGACTCATTATAGCGTTAGGTTTAGACTCATTATAGGGTCAGGTTTAGACTCATTATAGGGTTAGGTTTAGACTCAGTATAGGGTTAGGTTTAGACTCATTATAGCATTAGGTTTAGACTCATTATAGGGTTAGGTTTACACTCATTATAGGGTTAGATTTAGACTCATTATAGGGTTAGATTTAGACTCATTATAGCGTTCGGTTTAGACTCATTATAGGGTTAGGTTTAGACTCATTATATCGTTAGGTTTAGACTCATTACAGGGTTAGGTTTAGACTCATTATAGGGTTAGGTTTAGACTCATTATAGGGTTAGGATTAGACTCATTATAGGGTTAGGTTAAGACTCATTATAGGGTTAGGTTTAGACTCATTATAGGGTTAGGTTTAGACTCATAATAGGGTTAGGATTAGACTCATTATATGGTTAGGTTTAGACTCATTATAGGGTTAGGTTAAGACTCATTATAGGGTTAGGATTAGACTCATTATAGCGTTAGGTTAAGACTCATTATATGGTTAGGTTAAGACTCATTATAGCGTTAGGTTTAGACTCATTATAGGGTTAGGTTTAGACTCATTATAGGGTTAGGTTTAGACTCATTATAGGGTTAGGTTTAGACTCATTATAGGGTTAGGTTTAGACTCATTATAGGGTTAGGTTTAGACTCATTATAGGGTTAGGTTTAGACTCATTATAGGGTTAGGTTTATACTAATTATAGGGTTAGGTTTAGACTCATTATAGGGTTAGGTTTACATTATAGGGTTAGGTTTAGACTCATTATAGGGTTAGGTTTAGACTCATTATAGGGTTAGGTTTAGACTCATTATAGGGTTAGGTTTAGACTCATTATAGGGTTAGGTTAGGTTTAGACTCATTATAGGGTTAGGTTTAGACTCATTATAGGGTTAGGTTTAGACTCATTATAGGGATAGTTTTAGACTCATTATAGTGTTAGGTTTAGACTCAATATAGGGTCAGGTTTAGACTCTTTATAGGGTTAGGTTTGGACTCATTATATGGTTAGGTTTAGACTCATTATAGGGCTTTAGGGTGAGACTCATTATAGAGTTAGGTTTAGACTTATTATAGGGTTAGGATTGGACTCATTATAGGGTTAGGTTTAGACTCTTTATAGCGTTAGGCTTAGAATCATTATGAGGTTAGGTTTAGACTCATTATAGCGTTAGGTTTAGACTCATTATAGGGTCAGGTTTAGACTCATTATAGGGTTAGGTTTAGACTCAGTATAGGGTTAGGTTTAGACTCATTATAGCATTAGGTTTAGACTCATTATAGGGTTAGGTTTACACTCATTATAGGTTTAGGTTTAGACTCATTATAGGGTTAGGTTTAGACTCATTATAGCGTTCGGTTTAGACTCATTAGGGTTAGGTTTAGTCGTTAGGGTTAGGTTTAGACTCATTATAGGGTTAGGTTTAGTATAGGGTTAGGATTAGACTCATTATAGGGTTAGGTTTAGACTCATTATAGGGTTAGGTTTAGACTCATATAGGGTTAGGTTTAGGTTAGGTTTAGACTCATTATATGGTTAGGTTTAGACTCATTAGGGTTAGGGACTCATTTAGGGTTAGGTTTAGACTCATTATAGGGTTAGGATTAGACTCATTATATTATAGCATTATAGGGTTAGGTTTAGTTAGGTTAGGTTTAGACTCATTATAGGGTTAGGATTAGACTCATTATAGGGTTATATGGTTAGGTTTAGACTCATTACAGGGTTAGGGTTAGGGTTAGGTTTAGGACTCAGGGTTTAGGTAGGGTTAGACTCATTATATTAGGGTTTAGACTCATTATATTATAGCGTTAGGTTTAGACTCATTATAGGGTTAGGTTTAGACTCATTATAGGGTTAGGTTTAGACTCATTATAGGGTTAGGTTTAGACTCATTATAGGGTTAGGTTTAGACTCATTATAGCGTTAGGTTTAGACTCATTATGAGGTTAGGTTTAGACTCATTGTAGAGTTAGGTTTAGACTCATTATAGGGTCAGGTTTAGACTCATTATAGGGTTAGGTTTAGACTCATTATAGGGTTAGGTTTAGACTCATTATAGCGTTAGGTTTAGACTCATTATAGGGTTAGGTTTAGACTCATTATAGGGTTAGGATTAGACTCATTATATGGTTAGGTTTAGACTCATTATAGGGTTAGGTTAAGACTCATTATAGGGTTAGGATTAGACTCATTATAGCGTTAGGTTAAGACTCATTATAAGGTTAGGTTTAGACTCATTATAGCGTTAGGTTTAGACTCATTATAGGGTTAGGTTTAGACTCATTATAGCGTTAGGTTTAGACTCATTATGAGGTTAGGTTTAGACTCATTAGAAGCCTGTTGGTTTAGAAAAACATGGCTGAAGGTATCTACATGACAGACATCTATTTGAAGGTGACTCTCTGCAGTATAAAACAGTGTTGTGATGTCATATGAATGAAACGCTGCATGGGGGTTGTGATTTGCTTGACTGTGAAGTTGGCACCTTTCCTAGAGACAAGGAAGGGTTCATTACTATTCACTGTGCCACGTGTGAAGAGGAGTCCAAGGCTGAACCAAACCATGGATAATGATAAACACTCCCTTCAAAACTATACATTGGATCTAATGGGGTTGAGCAATGAGCTTCAACTTTTACAAATGCAAAACATGTACAGTTTGGCAATGAAGAATAGGGAAAATGATGTAGAGGACATTTTTTTTTAAATGTTTCAATGTCAATCAAGCAGAACATCTTTCCATGCAAACATTTCACTAGATTCCAGAAAAATATATTTTGAGCTGTGAGACAAGATGTTTAATACAGCAGACAACTCTGCTTCTCTCCTCTCTCTGGAGACAGAGCTGAGCAAGGTGTGTGTGTGTGTGTGGGGGGGGGGGGGGGGGGGGGCTAGTAGCAGACAGCTCCTGGATCACTTTACATGACAATATGATGGACAGGCCAGTCGGGCAGGGTAGTATTATCAGACTGACCTGTGGAAGAGGAGAGAGGGGGGCGGAGGGGGGACGACACACCTTCACCTTCCCAAAGAATCTATTGATCTGGCATCTTAAACGAAAGTTTGATGGAGTGACTCCAGAAATGGAGTAGCGGCAACAAACTTCTCTATCCAAAAAACTGTGATGTGGGTGTCCATGGATATACAGTACCAGTCAAAAGTCCATGGATATACAGTACCAGTCAAAAGTCCATGGATATACAGTACCAGTCAAAAGTCCATGGATATACAGTACCAGTCAAAAGTCCATGGATATACAGTACCAGTCAAAAGTCCATGGATATACAGTACCAGTCAAAAGTCCATGGATATACAGTACCAGTCAAAAGTCCATGGATATACAGTACCAGTCAAAAGTCCATGGATATACAGTACCAGTCAAAAGTCCATGGATATACAGTACCAGTCAAAAGTCCATGGATATACAGTACCAGTCAAAAGTCCATGGATATACAGTACCAGTCAAAAGTCCATGGATATACAGTACCAGTCAAAAGTCCATGGATATACAGTACCAGTCAAAAGTCCATGGATATACAGTACCAGTCAAAAGTCCATGGATATACAGTACCAGTCAAAAGTCCATGGATATACAGTACCAGTCAAAAGTCCATGGATATACAGTACCAGTCAAAAGTCCATGGATATACAGTACCAGTCAAAAGTCCATGGATATACAGTACCAGTCAAAAGTCCATGGATATACAGTACCAGTCAAAAGTCCATGGATATACAGTACCAGTCAAAAGTCCATGGATATACAGTACCAGTCAAAAGTCCATGGATATACAGTACCAGTCAAAAGTCCATGGATATACAGTACCAGTCAAAAGTCCATGGATATACAGTACCAGTCAAAAGTCCATTGATATACAGTACCAGTCAAAAGTCCATGGATATACAGTACCAGTCAAAAGTCCATAGAGATACAGTATCAGTCAAAAGTCCATGGATATACAGTACCAGTCAAAAGTCCATGGATATACAGTACCAGTCAAAAGTCCATGGATATACAGTACCAGTCAAAAGTCCATGGATATACAGTACCAGTCAAAAGTCCATGGATATACAGTACCAGTCAAAAGTCCATGGATATACAGTACCAGTCAAAAGTCCATGGATATACAGTACCAGTCAAAAGTCCATGGATATACAGTACCAGTCAAAAGTCCATGGATATACAGTACCAGTCAAAAGTTTGGACCTCATTGCAGTGTTTTTCTTTATTTTTTTGGACTATTTTCGAGAGAATGCCAAGAGTGTGCAAAGCTGTCATCAAGGCAAAGGATGGCTAATTTGAAGAATCTCAAATATAACATATATTTTGATTTGTTTAAGACTTTTTTTTTTTTGGGGGGGGGGGTCTCTACATGATTCCATATGTGTTATTTCATAGTTTTCATGTCTTCATTCTTATTCTACAATGTAGAAAATAGTAAAAAAAATTAAACAAAATAAAAAGCCTGCAATGAGGTATGTCCAAACTTTTGACTGGTACTGTACATTAAGAGATATTTCTTAATGCATTGCAAAGGGACACAATCTTGGTAACGCCAGGCTCTATCTCTCCTGGTTCCATTGATCGTCGACAGACTGGCAGACGGACAGGTTTATTGTCAAGATCTATTCAGTCTCCCTTTAAAAGATCTACAGCCTCGAAGTTTCCTTATCTAGTTGTCACAAGAGGAATAATGGTGGATTTCTCTTGACTGAGTAATGACTTTGGTCTTCCCAGCTGGGGCAGATTAAATTCCAAATGCCAAAGGGGTTCCTGCTGATAAGAATGAACCATTGTAAAATAGCTAAATCATATTTACTCTTCGTTAATTGTGTTCGGCTAAGACAAATACCATGTCCATATGTCTTCATTTTTCAGTCAAATTTGTGAAAAATCTAATTTAGTAAATGCTTCAATCACATATCACTCCCGAGGGAAAATAAATCAAACATTTCAAATTTCCTTTGCATTATTTTCTAGTTAGAAATGTCAACACGATGAGATAATAATCAAAATAATTTATGTTTAATATTAAGAAAGAGGACTTCAAGATATTCCATCCAGCATTAACAATCACCAACACAGACGTGACAACTTCACATAAATTGGCATGAAAATCCTTATCACATCTTGTCACGTCAGTTAATCTTATATTACTGTAAATGACCTCTAGAGGGCAGTAAAGGGACATATTAGTTAACTACACACGGAATACGACCAACGCCAACATAAAGATCACTATCATTTGACCCTCTAATGCTACAGTAAAATAATTTATATTTTGCTAACATTTGCTTTATTCAAACGTTTGAGTGGATAGTCAAATAACTATTGGTAGCTATCGAGAGTAGTGAATAGTATTAGTTATATATATATATATATATATATATTTATTTATTTTTCGTTTGCTTTCTGTGCCCTTTCCTAGAATTCTCGAGAAACCATTTGTTTAGTAACCAGTATTTTTTAAATTTTTTTTACATCTACGCATTTGGAAAAAAATTGTTCAATGCAGCATTATTAAATAAAATATGTTAGTTGTGTTAGCCAAATAGTCGATGAAGACTATACTGTTAAATACTTATATTACACACACAATTGATACCATCATTGTTCATGTGTTTGATGGTGGCCACGCTCTAGGATACAGACATTACATTAACGCAGGTGCAAATGATTCTGTATCGTTCTGAATCATTGTGGAAGTTAGGCTACTGAAACATAATGTGTGTGACAATGCAATTCAAATACAATGAGAGTAAAAAAAAAATTGTATTGGAACGTGCACAAGTACAGTGAAATGCTTAACTTGCATGCTCAACCCAACAGGGCAGTAATTAATATCAACACAGGTATAACTAATAATATCTATATATATACCCTGTATATAGTGTTCTATCTTATTTACTATATATATATATATATATACTATATATATATATATATATATATATATATATATATATATATATATATATATATATATATATATATATAAGAAAAACCCAATAAATAGTAAATAAGATAGAACGCTATATACAGGGTCAGTGCCAATACCAAATGTACCATGTGCAGGGATAATAGAGTATTTCAGCTACTTACATATTGGAGGATATTAGGAGAAAGCGATTGGTATTATTAATCACAATATTAATAATAATATTAATAATATCATACAAATAATAAGGGGAAAGAGGAGAGCCATTCATAACTACATTTTTAAGAATGTGACTGAAGAATCATTGTTTTGGACACTATTGCTACAGCTTCAGCAGCTATAAAACCCATAATGCAATGTAAAAACCAACTGCTTATCAGTGTGTGGACTTGTAAGAGGCAACTCCAGTCAAATATAAAACTGCACATCCAGGTGAAATACTCAGGTGTCATACTTAATTAGCAGAATAACAGTTTATCATTCAACTAAGTAACGGTTAGTTACCACAACTAAGGACTAGTAAGTAATGGTTAGTTACCACAACTAAGGACTACTAAGCAATGGTTAGTTACCACAACTAAAGACTAGTAAGCAGTGGTTAGTTACCACAACTAAGGACTATTAAGCAGTGGTTAGTTACCACAACTAAGGACTACTAAGCAGTGGTTAGTTACCACAACTAAGGACTAGTAAGCAGTGGTTAGGTACCACAACTAAGGACTATTAAGCAATGGTTAGTTACCACAACTAAGGACTAGTAAGCAGTGGTTAGTTACCACAACTAAGGACTAGTAAGTAATGGTTAGTTACCACAACTAAGGACTACTAAGCAACGGTTAGTTACCACAACTAAGGACTACTAAGCAATGGTTAGTTACCACAACTAAGGACTATTAAGCAGTGGTTAGTTACCATTGAAGAATAGTTTATCATTCAACTAAGCAGTGGTTAGTTACCACAACTAAGGACTACTAAGCAATGGTTAGTTACCACAACTAAGGACTACTAAGCAATGGTTAGTTACCACAACTAAGGACTAGTAAGCAGTGGTTAGTTACCACAACTAAGGACTACTAAGCAACGGTTAGTTACCACAACTAAGGACTACTAAGCAGTGGTATAGGCCTACGTTTAATTGTATATCAATCTAAGATTATGAACACTTCTAAACAAGTTTAGATCTAAGCACTAAAGCTTTATCAATCTCTGTTAGCCTACACTGCAATCCATATCAATTATCAGAAAACATTTTTCTAAGAGTAAATTCAGGCATGTCATCTAAGTCAGGAAATCATTAACCAATCAATCTGGATAACATCCGTGAATAAAATATATGAATAGCCTCCATTTTTTATCATATAAGGTATAAAGGCCTATGGTTAGTTAGATAATCGAATCGACCTAAGCTTCAATAACAGCATGTCATCGCCTGCTGTTTTAGAGGCTATGTGGAGAGATGGAGACTGACGGATCTGTTGACCAATGAATCCCCTCAATACAATGAAGCACCGGGAACGTTGAGCATGAATATGGTGCCCTAGCTTCCCTTATAGCCTATTGGGTGTAGTTTTCGAGCATGGAGTGTATGTATACTGTGTTTACTATACAGCATATGTGTTCCTCAAGAGCACTAATCAGTCCAATGTCAAATAGTGGACCTACTGGCAATGCTCATGGGAAAGAGGATAATGCACCCGAAGTTGAAAGCTGCCTGCCAGTCTCTGTGTGCATTATCCATAATGATATTAGCCAGGAAGTTATGGATTAGTCAGGATAGTCATTAACAGCCATGTGGGTTAGCAGCGTGGTTAAGGTTAAGGTTAGGTGACTGTGCCAGCTAGTGACCGCTCTGCGATTCCTGACGAAAAACGATAACTTGCTTATTAAACATGCATGTCAAAAAAAAAAATCACCTGTCGAAAAGTATGCAGTAGCCTAGCTTGCCCATCTTAAACATTTAATTTGAGAACAATGTAGCTATATTGACTATGCACGGATTGAATAACTCATGACCGGCCGAAAATAATGGTCATGCGACAGCTATGGTTGAAAAGTATAGTGAGTAATATCCTATGGGCTGCTTGAAGAAAATATAAATGTTTTGAAATAGATCGTGACCATAACTATAACGGCGACTATAATAGCTACGATGAACGGAATCTTTTTTTGCACTATGGATGGTGTGACTGACCAAATCCGATGCGTAAAGACATGGCGCAATGGGGGTCCTCGTTTTAACACCGAATTTGATTCTTGTGATAGTATCTATAAATTATTTGACAACATTATGGTGGCATGCATACAACCCCAGTTATCGAGGGATGCGAATCAACTGCGATGCGGCAGATGGTCGGCAGGTTTGCGTACATTTGTGGTAAATTCGGATTCCTTTAGCGATACCGACATCATAAAGTATTTTCCTCTATATAGGTTGAACAATTTCCTCTTAAAATGTACATAACATTTCCATATGACATGAGACATTGACAACTTGTAGGCTGGTATTGAGAATTAAATAAGCTAATACTATAAATCAATGTTGTTACCAATTTTTTTTTACTTGACTCTAGTGATTATAATAACAATTCTTACCTTATATCCCTTTGAAACAGAATATGTAAAATCAATCGCAATTCCCGTCACGTAGCGACATCACTGCTTTAGAAGAAGTGCCATAGAATTACACTGAAGTGGAATAGGGGAGAGAAAAAGATCCTGTTCTGGTAGCGGGAATCAAATAAAACGCAAATCAATAGGGTTATCCGCTACAGAAAATGATCCATGTCCTAAAAAGTCTATGGTCCACATTCGAAAGGCAAAAATTGCTTGCAGAATAACTTTGTAACTCGAAGAGCCGACGTAATTCCTCTTCAGATATCTTGAGTTAAGCGTGGTTCAATTACGGGCGGCAGGAGAGATGCTGATGGTCCAAGTTGATTGAGTCACATGAAATAGCCCTAGCCCTACGTGTGTGTGTGTTTTAAATGTTTTCTCCTGATATAAACGGTGAAAACCGATTGTATGGAAGATCGTTTCACTCAGCATGTGTTAAAGCTTTTTAACAAGCGCATAAACTTCCATCCAAGAACGCGCAAAAAGGAAACAGTTTGGTACGATGTCTGAAAACTTCAATTCTGACAGCACTGTTTTCATTTTTGTAAAGGTTATTATACAGCAACAACAAAAAATAACACATAAATGAACTGTAGCCTGGGTAGTGTTCTGTCCCCCAAAGGAGTTTGGGTGATAGTGTTCCTTAGTGCGGCTTCACTTACAGCGGGGCCGACGGTATGCTGTATCAGTTGTGCTAAACTGTGCCTAGATGTCTCAGTAGTATTGTATGAATCCGATCCCTCAGTACTGCCCACCTCTCTGCCTCCGACTGACATCACTGTGAGAGGAGGAGCCTAAAGCAAATAATACAGCTCCCATCTTCTCCCATCCTCTTAAAGCTGTACTGTAAACAGGAGATCCCTGCATTGTTTTAGCTGGGTGTGTAGAGTATAGTGTTGACCACAACAAGCACCCCAGGATGCATCGGCTCTGCTGTAGCGTAGCCTAGCCTGGCTCCAATAACTACCTGAGAAAGAGGGGGCACTGCACCAGGCTAGCCTCGTCAATCTTGCTCCAATAACCGCCTGAGGAAGAGGGGGGCACTGTTCACTTTTCGAATAAATGTTACTTCTTAACAGGGGAGGTCATGACCATACCCACATTTTTATTTTTATTTTATTTCACCTTTATTTAACCAGGTAGGCTAATTGAGAACATGTTCTCATTTACAATTGCGACCTGGCCAAGATAAAGCAAAGCAGTTCGACACATACAACAACACAGAGTTACACATGGAGTAAAACAAACATACAGTCAATAATACAGTATAAACAAGTCTATATACGATGTGTGCAAATGAGGTGAGATAAGGGAGGTAAAGCAATAATTAGATAAAATAATGGGGTGCAATGGAGCACAATAAATAAATAAATACAGTAAGGGAAGAGGTAGTTGTTTGGGCTAAATTATAGATGGGCTATGTACAGGTGTAGTAATCTGTGAGCTGCTCTGACAGCTGGTGCTTAAAGCTAGTGATGGAGATAAGTGTTTCCAGTTTCAGAGATTTTTGTAGTTCGTTCCAGTCATTGGCAGCAGAGAACTGGAATGAGAGGCGGCCAAAGGAAGAATTGGTTTTGGGGGTGATCAGAGATCAGAGATACAGTGCCTTGCGAAAGTATTCGGCCCCCTTGAACTTTGCGACCTTTTGCCACATTTCAGGCTTCAAACATAAAGATTTAAAACTGTATTTTTTGTGAAGAATCAACAACAAGTGGGACACAATCATGAAGTGGAACGACATTTATTGGATATTTCCAACTTTTTTAACAAATCAAAAACTGAAAAATTGGGCGTGCAAAATTATTCAGCCCCTTTACTTTCAGTGCAGCAAACTCTCTCCAGAAGTTCAGTGAGGATCTCTGAATGATCCAATGTTGACCTAAATGACTAATGATGATAAATACAATCCACCTGTGTGTAATCAAGTCTCCGTATAAATGCACCTGCACTGTGATAGTCTCAGAGGTCCGTTAAAAGCGCAGAGAGCATCATGAAGAACAAGGAACACACCAGGCAGGTCCGAGATACTGTTGTGAAGAAGTTTAAAGCCGGATTTGGATACAAAAAGATTTCCCAAGCTTTAAACATCCCAAGGAGCACTGTGCAAGCGATAATATTGAAATGGAAGGAGTATCAGACCACTGCAAATCTACCAAGACCTGGCCGTCCCTCTAAACTTTCAGCTCATAAAAGGAGAAGACTGATCAGAGATTCAGCCAAGAGGCCCATGATCACTCTGGATGAACTGCAGAGATCTACAGCTGAGGTGGGAGACTCTGTCCATAGGACAACAATCAGTCGTATATTGCACAAATCTGGCCTTTATGGAAGAGTGGCAAGAAGAAAGCCATTTCTTAAAGATATCCATAAAAAGTGTCGTTTAAAGTTTGCCACATGCCACCTGGGAGACACACCAAACATGTGGAAGAAGGTGCTCTGGTCAGATGAAACCAAAATTGAACTTTTTGGCAACAATGCAAAACGTTATGTTTGGCGTAAAAGCAACACAGCTCATCACCCTGAACGCACCATCCCCACTGTCAAACATGGTGGTGGCAGCATCATGGTTTGGGCCTGCTTTTCTTCAGCAGGGACAGGGAAGATGGTTAAAATTGATGGGAAGATGGATGGAGCCAAATACAGGACCATTCTGGAAGAAAACCTGATGGAGTCTGCAAAAGACCTGAGACTGGGACGGAGATTTGTCTTCCAACAAGACAATGATCCAAAACATAAAGCAAAATCTACAATGGAATGGTTCAAAAATAAACATATCCAGGTGTTAGAATGGCCAAGTCAAAGTCCAGACCTGAATCCAATCGAGAATCTGTGGAAAGAACTGAAAACTGCTGTTCACAAATGCTCTCCATCCAACCTCACTGAGCTCGAGCTGTTTTGCAAGGAGGAATGGGAAAAATGTTCAGTCTCTCGATGTGCAAAACTGATAGAGACATACCCCAAGCGACTTACAGCTGTAATCGCAGCAAAAGGTGGCGCTACAAAGTATTAACTTAAGGGGGCTGAATAATTTTGCACGCCCAATTTTTCAGTTTTTGATTTGTTAAAAAAGTTTGAAATATCCAATAAATGTCGTTCCACTTCATGATGGTGTCCCACTTGTTGTTGATTCTTCACAAAAAAATACAGTTTTATATCTTTATGTTTGAAGCCTGAAATGTGTCAAAAGGTCCCAAAGTTCAAGGGGGCCGAATACTTTCGCAAGGCACTGTACCTGCTGGAGCGCGTGCTACAGGTGGGTGCTGCTATGGTGACCAGCGAGCTGAGATAAGGGGGGACTTTACCTAGCAGGGTCTTGTAGATGACATGGAGCCAGTGGGTTTGGCGACGAGTATGAAGCGAGGGCCAGCCAACGAGAGCGTACAGGTCGCAGTGGTGGGTAGTATATTGGGCTTTGGTGACAAAATTAATGGCATTGTGATAGACTGCGTCCAATTTATTGAGTAGGGTAGTGGAGGCTATTTTGTAAACGACATCGCCAAAGTCGAGGATCGGTAGGATGGTCAGTTTTACAAGGGTATGTTTTGCAGCACGAGTGAAGCATGCTTTGTTGCGATATAAGAAGCCAATTCTAGATTTAACTTTGGATTGGAGATGTTTGATGTGAGTCTGGAAGGAGAGTTTACAATCTAACCAGACACCTAGGTATTTGTAGTTGTCCACATATTCTAAGTCAGAACAGTCCAGAGTAGTGATGCTGGACGGGCGGGCAGGTGCAGGCAGCGATCGGGTTGAAGAGCATGCATTTAGTTTTACTTGTATTTAAGAGCAATTGGAGGCCATGGAAGGAGAGTTGTATGCCAATGAAGCTCGTCTGGAGGTTAGTTAACACAGTGTCCAAAGAAGTGCCAGAAGTATACAAAATGCTGTCGTCATATTAAATCGTTAGTGGCTGAAAACTATCCGAAGGCGTCATGGATTCCCAAGTCCAAATGATTTGCTGACTTGTGTCATGTTTTAAATGCAAAGCCAACGTGACAATGCCTTTAATAATCCTTATGGGAAACACTTAGCATAACGTTGCTCTTAAAGTTGGTCTTATACCTAAGTTATAACAATGTGATAACATTATAATAATATAGTAACTGCCGTGTTACTGCGTTGTAGTGTTTTTAAATGCTTATTAAAATGTAATAACTTTCCCAAAACCTGGTAGTGTAGTGTTTTTTTAATGCTTATTAAAAATTTAATAACTTTCCCAAATCCACATGGGTGAAAACAAGTTGTGGGTATTTCAAATAAATTGGGGAATGAAATAGATATCCATTTGGAAAGTTAGGGCCCAATATGTAATAATAAGTAATAATAACACTCCAGAAATCAGTGGTCAAAAAGGGGATGTTAGTGTGCCTTCAGAGGTCATCAGAGGTCATCGGAGGTCAATGTCCCCTCCACCATGTAGCAATTGATCACCTCTGTCAGTTTAACGCTGCCTTCCTGAAACAAATCACCTTGTTTTGAACCTGTTAACCCTCAGACAAGGTTTCCTAAACAACAGCCAGCCTCCACCTGTCTCCTCGTCCACCACCATCTACCCAACCACTTAGTGTTCATCCCAGATGGCACCCTATTCCCTAGTGCATTACTTTTGACCAGAGCCCTATGTGAAATGGGTTTCCAGATGGGACGTAGACAATATATCCCCCTCCTCCATCTGTCCCCCCCCTACTCTCCATCTATCACCTCCTACCCTCCATCTATCACCTCCTACCCTCCATCTGTCCCCCTTCTACCCTCCATCTGTCCCCCTTCTACCCTCCATCTATCACCCCTACCCTCCATCTATCTCCCTCCTACCCTCCATCTATCACCTCCTACCCTCCATCTGTCCCCCTCCTACCCTCCATCTGTCCCCCTCCTACCCTTCATTTATCACCTCCTACCCTCCATCTATCACCTCCTACCCTCCATCTATCACCTCCTACCCTCCATCTATCACCTCCTACCCTCCATCTGTCCCCCTCCTACCCTCCATTTATCACCTCCTACCCTCCATCTATCACCTCCTACCCTCCATCTGTCCCCCTCCTACCCTCCATCTATCACCCCCTAACCTCCATCTATCCCCCTCCTACCCTTCATCTATCACCTCCTACCCTCCATCTATCACCTCCTACCCTCCATCTGTCCCCCTCCTACCCTCCATCTCTCCCCCTTCTACCCTCCATCTATTACCCCCTACCCTCCATCTATCCCCCTCCTACCCTCCATCTATCAACTCCTACCTTCCATCTGTCCCCCTCCTACCCTCCATTTGTCCCCCTCCTACCCTCCATCTATCCCCTCCTACCGTCCATCTGTCCCCCTCCTACCCTCCATCTATCACCTCCTACCCTCCATCTGTCCCCCTCCCACCCTTAATCTGTCCCCATCCTACCCTCCATCTATCCCGCTCTGTCCCACCCTCCACCTATCCCCCTCCCTCCCGCCCTCCGTCTATCCCCAACCCACCCACCCACCATCTATCCCACTCCTACCCTCCATCTATCCCCCTCCCTCCCTCCACCCTCCATCTATCCCCCTCCCTCCCCCCACCCTCCATCTATCCCCTTCCCACCCTTAATCTATCCCACTCCCAACTTCCATCTATCCCCCACCCACCCTCCATCTAGCCCCTTCCCACCCTCCATCTATCCCCTTCCCTCCCCCCACCCTCCATCTATCCCCTTCCACCCTCCATCTATCCCCTTCCACCCTCCATCTATCCCCTTCCTACCCTCCATCTATCCCCTTCCACCCTCCATCTATCCCCTTCCCACCCTCCATCTATCCCCTTCCTACCCTCCATCTATCCCCTTCCCAACTTCCATCTATCCCCTTCCCAACTTCCATCTATCCCCATCCCACCCTCCATCTAGCCCCTTCCACCCTCCATCTATCCCCCTCCCCCCACCCTCCATCTATTCCCTTCCACCCTCAATCTATCCCCTCCCACCCTCCACCTATCCCCTCCCACCCTCCATCTATCCCCTCCCACCTTCCATCTATCCCTTCCCACCCTCCATCTATCCCCTTCCTACCCTCCATCTATCTCCCTCCTACCCTCCATCTATCCCCCTCCTACCCTCCATCTATCCCCTTCTTACCCTCCATCTATCCCCCTCCTACCCTCCATCTGTCCCCTTCCCACCCTCCATCTGTCCCCTTCCCACCCTCCATCTATCTCCCTCCTACCCTCCATCTATCCCCCTCCTACCCTCCATCTGTACCCTTCCTACCCTCCATCTACCCCCCTCCTACCCTCCATCTGTCATCTTCCCACCCTCCATCTGTCCCCTTCCCACCCTCCATCTATCCCCTTCCTACCCTCCATCTATCACCTTCCCACCCTCCATTTATCCCCCTCACTCCCTCCACCCTCCATCTATCCCCCTCCACCCTCCATCTATCCACTTCCACCCTCCATCTATCCACTTCCACCCTCCATCTATCCACTTCCATCCTCCATCTACTCCATCTATCCACTTCCACCCCCTACCCTCCATCTATCACCTTCCCACCCTCCATGTATCCCCCTCCCACCCCCCACCCTCCATCTATCCCCCTCCACCCTCCATTTATCCCCCTTCCTCCCCCCACCCACCATCTATCCCCCTCCCACCCTCCATCTATCCCCTTCCCACCCTCCATCTATCCCCTTCTCACCCTCCATCTATCCCCCTCCCACCCTCCATCTATCCCCTTCCCACCCTCCATCTATCCCCTTCCCACCCTCAATTTATCCCCCTTCCCACCCTCCATTTATCCCCCATCCTCCCCCCACCCACTATCTATCCCCCTCCCACCCTCCATCTATCCCCTTCCCACCCTCCATCTATCCCCTTCCCACCCTCCATCTATCCCCTTCTCACCCTCCATCTATCCCCTTCCCACCCACCATCTATCCCCTTCCTCCCTCCATCTATCCCCCTCCCACCCTCCATCTATCCCCTTCCCACCCTCCATCTATCCCCCTCCCACCCTCCATCTATCCCCTTCCCACCCTCCATCTATCCCCTTCTCACCCTCCATGTATCCCCTTCCCACCCACCATCTATCCCCTTCCTCCCTCCATCTATCCCCTTCCCACCCTCCATTTATCCCCCTTTCCACCCTCCATTTATCCCCCTTCCTCCCCCCACCCACCATCTATCCCCCTCCCACCCTCCATCTATCCCCTTCCCACCCTCCATCTATCCCCTTCTCACCCTCCATCTATCCCCCTCCCACACTCCATCTATCCCCTTCCCACCTCCATCTATCCCCTTCCCACCCTCAATTTATCCCCCTTCCCACCCTCCATTTATCCCCCTTCCTCCCCCCACCCACCATCTATCCCCCTCCCACCCTCCATCCCACCCTCCATCTATCCCCTTCCCACCCTCCATCTATCCCCTTCTCACCCTCCATCTATCCCCTTCCCACCCACCATCTATCCCCTTCCTCCCTCCATCTATCCTCCTCCAACCTTCCATCTATCCCCTTGTAGTAGGTGCCACACTCCTTACCCACTAAGACAGCGGGAACCAGTAGGGCAGGTGTTGTTCAGTGCAAATAGTGTTTCACACTCTGTTCCCAAATGGTACCCTCTTCCCTAAATAGTTCACAAATTTTTGACCAGAGCCTTGTAGGTCCTGGTTTAATGTAGTGCACTACATAGGGAATGTGGTGCCATTGGGACATAGCCAGTGTTCTATGGCATGAGGAGGAAAGTAAAATAAAATATTAAAGAGAGACAGAACCAGCCTAGTTTACAATTCAAGTGTGTACTTTTGATTGGTAGAAATAAAGTAATGAACTTGGCTGTGTAGACCTACATCCAGCACTGACCTGGATATGCAAAGGAGAGTTACTGTTGTTATATTATCTCAGGAACACTATATAGCGTACAGATTTGCCATAACTCCTTTACATCCTGTTCTATTCTATAAGTCCACAGCTATAGAGCTGTCTGTGGTAGACCTGAAAAGGCTTTGATCTACGTATTCTTAATTATACTGTTTGTCAATTTAGGACTTCTTCAAGGCATGTTTAAGAAATGCTAATGTGAAAGCCTTCAAGTGTTATAAAAAGGCACAAAACTCCTCATGCGTTATTCAAAGAGCTATTTTGCTACTCTACTCCCCAAAACAAACTTTAGGAGAGACAAGCAGTGCGTTTTTTTTTTTTAATCAGTCAGGACAATCCTCACTATAAGAAGAGGGTGTATGGAGGGTCAAATCCTGAACTTCTCCTTTATATTTTCCATCAATGCACCAATTGTCAATGGATCAAAATTCATTATTAAGTGATCTTCCGGAAGGTCCAAGTATATGTACTTACAGCATATGTCAAAGTAGGATTTAGCTCAAAGTGTGTAGCAGGTTAGCGTTTTTTTTGTGTGTCATGAATGTTGTTCTGGAGGCAGCTTTGCAGAGTGGTCACTAGCTGGCACTGCCACAAAGTCACAAAATCTCATTTTAAAACTAACCCTAACATTAACCATAATGCCTAACCCTAACCTCCAATTACCAATTACCCAAAAGCTCCTTTTTGTTTTCATTAATTTTTTTATTATGTAGACAGTTTTGGGGCTCCATTTAAGCTGAAGCATGACATATTTTGCAGTATAAATTTAAAGGCAATTTCATATCGAGCCAACTGATATGCATAAGTGACCGTGAATACAGTCTCCGCTAAAGTGGGAACATTGCCTTAAAATTTCAATCACGCTGTACAGCTGAACTTCCGCCATGCAGATTGAACAGAACCATTTTGACTTTGCAGCTGGCCACATCTAGCAGAAATCTCTAATTTCTGCCTCCAGGGAAATACTCATGACAATAAACGTCAACCTGCTAGTGTTTATCCCGGGGATTACGCATGGCTGTAAGGAAACTTGCTAACAGTTTGCAGCTGTATCAGATCAAACCTGAACATCAGTTCATGTTTTACTATTCCTTATCAGACTCCGGTATTTCTAAATTAAGTTTGCGTATATATATAAAAAAAAACGGTAGGTTCTGATGATCAAAATAGGGGAAAAAATGTGATTGATAATCTAAAGACATCAGAACAAACTTAATTTTAAAGTGCATTTACAATCGAGACACACAGTAAAACAATCCCTTTTAAAGTAGTAAGAAACAACAGGAAGCAATAAAGGAGAGGAATATTTAAAAAAATCATCAATCCTCTGTCAATACTTACAAACAAAATTGGTTTCACTACATGCCTGTGGTATGCCTGGTCAAAAGTAGTGCACTACATGAACAGGGTGGCATCACAGCCACAGTCTCTGGTCATTTCCTGCTAAATGTAAAATGACGAGAACCTGTAGAGAGTAAACTGTGAGGCAGTCGGGTCTACAGACAGACAGGGGTACAAGGTTTTTGTTTCCTCTACAGATCAAACTGAGTTTTCCTCTATAACACTGACTTCAATCTGCATGTTGTAGGCTTCTCCGCTCGATCCATGACTCATTACCTACACTTTAGGGTCTGCATCCCAAATGGCACCCTATCCTTACGGGCCCTGGTTTAAAGTAGTGCACTACATAGGGAATAGAGTGCCATTTAAGACGTATCCCTTGAAGAGAAACGATTGGAAGGAAAAGCACACACTAATATACCTTATCAGTGGACTACAGCTGGGCCAGGATCGGGAGGGTTGGAAGGCTAAGGGAGGTAAATTGCAAGGTATGCCTCCCGTATATTAACATTTCATGTTCTTAAAAAAAAAAAAAAATGATTCATCGTTTCGCACCATTTTAGATGACCACGTCGTTATATTATCCTTTTAACTTTACAGCTCAACCCATCTGAAGAGAAGCACAATGCATTTGCCAGCTTTTTCTTCTCGAATCTTTCCTGTTCAACAACCATTTCAAAATCCCCGCTATTGATTTCCTGTCTTTTGATCACTTCACCTCAATTGTTAATATTGGTATTACAATATTATGCTTTTTACGGCGACATACGAGGGTTGTCTGGGTGTCAAATACATGACTGGGCTAAAGAAAGTACCAAAGGAGACATTTTCAGTTAGATAAATCCAGACAAACCTTTCTTTATCAAACCTTATGGGCCGTGTAAGTATCCATAGCAACTTTCTCCATGCAGTTCTCTTTTTCTTTCGCTCTTTCTATTTCTCTCTGAAGGATCTCAAGAGATAGAAGCTGTCATTTTGAGAGACAGTGGAGGGAAACAATGAACAAAGCTATAGCTGTTAAATTTTTTTGAAAACAGAAATGGGCTTGTTTGAGAGATGGCCAGAGAAAGTGAGAGTAACCAGGTTTGACCTTTGTCATACGAACATGCACCATTCAGTTTCTATCCAATACACCTGTTTGCCATTCAAAATAGAAAGGGCCTTCATGCATGACCATCATTGGCTCGTCTCAAAATGGACGACGCTAAACAAAAAGCTTCAGAGAGGCCTTCGTCTATTTCACAGACGTGATAGTGAGCTCCATGGAATATGTACGATTTCAACAGTGGTGGGAAGCTACTCTGAAAATATGGTTGACCAAGTAATCATTCATTTCACACTGATGTAAGTTAAAGCTACCCTTAAGTAAGTTAAAGCTACCCTTAAGTAAGTTAAAGCTACCCTTAAGTAAGTTAAAGCTACCCTTAAGACAAATACACACTGCACGACCAATAGTATGTGGACAGCTGCTCATCAAACATCTCATTCCAAAATCATGGTAATTAATATGAAGTTGGTCCTCCCCCCTTTGCTGCTATAACAGCCTCCACTCTTCTGGGAAGGCTTTCCTCTAGATGATGAAACATTGCTGCGAGGACTTGCTTCCATTCAGCCACAAGAGCGTTAGGGAGGTTGGGCACTGATGTTGGGCGATTAGGCCTGGCATGCAGTCGGCGTTCCAATTCATCCCAAAGGTGTTTGATGGGGTTGAGGTCAGGGCTCTGTTCAGGCCAGTCAAGTTCTTCCACACCGATCTCAACAAACCATTTCTGTATGGACCGTTTCACTTCACTGGAACTAAGGGGGCTAGCCCGAACCATGAAAAACAGCCCCAGACCATTATTCCTCCTCCGCCAAACTTTATATTTGGCACTATGCATTCAGGCAGGTAGCTTTCTCCTGGCATCCGCCAAGCCCAGATTCGTCCGTCGGATTGCTAGATAGTGAAGCGTGATTCATCACTCTAGAGAAAGTGTTTCCACTGCTCCAGAGTCCAATGGCGGCGAGCTTTACACCACTCCAGCCGACACCTGGCATTGCGTATGGTGATCTTAGGCTTGTATGCTGCTGCTCAGCCATGGAAACCCATTTCCTGATGCTCCTGACGAACAGTTATTGTGCTGAAGTGGTTTCCAGAGGCAGTTGGAAACTCGGAAGTGAGTGTTGCAAACGAAGACAGGAGATTTTTCCACACTATGCGCTTCAGCACTTGGCAGTCCTGTTCTTTGAGCTTGAGTGGCCAAACACTTCGCAGCTGAGCCGTTGTTGCTCATAGACATTTCCACTTCATAATAACAGCTGTATAGCTCTAGCAGGGCAGAAATTTGACGAACTACCTTGTTGGAAAGGTGGCATGCTATGACAGTGCCACGTTGAAAGTCACTGAGCTCTTCGGTAAGGCCCTTCTACTGCCAATGTTTGTCTATGGAGATTGCATGGCTTTGTACTCGATTTTATACACTTGTCAGCAACGGGAATGGCTGAAATAGCCAAATCCACTAAGTTGAAGAGACGTCCACATACTTTTGTATGTATAGTTTAATTAACTAAAGTTTCTAAATCCAAACAATTTTGTGCAAAATTATCATATGTAAGTCTAATATGTCATACACTACAACTTCCAAGGACAGATCATGTTGGGGTCATACAGTGCCTTCATAAAATATTCATACCTCTTGACTTATTCAACATTCTGTTGTGTTACAGCCTGAATTCAAAATGGATTTCAATATTGTTTTTCTCTCACCCATCTAGATATAATATCCCATAATGAGAAAGGGAAAAACATGTTTCTGGAATGTTTTTGAAAATGTATTTGTAAATGAAATATCACAAGTATTCACGCACCCCTGAGTCAATCAATACATGTTAGAATCACCTTTGGCAGCTGTGAGTCTTTACAGCTGTGAGTCTTTCTGGGTAAGTCTTTACACACCTGGATTGTACAATATTTGCACATTGTTATTAAAACAATTAGTCAAGCTCTGTCAGGTTGGTTGTTTATCATTGCTTGACACTCATTTTCAAGACTTGCCACAGATTGTCAAGCCAATTAAAGTCCAAACTGTAACTAGGCCTCTCAGGAACATTCAATGTTGTCTCGGTAAGCAACTCCAATGTATATTTGGCCTTGTGTTTTAGGTTATTGTCCTGCTGAAAGTCGAATTTGTCTCCCAGTTTCTTTTAGAAAGCAGACTGAACCAGGTTTTCCTCTACAATTTTGCTTGTGCTTAGCTCTATACTGTTTATTTTTTATACTTAAAAAACTCCCTAGTCCTTGCCGATGACAAGCATATCCATAACATGATGCAGCCACCACCATGATTGAAAATAGGAAGAGTGGTACTCAGTGATGGGTTGTGTTGGAGTTGCCCCAAACATAACGCTCTGTATTCAGGACATACAATTAATACGTTTGCCACACTTTAGTGCCTTGTTGCAAACAGGATGTTTTGGTTTTGGTATATTTTTATTCTGTACAGGCTTCTTTCTTTTCATTCTGTCAATTAGGTTAGTATTGCGGAGTAACTACAATGTTGTTGATCCAACCTCAGTTTTCTCCTATCACAGCCATTCAACTCTGTAACTGTTTAAAAAGTCACCTTTGACCTCATGGTGAAATCTCTGAGTGTTTTCCTTCGTCTCCGGGCAACTGAGTTAGGAAGAACGCCTGTATCTTTGTAATGACTGGGTGTATTGATACATCATCCAAAGTGTAATTAATAACTTCACCATCAAAGGGATATTCAAAGTCTCCTTTGTTTTTTAAACACATCTACCAATAGGTGTCCTTAGTTGCGAGGCATCCGAAAACCTTCCTTGTCTTTGTGGTTGAATCTGTGTATGAAATTCATGAAATTCACAGTTCGTCTGAGGGACCTGACCTTACAAATAGTTGTATGTGTGGGGTACAGAGATGAGGTAGTCATTCAAAACCATGTTAAACACTATTATTTCACACAGTGTCCATGCAACTTATTATGTGACTCGTTAAACACATCTGCACTCCTGAACGTATTTAAGCTTGCCATAACTAAAGGGTTGTGTCACGTTCGTTGAATGGATGAGACCATGGCCGCAGCGTGAGATGAATACATCTTCTTATTTAATGAAAGGAAGAACACTTAAACAAACTTACAAAACGAGCGCGAAGCTATATATGATAAGTGCAGACACAGGCAACTAACACATAGACAATAACCCACAAAATACCGAAGGAATATGGCTGCCTAAATATGGTTCCCAATCAGAGACAACGATAAACAGCTGCCTCTAATTGAGAACCAATCTAGGCAACTGTAGACATGCATAACACCTAGACTAGTAAACACCCATAGACATACAAAACCCCTAGACACATACATCACCCTCATCACACCCTGATCTAACCAAAATAATAAAGAAAACAAAGTATACTACGGTCAGGGCATGACAGGTTGAATAATTGACTGAAGACATTTTAGCTATTATTATTATTGTTATTATTATTTCAACATAATTCCACTTTGACATTATGGGGTATTGTTTGTAGGCCAGTGACACAACATCTCAATTTAATTCAGAGCTGTAACACAACAAAATGTGGGAAAAGTCAAGAGGTGTGAATACTTTCTATTGGCACTGTATGTTAATAGTTCCAGTAGTTAGCTACACCGCTACAGGTAAAACAGTTTAGTTCCAGTAGTTAGCTACACCGCTACAGGTAAAATAGTAGTGTTTAGTTCCAGTAGTTAGCTTAACCGCTACAGGTAAAACAGTAGTGTGTAGTTCCAGTAGTTAGCTACACCGCTACAGGTAAAACAGTAGTGTGTAGTTCCAGTAGTTAGCTACACCGCTACAGGTAAAACAGTAGTGTTTAGTTCCAGTAGTTAGCTACACCGCTACAGGTAAAACAGTAGGGTTTAGTTCCAGGAGTTAGCTTAACCGCTACAGGTAAAACAGTAGTGTTTAGTTCCAGTAGTTAGCTTAACCGCTACAGGTAAAACAGTAGTGTTTAGTTTCAGTAGTTAGCTTAACCGCTATAGGTAAAACAGTAGTGTTTAGTTCCAGTAGTTAGCTACACCGCTACATGGTAAAACAGTAGTGTTTAGTTCCAGTAGTTAGCTACACCGCTACATGGTAAAACAGTAGTGTTTAGTTCCAGTAGTTAGCTACACCGCTACATGGTAAAACAGTAGTGTGTAGTTCCAGTAGTTAGCTACACCGCTACATGGTAAAACAGTAGTGTTTAGTTCCAGTAGTTAGCTACACCGCTACATGGTAAAACAGTAGTGTGTAGTTCCAGTAGTTAGCTACACCGCTACATGGTAAAACAGTAGTGTGTAGTTCCAGTAGTCAGCTACATGGTAAAACAGTAGTGTGTAGTTCCAGTAGTCAGCTACACCGCTACATGGTAAAACAGTAGTGTGTAGTTCCAGTAGTTAGCTACACCGCTACATGGTAAAACAGTAGTGTGTAGTTCCAGTAATTAGCTACATGGTAAAACAGTAGTGTGTAGTTCCAGTAGTTAGCTACACCGCTACATGGTAAAACAGTAGTGTTTAGTTCCAGTAGTTAGCTACACCGCTACATGGTAAAACAGTAGTGTGTAGTTCCAGTAGTTAGCTACACCGCTACATGGTAAAACAGTAGTGTGTAGTTCCAGTAGTCAGCTACACCGCTACATGGTAAAACAGTAGTGTGTAGTTCCAGTAGTTAGCTACACCGCTACATGGTAAAACAGTAGTGTGTAGTTCCAGTAGTTAGCTACACCGCTACATGGTAAAACAGTAGTGTGTAGTTCCAGTAGTTAGCTACACCGCTACATGGTACAACAGTAGTATGTAGTTCCAGTAGTTAGCTACACCGCTACATGGCATAGTAATTAACTACTGAAAACACTACCTACATTTAAATTTAGTAAAGCTATTCCCAAACTACTGCAACATATAGCTTCATTTCTAGTTGAACTACATTTGGTTCACTAATCCCCAACACTAGATTTCAAACATCCTCATGTGTTTGATAAACATATAATTAGTACGTCATTCAGAAAGTATTCATAGCCTTAGACCTGTCCCACATACTGTTACGTTACCTTATTCTAAAATGGATTAAAACCTTTTTCCACTCATCAATCTACACATAATACCCCATAATGACATCATAATACCCCATAATGACATCACAATACCCCATAATGACATAACAATACCCCATAATGACATCACAATACCCCATAATGACATCACAATACCCCATAATGACATCACAATACCCCATAATGACATCACAATACCCCGTAATGACAAAGCGAAAACAGGTTTTTCAAATTTTTTAGCAATAATTTGTTTTATTTTTAAATACCTTACATAAGTATTCAGAGGCTATGCTATGAGACTCAAATTGAGATCAGGTTTATCCTGTTTCCATTGATCATCCTTGAGATGTTTCTACAACTTGATTGGAGTACACCTGTGTTAAATTCCGTTGATTTTGGAAAGGCACACACCTGTCTATATAAGGTAGACATGTCACTGCAAAAACAAGCCATGAGGTCCAAGGAATTGTCCGATGAGCTTCAAGACAGGATTTTGTTGATGCACAGATCTGGGGAAGGGTAGCAAAAAACACAGTCGCCTGCATAAATCTTAAATAAATCTTAAATGGAAGAATATTGGAACCACCAACTCTTCACAGAGCTGGCAGCCCGGCCAAACTCAGTAATCGAGGAAGAAGGGCCTTAGCCATGGAGGTGACCAAGAACCCGATGGTCACTCTGACAGAGCTCTAGAGTTCCTCTGTGGAGATGGGAGAACCTTCCAGAAGGACAACCATCTCTACAGCACTCTACCAATGAAGCCTTTATGGTAGAGTGGCCAGACGGAAGCCACTCCTCAGTAAAAGACACAAGACAGCCCGTTTGGAGTTTTTCAAAAGGCACTAAAGTACTCTCAGACGTTGAGAAACAAGAATCTGTGGTCTGATGAAACCAAGACTGAATTATTTAGCCTGAATGCATCACGTCTGGAGGAAACCTGGCACCATCCTTATGGTGGTGGCAGCATCATGCTGTGGGGATGTTTTTCAGAAGCAGGGACTGTGAGACGAGTCAGGATCGAGGGAAAGATGAACGGAGCAAAATACATAGAGATCATTGATGAAAACCTACTCCAGAGTGCTCTCACCTTTCAACAGGACAACGAGCCTAAGCACACAGCCAAGACAATGCACGAGTGGCTTCGGGGAAAGTCTCTGAATGTCCTTGAGTGGCCCAGCCAGAGCCTGGAATTGAACCCAATCGAACAAAGCTATTTTCAGAGACCTGGAAATAGCTGTGCAGCGACCCTCCCCATCCAACTTGACAGAGGTTGAGATGCTGAGAAGAATGGGAGAAACTCCCCAAATACAGGTGTGCCAAGCTTGCAGCATCATACCCAAGACGTCTCGAGGCTTTAATCGCTGCCAAAGGTGCTTCAACAGAGTAGTGAGTAATACTTACACTACCGATCAAAAAATTGGGGTCATATAGAAATATCCTTGTTTTGAAAGAAAAGCAAAAAAAATTTGTCCATTAAAATAACATTGAAATTGATCAAAAATACAGTGTAGACATTGTTAATGTTGTAAATGACTATTGTAGCTGGAAACTTTTTATGGTGTATTTACATAGGCGTACAGAGGCCCATTATCAGCAACCGTCACTCCTGTGTTCCAATGGCACGTTGTGTTAGCTAATCCAAGTTTATCATTTTAAAAGGCTAATTGATTATGAGAAAACCCTGTTGCAATTATGTTAGCACAGCTGAAAACTGTTGTCCTGATTAAAGAAGCAATAAAACTGGCCTTCTTTAGACTAGTTAAGTATCTGGAGCATCAGAATTTGTGGGTTCGATTACTGGCTCAAAATGTGCCAAAGTTCACAATGGAGAAAAGTAATTAAATTACACTGAGTACAACGTTCACCAACAGTCAACAGTTAAGCATTGACATACATAGCATACTCCCATGCCCATTAAAATCACTCAGTACAACTCTTGAAGCAAGCATCAACCCATATAAGATAAACATCCTTTAGGTGTAAACCAAAACCTTAGGAACACAGAACAGCCTTGATCTGTCGGGGGCATGGACTCTACAAGGTGTTGAAAGTATTCCACAGGGATGCTGGCCCATGTTGACTCCAATGCTTCCAACAGTTGTGTCAAAATTGGCTGGATGTCCTTTGGGTGGTGATCCATTCTTAATTAATGCACACGGTAAACTGTTAAGCGTGAAAAACCCAGCAGCGTTGCAGTTCTTGACATACTCAAACTAGCGCGCCTGGCACCTACTACCTTACTTCGTTCAAAGGCACTTCAATCTTTTGTTTTTCCCATTCACCCTCGGAATGGCACACATACACAATCCATGTCTCGCTTGTCTCAAGGCTTAAAAATCCTTCTTTAACCCCGTCTCCTCCCCTTCATCTACACTGACTGAAGTGGATTTGGTTAACATCAATAAGGGATCATCACTTTCACCTGGATTCACCTTGTCAGTCTGTCATGGGAAAAGCAGGTGTTCTTAATATTTAGTACAGTCAGTGTATAACAGTATTATGATATGACTATTCAGGGATTCTTAAAACTCTACTTATGTTTAACAGGGGTGTGAATAGAGAAAAACAACATGACCTTTTTTTTCCTGAATCTTGTACAGTTCTTGGATTTCTGGCAAATGAATGCAGGTGTCTAATGTTTGCCTTTAAGGTTATCAGGGTTTATTAGCTCAGCTGTGTTTGTTTGCTGTGTAACGTTTGTTTGATTTCCTCTAGGCCTTGGAAACACGTGGGCTAAGACATGGCCACAGGCTTCACACCAGCCTCCATTGCCCTATGCTGACTGACTTTGCTTAGGTTTCCAAGACAAGACAAAAATAAAACAACAGAAAGCTTAACAACACCCTCCAAGGCTGAGTGGGGAAGAAAAGAAGAAGAGGAAGGAGAATCAGAAGAAAACCATGGAGTAAAAAAAAAAGGAATCATTCAATAAATTACAAGGTATAACCTTGGCTAGTTTGTATACCACTGGTCAGGCCACTGCAGTTAATCACAAATAAAAGCCAGGAGCGAAATTATATTGCTGTTTTCCAAGAATTCAATGTTTCCAGAGCTGTTGTTCCTGGCTGGAAACCTAACATTTGAAGCTAGCATCAGATGATTAGGTTCCTTATAATCCCTCGTGGACAGATTCTCTTGGACAGATAAAACAGTGAGAAGGCTCAAGTATAATTATGTGAGAGCCCTATTGGCCCAGATCAAAAACAGTGGACTATAAAGAGAACAGGGTGCCATTTGGGATGGAGACTGGGAGATCTATACATATCCTTTAGGGATATGGTAATGTCTGGGTTCTTGGAGTCAACGGGCACTAGGACCGGAGAGACACATAACGAACGTAAATGCTACCATGAGGCCAACAAGTTCACATTGTGGTAAACAGCAGAAGTGAAGGGGGGGGGGGGGGGGGCGACTCTCAAACCCAGCTCTGTAGGGAAAACTTCCTAACCACTGCTCCAATAGGGTTAATCAACCCACTTGGAGGAGATTGTAACAAACCTAACTAGGCAAGGATCATTACAATATGAAATATCCACAGGTTTAAAAAATTAAATCTTTGTAGCTACATACAAATGTCATTTTTCACATGGGATAAGACAGGACCTGACTGGCAGAGTAATGAAGGTCTTCCATTGATTAGCATGTATTTATAAGGGACTAATTAGACTATACCCAGGACTGTGTAGATATCCATTATTGTCTCAGTTGACACTATCTGACTCTCCTCTGTCTGGAAAACTAATGGACTGATGAGGTACACTGTTTAGTATCTAGGGATGGATTCAAATGAGTGTTGATACGTTGAATAAGAGAGTTAATTGAAAGGACTATTTTTATACAGCTGCATATAGATACATAGTATACATATAGTGTATACATAGTATACATATAGTGTATATATAGTATACAGAACGTTTTAGTGGTCCTGACACATCTAAAGGTGCCGAATACAACAGGTTTAGACTTTACAGTGAAATGCTTAGGTCCAAGCCAACAAATACAGTAAAAATAAATAAATAATAATAATAAGAAAAATAAATAAAAGTAACAAATAATTAAAGAGCAGCAGGAAATAACAATAGCAAGGCTATATATAGGGTGTACCGGTACAGAGTCAGTGTGCGGGGGCACTGGTTAGTCGAGGTAATTGAGGTAATATGTACATGTGAAGAGGGCACAACAAAACCTATTCCCCCTCAGGAGACTGAAAAGATTTGGCATGGGTCCTCAGCGGCCTCCGACTGCAAGGCACTACAAAGGGTAGTGCGTACGGCCCAGTACATCACTGGGGTCAAGCGTCCTGCAATCCAGGACCAGGCGTTGTCAGAAGAAGGCCCTAAAAATGATCAAAGGCTCCAGCCACGGTAGTCATAGACTGTTCTCTCTGCTACTGCACGGCAAATGGTACCGGAGCGCCAAGTCTAGGTCCAAGAGGCTTCTAAACAGCTTCTACCCCCCCAAGCCATAAGACTCCTGAACCGCTAATCAAATGGCCACCAGACTATTTGCATTGTCCCCTCCCCTTTATTACGCTGCTACTCTCTGTAGTTATCATCTATGCATAGTCACTTTAATAACTCTACCTACATGTACATATTACCTCAGTTACCTCAACTGACTGGTGCCCCTGCACATTGACTCTGTACTGGTAGCCCCTGTATATAGCTTTCACTATTGTTATTTTACTGCTGCTCTTTAATTACTTGTTACTTAAATTTCTTATTCTCATTCATATTATTTTTTTAACTGCATTGTTTGTTAGGGGCTCGTAAGTAAACATTTACTTTGTGACTTAATACGATTTGATTTGATATTCCCTACGTAGTTCCCTCTATGGGCCTCTGTCGAATGTAGTGAGCTATGGAGAGAATAGAACATCGATTAGGACATTTACATTTTTACCTGTGTTAGATTCAATGACCATGTAATGATTTGATTGGATTTCATGTCCCTTCTTAATTGATATACTTTCTGTTAAATAAAAAATAAACATTTATTTTCATGTTCAGAAAAATGGATGAGATCAATAACATTACTGTGGGAGTGACGTCATCAATCAGTAACATTACTGTGGGAGTGACGTCATCAATGAGTAACATTACTACAGGAGTGATGTCATCAATCAGTAACATTACTGCAGGAGTGACGTCATCAATGAGTAACATTACTGCAGGAGTGGTGTCATCAATGCTTAACATTACTACAGGAGTGATGTCATCAATCAGTAACATTACTGTGGGAGTGACGTCGTCAATGAGTAACATTACTGCAGGAGTGATGTCATCAATGCTTAACATTACTACAGGAGTGATGTCATCAATCAGTAACATTACTGCAGGAGTGATGTCATCAATGAGTAACATTACTGCAGGAGTGGTGTCATCAATTCTTAACATTACTGCAGGAGTGATGTCATCAATCAGTAACATTACTGCAGGAGTGATGTCATCAATCAATAACATTACTGCAGGAGTGATATCATCAATGAGTAACATTACTGCAGGAGTGGTGTCATCAATCAGTAACATTACTGCAGGAGTGATGTCATCAATGAGTAACATTACTGCAGGAGTGATGTCGATAATCAATAATATTACTGCAGAAGTGATGTCATCAATCAGTAACATTACTGCAGGAGTGATGTCATCAATCAATAACATTACTGCAGGAGTGACGTCATTAATCAATAACATTGCTGTAGGAGTTATGTCATCAATCAATAACATTACTGCAGGAGTGACGTCATTAATCAATAACATTGCTGTAGGAGTTATGTCATCAATCAATAACATTACTGCAGGATTGATGTCATCATATGCACCTCTATTTGTTTAATATATTTATATTTAGCATAGCATATTTTGGTATTGGTACTTCATTAATTTCATATTCTCTTTCGTGTCGGATTTAATTTATCATTGAATACTAGGTTCTTGTATAACAGTGCAGGTGGAGAAATGACAGTTTTGTTATCATTATGTTTGCTCATCTTGTCATGAATGGGAGCCACTGTTTGTTCTTTGCATTAAATTTGAATTGGAAATTATATTAATGGGCAGCAATCTTCCTGTTCTTTCACATACATCATTGCATACAGCATCTGCTTTCTGTGACAGTACATTGCACGATCAATTTTTCCTTTGCATGCATAGCAAATGTCCCACAGTGCTCTACAAACAGCTACAGTAGACACATACCCAGACACACAAATACAAATATATGTGCACACCAAGAATATAATCTTTTAAGAACTAGGATAATGTTGATACTGTAACCTTTGAAGATCAACTGCTGGTCCCATTCTTCTGAGTTTCCCATGATGCTTTCTCAGAATTGATTTTGTTTTCCATGTTCAGACTTAACGTGGTTGACAGACACTTTCTTTTGGTTGTTCTAGACAACTGGACAGTGATTTCCCCTCCAGCTGTGTTCTGAGTAGATGAAACCAAGGCAGGACACAGATGCTGTTGCTCCACTCAGAGAAAGTGTCCAGCACTTTCGTTTGAGTTTCTTTCGTCACTTGTCAAGCAGATAACTGTGATTACGTAATAAGGTTGGTGGGATTTATTTCAAGCAAATTTCAACACACAACCAATGGCACCTCCCTCACACAATCAAATAAAATGTTCTTAAAATATGTATACCTATACATTGGCTTGCGAAAGCATTCACTCCCGTTGGCATTTTTCCTATTTTGTTGCCTTACAACCTGGATCAAAAATAGATTTTTGGGGGGTTTGTATCATTTGATTTATACAACATGCCTACCATGTTGAAGATGCAAAACATGTTTTACTGTGAAACAAACAAGAAATAAGACAAAAGAAAAAAACTGAGCTTGCATAACTATTCACCCCCCCCAAAGTCAATACTTTGTAGAGCCTCCTTTTGCAGCAATTACAGCTGCAAGTCTCTTGGGGTGTGTCTCTATAAGCTTGGCACATCTAGCCAGTGGGATCTTGCCCATTCTTTAAGGCAAAACTGCTCCAGCTCCTTCAAGTTGAATGGGTTCCGCTAGTGTACAGCATACTTTAAGTCATACCACAAATTCTCAATTGGATTGAGATCTGGGCTTTGACTAGGCCATTCCAAGATATTTAAATGTTTCCCCTTAAACCTCTCAAGTGTTGCTTTAGCAGTATGCTTAGGGTCATTGTCCTGCTGGAAGGTGAACCTCCGTCCCAGTCTCAAACCTCTGACTGAAATAGGTTTCCCTCAAGAATTTCCCTGTATTTAGCGCCATCCATCATTCGGGGTGATGAGAGGTGTTGGGTTTGTGAGAGGTGTTGGGAGGTGTTGGGTGTTGGGAGAGGTGTTGGGTTTGTGCCATCCTTGATGGCCAAAAAGCAACATTTTAGTCTCATCTGACCAGAGTACCTTCTTCCATATGTTTGGGGAGTCTACCACATGCCTTTTGGCGAACACCAAACGTGTTTGCTGATTTTTTTCTTTAAGCAATGTCTTTTTGTCTGGCCACTCTTCCGTAAATCCCAGCTCTGTGGTTGTACATCTTAAAGTGGTCCTATGGACAGATACTCCAATCTCTGGTGTGGAGCTTTGCAGCTCCTTCAGTGTTATCTTTGGTCTCTTTTTTGCCTCTCTGATTAATGCCCTCCTTGCCTGGTCCATGAGTTTTGGTGGGTGCCTCTCTCTTGGCAGGTCTGTTGTGGTGCCATATTTTTTACATTATTTAATAATGGATTTAATGGTTCTCCGTGGGATGTTCAAAGTTTAAGATATTTTTTTATAACCCAACCCTGATCTGTACTTCTCCACAACTTTGTCCCTGACCTGTTTGGAGAGCTCCTTGGTATTCATGGTGTTGCTTGCTTGGTGGTTCCCCTTGCTTAGTGGTGTTTAGTGGTGTTGCAGACTCTTGGGCCTTTCAGAACAGGTGTATATATACTGAGATCATGTGGCAGATCATGTGACACTTAGATTGCACACAGGAGGACTTTATTTAACTAATTATGTGACTTCTGAAGGTAATTGGTTGCACCAGATCTTATTTAGGGGCTTCATAGCAAAGTGGGTGAATACATATGCACGTACCACCTTTCTGTTTTAAATTTTTTTTAATTTATGAGACAAGTTATTTTTTTCATTTCACTTCACCAATTTTGACTAATTTGTGTATGTCCATTATATGAAATCCAAATAAAAATCCATTTAAATTGCAGGTTGTAATGCAACAAAATAGGAAAAACGTGAAGGGGGGTGAATACTTTTGCAAAGCACTGTAGTATACCATTACATCAGCTATACTACTTTAATTCTCCCTGAAACAGGAGATCTGCCGAAGGCGAAACAGCGCCACCCAGGCACATGTGATGTTTTTGTTTTTGCTTTGAGGAAATGAGCATCCTGCATTGTGGGTAAAAAATAACTTTGCTGTTCTATCGAGCGTGCAATGATGTCAGAGGTAACATCTTGTTTATTTGTTGTTGTTTGTTTGTTTGTTTGTTGTTTGTAGTCTTTGCTGTTGTAATGTTGCAAACGGACGTGGTGGTTTCACAGCTATGGATTCCAACTTTAAAAGTTTGCTATCAAGTCCAGGAACAAAATATATCCAGTTTATGTTATCTCGTTAATGTCACTCAAAGAGAACTGATTAATTCAGCCATGCAACACTCGTATAACGCAGCGACTCAGAGTTTGATGGGCTTGACACTCCCTTCCTTTGCATATAAAGGTCATAGAATTGATTTCAAATACATTTTTATGTGGTGAAGATTTCAATCTTAATGACTGTCCTTTGTAAGGTCAGGGACTAGACTGGCCCTGCTGGGAACAAAAGCAGGTGGAATGAATTGCATTGGAAAGTGACTGGGGAGCCCTCAATCATCCAATGCCAACTAACTAGAACCTCTCTCTTTTAAAACATTTCACAGTGTATTTTCTTTGGTTGTAGGAGGAGATGAACATGGCTACTGAAACAAGCAGATTATGTTGTAGGAGGAGATGGAAGCTCACCATGGCTACTGAAACAAGCCGATGGTGTTGTAGGAGGAGATGGAAGCTCACCATGGCTACTGAAACAAGCAGATTATGTTGTAGGAGGAGATGGAAGCTCACCATGGCTACTGAAACAAGCAGATGGTGTTGTAGGAGGAGATGGAAGCTCACCATGGCTACTGAAACAAGCAGATGATGTTGTAGGAGGAGATGAGAGTTCACCATGGCTACTGAAACAAGCAGATGATGTTGTAGGAGGAGATGGAAGCTCACCATGGTTACTGAAACAAGCAGATGGTGTTGTAGGAGGAGATGAGAGTTCACCATGGCTACTGAAACAAGCAGATGATGTTGTAGGAGGAGATGGAAGCTCACCATGGCTACTGAAACAAGCAGATGGTGTTGTAGGAGGAGATGGAAGCTCACCATGGCTACTGAAACAAGCAGATGATGTTGCAGGAGGAGATGAGAGTTCACCATGGCTACTGAAACAAGCAGATGATGTTGTAGGAGGAGATGGAAGCTCACCATGGCTACTGAAACAAGCAGATGATGTTGCAGGAGGAGATGGAAGCTCACCATGGCTACTGAAACAAGCAGATTATGTTGTAGGAGGAGATGGAAGCTCACCATGGCTACTGAAACAAGCCGATGGTGTTGTAGGAGGAGATGGAAGCTCACCATGGCTACTGAAACAAGCAGATTATGTTGTAGGAGGAGATGAGAGTTCACCATGGCTACTGAAACAAGCAGATGATGTTGTAGGAGGAGATGGAAGCTCACCATGATTACTGAAACAAGCAGATGGTGTTGTAGGAGGAGATGAGAGTTCACCATGGCTACTGAAACAAGCAGATGATGTTGTAGGAGGAGATGGAAGCTCACCATGGCTACTGAAACAAGCAGATGGTGTTGTAGGAGGAGATGGAAGCTCACCATGGCTACTGAAACAAGCAGATGATGTTGTAGGAGGAGATGAGAGTTCACCATGGCTACTGAAACAAGCAGATGATGTTGTAGGAGGAGATGGAAGCTCACCATGGTTACTGAAACAAGCAGATGGTGTTGTAGGAAGAGATGAGAGCTCACCATGGCTACTGAAACAAGCAGATGATGTTGTAGGAGGAGGAGAAAGAAGCTGGCCATGGCTACTGAAACAACCAGATGAGTGGAAATATGGATAGATAAATGGCCACAGATACATCTCCTTTATTCTGTTTTGACTGTGACAAGGTCATAAATAATAACGCTCAAATAGACAATCACTGAGAGTCGTTATTTCGCTCTAGCTCTTCTTTCCCAGATGGTCTAAATGCTTGATGGTCTTGTCACGTTGTTTTGCATGTTGCCTGCCGTGAATGGGGCTGTGTACACAACCATTGTTTGATGAGTAAAATCGAAGGGACACCTTGTAAACTGTGGGTGCCCAGTGCCCAAGACAAATCAAATCAAACGTCATTTGCCACGTGCACCAAATACAACAAGTGTAGACTTTACTGTGAAATGCTTACTTACAAGCTCTTAACTAACAGTGCAGTTTAAGAAGATTTAAGAAAATATTTACTTTTATAAAATAAAAATAAAAATAATTACAAGTAACACAAAAAAATAACAGTAATGAGGCTTTATACAGGTCATTTGTACATGTAGGTAGGGGTGAAGTGACTATGCATAGATAATAAACCGTGAGTAGCAACCGTGTAAAAACAAATGTGGGGGCTGGTGTCAATGTAAATAGTCCGGTGGCCACGGGGAATGCAAAGGCTGAGTGAGCAGGAATACTTTTTGTTTTAAGAGAATCCTAGGTCCTTAGCTTTGGGATCTAAAGAGATAAGAGGCATGGCTTTTGTGGAAGACTCCAAGTTAGTATATGTTGTGGAAGACTCCAAGCTAGTATATGTTGTGGAAGACTCCAAGTTAGGATATGTTGTGGAAGACTCCAAGCTAGTATATGTTGTGGAAGACTCCAAGGTAGTATATGTTGTGGAAGACTCCAAGATAGGATATGTTGTGGAAGACTCCAAGCTAGTATATGTTGTGGAAGACTCCAAGATAGGATATGTTGTGGAAGACTCCAAGATAGTATATGTTGTGGAAGACTCCAAGCTAGTATATGTTGTGGAAGACTCCAAGATAGTATATGTTGTGGAAGACTCCAAGCTAGGATATGTTGTGGAAGACTCCAAGCTAGGATATGTTGTGGAAGACTCCAAGTTAGTATATGTTGTGGAAGACTCCAAGCTAGGATATGTTGTGGAAGACTCCAAGCTAGGATATGTTGTGGAAGACTCCAAGCTAGGACATGTTGTGGAAGACTCCAAGCTAGGATATGTTGTGGAAGACTCCAAGCTAGTATAGGTTGTGGAAGACTCCAAGCTAGTATATGTTGTGGAAGACTCCAAGCTAGTATATGTTGTGGAAGACTCCAAGCTAGTATATGTTGTGGAAGACTCCAAGCTGGATATTTTATGTATGGTAAGAATCTACAAGGAAACGTGGGTACAGGTCAGATGTTTGGTAATCCTGACCAATGTCCCTTCTTCTTCTTCGTCTTAAAAAAAAAGAGCTCCATAAAATTCAACCATACTCAAATCAAATCAAATCAAATGTATTTATATAGCCCTTCGTACATCAGCTGACATTTCAAAGTGATGTTCAGAAACCCAGCCTAAAACCCCCAAACAGCAAGCAATGCAGGTGTAGAAGCAGTCTACATTCAACTCTTTACCGCCTCCATTGAAGATAGTTATTACCCCTCTGTCCTGTGCGGTGTGGATGTGGCCTGGGATATGAGCCTGCATAGACAACAGCCGCTGGTTATAACTTTGTGAAATGTATTATGTACGTCCTCCTGTCTCCATGGGAACGAACACATTCAAATATAAAACAACTGTCTTTACGTCCTCCTGTCTCCATGGGAACAAACACATTAAAATACAAACAACTGTCTTTACGTCCTCCTGTCTCCATGGGAACAAACACATTAAAATACAAACAACTGTCTTTACGTCCTCCTGTCTCCATGGGAACAAACACATTAAAATACAAACAACTGTCTTTACGTCCTACTGTCTCCATGGGAACAACCACATTAAAATACAAACAACTGTCTTTACATCCTCCAGTCTCCATGGGAACAAACACATTAAAATACAAACAACTGTCTTTACGTCCTCCTGTCTCCATGGGAACAAACACATTAAAATATGAAACAAGTGTCTTTACATCCTCCTGTCTCCATGGGAACAAACACATTAAAATACAAACAACTGTCTTTACATCCTCCAGTCTCAATGGGAACAAACACACATTAAAATACAAACAACTGTCTTTACATCCTCCAGTCTCCATGGGAACAAACACATTAAAGTACAAACAACTGTCTTTACATACTCCAGTCTCCATGGGAACAAACACACATTAAAATACAAACAACTGTCTTTACATCCTCCTGTCTCCATGGGATCAAACACATTAAAATACAAACAAATGTATACAATCAGACCACTAGACTTCAAATCAAATCAAATCAAATCAAATTTTATTTGTCACATACACATGGTTAGCAGATGTTAATGCGAGTGTAGCGAAATGCTTGTGCTTCTAGTTCCGACAATGCAGTAATAACCAACAAGTAATCTAACTAACAGTTCCAAAACTACTGTCTTGTACACAGTGTGAGGGGATAAAGAATATGTACATAAGGATATATGAATGAGTGATGGTACAGAGCAGCATAGGCAGATACAGTAGATTGTATCGAGTACAGTATATACATATGAGATGAGTATGTAAACAAAGTGGCATAGTTAAAGTGGCTAGTGATACATGTATTACATAAGGATACAGTCGATGATATAGAGTACAGTATATACGTATGCCTATGAGATGAATAATGTAGGGTAAGTAACATTATATAAGGTAGCATTGTTTAAAGTGGCTAGTGATATATTTACATCATTTCCCATCAATTCCCATTATTAAAGTGGCTGGAGTTGAGTCAGTGTCAGTGTGTTGGCAGCAGCCACTCAATGTTAGTGGTGGCTGTTTAACAGTCTGATAGCCTTGAGATAGAAGCTGTTTTTCAGTCTCTCGGTCCCAGCTTTGATGCACCTGTACTGACCTCGCCTTCTGGATGATAGCGGGGTGAACAGGCAGTGGCTCGGGTGGTTGATGTCCTTGATGATCTTTATGGCCTTCCTGTGACATCGGGTGGTGTAGGTGTCCTGGAGGGCAGGTAGTTTGCCCCCGGTGATGCGTTGTGCAGACCTCACTACCCTCTGGAGAGCCTTACGGTTGAGGGCGGAGCAGTTGCCGTACCAGGCGGTGATACAGCCCGCCAGGATGCTCTCGATTGTGCATCTGTAGAAGTTTGTGAGTGCTTTTGGTGACAAGCCGAATTTCTTCAGCCTCCTGAGGTTGAAGAGGCGCTGCTGCGCCTTCTTCACAATGCTGTCTGTGTGAGTGGACCAATTCAGTTTGTCTGTGATGTGTATGCCGAGGAACTTAAAACTTGCTACCCTCTCCACTACTGTTCCATCGATGTGGATAGGAGGGTGTTCCCTCTGCTGTTTCCTGAAGTCCACAATCATCTCCTTAGTTTTGTTGACGTTGAGTGTGAGGTTATTTTCCGGACACCACACTCCGAGGGCCCTCACCTCCTCCCTGTAGGCCGTCTCGTCGTTGTTGGTAATCAAGCCTACCACTGTTGTGTCGTCCGCAAACTTGATGATTGAGTTGGAGGCGTGCGTGGCCACGCAGTCGTGGGTGAACAGGGAGTACAGGAGAGGGCTCAGAACGCACCCTTGTGGGGCCCCAGTGTTGAGGATCAGCGGGGAGGAGATGTTGTTGCCTACCCTCACCACCTGGGGGCGGCCCGTCAGGAAGTCCAGTACCCAGTTGCACAGGGCGGGGTCGAGACCCAGGGTCTCGAGCTTGATGACGAGCTTGGAGGGTACTATGGTGTTGAATGCCGAGCTGTAGTCAATGAACAGCATTCTCACATAGGTATTCCTCTTGTCCAGATGGGTTAGGGCAGTGTGCAGTGTGGTTGAGATTGCATCGTCTGTGGACCTATTTGGGCGGTAAGCAAATTGGAGTGGGTCTAGGGTGCCAGGTAGGGTGGAGGTGATATGGTCCTTGACTAGTCTCTCAAAGCACTTCATGATGACGGAAGTGAGTGCTACGGGGCGGTAGTCGTTTAGCTCAGTTACCTTAGCTTTCTTGGGAACAGGAACAATGGTGGCCCTCTTGAAGCATGTGGGAACAGCAGACTGGTATAGGGATTGATTGAATATGTCCGTAAACACACCGGCCAGCTGGTCTGCGCATGCTCTGAGGGCGCGGCTGGGGATGCCGTCTGGGCCTGCAGCCTTGCGAGGGTTAACACGTTTAAATGTCTTACTCACCTCGGCTGCAGTGAAGGAGAGACCGCAAGTTTTCGTTGCAGGCCGTGTCAGTGGCACTGTATTGTCCTCAAAGCGGGCAAAAAAGTGATTTAGTCTGCCTGGGAGCAGGACATCCTGGTCCGTGACTGGGCTGGATTTCTTCCTGTAGTCCGTGATTGACTGTAGACCCTGCCACATGCCTCTTGTGTCTGAGCCGTTGAATTGAGATTCTACTTTGTCTCTGTACTGACGCTTAGCTTGTTTGATAGCCTTGCGGAGGGAATAGCTGCACTGTTTGTATTCGGTCATGTTACCAGACACCTTGCCCTGATTAAAAGCAGCGGTTCGCGCTTTCAGTTTCACACGAATGCTGCCATCAATCCACGGTTTCTGGTTAGGGAATGTTTTAATCGTTGCTATGGGAACGACATCTTCAACGCACGTTCTAATGAACTCGCACACCGAATCAGCGTATTCGTCAATGTTGTTGTCTGACGCAATACGAAACATGTCCCAGTCCACGTGATGGAAGCAGTCTTGGAGTGTGGAGTCAGCTTGGTCGGACCAGCGTTGGACAGACCTCAGCGTGGGAGCCTCTTGTTTTAGTTTCTGTCTGTAGGCAGGGATCAACAAAATGGAGTCGTGGTCAGCTTTTCCGAAAGGGGGGCGGGGCAGGGCCTTATATGCGTCGCGGAAGTTAGAGTAACAATGATCCAAGGTCTTTCCACCCCTGGTTGCGCAATCGATATTCTGATAAAATTTGGGGAGTCTTGTTTTCAGATTAGCCTTGTTAAAATCCCCAGCTACAATGAATGCAGCCTCCGGATAAATGGTTTCCAGTTTGCAAAGAGTCAAATAAAGTTCATTCAGAGCCAACGATGTGTCTGCTTGGGGGGGGATATATACGGCTGTGATTATAATCGAAGAGAATTCTCTTGGTAGATAATGCGGTCTACATTTGATTGTGAGGAATTCTAAATCAGGTGAACAGAAGGATTTGAGTTCCTGTATGTTTCTTTCATCACACCATGTCACGTTAGTCATAAGGCATACGCCCCCGCCCCTCTTTTTACCAGAAAGATGTTTTTTCCTGTCTGCGCGATGCGTGGAGAAACCTGTTGGCTGCACCGCTTCGGATAGCGTCTCTCCAGTAAGCCACGTTTCCGTGAAGCAAAGAACGTTACAGTCTCTGATGTCCCTCTGGAATGCTACCCTTGCTCGGATTTCATCAACCTTGTTGTCAAGAGACTGGACATTGGCAAGAAGAATGCTAGGGAATGGTGCACGATGTGCCCGTCTCCGGAGTCTGACCAGAAGACCGCCTCGTTTCCCTCTTTTTCGGAGTCGTTTTTTTGGGTCGCTGCATGGGATCCACTCCGTTGTCCTGTTTGTAAGGCAGAGCACAGGATCCGCGTCGCGAAAAGCGTATTCTTGGTCGTACTGATGGTGAGTTGACGCTGATCTTATATTCAGTAGTTCTTCTCGACTGTATGTGATGAAACCTAAGATGACCTGGGGTACTAATGTAAGAAATAACACGTAAAAAAACAAAAAACTGCATAGTTTCCTAGGAACGCGAAGCGAGGCGGCCATCTCTGTCGGCGCCGGTCTCTCTGTACTGGATTGCTTTTTCCTGTGGGAACAGAACAGCCTCTGGTTCCCCCTTCCTTCTATCCAGCCCTGTCTTTCTCACCAGCTGGAACCCTATCCTATTTGTAAACGGTTTGATTTTATACTACATTTTAGACTAAACCTTCCCTGCTTGTGTCTACACGGTTTCCTTTACGTTCTCGTTTCTCTATGGAGGTGCTACATGTGTACAATACTATTTATTCAACCCTTTCCTTTCCTACTTGTGTTTAATATACAACGGCCTTTACATGCTTCGTTCTACTTCGGAAAACGAAACATAATTCATCTGTAATTAAAGTGTTAGACGTTGCCTAAAGGAGGCTGCCCTTTGGCACTGCAACGGCCCCAGAGTAAATCTTCTAGACCTTGGAGTTGTTGCCAACATCACTACAACTAGCCACTGGAAAGCACACAGCCTATCTAGAAGCAATACTGTATACATGCATATATGAATACAAAGTAGTTGCAATAACCGTCTGATATGCATGTCTGAAAACAAGCCTACAGGACGTTCTTGTAATTTGTAGGGCAAGAAAAGCAGTCTGCTGTGAAAAAAATAGAAATATGAAATGAAAAAGAATTGTTCTTGATTTGACCATACAACAAGCTTAGCTGCCTGCCTAGTTCTACCGTAGCTGTGTCTAGGCAGACAACAGTCAAGGGAAACTCTTGTTATTGAAGATGTCTCTTGCAGCATGTCTCTCTCAGTTCCTGAAAATTATGCAAATGTATCCCTCTCAAAATTAGTAGAAGCACTGTATCCAACCAAAATATCAAATGTCTGGTCTCGGATCAATGCAAAACGAATGTGGTGTCATGCAAATTGCATCTTCCAATGGAAAACAGAATCCAAAAAGGAAGGAGACAACCAGGAAAATAATTCAGTAACTCACGAATGGCCCCAAATATTATTCAAACTTACAATCCTTTGGCTTGTTTCCTAAAACCCTCACACATTTTTATAGATGCACAATTGAGAGCATCCTGTCAGGCTGTATCACCGCCTGGTAGGGCAACTGCACCGCCCACAACCGCAGGGCTCTCCAGAGGGTAGTGAGGTCTGCACAACGCATCACCAGGGGCAAACTACCTGCCCTCCAGGACACCTACAGCACCCGATGTCACAGGCAGGCCAAAAAGATCATCAAGGACAACAACCACCCAAGCCACTGCCTGTTCACCCCGCTACCATCCAGAAGGTGAGGTCAGTACAGGTGCATCAAAGCTGGGACCGAGAGAATGAAAAACAGCTTCTATCTCAAGGCCATCAGACTGTTGAACAGCCATTAGTAACACAGAGAGGTTGCTGCCTACATACAAAGTTGAAATCATTGGCCACTTTAATAAATGGATGACTAGTCACTTTAAATAATGCCACTTTAGTAATGTTTACAAATCTTGCATTACTCATCTCATATGTATATACTGTATTTTATACCATCTATTGCATCTTGCCTATGCTGCTCTGTCATTGCTCATTCATATATTTATATTTATATGTTGTTATTCCATTCCTTTACTTAGATTTGTGTGTATTAGGTAGTTGTTGTGGATTTGTTAGTTTACTTGTTAGATATTGCTGCATTGTCGGAACTAGAAGCACAAGCATTTCGCTACACTCCCAATAACATCTGCTAACCGTGTGTATGTGACCAATGAAATTTGATTTGATTTAAACTAACACAAGACCAAGAACGTTAAGACAACAAAATGGGTCAATAAAAAGAGTTAAGCATCTACGGATGAGAACAGGCATAGTGAGAGGAGTCAGCTTGTTGATCACAGCATGAATGTAATAAGGCCTTAGGCTTCAGGGCCAGATATGTAAAAGGAAATAAGACCTTAGACTTCAGGGCCAGATATGTAAAAGGAAATAAGGCCTTAGACGTCAGGGCCAGATATGTAAAAGGAAATAAGGCCTTAGACTTCAGGGCCAGATATGTAAAAGGAAATAAGGCCTTAGACTTCAGGGCCAGATATGTAAAAGGAAATAAGGCCTTAGACTTCAGGGCCAGATGTGTAAAAGGAAATAAGGCCTTAGGCTTCAGGGCCAGATATGTAAAAGGAAATAAGGCCTTAGACGTCAGGGCCAGATATGTAAAAGGAAATAAGGCCTTAGGCTTCAGGGCCAGATATGTAAAAGGAAATAAGACCTTAGGCTTCAGGGCCAGATATGTAAAAGGAAATAAGACCTTAGACTTCAGGGCCAGATATGTAAAATGAAATAAGACCTTAGACTTCAGGGCCAGATATGTAAAAGGAAATAAGACCTTAGGCTTCAGGGCTAGATATGTAAAAGGAAATAAGGCCTTAGACTTCAGGGCCAGATATGTAAAAGGAAATAAGGCCTTAGGCTTCAGGGCCAGATATGTAAAAGTAAAAACGGCCTTAGACTTCAGGGCCAGATATGTAAAAGGAAATAAGACCTTAGACTTCAGGGCCAGATATGTAAAAGGAAATAAGGCCTTAGACTTCAGGGCCAGATATGTAAAAGGAAATAAGGCCTTAGGCTTCAGGGCCAGATATGTAAAAGGAAATAAGACCTTAGACTTCAGGGCCAGATATGTAAAAGGAAATAAGGCCTTAGACTTCAGGGCCAGATATGTAAAAGGAAATAAGGCCTTAGACGTCAGGGCCAGATATGTAAAAGGAAATAAGGCCTTAGACTTCAGGGCCAGATATGTAAAAGGAAATAAAGCCTTAGACTTCAGGGCCAGATATGTAAAAGGAAATAAGGCCTTAGGCTTCAGGGCCAGATATGTAAAAGGAAATAAGACCTTAGACTTCAGGGCCAGATATGTAAAAGGAAATAAGGCCTTAGACTTCAGGGCCAGATATGTAAAAGGAAATAAGGCCTTAGACTTCAGGGCCAGATATGTAAAAGGAAATAAGGCCTTAGACTTCAGGGCCAGATATGTAAAAGGAAATAAGGCCTTAGACTTCAGGGCCAGATATGTAAAAGGAAATAAGGCCTTAGACGTCAGGGCCAGATATGTAAAAGGAAATAAGGCCTTAGACTTCAGGGCCAGATATGTAAAAGGAAATAAGGCCTTAGACTTCAGGGCCAGATATGTAAAAGGAAATAAGGCCTTAGGCTTCAGGGCCAGATATGTAAAAGGAAATAAGGCCTTAGACTTCAGGGCCAGATATGTAAAAGGAAATAAGGCCTTAGACTTCAGGGCCAGATATGTAAAAGGAAATAAGGCCTTAGACTTCAGGGCCAGATATGTAAAAGGAAATAAGGCCTTAGGCTTCAGGGCCAGATATGTAAAAGGAAATAAGACCTTAGACTTCAGGGCCAGATATGTAAAAGGAAATAAGGCCTTAGACTTCAGGGCCAGATATGTAAAAGGAAATAAGGCCTTAGACGTCAGGGCCAGATATGTAAAAGGAAATAAGGCCTTAGACTTCAGGGCCAGATATGTAAAAGGAAATAAAGCCTTAGACTTCAGGGCCAGATATGTAAAAGGAAATAAGGCCTTAGGCTTCAGGGCCAGATATGTAAAAGGAAATAAGACCTTAGACTTCAGGGCCAGATATGTAAAAGGAAATAAGGCCTTAGACTTCAGGGCCAGATATGTAAAAGGAAATAAGGCCTTAGACTTCAGGGCCAGATATGTAAAAGGAAATAAGGCCTTAGACTTCAGGGCCAGATATGTAAAAGGAAATAAGGCCTTAGACTTCAGGGCCAGATATGTAAAAGGAAATAAGGCCTTAGACTTCAGGGACAGATATGTAAAAGGAAATAAGGCCTTAGACTTCAGGGCCAGATATGTAAAAGGAAATAAGGCCTTAGGCTTCAGGGCCAGATATGTAAAAGGAAATAAGGCCTTAGGCTTTAGGGCCAGATATGTAAAAGGAAATAAGGCCTTAGGCTTCAGGGACAGATATGTAAAAGGAAATAAGGCCTTAGGCTTCAGGGCCAGATATGTAAAAGGAAATAAGGCCTTAGGCTTCAGGGCCAGATATGTAAAAGGAAATAAGGCCTTAGGCTTCAGGGCCAGATATGTAAAAGGAAATAAGGCCTTAGACTTCATGGCCAGATATGTAAAAGGAAATAAGACCTTAGACTTCAGGGCCAGATATGTAAAAGGAAATAAGGCCTTAGACTTCAGGGCCAGATATGTAAAAGGAAATAAGGCCTTAGACTTCAGGGCTAGATATGTAAAAGGAAATAAGGCCTTAGACTTCAGGGCCAGATATGTAAAAGGAAATAAGACCTTAGACTTCAGGGCCAGATATGTAAAAGGAAATAAGGCCTTAGACTTCAGGGCCAGATATGTAAAAGGAAATAAGGCCTTAGGCTTCAGGGCCAGATATGTAAAAGGAAATAAGACCTTAGACTTCAGGGCCAGATATGTAAAAGGAAATAAGGCCTTAGACTTCAGGGCCAGATATGTAAAAGGAAATAAGACCTTAGACTTCAGGGCCAGATATGTAAAAGGAAATAAGGCCTTAGACTTCAGGGCCAGATATGTAAAAGGAAATAAGGCCTTAGGCTTCAGGGCCAGATATGTAAAAGGAAATAAGGCCTTAGACTTCAGGGCCAGATATGTAAAAGGAAATAAGACCTTATGCTTCAGGGCCAGATATGTAAAAGGGTGTGTACCCTATTTGATAAACATATAATTAGTACTGAGCATACAGTGCATTCTGAAAGTATTTAGACCCCTTGACTTTTTCCAAATTTTGTTACGTTTAAGACTTATTCTAAAATTGATTAAATTGCTTTCCTCCCACCATCAATCTACACACAATATTCCATAACGACAATGCAAATGTATAAAAAAAACCTGAAATATCATATTTACGTAAGTATTCCGACCCTTTATTCAGTACTGTGTTGAAGCTCCTTTGGCAGCGATTAAAGCCTAGAGTCTTCCTGGGTATGATGCCTCAAGCTTGTCACACCTGTATTTGTGGAGTTTCTCCTAATCTTCTCTGCAGATCCTCTCAAGTTCTGTCAGGTTGTATGGGGAATGTTGCTGCACAGCTATTTTCAGGTCTCTCAAGAGATCTTCGATTGGGTTCAAGTCCGGGCTCTGGCTGGGCCACTCAAGGACATTCAGAGACTTGTCCCGAAGCCACTCGTGCATTGTCTTTGCTGTGTGCTTAGGCTCGTTGTCCTCAGTCTGAGGTCCTGAGTGCTCTGGAGCAGGTTTTCATCAAGGATATCTCTACACTTTGCTCCCTTCATTTTTCCCTCGATCCTGACTAGTCTCCCAGCCCATGCTGTTGAAAAACATCCCCACAGCATAATGCTGCCACCACCATGCTTTCACCATAGGGATGGTGCCAGGTTTCCTAAAGACGTGACGTTTGGCATTCAGGCCAAAGAGTTCAATCTTGGTTTCGTCAGACCAGAGAATTTTGTTTCTCATTGTCTGAGACTCCTTTTGGTGACTTTTGGCAAACTCCAAGCGGGCTGTCATGTGCCTTTTACTGAGGAATGGCTTCTGTCTGGACAATCTACCATAAGGTCTGATCAGTGGAGTGCTGCAGAGATGGTTGTCCTTCTGGAAGATTCTCCCATCTCCACAGAGGAACTCTGGAGCTCTGTCAGAGTGACCATCGATTTCTTGGTCACCCTGACCAAAGCCCTTCTCCACCGATTGCTCAGTTTGGCCGGGGTGCCAGCTCTAGGAAGATTCTCGGTTGTTCCAAACTTCTTCCATTTAATGATGGACGACGTTGTGTTTTTGGAAACCTTCAATGCTGAAGAAATGTTTTGGTAGCCTACCTAAGAAACGTGCCTGGACAAAATCCTGTCTCAGAACTCTACAGACAATTCCTTTGACCTCATGGCTTGGTTTTTGCTCTGAAATGCATTGTCAACTGGATCTGAATAGTTATGTAAACAAGGCATTTCTGTTTTTTTTTTATATACATTTGCAAACATTTCTAAAAACCTGTATTAGCTTTGTAATTATGGGGTATTATCTGTAGATTGATGAGGATTTTTATTTATTTAATCCATTTTTGAATAGGCTGTAATGTAACAAAATGTGGGAAAGGTCCAGGGATCTGAATGCTTTCCGAAAGCACTGTAGATTGTAATGTGATTAGACATACTAAATTCAGCAAAAAAAGAAACGTCCTCTCACTGTCAACTGCATTTATTTTCAGCAAACTTACCATGTGTAAATATTTGTATGAACATAACAAGATTCAACAACTGAGACTGAACAAGTTCCACAGACATGTGACTAACAGAAATTGAATAATGTGTCCTTGAACAAAGAGGGGAGGGGTCAAAATCAAAAGTAACAATCTGTATCTGGTGTGGCCACCAGCTGCATTAAGTACTGCAGTGCATCTCCTCCTCATGGACTGCACCAGATTTGCCAGTTCTTGCTGTGAGATGTTACCCCACTCTTCCACCAAGGCACCTGCAAGTTACTGGACATTTCTGTGGGGGAATGGCCCTAGCCCTCACCCTCCGATCCAACAGGTCCCAGACATGCTCAATGGGATTGAGATCCAGGCTCCTCGCTGACCATGGCAGAACACTGACATTCCTGTTTTGCAGGAAATCACGCACAGAACCAGTAGTATGGCTGGTGGCATTGTCATGCTGGAGGGTCATGTCAGGATGAGCCTGCAGGAAGTGTATCACATCAGGGAGGAGGATGTCTTCCCTGTAACGCACAGCGTTGAGATTGCCTGCAATGACAACAAGCCCTATCCAATGATGCTGTGACACACCGCCCCAGACTATGACGGATCCTCCATCTCCAAATCGATCCCGCTCCAGAGTACAGGCCTCAGTGTAAAGCTCATTCCATCGACAATAAATGCGAATCCGACCATCACCCCTGGTGAGACAAAACCGTGACTCGTCAGTGAAGAGCACTTTTTGCCAGTCCTGTCTGTTCCAGCAACGGTAGGTTTGTGCCTGATGTCTGGTGAGGACCTGCCTTACAACAGGCCTACAAGCCCTCAGTCCAGCCTCTCTCAGCCTATTGCAGACAGTCTGAGCACTGATGGAGGGATTGTGCGTTCCTGGTGAAACTCGGGGAGTTGTTGTTGCCATCCTGTACCTGTCCCGCAGGTGTGATGTTCAGATGTACCGATCCTTTGTAGGTGTTGTTACACGTGGTCTGCCACTGCGAGGATGATCAGCTGTCCGTCCTGTACCTGTCCTGCAGGTGTGATGTTCAGATGTACCGATCCTGTGCAGGTGTTGTTACACGTGGTCTGCCACTGCGAGGACGATCAGCTGTCCATCCTGTCTCCCTGTAGCACTGTGTTAGGCGTCTCACAGTACGGACATTGTCATTTTTTTGCTGAGTTTAGTTAGACTCTACGTTAGACTAAGTTAGACTCTAATGTGATCTGATTAGACATACTAATTATATAGGCTGTAATGTGATTGAACATACCAGTTAGATAGACTGTAATGTAATTTAACATACCAGTTAGATAGACTGTAATGTGATTTAACATACCAGTTAGATAGACTGTAATGTCATTGAAAATACCAGTTAGATAGACTGTAATGTAATGTGATTTGACATACCAGTTAGATAGACTGTAATGTAATGTGATTTGACATACCAGTTAGATAGACTGTAATGTGATTTAACATACCAGTTAGATAGACTGTAATGTTATGTGATTTGACATACCTGTTGGATAGACTGTAATGTGATTTAACATACCAGTTAGATAGACTGTAATGTGATTTAACATACCAGTTAGATAGACTGTATTGTGATTTAACATACCAGTTAGATAGACTGTATTGTGATAAAACATACCAGTTAGATAGACTGTATTGTGATAAAACACCAATGTAAGCACATCTATGTAAGAGGATGATATATTGGGTGTTGCATAACTTCGTTTATGAAACAAATGAAATAAGTATGTAACTGTTGTGTTAGTTGTTCACTCAGGTTCTCTGTATCTAACATTAAGTTTAAGTTGAATATCTGATAACATTCAGTGTCAAAAATACGCAAAAGTAGAGACAATTAGAAAGGGGGAAAATACTTTTCCAAGGTGCTGTAAAGTAGTCGTTTTTAATGGAAATATGCCACAACAGCAACAGCGTGATTAAGTATTCAGTTAAACACACACATGGATCTTAAGTTAGGATCCAACCCTATAACAAATAACCAATCAGTGAGTGGAATAACCAATAATCAACTCTTATGGAACAGCCAATAAGCAGCTCATATGGAATAGCCAATAAGCAGCTCATATGGAATAGCCAATAAGCAGCTATTATGGAATAGCCAATAAGCAGCTCTTATGGAATAGCCAATAAGCAGCTCTTATGGAATAGCCAATAAGCAGCTCTTATGGAATAGCCAATAAGCAGCTCTTATGGAATAGCCAATAAGCAGCTCTTATGGAACAGCCAATAAGCAGCTCTTATGGAATAGCCAATAAGCAGCTCTTATGGAACAGCCAATAAGCAGCTTTTATTTGAGTATCTTATTATGTTGTATGAGAAGCTTGAAAAAAAGAGGGCATACTGAATAACAGTTACTCACCCAACTCACTAACTCAGAGGTAACTCACTCAATAAGGTTTTGGTTTGAATGCTCTGCAGGAGACAACACAAGTCATGCCAGAGTTGACCATGTAGCCTAAAAGTAAACAGCTGAAAAGAAATTCATCAAATTTCTCACTTAATTGGATTCAATATAATGTGTTTCAGGGGCCTGATACCTGAAGCAACTTACATGCAAATGTGGTACATGCTGGTAACATTGGTTGCTGAAAGGAAATAATAGGTTGTGAAAGGTTAGCACAGCTAGGTTTTGATGGAATATTGTTTAGTGATTGCCAGACTGCATTTCTGTATTGCACTTTGTGACATTTGCTGATGTTAAAAAGGGCTTTATAAATGAATTTGATTGATTGATTGATCCTGTTTTTTTTTTGCCCCAAAGTATAGGCACTAGGCTAACTATGCTAACTTCTGTGGAGCATTTTAATTGTACTGTAGGTAGTACTTCCTGTTTGTAGGCACAACATGGTTACTTTAGGTACTTCCTGTTTGTAGGCACAACATGGTTACTTTAGGTACTTCCTGTTTGTAGGCACAACATGGTCACTGTAGGTACTTCCTGTTTGTAGGCACAACATGGTTACTGTAGGTACTTCCTGTTTGTAGGCACAACATGCTTACAGTATGCATTATTATTTGTGGTATGTCTTTTTATGGAACTTCCTGTCTGTATTGAAAATGTGCTTCGTGCCAAACTGCAAACATCCCTTGGTGTTTGTAGCCTGTGTGTTATGACTTCTGGTGCTTTGTGCATGTTGAAAGGCCAACCCGTTGAAGAACAGCTTCTTCTTGTCTTTGTCCGTAAAGGCACCCTATTGCCGATATAGTGCACTAATTTTGAAAAGGGCACTTTGGTCTCTAGTCAACAGTAGTGCACCCTGTTGAGAATAGGATGCCATTGGGGACGCAGGTCCTTCTGTGCCTCACGTTGAGTCTGTCACAGAGAGGGAGGTGAGTCACAGCCCCTCACTCTCAGCTGTAGTCTGTAGTCAGATCCTTCTGTGCCTCACGTTGAGTCTGTCACAGAGAGGGAGGTGAGTCACTGCCCTCGCTCTCAGCTGTAGTCTGTAGTCAGATCCTTCTGTACCTCACGTTGAGTCTGTCACAGAGAGGGAGGTGAGTCATAGCCCCTCACTCTCAGCTGTAGACTGTAGTCAGATCCTTCTGTACGTGAGGACGTTGAGTCTGTCACAGAGAGGGAGGTGAGTCACAGCCCCTCACTCTCAGCTGTAGTCTGTAGTCAGATCCTTCTGTACCTCACGCTGAGTCTGTCACAGAGAGGGAGGTGAGTCATAGCCCCTCACTCTCAGCTGTAGACTGTAGTCAGATCCTTCTGTACGCGAGGACGTTGAGTTTGTCACAGAGAGGGAGGTGAGTCACAGCTGTAGTTTGCAGAGCCTCTAGACATGAAATCAATACAAATCATTCTGCCACTGATGGACGGAGACTGGAAAAGACAAATTCCCTCACCAACGACTGCACTTGATTGAACCCCACTTAGACGGTTAATTGTGACTGCCAGACTGATCTGCAGCACAGTGAGTTAGTGTCTCCTACTGTATTAAGATGCTGTGTTATTGATGAGCACAGTGAGTTAGTGTCTCCTACTGTATTAAGATGCTGTGTTATTGATGAGCACAGTGAGTTAGTGTCTCCTACTGTATTAAGATGCTGTGTTATTGATGAGCACAGTGAGTTAGTGTCTCCTACTGTATTAAGATGCTGTGTTATTGATGAGCACAGTGAGTTAGTGTCTCCTACTGTATTAAGATGCTGTGTTATTGATGAGCACAGTGAGTTAGTGTCTCCTACTGTATTAAGATGCTGTGTTATTGATGAGCACAGTGAGTTAGTGTCTCCTACTGTATTAAGATGCTGTGTTATTGATGAGCACAGTGACTTACTAACTCCTACTGTTTTAACCCTTCTGCTGTGTTCCGGTTGAATTGGACCGATTTTTCAAGTTTTCTCACTGAAAAATGAAGTTCTGATTTAATCCGATTGGCGTAAGGTTCTGTGACTTTGTCCACACAGGACATTAACATACAACACACAACATGCACTTTGATGATTCTCATTACATTTCGGGTGTTTTATTTAACTCTTGTACAGCTGTGGTGTTCCTTGTCAAAAATGACCGGTCATTAGAAATGAATGGTGAGACTGCAATTAGTGTATACAATTGAGTTCAGGTACATGCCCGTTCATCAGATGGACACGGTTCCTCTCCCAGACCCCCACATGCATGTGTGTTTGAGCACACTCACACAGACCTCAATCTACTTCTTTGCTTCCATGGCAACCCCCAAGGGAACCTTTCCCCAATAGAATATTTCCCCCACGGAACCCCACAGCTGTTGGCATTCTCACAAACAATCGCAACATTGTTTCAATAATATATAGAACTTTTCTCACAGCTCTGGTATATAAAAGCTTTTCTGAGGCCTTGCTCACAATTCATTCTGTGGCAGCACAATGACCAAACGATATACTGTATGTGATGCTCTTGATCCTATCTTTGATCATGACACTGGTGAGGAGGAGAGAGTCCTTGTTAAACTTTGACACAAAGTAGTCTGTGAGAAATAGCACAGTTTGTTTCATCTGACTATTTGTTATAGTCTAAATAATTCATACAGATTTTTTAAAACTCAAAAACAAGTTGTATGAGCTCAGGTCAATGAGGTCTACAGGCCATAAATAGCAAATAGAAGTTCAAAACTTGTAATGTTCACAAGAACTTAAGTTGATAAAAAGATCGAACAAAACATTAGGTGATAATATATGTATTATTATGGATTTATAATCAGCTATAATGGGGTCGGCCATTTTGGACCAGGAACACAGAATGAATTAACATGAAACGAACACAACATGAGGGTTAAGATGATGTGTTATTGACGATGGCATGTACACTACGTTTTGAGGTATCTCAAATCCGCGTCGCTCAAAAAGTTATGCTTTTGACTCATCTGTCCGTAGAACATTCTTCCAAGAGTCTTGATGATCATCAAGATGCTTCCAGATGCCTATTGGACGACATGTGTTCCATTATGCCTGGTGAAAACCAAACACTGCATTCCACAGTATGAACCTCATACCAAGCATGGTGGCGGTACTGTGATGCTTTGGGGATGCTTTGCCGCCTCATGACTTCTACTCTGTATCAGATAATTTCTACAGGAGAATGTCAGGCCATCTGTCTGTGAGCTGGAACTGAAGTGGAGTTGTGTCATGCAACAAGGCAATGATCCAAAACACATAATCAAGTCCACATGAAAATGGCTAAAAAGGAACACATTTTTAGTTTTGGAATAGCCTAGTCAAAGTCCAGACCTAATCCCAATTGAGATGTTATGGTAGGACTTGAAACGAGCAGTTCATGCACTTGTTTAGCATACAGGAGTGGGCCATAATTCCTCCACAGCGATGTGAGAGATTGATCAACAACTACAGGAAGAATTTGGTTGCAGTCATTTGTAGTTAAAGGTGGCACAACCAGTTTGTGAGTGTGAGAGGCACAGGGGAATTGGTTGTTTAATAAATTAGTTAAATCATTTAAACAAATGAAATCAGTATTCATTTTTTTAAAAATATTTGTCAACTCAGGTTATCAAATATTGGGTTTTGGTCAAAGATCTAAATGAGTTAAATCATAGTTAAATCATTTAAATAAATACAATTAGTATACATTTTTTTTCTTATTTATAAACTCAGGTTATCTAATATTAGGTTTTGGTTAAAGATCTGATAACATTCAGTATCAAAAATATGCAAAAATGAATACATCAGAAAGGAGGGAAATTATTTCTCACAGCACTGTAGATTTTCCCTTTAGTGAGGATAATATAGCCTCGAAAATTGATTTAGTTGCATGAAATAGAATTTATTAGGGTGTTGTTAAAACTCTTACAAAAATAACTGTTCAAATCAGAATTGGAACACACATTATTGTGACATGATGTGGCCACACATAGCTTCATCTGATGTGGTTTATTGTTACAAACATAGTCATTATTGGAAGGCCTCTCGCCTGCAGCATTGGACGAACAAGTGAGCCACATTCCCTTCTTGCGTTGCCTTAAACAGTTGGTCCCTCTTGATCATCAAGATGCCCAGTTCTGAGAAAGATAGCAATTTATTTCACAGACACCCGCTGAGATAGATTTTGTTTTGGATATCAAAGTGCAAAAAAAAAATAAAAATAAACAATGATGAAAAAAAAAAAAATATATATAAAGACAACAAGAGACTCTGTGTCTGATTGTCTAACTCTTCAAACATTTAATACAAATAAAAAATAAAAGTTTAAATGTGCATTGGCTCCACTTTCTCACAGTCTGGTGAAACTCAAAGGGAACAAAGGAAATATCCTCACTTCTCCCGTTTATTAACATCCTTAAATAACACCCTCTAGCTGTAAAGAAAATAATGGACACATTTTTTTTTGTTTGACATTTAAATATTTTCTGTTTAAAGTGTTTTTCAGAACGGAGGATTGCGCTTGTAACCATGGTTGCTGTTTTTTCCTTTCTAAAGAGATTTACATCCTCAATTTGGCAACTTTTTAACAGATTCTGGCTGAAATAGACTCAGGATGTGAGCCAAAATGAAAGCCATTGTCTGTCTGTCTGTCTGTCTGTCTGTCTGTCTGTCTGTCTGTCTGTTCTGTCTGTCTGTCTGTCTGTCTGTCTGTCTGTCTGTCTGCCTGCCTGCCTGGGTGCCTGCCTGCCTGCCTGCCTGCCTGCCTGCCTGCCCGCCTGCCCGCCTGCCTGCCTGCCTGCCTATGAGAGCAGTACATCCAACGTGGTTTGGTAAACAGAGGCTCCAGGGAGTGCTCTCCATCTGCGTCCCAAATGATACCCTATTCCCTATTTGAGCCCTATAAGGCCTCGTCAAAAATACTGCTCTATATTGGGAATAGGGTACCATTTAGGATGCATCATCCGTTAGCATGCAGGCTGCCGGGTACTAGACAGAGCCCTCTGTGATTCTAAATAGTTTAAGCTCATTGAAATCTGCGTAGAAAATGCCACTAAGGCTACATGCCACCAAAAACACTCCAAACACTCTTCAGATGGCTGGACTGGAGCGGAGTAGAACCTGTGGTACACTCACAGTGACATTCTATATTCTAATGCCACATCCTTGTGCTGCTGGTGATGCTGTTGGCCACAAGTAGGCTTTCACTGGTGCTGCTGCTGGTCACAAGAAGACTACCACAAGTAGGCTATCACTGGTGCGGCTTCTGGCCACAAGTAGGCTATCACTGGTGCTGCTGCTGGTCACAAGTAGGCTATCACTGCTGCTGCTGCTGGCCACAAGTAGGCTATCACTGCTGCTGCTGCTGGCCACAAGTAGGCTATCACTGGTGCTTCTGCTGGTCAGTGGTGCTGCTGCTGGTCACAAGTAGGCTATCACTTCTGCATATGCTGGTCACAAGTAGTATATCACTGGTGCTGCTTCTGGCCACAAGTAGGATATCACTGCTGCTTCTGGCCACAAGTAGGCTAACACTGGTGCTTCTGCTGGTCACAAGTAGGCTATCACTGCTGCTGCAGGCCCCTCGTGATCTGCTTGTTTCTGTTCTTCTAAAGGAAACACCTGGCATTTATCTTCATCAGTTGTCCGGACATCCCTCCCTACAAAAAACAGACTGAAGAGTATCAAATCAACAGCACATTTTTCAGAAATGGCAGATCCAATTTTATACAGGTCCACGCGGCCCCTCCTAACTGTTGCTGTGTTGACCCTTCGCTCATTCCGCAGCTATTCACGGCCCCGCCGAAGCTTCTGAAGATTGTCCTGTCTCTTTTGCAGTGCTGGGTAATGTGCTTCTCTTTTGCAACGCTGGGTGATGTGCTTCTCTTTTGCAACGCTGGGTGATGTGCTTCTCTTTTGCAACGCTGGGTGATGTGCTTCTCTTTTGCAACGCTGGGTGATGTGCTTCTCTTTTGCAACGCTGGGTGATGTGCTTCTCTTTTGCAACGCTGGGTAATGTGCTTCTCTTTTGCAGCGCTGGGTAATGTGCTTCTCTTTTGCAACGCTGGGTAATGTGCTTCTCTTTTGCAGCGCTGGGTAATGTGCTTCTCTTTTGCAGCGCTGGGTGATGTGTTCCATTGAGAGAGATCCCAAAGAGACAGAGATCCCTCTGACATGTATAGACGGGGAAACTTTATGACATGGAAAAACTTGCTTCACAAATTCCCAATAATGAACTTGAGACAATAAGATTGAGTTTTGACATTTTGCTAGATAGCACTGTCTCTCTCTCTTTTGTCAGAGTCCGGGTGATGTGCTTAACAGAAGCCCCATTTTTTACCATCACTTTGCATTTTAAAACATGTTAACCTCATGCTCATACAACATGTATTTGAATACCAATAATATTCACATTATTTAGACATTAATTGACTTAATATTGCGTCACCTTATACTGTCATTCTGATCATACATACATTTTGCACTTATTTTTTCTTAAAACTAAATTGTTGGTTAAGGGCATGTAAAGTAATCATTTCACTGCAATAAACCTGTTGTATACAGCGCATGTGGCAAATACAATTTCAAAAATAAATAATACATTCCATGATGTTAATACACAAAATACAATAGTATAAAATTGTATTAACAACATCACAAAATGTATTAACATCACAGAATATATTAACATCATCACAGAAAGTATTAACATCATCACAGAATGTATTAACATCACAGAAAATATTAACATCATCACAGAATGTATTAACATCACAGAATGTATTAACATGATCATAGAATATATTAACATCATCACAGAATATATTAACATCACAGAATGTATTAACATCATTATAGAATGTATTAACATCACAGAATGTATTAACATCACAGAATATATTAACATCACAGAATATATTAACATCACAGAATGTATTAACTTCACAGAATGTATTAACATCACAGAATGTATTAACATCACAGAATGTATTAACATCATTACAGAATGTATTAACATCACAGAATGTATTAACATCACAGAATATATTAACATCACAGAATGTATTAACATCACAGAATGTATTAACATCACAGAATGTATTAACATCACAGAATATATTAACATCACAGAATATATTAACATCACAGAATGTATTAACATCACAGAATGTATTAACATCACAGAATGTATTAACATCACAGAATGTATTAACATCATTACAGAATGTATTAACATCACAGAATGTATTAACATCACAGAATATATTAACATCACAGAATGTATTAACATCACAGAATGTATTAACATCACAGAATATATTAACATCACAGAATGTATTAACATCACAGAATATATTAACATCACAGAATGTATTAACATCACAGAATATATTAACATCATCACAGAATATATTAACATCACAGAATGTATTAACATCATCACAGAATATATTAACATCACAGAATGTATTAACATCATCACAGAATGTATTAACATTACAGAATGTATTAACATTACAGAATGTATTAACATCACAGAATGTATTAACATCACAGAATGTATTAACATCACAGAATGTATTAACATCACAGAATGTATTAATATTATAGAATGCATAAAGCCTCTACTTTGTTATGCCGCTGCTATTGTAATGATTTGTATGTTCTTAGTTGTGTGAATGTGTGATATGCATATGTTTTGTGTCCATCCTAGACTGTGGTACTGTAGATGCACATTGATACATAGGTTACATCCACCTTGTCTGTATCCAAAAAAGGGTGTTTAAACAGCAGCTCGATAGGAAATTATGTTTATATATGGAAAACAGGGAGGAGCTGTGTGCTGCCTGACAGCTCCTGTTATATAAGATAGGAGCTGTGTGCTCCCTGGCAGCTCCTGATATATAAGATAGGAGCTGTGTGCTGCCTGACAGCTCCTGTTATATAAGATTGGAGCTGTGTGCTGCCTGACAGCTCCTGTTATTTAAGAGTGGAGCTGTGTGCTGCCTGACAGCTCCTGTTATATAAGATAGGAGCTGTGTGCTGCCTGACAGCTCCTGTTATATAAGATTGGAGCCGTGTGCTGCCTGACAGCTCATGTTATATATAAGATAGGAGATGTGTGCTGCCTGGCAGCTCCTGTTATATAAGATAGGAGCTGTGTGCTGCCTGACAGCTCCTGTTATTTAAGAGTGGAGCTGTGTGCTGCCTGACAGCTCCTGTTATATAAGATAGGAGCTGTGTGCTGCCTGACAGCTCCTGTTATATACGATTGGAGCTGTGTGCTGCCTGACAGCTCATGTTCTTTAATAAGATAGGAGACAGATACTAGAAATGAAGAGCCAATACTGAAATGAGCATTGAAGCAAAAAATGCAGCAATGGAATCTGTCCAGGAATGAAAGTACTGACAAGTTGAAGGGAAGGTTTTAAATGCATAAACACACCCAGTATTTCTCTCAGACCCCGGGGTCCCGGGGTTGGAGGAGTGCAGCCTAATCGAATTCCACTATGCTATTTTCAAGCTCAGCCTGCACGCATGTAAACCACAGTTTTTCAGGTATACTGTGCTCCCTTCAAAGAGGACAGTCACCTTTTGACTCAGTTGGATAACCACACGTTCATAACCCTGCAGGTTATATCTCCACACACACACACACACACACACACACACACACACACACACACACACACACACACACACACACACACACACACACACACACACACACACACACACACACACACACACACACACACACACACACACACACACACACACAATACCTTGAAAAAGAAGTAGAATTCCTATCCGATCCTCCAGAGATCCAGACTACAGTACGATGATTCAATAGAGATGATTCAAAATCAGAAGAGAAGCTTCAGGGTTCCGCTCAGACTGTGATGGTTCCACATAATTCTATCTTGCAATCATCAAGGCCAAAGAATATATTCTGGGGCAGTTGTGGACATAAGGGGGCGAATAGACATGCATTCAGTTTTAAATGAACACGTTTTATCTACTCATGCATATATGTAAATCGACAGCCCGTGGAAACCACAATCATTCTCCATCTTTGACTTTACAGCATCAGTTTAGCTAAAGAGCCTTATTACACAGCAACATTTCCTAGAGACAGCCATTGTTTTATGTACCACCAAACAATTAGGTTACATTGACCTAGTTCCCAAAGCCACACTCCTTTCTCCTGACGGACACTGTCAAACACGACTCTGATATGCCTGCTGATAAGTGATAGGTGAGATGAAAGCGATTACATATTTTTTTTTTTTTTTTTAAACAGCAGAAAGACAAGTATCAGAGATAATGATTGATTAAATAAAAAGTTATCTTTGGCAATTATTCCTTGCTGTTCTTATCAGGAATATTTTGGCCGTAGTGCCGCTCTGTGCAGAATATTGATGAGTCTGCGACGCTTTCCCTCTCCTTGCCTCGTCCTTCTAAACGCTTAGTAGAAATATCAACAAATCGTACAGAATGCTTCATCCTCAAGGAGCCACAATAACCAATAACCAGACTCAGGTTAGGCAACATGGAAGTAGCATGATGAAAAAGGTGTTGGTCGAAAGTTGGCCCCTTTAGCATGCCGTATTCAAACGTCCGACACGGGTGTACTTCACTATACTTTACTATTCCTCTCTTCATTGTAGTGGTCACTCGTAACCTATACTCTGCACATCATGTCCATCCCTTGTGCTTGGTCCAGATTTCTGTTGCTTATGATCACATCAGAGTTGAAAGCATGGGCACTGCCAGGGGGATACCAGTCCAAAGGTTTACTACTGAACTGAATGATGATGTATGCCGGGACTTCACAGCACCTGCTGGGACCCAGATGTGATGTGGCTGGTTTTTACAGGGTGGCTTGTGGAGCAATACCTCAGGGGTTTCTTACCACAGCTGGGGAGAGTAGAGGTTTCTGCCTGATTGGCACTGCACATCTAAGATATTGCTCTCTGGTTTAGGCTACTTTTAAATATTGGTATGCTGTAGGTGTAGAAAATGTGCATGAATGTGGGAATTGGAATGCATCAGAATGGTGGAGAAATCACTTTCTTTATTTAACTAGACAAGTCAATTAAGAAAACGTTTTTATTTACAATGACAGCCTACCAGGGAACAGTGGGTTAACTGCCTTGTTCAGGGGCAGAACAACTCAGCAACCTGCCGCCCCTACACTTTAACCACTAGGCTACCTGCCGTCCCTACACTTTAACCACTAGGCTACCTGCCGCCCCTACACTTTAACCACTAGGCTACCTGCCGCCTCTACACTCTAACCACTAGGCTACCCGCCGCCTCTACACTCTAACCACTAGGCTACCTGCCGCCCCTACACTCTAACCACTAGACTACCTGCCTCCCCTACACTTTAACCACTAGGCTACCTGCCGCCCCTACACTTTAACCACTAGGCTACCTGCCACCCCTACACTCTAACCACTAGACTACCTGCCTCCCCTACACTTTAACCACTAGGCTACCTGCCGCCCCTACACTTTAACCACTAGGCTACCTGCCGCCTCTACACTCTAACCACTAGGCTACCCGCCGCCTCTACACTCTAACCACTAGGCTACCTGCCGCCCCTACACTCTAACCACTAGACTACCTGCCTCCCCTACACTTTAACCACTAGGCTATCTGCCACCCCTACACTTTAACCACTAGGCTACCTGCCGCCCCTACACTTTAACCACTAGGCTACCTGCCGCCCTACACTCTAACCACTAGGCTACCTGCCGCCCTACACTTTAACCACTAGGCTACCTTCCGCCCCTACACTCTAACCACTAGGCTACCTGCCACCCCTACACACTAACCACTAGGCTTCCTGCCGCCCCTACACTTTAACCACTAGGCTACCTGCCGCCCGTACACTCTACCCACTAGGCTACCTGCCGCCCCTACACTTTAACCACTAGGCTACCTGCCACCCCTACACTCTAACCACTAGGCTTCCTGCCTTACTCAGTAACTGGTTCCATTGATCTGTTATAGCAGATTTCTTATAACAGCATGCCAGATGTGTTTGGTTTATTTCTATTCTAGTTAGACTCCGGGTTATGTTTGTAGAATGTGATTTGAAATGTAAAATTTTGCAAATTGGAGTAGGTCCAGGGTGTCTGGGATGATGGTGTTCATGAGAGCCATTACCAGCCTTTCAAAGCATTTCATGACTATAGATAGTGGTTCTTGGGCACAGGTACTATGGTGGTCTGTTTGCAACAAGTTTGTATTACAGACTGGGTCAGGGATAGGTTATGATTTATTCTATGATAGGCTTGTATAGAATCTGTTCGTGGCTTTGATGGATAACCAGTAGAACGAGTCCTCAGGAGGGGGGGATTCTTCTTGGGGACATGAACTGTTGAATCCTTTGGTGCACCATATTCATACCACAAAGGTTGTGTTCCAAATCGAGAGCCTAGTTCTGTCTGAAAAAAAAAAGATGATTCTAAGATAATTGGCTTTAAAGTTCCCAAACCCTTTTTGGTTTGAATGGTGTCAGCTATATTTACGTTGTATTTTTTAATTTTTTTAACTTAATAACATGAATTAAGTTATTTAGAGTACTATCAAGGTAGAGCACATTGAATAGAACTTGTCTATGTCAATAACTCCATTTTGACAAAAATGCACCTTATTCCCACATAGTGCACTTTCATAATGCAGCCTATGGGCTCTGGTCAGATGTAGTGCACTATGTAAGGAATAGTGTGCAATTTGGGACGCAATCAACATTTCAGTCACACTGCCATGGTTTCTGTGTTTCTCTGTTTCATTTGAACGGAGCGGAACTTTCAACTCATTTTGATTGAAGTGTTTGGGTAAACCAGTTCCTTCTAGCATTTAATATCAGAGACCGGAGCAAAGATAGATCAATGCTCCGGGTGAAATGGCAGAAAACAGAGCAGAAAGGGGCTACGATAATGATCGGGAGTTGTGACACTTTAAGACAGACCAGCCGTAGCCTACTCGTAGGTGACATAGCGTACATAAACTGATATGAGCTGGTGAGTAACCAAGCAGGAAGCAGGAAGCTGGGAAAAAGGGAAAACCCCCACCATGACCTGTCATTTGCCGTGAACGTTGCCTGCAGCGACCTAGAGGCTCAGCCTGGTAAAACAGACATTTGCCTGGAGGCCATTTTTCAGATATTCCCCTACTCTTTTTTTCTTGTTTTTTCCATTCTAAGAAAAAAACTTATTTCTGAAGTCTAATGCCACTAAATTCACTAGAACATATTGTTGGACTTGTAAGTTATCTTGTTTTTATTGGAAATCAGGGCAAGGAGAGATATTCTGTAAGTAATAAGATATGTGAGCTCTTGCTGAGCTTTTTAACACCTAACAGTGCCAATACTAGACTGCACTGCCATGTTGTCAACACTGCCATGGATCATTTCAATGTTCTAGCACCTTGATACACACTTTTAGGGAAAAAAAATGTTTTTTGTATAGTTGCAATATGTTGTATGTGGTTGAAATATGCTATTTGTTATATAATGGATAACTGTGGCAAGATCATCAGATTTAGGACTGCCCATCTTTGATTGTACAAGGGTCGCTCTTGAATTGTGGTGACATTTGTGTCCCTCTGCAACCATGAAAAACACTTGAACATTACAAATGTTTATACACAATACATGTATTTTTAAATATTGGACTGTTAATCACTGATAAAACATAAAGCAAGTCCTTTATCCTGCAGTACTTTATGTTAATATCTCTTCAGTGTTCCCTTTGTGTTTACAAAGCTCTACTGCACCAGCTTCTGAGTTACTTACCTTCGTTGTTAAAACATGAGATACCAAACCCCGTTCACAAGGTTGGTCAACTCTTGAGGTTCCTCGGGTCTCCACCGAACCGGATACACCTGTTTTTTTAGTTTTAATGCACCTCATTATTGCTGGAACGAACTACAAAATATATCACAATTGGATGTTCCGGTCCCGCTCAGGCAATTTAAAATATTGATTGGGGCCCTTCTTATTGAGGAATGTAAATGTTTTTCTTGAATATTTGTGTTGTACTGTACTTTACTTGTTTTATATGCTATTAGATTTGTTTATTTCTCATTGGTGACTATCTGCTTAAATAAAGGGCTGTGTTGCTCAAGGGGGGCGGGCTGAGCAGTGTTGCTCAATGGGGGCTGGCTGGGGGTACATTTCTCCCGGCTAACACTGCTGATTGTTCAATCCCGTCACACGCTCCACTTAGGCAGGCAGGCAGCAGGCAGGCAGGCAGGCAATCATGTGCATGTGGAGGCAGAGAGGCAGAGAGCTACAGAGATCGATGGCTCAGCTTTGCACATTCCCTGGGCTGGTTGAGGACCTCTCTGGACCATATCAACCTGACAGAGAGGAGGCTGAAGCTGAGGACCTCCCTGGACCATATCAAATGAAAACAAATTATATTTGTCACATGCTTCGTAAAACAACAGGTTTAGACTAAAAGTGAAATGATTATTATTATTTTCCAACCGTGCAGAGAGTAAGATAAAGATTCAAATAAAACAATACAGAATATAAATAGTTACACGAGGAATACATAAATACACTATGAATAAATACAAAATATATATTTAACTCTTATTTTACCAGGTAAGTTGACTGAGAACACATTCTCATTGACAGCAACGACCTGGGGAATAGTTGGCAGGAGTGGGGATGAATGAGCCAATTAGAAGCTGGGGATGATTAGGTGGCCATGATGGTGTGAGGGTCAGATTGGGAATGTAGCTAGAGCACCAGGGTTAACACCCCTACTCTCACAATAAGTGCCATGGGATCTGTAGTAACCACAGAGAGTCAGTACACACCCTTTAACAGCCCATCTGAAAGATGGCACCCGGCAGAAAGCGTTTCTCCTACTGGTCTCGGATCCAGGGACCAACCAGGAACAACCCTGAGGCAAGCCAGCAGTGGGATGCAGGGTGGTATGCTGCTGGTCAATGCGCAGGGGTACGAGATAATTGAGGTGGCTATGTACATAAAGGTAAGGGCAAAGTTACTAGGCAACAGGATAGATAAACAGTATCAGCAGCATAAGTGGTGAGTGTGAAAGAGATTGTATGTGTCGCATCTGTATGCATATGTGCGCCTTTTTTGTGTGTGTGTGTGGGCATATGTAGTGTATGTGTGTGCAAGAGAGTTAGTAAAAAAAAATGGTCAGTGCAGGTAGTCTGGGTAGCCATTTGATTAACTATTTAGCAGTCTTGTTTTGCAGTATTATGCCTTGGAGGTAGAAGCTGTTCAGGGTCCTATTGGTTCCAGACTTGGTTCACTGGTACCACTTGCTGTTCCCTTTGCTACGGAACGGTCTATGGCTTGGGTGGCTGGAGTCTTGGACAATTTTTTGGGGGGCCTTCCTCTGACACCGCCTGGTATAGAGGTCCTGGATGGCAGGGAGCTCGGACTCAGTGATGTACTGGGCCGTACACACACTACCCTCTGTAGCACCTTGCGGTTGACGTACCAAGCAGTGATGCAGCCAGTCAAGATCCTCTCAATGGCATAGCTTTAGAACGTTTAAGTATCTGAGGGCCAAATCTTTTCAGCCTCCTGAGGGTGAAGAGGTGTGGTCGTTTTTTGTGATATAGACACCATGCTCAGTGCAGTGGATGTTGTCGTTGCCTACCATCACCGCCTGAGGGCGGCCTGTCAAGAAGTTCAGGATCCAGTTGCAGAGGGAGGTGTTTAGTCCCAGGATCCTTAGCTTAGTGATGAGCTTGGAGGTTACTATGGTGTTGAACGCTGAGCTGTAGACAATGAACAGCATTCTCACACAGGTGTTCCTTTTGTCCAGGTGGGAAAGGGCAGTGTGGTGTTGCTATGGAGATTGTATCATCAGTGGATCTGTTGGGGCGGTATGCAAATTGAAGTAGGCCCAGGGTGTTTGGGATGTGAACCATTACCGGCCTTTCAATGCATTTCATGGCTATAGATAGTCGTTCCTGGGCACAGGGACTATGGTGGTCTGTTTGAAACAAGTTGGTATTACAGACTGGGTTGGTGACAGGTTGAAAATGTCAGCGAAGACACTTGCCAACTGGTCAGCACATGCCTTTTAATCCTTCTGGCCCCGCGGCCTTGCAAATGTTCACCTGTTTAAAAGTCTTACTCACATCGGCTACGGAGAGGGAGATCACACAGTCGTCCGGAACAGCTGGTGCTCTCATGCATGGTTCAGTGATGCTTGCCTCAAAGCAGGCATTGAAGGAATTTAACTCATCTGGTAGGCTTGCGTCACTTGGCAGCTTGTGGCTGGGTTTTCTTTTTTAATCTGTGATAGTTCTCAAGCCCTGACACATCTGTTGAGCATCATCAGAGATTGTAGCGGGATTTCTTACAAGCGTCCAAATTAGTGTCCTGCTCCTTGAAAGTGGCAGCTCTAGCCTTAAGCTCAGTGCGGATGTTGCCTGTAATCCATGGCTTCTGATTGGGGTATGTATGGTGATTGTGGGACTATGTCATTGATTAACTTATTATTGAAGCTGGTTACTGATGTGGTAAACTCCTCTATGTTATCAGATGAATCCTGGAACATTTTCCAGTTTGTGCTCGCGAAACAGTCTTGTAGCTTAGAATCCGCTTCTTCTGACCACTTCCGTGTTGAGTGAGTCACTGGTACTTCCTGTTTGAGTTTTTGCTTGTAAGCAGGAAGAAGGAGGATTGAGTTATAATCGGATTTGCCAAACGAAGGGTGAGGGACGAGTTTTTACGCGTTTCTGTGTGTGGAAAAAAACGTGATCTAGAGTTTTCTAGTTGCACAGGTGACATGCTGATAAAAGTGTGATAAAATGGATTTCAGTTTCCCTGCATTTGTTGTATTTATTTGTATTTATTATGGATTCCCATTAGCTACTGCCAGATTTATATAATTTTAAAACATTACAATACATTACACTGTGAGGCCTCAGGCTACTCCATAACATGCAGTATCTACAGTACTAAATCCATGTGTATGTGTGTATAGTTGTCACGCCCTGGTCTTAGTATTTTGTGTTTCCTGTCTTTGTGTTTGTTGCACCAGATAGGGCTGTTTCGGTTTTTCACGTTTCTGGTTTTGTATATTGTTCTATTTTCATCTTTCATTAAAAAGACGTATAAAGATAACCACTCTGCATTTTGGTCCGCCTCTCTTTCACCAGAAGAAAACCGTAACAGAATCACCCACCACAACAGGACCAAGTGGCGTGGTGACAAGCAGCAAGAGCAGGAGAAGCAGCAAGCATCACAAGACTCATGGACTTGGGAGGACGAGTTGGACGGAAAAGGACCCTGGGCAGAGCCAGGGGAATATCGCTGCCCCAAAGCAGAGCTGGAGGCAGCGAAAGCAGAGAGGCGGCATTACGAGGAGCAGGAGAGGCAGCGATGTCAGGATTTTGGGACATGGGAGTAGAATCAGGACTACACAACTTGGGAAGAGATAGACAGGTGGGCGGTCGACCCAGGGAGAGTGCCGGAGCCCGCCTGGGATTCGATGGAGCAGTGCGAGGAAGGTTACAGGAGAATGAGGTTGGCGGAACGATCACGGCGGCTCGGTAGGAAGCCCGAGAGTCAGCCCCAAAAATGTCTTGGGGGGGGCACACAGGGAGTATGGCGAAGCCAGGTAGGAGACCTGCACCAACTTCCTGTGCTTACCAGAGAGTGAGAGAGACCGGGCAGGGACGGTGTTATGCTGTGGAGCGCACGGTGTCTCCAGTGCGGGTGCATAGCCCGGTGCAGGACATACCAGCTCCTCTTATCGGCCGGGCTAGAGTGGGCATCGAGCCAGGTAAGGTTGGGCAGGCTCGGTACTCAAGAGCTCCAGTGCACCTGCACGGTACGGTCTATCCAGTGCCACCTACACGCACCAGCCCTCCGGTGGCAGCCCCCCGCACCAGGCTTCCTGTGCATGTCCAGAGCCCAGTACTCCTTGTTTCTCCTCCCCGCACTTGCCCTGAGGTGCGTGTCCTCGGCCTAGTCCCACCAGTGCCGGCACCACGCATCAGGCCTATAGTGCGTCCCGCCTGTCCGGCGCTGCCAGAGCTTCCGCCCCTCAGTCCAGAGGCGCCAGAGCCCCTCAGTCCAAAGGCGCCAGAGCTCCTCTGTCCAGCGCTGACAGAGCCTTCCTCCTCTCCAGCGCTGCCGGAGTCTCCCGCCTGTCCTGCGCTGCCGGAGTCTGTCGCCTGTCCAGCGCTGCCAGAGTCTCCCGCCTGTCCAGCGCTGCCAGAGTCTTCCGCCTGTCCAGCGCTGCCAGAGTCTCCCGCCTGTCATGAGCCGCCAGAGTCTCCCGTCTGTCATGAGCCGCCAGATTCTGCCGTCTGTCATGAGCAGCCAGAGCCGCCAGTCAGCATGGAGCAGCCAGAGCCGCCAGTCAGCATGGAGCAGCCAGAGCAGCCACAGCCGCCAGTCAGCCAGGATCTGCCAGAGCCGCCAGTCAGCCAGGATCTGCCAGAGCCACCAGTCAGCCAGGATCTGCCAGAGCCGCCAGTCAGCCAGGATCTGCCAGAGCCACCAGTCAGCCAGGATCCGCCATTCAGCCAGGATCCGCCAGAGCCGTCAACCTGCCTGAGCTTCCTCTCAGTCCTGAGCTTCCTCTCAGTCCTGAGCTTCCTCTCAGTCCTGAGCTTCCTCTCAGTCCTGAGCTACCCCTCAGTCCTGAGCTACCCCTCAGTCTCGAGCTACCTCAGTCCCGAGCTGTCCCTCAGTCCGGAGCTGCCCCTCAGTCCAGTGGGGCCCTTTGTTATGGTTACTAGGCCAAGGTCGGCGGCTAGGGTCGCCAATCTAAGGACGCTAAGGAGGTGGACAAAGATTAAGTTGGAGTGGGGTCCACGTCCAGCGCCAGAGCCAGAGCCGTGGACAGACGCCCACGGTGGGGGGAGGGGGGGGGGGGGATACTGTCACGCCCTGGTCTTAGTATTTTGTGTTTCCTGTCTTTGTGTTTGTTGCACCAGATAGGGCTGTTTCGGTTTTTCACGTTTCTTGTTTTGTATATTGTTCTATTTTCATCTTTCATTAAAAAGATGTATAAAGATAACCACGCTGCATTTTGGTCCGCCTCTCTGTCACCAAAAGAAAACCGTAACAATAGTGCGCATGTTATCGTATATCTGTGTATGCATGTGCCTGTGCCTATGTTTGTGTTGCTTCACAGTCCCCGCTGTTCCATAAGGGTTTTTTTTTATCTGTTTTTTTTTGAAAATCTAATTTTACTGCTTGCATCAGTTTCTTGATGTGTAATAGAGTTCCATGTAGTTGTGGCTCTATATAGTACTGTGCGCTTCCCATTGTCTGTTCTGGACTTGGGGACTGTGAAGATACCTCTTGTGGCATGTCTTGTGGGGTACAACATGCATTGGTGTCCGAGCTGTGTGCCAGTAGTTCAAACAGACAGCTCTGTGCATTCAACATGTTCAAAACCTCTCATGAATACAAGTAGTGACAAAGTCCATCTCTCCTCCACTTTGAGCCAGGAGAGATTGACATGCATATTATTAATATTTGCTCTCTGTGTACATCCAAGGGCCAGCCGTGCTGCCCTGTTCTGAACCAATTACAAGTCGTTTTTTGTAGCACCTGACCACATGACTGAACAGTAGTCAAGGTGCTACAAAACTAGGGCCTGTAGGACCTGCCTTGTTGATAGTGTTGTTAAGAAGGCAGAGCAACACTTTATTATGGACAGACTTCTGCACATCTAAGCTACGCGGTTGTGTCAATATGCTTTGACCATGACAGTTTACAATACTGGAGAAGAAGAGATCAGGGTTGGGTTCTTAAAAAATATCTGACACTTTGAACATCCCACGGAGCACCATTAAATCAATAAAAACAATTTTTTAAGAATATGGCACCACAACAAACCTGTCGAGAGAGGGCCGCCGACCAAAACTCACAGACCAGGCAAGGAGGGCATTAATCAAAGAGGCAACAAAAGAGAACGATACCCCTGAAGGAGCTGCAAAGCTCCACAGCGGAGATTGGAGTATCTGTACATAGGACCACTTTAAGCTGTACAATCCACAGAACTGGGCTTTACGGAAGAGTGGCCAGAAAAAAGTCAGACACGTTTGGTGTTTGTTAAAAGGCATGTGGGAGACTCCCCAAACATATGGAAGAAGGTACTCAGATGAGACTAAAATTGAGCGTTTTGGTCATCAAGGAAAATGCTATGTCTCCTGCAAACCCAACACCTCTCATCACCTCGAGAAAATCATCCCTACAGTGAAGCATGGTGGTGGAAACAACACGCTGTGGGGATGTTTGTCATCAGCAGGGACTGGGAAACTGGTCAGAATTTAAGGTATGATGGATGGAGCTAAATGCAGGGAAATTGTTGAGGGAAACCTGTTTTATTCTTCCATATATTTGAGACTTGGACGGAGGTTCACCCTCCAGCAGGACAATGACCCTAAACATACTGCTAATGCAACACTCGAGTGGTTTAAGGGGAAACATTTACATGTCTTGGAATGGCCTAGTCAAAGCCCAGACCTCAATCCAATTGAGAATCTGTGGTATGACTTAAAGATTGCTGTACACTAGCAGAACCCATCCAACTTGAAGGAGCTGAAAAAATCCCAGTGGCTAGATGTACCAAGCTTATAGAGACATAACCCAGGAGACTTGCAGCTGTAATTGCTGAAAAAGGAGGCTCTACAAAGTATTGACATTGGGGGGGGGTAAATAGTTATGCAAGCTCAAGTTTTATTTTTTTTGTCTTATTTCTTGTTTGGTTCACAATAAAACATATTTTGCTTCTTCAATGTGGTAGGCATGTTGTCTACATCAAATGATACAAACACCCACAAATTCCATTTTAAATCCAGTTTTAAGGCAACAAAATAGGAAAAATGCCAATGGGGTGAATACTTTCGCAAGCCACTGTAACTGCAACTTTTTGTTAAGTGCTGCAATCATTTCAGTCACTGTGGTAAATGACGTGTATAGTACTGAGTCATCCGCGTACATAGACTCTCTGGCTTTACTCAAAGTCATTGGCACGTCGAAAGTAAAGATTGAAAAACAGAGCCTAACCAGCTACCCTGGGGAATTCCTGATTCTACCTGGATTATGTTTGAGAGGCTTCCGTTAAAGAACACCATCGGTGTTCTGTTAGACAGGAAACTCTTTATCCACACTATAGCAGGGGGTGTAAAGCCATAACACACACATTTTTCCAGCAGCAGACGATGATCTATAATGTCAAAAGCTGCACTGAAGTCTAACAAGACAGCCCCCACAATAATTGTATCATCAGTTTCTCTCAGCCAATCACCAGTCATTTGTGTAAGTGCTGTGCTTGTTGAGTGTCCTTCCCTATAAGCATTCTGAAAGTCTGTTGTCAATTTGTTTACTGTAAAATAGCATTGTATCTGGTCAAAAAAAAAAATTCCAGAAGTTTACTAAGGGTTAGTAACAGGCTGATTGGTTGGCTACTTGAGCCAGTAAAGGGGGCTTTACTATTCTTGGGTAACGGAATGACTTTAGCTTCCCTCTAGGCCTGAGGCCACACACTTTCTAGTAGGCTTAAATTGAAGATGTGGAAAATAGGAGTGCCGATATCGTCTGCTATTATCCTCAGTAAATTTCCATACAGATTGTCAGACCCCGATGGCTTGTCATTGTTGATAGACAATAATACTTTTTTCACCTCTTCCACACTGACTTTACGGAATTCAAAATTACAATTGTTGTCTTTCATAATTTGGTCAGATACACTTGGATGTGTAGTGTCAGATACACTTGGATGTGTAGTGTCAGCGTTTGTTGCTGGCATGTCATCCCTAACTTTGATAATCTTGCCAATCTTGCCAATGAAAAAGTCATTAAAGTAGTTGGCAATATCAGTGGGCTTTGTGATGAATGAGCCATCTGATTCAATGAGTGATGGAGCTGAGTTGGCTTTTTTTCCCCAAAATGTAATTTAAGGTGCCCCAAAGCTTTTTACTATCATTCTTTATATCATTTATCTTTGTTTCATAGTATAGTTTATTATATAGTTTATTTTTATTTAGTTTAATCACGAGATTTATTTATTTGCAGTACGTTTGCCAATCATTTGGGCTGCCAATTCCTCATCAATTCAAGGGGATTTAACAGTTTTTACTGTAATTTTCTTAATGCGTGCTGGATTATTAGTAACTGGAATAAGTAATTTCATAAATATGTCAAGTGCAGTGTCTGGTTACTCATCATTACACACCACAGACCAGCAAATATTATTTACATCAACATATGAATCACTACAAATTTAATCTATGACCTCTCGTACACTATATTAGGCCCAGCCTTTGGAACTGTGGTTTTCCTATACATGACTATTATATTGTGATCACTACATCCTACGGGTTTGGATACTGTTTTAAAACAAATATCTGCAGCATTAGTAATGATGTGATCAATACATGTTGATGATTTAATTCCTGTGCTGTTTATAACTACCCTGGTAGGTTGATTGACGACCTGATTACAGTTTAATAAAGTTTTATTTTCCTTTTATTTATTTCACCTTTATTTAACCAGGTAGGCAAGTTGAGAACAAGTTTTCATTTACAATTGCGACCTGGCCAAGATAAAGCCAAGCAGTTCGACACATACAACGACACAGAGTTACACATGGAGTAAAACAAACATACAGTCAATAATACAGTCGAAACAAGTCTACATACGATGTGAGCAAATGAGGTGAGATAAGGGAGGTAAAGGCAAAAAAAGGCCATGGTGGCAAAAGTAAATAGAATATAGCAAGAAAAACACTGGAATGGTAGATTTTCAGTGGAAGAATGTGCAAAGTAGAAATAAAAATAATGTGGTGCAAAGGAGCAAATTAAAGAAATAAATAAAATGAAAAGAACACAGTAGGGAAAGAGGTAGTTGTTTGGGCTAAATTATAGATGGGCTATGTACAGGTGCAGTAATCTGTGAGCTGCTCTGACAGTTGGTGCTTACAGCTAGTGAGGGAGATAAGTGTTTCCAGTTTCAGAGATTTTTGCAGTTCATTCAAGTCATTGGCAGCTGAGAACTGGAAGGAGAGGCGGCCAAAGAAAAAAATGGTTTTGGGGGTGACCAGAGAGATATACCTGCTGGAGCGCGTGCTACAGGTGGGTGATGCTATGGTGACCAGCGAGCTGAAATAAGGAGGGACTTTACCTAGCAGGGTCTTGTAGATGACATGGAGTCAGTGGGTTTGGCGACGAGTATGAAGCGAGGGCCAGCCAACGAGAGCGTACAGGTCGCAATGGTGGGTAGTATATGGGGCTTTGGTGACAAAACCGATGGCATTGTGATAGACTGCATCCAATTTGTTGAGTAGGGTATTGGAGGCTATTTTGTAAATGACATCACCGAAGTCGAGGATTGTTAGGATGGTCAGTTTACAAGGGTATGTTTTGCAGCATGATGAAGGATGTTTTGTTGCGAAATAGGAAGCCCATTCTAGATTTAACTTTGGATTGGTGATGTTTGATGTGGGTCTGGAAGGAGAGTTTACAGTCTAACCAGACACCGATGTATTTGTAGTTGTCCACGTATTCTAAGTCAGAGCCGTCCAGAGTAGTGATGTTGGACAGGCGGGCAGGTGCAGGCAGCGATCGGGTTGAAGAGCATGCATTTAGTTTTACTTGTATTTAAGAGCAATTGGAGGCCATGGAAGGAGAGTTGTATGGCATTGAAACTTGCTTGGAGGGTTGTTAACACAGTGTCCAAAGAAGGGCCAGAAGTATACAGAATGGTGTCGTCTGCGTAGAGGTGGATCAGAGACTCACCAGCAGCAAGAGCGACATCATTGATGTATACAGAGAAGAGAGTCGTCCAAGAATGGAACCCTGTGGTACCCCCATAGAGACTGCCAGGGGTCCGGACAACAGACCCTCCGATTTGACACACTGAACTCTATCAGAGAAGTAGTTGGTGAACCAGGCAAGGCAATCATTTGAGAATCCAAGGCTGTCGAGTCTGCCAATAAGAATGTGGTGATGGACAGAGTAGAAAGCCTTGGCCAGATCAATGAATACGGCTGCACAGTAATGTTTCTTATCGATGGCGGTTAAGATATCGTTGAGGACCTTGAGCGTGGCTGAGGTGCACCCATGACCAGCTCTGAAACCAGATTGCATAGCAGAGAGGGTATGGTGAGATTCAAAATGGTCGGTAATCTGTTTTTTGACTTGGCTTTTGAAGACCTTAGAAAGGCAGGGTAGGATAGATATAGGTCTGTAGCAGTTTGGGTCAAGAGTGTCCCCCTCTTTGATGATGGGGATGACCGCAGCTGCTTTCCAATCTTTGGGAATCTCAGACAACATGAAAGAGAGGTTGAACATTCTAGTAATTGGGGTGGTAACAATATCGGCAGATCATTTTAGAAAGAAAGGGTCCAGATTGTCTAGCTTGGCTGATTTGTAGGGGTCCAGATTTTGCAGCTCTTTCAGAACATCAGCTGACTGGATTTGGGAGAAGGAGAAATGGGGAAGGCTTGGGCGAGTTGCTGTGGGGGTGCAGTGCTGTTGGGGTAGGGTTAGCCAGGTGGAAAGCATGGCCAGCCGTAGAAAAATGCTTATTGAAATTCTCAATTATAGTGGATTTATCAGTGGTGACAGTGTTTCCTAATCTTCAGTGTAGTGGGCAGCTTGGAGGAGGTGTTCTTATTCTCCATGGACTTTACAGTGTCCCAGAACTTTTTTGAGTTAGTGCTGCACGAAGCAAATTTCTGCTTGAAAAAGCTAGCCTTGGCTTTTCTAACTGACTGTGCATAATGGTTTCTAGCTTCCCTGAAAAGCTGCATATCACGGGGGCTGTTCGATGCTACTGCAGAACGCCATAGAATGTTTTTGTGTTGGTTAAGGGCAGTCAGGTCTGGGGAGAACCAAGCATGTGCCAAGCATGTTCCAGTTTAGGTCGCCTAGCAGAACTAGTGGGCAGCTTGATGAAAGTCAGTCAATATTTAAATCACCCAGAAAATATATTTCTCTGTTGATATCACATACATCTGATGATATCACATACATCAAGCATTTCAAAGATATTATCCAACTACTGATTGTTAGCACTTGCTGGTCTATAGCAGCTTCCCACCAGAATGGGCTTTAGGTGAGGCAGATGAACATGTAGACATATTTCTTCAACAGTATTTAACATTAGATCGTCTCTAAGCTTTACAGGAATGTCGTTGTGAATATTGACCGCAACAGAGCCCCAGTTGGCACTTCTGTATTTTTGGTAGATGTTTTAACCATGTACTGATATCACTGTATCAGCAAAGCTATCATCTAAGTGATTTTCAGAGATGTCATCTGTTACAAGGAAGTTATTGACTTCATGGAGCTTGTTTCTCAGGCTACATATGTTAATATGAGCTATTTTTAGCACTTTTCTGGGTTGCTTGATTGTTTTTAATGCTGTGAAGCTTATCAGAAGTACTCTAGCGCATATTATTTATATTGGAGCTGATAGTGCAGGGTGAGCTGCACAAAGTGGTCTTCCTACTAGGGCACACCACCTCAGTGCTAACAGAGGAACTCTGGTTCATAGGCTCATGATTACTGCATTCAACAGCTGTAGGATAAACAGAGGTATTCGGTGCAATTAGTGGCACATAAATGAAGGTACTTACATTGTGATTGCAAATGCCCCTAGTATCATGTACATTAGATGCAGCATTATGATGACTCATTGTCACAATGGTAGGGATTAACTGAGCTGGTCTTGGATAATTTAAAAGTCATTGTTTCAACGCAGTCTTTTGACCCCACATGGACTACGACAATGTCAGCTCCCGGCATCTGTGGTAGAACAGTCGGAAGCAGCCTTGTTATGTCCTGCACTCGTGCTCCTGGGTATAACAGGGTTTTTGCCTTGGGGACAGAGATATTTCTCACCATAGAGCTGCCTATGATGACAGCTGGTGATTTTGATTTGGCCGGTCTCTCAGGCAGCCCATGGTCTGATGAGGGTGGGAGCTTCGAGGATCTGAACCCAAGGTAGAAGCCACCGGAGAGGGAGACACAACCAAGGATGAAGACGCATGTACCTCCGAATCCAATCTTGAATGGGAAGCCCCCAAGGAAGAAAGCACCGGAACCTCTGGATCCAGTGCGGAAAAGCTGTTTCTGGTCTGTGTCAGATCCGGACTCAACATCTCCAAGGAGACCCCCGTTGCCAGAGGAAGCTTTCTTCGACTTCAACGAAGAATGATGTACATCCATGGCTGCTTGCTTGGGTCGAGAACAGCTCTGTTCTCCAGGGAAGGGGGAGTCCCCTCTGGATATGGAACCCTGCTGAGTAACGGCCAGTCGGCTGTGGAGAGACGACACTGCGGCAAAACTTCCACCAGACCAGAGCGGTGTCTGGCTACTGAGGTGGAAGAAATAGAAAAAGTCGGCGGGCTTGGATTCCCCAGTAGCTGGTGTAGGTTTTCTCATTGCTTGCTAAGAGTAGCCACTTCGCTCCTGTAGTCCTCCCCAAGCAGTTGCTACACTGAAAGTCAACGCGGTCAACATTGTCCCGGAATACGGCAAAGTAAACACAGCTCCTGCAGCCCTTGAACCATCCAATAGCGACCTCCATTTGAGACCGCCGTGCCAGCTAGGCTAGCTGGGCTTTCATGTCTCTCCCCCTATGCGGAATCTGTCAGGATCCCGTGACAGACAGCAGCGCTCACAGCAACTAAGAGCCGCAGGATCCAAAATAGAATAAAAGGAAATAACAACACTGTCAGCTTTTAAACTGAGGTCTCTAGTTCAGGGTTTCGGCGTTCAACAGCATTCAACAACAACAGTGCTGCATTAAAATCACCATTAAAAAACACCACGAGAAACTGCCTCTGGATGTTTATTGTCTTGTTTGCTTATGGCCCTACACAGCTCATTGAGTGCGTTCTTAGTGCCAGCGTCGGTTTGTGGCGGTAAATGGACAGCTCCGATAAATATACATGGAAATTCTCTTGTAAATAGTATGGTCTGCAGCATATCATAAGGAACTCTTACTCAGGTGAGCAAAAAACTAGAGACTTCCTTAACATTAGCGATTGTGCACCAGCTATTGTTAATGACAACGAGACAAACCACTCCTCCCGTCGTCTTAACCGAGTCAAGGATTCCGCCTCGTCAGTCTCTATTTCCTCTTTCGAGTCCCGGGGAATAGGGTCTAGTCCGGAGAAAGCAGAACGTACAGAGCTGCCGACTCATTGAAGAAGAAATATTAATCCAAATCGAGGTATATAATCGCTGTTCTGATGTCCAGCAGCTGTGTTCAGTCATTGGAAATTATGGCGGAGCCTGTAAGACGGCAACTATCCAATGGAGAGCAACCTTACTGCAGAGTGCCATCTTACTGCAGAGTGCCATCTTAATACAGAGTGCCATCTTACTACAGAGTGCCATCGTACTGCAGAGTGCCATCTTAATACTGAGTGCCATCTTACTGCAGAGTGCCATCTTACTATAGAGTGCCATCTTACTATAGAGCGCCATCTTAATACAGAGTGCCATCTTACTATAGAGTGCCATCTTACTATAGAGTGCCATCTTACTATAGAGTGCCATCTTACTACAGAATGCCATCTTAGTACAGATTGCCATCTTACTGCAGAGTGCCATGTGCCATCTTACTATAGAGTGCCATCTTAATAAAGAGTGCCATCTTACTATAGAGTGCCATCTTACTACAGAGTGCCATCTTAATACAGAGTGCCATCTTACTGCAGAGTGCCATCTTACTGCAGAGTGCCATCTTACTATAGAGTGCCATCTTACTATAGAGTGCCATCTTACTACAGAATGCCATCTTACTGCAGAGTGCCATGTGCCATCTTACTATAGAGTGCCATCTTAATAAAGAGTGCCATCTTACTATCGAGTGCCATCTTACTATAGAGTGCCATCTTACTATCGAGTGCCATCTTACTGCAGAGTGCCATCTTACTGCAGAGTGCCATATTAATATAGAGTGCCATATTAATATAGAGTGCCATCTTACTACAGAGTGCCATCTTACTGCAGAGTGCCATCTTACTATAGAGTGCCATCTTACTATAGAGTGCCATCTTACTCTAGAGTGCCATCTTACTATAGAGTGCCATCTTACTATAGAGTGCCATCTTACTGCAGAGTGCCATCTTACTATAGAGTGCCATCTTACTATAGAGTTCCATCTTACTATAGAGTGCCATCTTACTATAGAGTGCCATCTTACTCTAGAGTGCCATCTTACTATAGAGTGCCATCTTACTATAGAGTGCCATCTTACTGCAGAGTGCCATCTTACTATAGAGTGCCATCTTACTCTAGAGTGCCATCTTACTATAGAGTGCCATCTTACTATAGAGTGCCATCTTACTATAGAGTGCCATCTTACTGCAGAGTGCCATCTTACTACAGAGTGCCATCCACCTTACAGAGAAGAGGCTGAAGCTACTTCATCAAGCTAACAAGTAAAAAGAACAAGCCCCACTCTTGACCCCAACTTTTAGCTCTACGTTATTGAGGAAGAATGTACTTTCTATCCCTGTGAAATGTGGTTGTCCCACCTAGCTATCTTATGATGATGGCACTAACTGTAATTAGCTCTGGATGAGAGCATCTGTTCAATGAACAAAAAAAACATTTATTGGACCGGCAGAACCTGGCAAAGGGGTCAAAATGAATAACATAAGGTTATACTTACGTACAAGGTTAAAGATTAAGGTTATGTTTTAGTGAGGTTAATAAGTTAAGGTTAAAGGTCAGAGAAATGGCATCAAGCGTTAACATTGGGTTCGAATACCACCATCCGCTGTCATTCATTTTCTGACCCGCTTTCCTTTTAACTATGCATTGAAGTCATTCATTTGTGATGAAAAAAATAATATTTATTGTACAGTATATTAATATTCCATATTAAATATGAATGATCATTGCAAAGCTAATGTATGGAAATTCAAATTCCATGTGAAGAAGCTCAAAAAGATATCTCCAAATATCTACATTTTGCTAAATACATACAATCACACAAATACGAATGCCCAAAGACCTGCTAGAGCAGCGGGCACTTGACTCTCCACTTTTATTTCCTTCCATCGTTCTAGAATTCACTTTTTTTCAGGGTTTACCAGTGCATAAAGTCTTCCCTGGCGCAGGACTGACAAACTCACATGCCAAGAATCCATCTTCCAATGCAATTTAGCACAGAGGGAGCTGGGAAGATGGGAAAATTATACAGGACTTCAGTCTGAGTTTTAAGGCAGGAGACCCTGCAGACACATTTGAAATCATGACAGGTTATAGGAATCTGACAAGTCAAAGTTAGTCAGTCCATAATAACATTTCAGTCACTTCTGAGCATCTGGGTGACAAAGGGGGAGGTATTGAAACTCTGACGACTGTCCTCCCTTTTTGCTGCTACCGGTTGAAGATAAATATGTTTGAAATCATTTATTCTGAAGTGTCCTCTAATTTTCTTCCTCAATCAAGGTAAATGTCACTTACAGTAGTGGCATGTCAAGTCACACGTTGTGTACGTATATTGGAGTGTGTGATAAGGTGAAATGGAAGGTGTTGTGTATATATGCTGGGCGGTAGGATCAGGTGGAATGGAAGGTGTTGTGTATGTATATTGGGGGGTGTGATAAGGTGGAATGGAAGGTGTTGTGTACGTATATTGGGGGGTAGGATAAGGTGGAATGGAAGGTGTTGTGTACGTATATTGGGGGGTAGGATAAGGTGGAATGGAAGGTGTTGTGTACGTATATTGGGGGGTAGGATAAGGTGGAACGGAAGGTGTTGTGTACGTATATTGGGGGGTAGGATAAGGTGGAATGGAAGGTGTACACTGCATTCAGAAAGTATTCACAGCCATTTACTTTTTCCACATCCTGAATTTAAAATGGATTAAATTGAGATGTTGTGTCACTGGCCTACACACAATACCACATAATGTCAAAGTGAAATTCTGTTAAAATTCATTAAACATGAAAAGTTGAATAAGAATTCCACCGCATTGTTATGGTAAGGCTTAATATGTTCAGGAGTAAAAATGTGCTTAAATGTCACCTAATAAGTTACTCTGTGTGCAAGAATAACGTTTAACATTATTTTTGAATGACTACATCATCTCTGTACCCCACACATACAATTTCAAACATAGATTCAACCACAAAGACCAGGGAGGTTTTCCAATTACTCACAAGAAGGGCACCTATTGGTAGATGGCTAAACATGTAAAACGCAGACTTTTAATATCCCTTTGAGCATGGTGAAGTTATTAATTACACTTCGGGTGGTGCACTAATACACCCAGTCACTACAATGATAAAGGCATCCGTCCTAACTTAGTTGCCGGAGAGGAACAAAACTCCACTCAGGGATTTCACCATGAGGTCAATGGTGACTTTAAACAGTTACAGAGTTTAATGGCTGTTAGAATATGGATCAACAACATTGTATTTACTCCACAATACTAACCTAATTGACAGAGTGAGAAGAAGGAAGCCTGTACAGAATACAACACATTTCAAAACATGCATCCTGTTTGCAATAAGGCAGTAAAATAAATCTTCCAAAAATGTGGCAAAGAAATTTCATGTCCTGAATACAAAGTGTTATGTTTGGGGCAATTCCAAAACAATACATCACTGAGTACCACTCTTCATATTTTCAAACATGGTGGCTAGCTGCATCATGTTATGGGTATGCTTTAAATCTGCAAATACTAGGACATTTTCTTAGGATAAAAATAAACGGAATAGAGCTAAGCACAGGCAAAATCCTAGAGGAAAACCGGGTTCAGTCTCCTTTCCAACACACCGGGAGACAAATTCACCTTTCAGCAGGACAATAACCTAAAACACAAAGCCAAATATACACTGGAGTTGCTTACCAAGCCAACATTGAATGTTCCTGTGGCTTAAATCGGCTTGAAAATCTATGGCAATAATGTATTTCCTCCAACGTTTAATGAAAAAAGGTTCCTCTCCACTACCAAAACATGTTGTTCTGGAGACTGTATGAGGAGTGCTGATGACGTGCGCTTTCGGTAGCCTTATGGCGTCCAGACCGAGGAGAAATCCACACACAATGTGTCACTGACCACTTCACAATCAGACCACAATGCAACTTTTCAATTCTTCATCTTCATATTCTGATAGCAGAAGTCGCATGTAGGTGTCAAGTGTAGACACAGCCTTAGAGACTTACCCAGAAAGACTCACAGCTGTAATCACTGCCAAATATGTTTAAAAAAAAAATTTGACTAAGGGGTGTGAATACTTATGGAAATGATATATTTCTGTATTTGACTTTAATAAATATTTTTTATATATTTTTATAGAACATTCAAATCAATTTAAAATTCAGGCTGTAGCACAACAGCATGTGGAATAAGTCCAGGGGTATGAATCCTTTATGTAGGCACTGTATGGTTGTGTTTGGACAGAGATGTGTTAAGTTGACGTTTGGAATAAGTCCAGGGGTTTGAATCCTTTATGTAGGCTCTGTATGGTTGTGTTTGGACAGAGATGTGTTAAGTTGACGTTTGTGGCTGACTTTGTAAAGTGTTTTAATAAACTCTTTATTGCTAGAGTATGTACGTACATCATTTATTTTTCTAATATTCAACTATAAGAATTAATTGGCACCAAGCACAATTCAACCCGTGTCCTAATGTAAAAAGACCACTAAAAAGACCTCACAGGAATCTCCGCCCAGGACCTAAACAAGATGTCATCTCAACACCACATCTCTAAATGCTAACATGCCATTGATTATCTAGAATATGCATTGGGTAAAAACTTTTTTAATTTTTTTTAAATGAATGACTCAAATTTTCACGCTCAGCCCATTTCTGAATGCGAGTTCCATATTTGAGCCCCAGGGGAAAGTGGCGGCAGCATCTGTGAGAAACAGCAACGTAACATATTTAAAGTGCTCCTGTCCCTTTAAGGAAATGATGACCTGACTGTCAGATGGTAACTATGCCAACGGCTTGATTGACAGGCGTGTGTTAAACTCCATATTTAAACCCATTAGCACATTTAGGTTGTGCTGCTTTGAGGACCCTCACTCTATATTAACTTTAGATATTTTGACTTGTCTTTGCGCTTGTCCGTCGGCAGAGAAACTTGTTTTGGTAACAGTAGTATACACTTTTCCTGATCAACTATCCTGATCTTCAGATGAAGAGTACACAAACATATAGAATAGCCTAACACTCTTTGATCTGGCCAGTCATAACAATGAAAAATAGGCACAGTTATATCATCATACTTTAAACAAACAACGTAATGGCTGTGGACACGATCAGACACGATCACACTGCATTCATCATCCTGCAGTGTGTTTCTACTCAACGTCAGTTTGCCTGAGACCAACTATCAGCCAAAACCACAAACTCTGTCAGGCCCAATCTCGATATCAGTCAGATGTCAGCAAAACCTCTTTCATCACACTGGTCCGTAATTACTAACTCTATCACAGCAACTTCAGAGAGTCCAAGATCAGTTAAGTCCAACCTTTTCCTTTTAACATGTGTCACATCAAACTCTGTCAAAATTTGGGTCAGATTCCAGATAAATCTGAGAATTTACCACACCAAGGGGGGAATCCTGCGGGGGGCTAGGGTCAGTCTGTTATATCTGGAGTATTTCTCCTGTCTTATCCGGTGTCCTGTGTGAATTTAAGTATGCTCTCTCTAATTTTCTCTGTCTTTCTCTCTTTCTCTCTTTTTCTCTTTTTTTCTTTCTTTCTATCTTTCTTTCTTTCTTTCGGAGGACCTGAGCTCTAGGACCATACCTCAGGACTACCTGGCATGATGACTCCTTGCTGTCCCCAGCCCACCTGGCCGTGCTGCTGCTCCAGTTTCAACTGTTCAGCCTGCGGCTATGGAACCCTGACCTGTTCACCGAGCGTGCTCCCTGTCCCAGACCTGCTGTTTTCAACTCTCTAGAGACAGCAGGAGTGGTAGAGAAACTCTGAACGATCGGCTATGCAAAGCCAACTGACATTTACTCCTGAGGTGCTGACCTGTTGCACCCTCTACAACCGCTGTGATTATTATTATTATTTGACCCTGTTGGTCATCTATGAACATGTGAACATCTTGGCCGTGTTCTGTTATAATCTCCACCCGGCACAGCCAGAAGAGGACTGGCCACCCCTCATAGCCTGATTCCTCTCTAGGTTTCTTCCTAGGTCTTGGCCTTTCTGGGGAGTTTTTCCTAGCCACCGTGCTTCTACACCTGCATTGCTTGCTGTTTGGGGTTTTAGGCTGGGTTTCTGAACATCACGTTGTGAAATCAGCTGATGTAAGAAGGGCTTTGTCAAATCAAAGTTTATTTGTCACATGTCCCGAATACAGTGAAATGTGAAATGCTTACAGGCTCTAACCAATAGTGCAAAAAAGGTATTAGGTGAACAATAGGTAAGTAAAGAAATAAAACAACAGTAAAATAACAGGCTATGTACAGTAGAGAGGCTATAAAAGTAGCGAGGCTACATACAGACACCGGTTAGTCGGGCTAATTGAGGTAGTATGTACATGTAGATATGATTAAAGTGACTATGCATATATGATGAACAGAGAGTAGCAGTAGCGTAACAGAGGGGTTGGTAGGTGGTGGGTGGCAGGACACAATGCAGATAGCCCGGTTAAGCAATGTGCGGGAGCACTTGTTGGTCAGCCCAATTGAGGTAGTATGTACATTAATGTATAATTAAAGTGACTATGCATATATGATAGACAGAGAGTAGCAGCAGCGTAAAAGAGGGGTTGGGGGGCACACAATGCAAATAGTCCAGGTAGCCATTTGGTTACCTGTTCAGTCTTATGGCTTGGGGGTAAAAACTGTTGAGGAGCCTTTTTGTCCTTGACTTGGCACTCCGGTACCGCTTGCCATGCGGTAGTAGAGAGAACAGTCTATGACTGGGGTGGCTGGGGTCTTTGACAGTTTTTTTATAAATACATTTGATTGATTGATTGATTATGGCATAGCAGATTCCTCGGCTTTGTTCCAGTATGGTCTTTGTAAGGCAACACTTACTCACAGCGTGTGGCGAGACAGCATTTGCCCCCAGTACTTTTCAATCTGGTGTGGAGCTGCCACACCACTTTCCAAGCAGCAGCACCGACCGGCCCAGAAACCTCTCGGCACATTTTTGCTTTCCAGTTCAACATTTACCTGCTCTGTCAGTCTTCTGTTGAACACCATTGAAGACTACACAAAGAAAAGTCATACAATTTGTATTTGAGCAATATGACTGTCGCACAATCAATCACCACTTTGTCTTTAAATTTAGCACATTTTTAGACCCCTCCAGCACTTTTTATTGGTAAAAGAGGCTAGCGGAAAATTCGAATGAAAAAAAAAAATGACAAACACAAATGAATGCAATTGAACACAGCGCCATTCTAAAGAACAGAGTTATGACATTGCTAAATAATATTAAACAGCTTTTTTAATGCTCGTCATAATAACCAAATATAGCCTATTAATAGATTATTGGACAACTGGCCTGGTCGGGACAGTGAGAAAACAACGTTTATGTTGTACCCTGTTGTAGCCTATGAATAGGACCCAGAGATTTACCGAAAAAAAACTTCAGGCCTCAGAAAAGACAAACACATTTTGCCACAACACGTTTGAACCTATTGTGCCAACCTCTGTTTTTACTCACTACCTATTCTTCATTTGAATATCCATTATAGCCTAATAATGACATTTTTTATTAAATTTGTTTAATTGTAAAAAAAAAAAAGGTTTACATTGAGACAGTCACTGTAATATACACTAGACGACCAAACATCTCATTCCAAAATCTTGGTTACATCAATATGGAGTTGGTCCCCCCCCCCTCTCAAAAGTATCATCGAACATCTCATTCCAAAATCTTGGTTACATCAATATGGAGTTGGTCCCCCCCCCCCCTCTCAAAAGTATCATCGAACATCTCATTCCAAAATCTTGGTTACATCAATATGGATTTGGTCCCCCCCCCCCCTCGCTGTTCCAAGGAAAGACTTTACATAGATGTTGGAACATTGCTGCAGGGACTTGCTTCCATTCAACCATTTGCCATTAGTGAGGTTGGGCACTGATGAACCATGAAAAAAAGCCCAGAACATTATTCCTGCTCCACCAAATTTGACATGCATTGGGGCAGGTTTACGTTCTGCCGGCATCCGCCAAATCCAGATTCGTCCCCTTCGGACTGCCAGATGGTGAAACGTGATTCATCACTCCTGAGAACGCATTTCCAATGCTCCAGAGTCTAATGGCGGCGAGCTTTACACCACTCCAGCTGACACTTGGCGTTGCGCATGGCGATATTAGGCTTGTGTGCGGCTGCGCGGCCATAGAAACACATTTCATGAAGCTCCCGACGAACAGTTTATTGTGCTGATGTTGCATCAAGAGGAAGTTTGGAACACGGTAGTGAGTGTTGCAACCGAGGACAGATTACTTTTACGTGCGACACGGTGGTCTTGTTCTGTGAGCTTGTGCGGCCTACCACTTGAGCCGTTGTTGCGCCTAGACGTTTCTACTTCACAATAACAACACTTACAGTTGACCGGGGGCAGCTCTAGCAGGGCATACATTTGACGAACTGACTTGTTGGAAAGGTGGCATCCTATGACGGTGCCACTTTGAAAGTCACTGAGCTCTTCAGTGAGGCCATTCTACTGCCAATGTTTGTCTATGGAGATTGTCTGACTGAGTGCTCAATTTTATACACCTGCCGGCAACGTGTTTGGCTGAAATAGCCACTCATTTGAAGGGGTGTCCACATACTTTTGTATACATAGTGTAGTTGAATCTATGTGATTGACGTATGGTTATATCATCGTCAGTGGCATTCTGAAGAGAGCTTGTGGCAGTGTCTGAAATGCACTCCTTATTCCTAACAAACACAGACAGCACATGGCTTGAATCTGTCTCTACTTGACATTTGATACAGTGAATCACAACTGAAAAATATAGACTGGGATTTTCATTTTGAGCATGTTGAATGAATAAAATCATGCCAAAATGATGAAATCTCTTGTATCTGTAGATAAGAGACTATTTAATTCATAAATTGTGCTGAGCAGTGTTTTACTAGAAATATGGACAACCTTTTCACAATATAGAGTTTATGGCCTATCAAGGACCCACCAGTTGTGTACTTTCAGTCCTTATCACATAAAACCATTTTACCGTAGCATTTTTTCATATTTCCATGCTAAAAGCAATAACCTTCAAATACTATTCAGAGTTATTGAAACACACATTGAAACAGTCCTCAACCCCAAGAGAGGCATTGTCGCAGAAGTGAAATTGCAACACAAGTGATGACTATCTTCCTGAGAAGGGTACATACCGTACAGAATTTAGCGAAATGAGTGACAGGAAAATGCCCTAACGAGACTTTGACAATTAAATTCCAGTCTGACATACTAAGCCAGAGCAGGTTATAAATAATGAATCTAAACAAGTACGCAGGGCTGTCAAGAGCATGTCACGTCTCATTTTGTTGCACAGTTCGATCCATCAGTGACTGGTGACGCTGCAACATTCAGCTTTAAATATCATCTTTCCTGTCCTAAGTCGTCTCTGTAAATATCCTCTTTCCTGACCTGTCTTCTCTGTAAATATCATCTTTCGTGTCCTAAGTCGTCTCTGTAAATATCTTCTTTCCTGTTCTAAGTCGTCTCTGTAAATATCTTCTTTCCTGTCCTGTCTTCTCTGTAAATATCTTCTTTCCTGTCCTGTCTTCTCTGTAAATATCATCTTTCCTGTCCTAAGTCTTCTCTGTAAATATCTTATTTCCTGTCCTGTCTTCTCTGTAAATATCATCTTTCCTGTCCTAAGTCTTCTCTGTAAATATTATCTTTCCTGTCCTAAGTCGTCTCTGTAAATATCATCTTTCCTGTCCTGTCTTCTCTGTAAATATTCTCTTTCCTGTCCTAAGTCTTCTCTGTAAATATTCTCTTTCCTGTCCTAAGTCATCTCTGTAAATATCCTCTTTCCTGTCCTGTCTTCTCTGTAAATATTCTCTTTCCTGTCCTAAGTCATCTCTGTAAATATTCTCTTTCCTGTCCTAAGTCGTCTCTGTAAATATCATCTTTCCTGTCCTAAGTCGTCTCTGTAAATATCATCTTTCCTGTCCTGTCTTCTCTGTAAATATCCTCTTTCCTATCCTGAATGTAATAGGGGGTTCCACAGGGTTCAATTCTCGGGCCGACTGTCTTCTCTGTATACATCAATAATGTCGCTCTTGCTGCTGGTGATCCACCTCTACGCAGACGACACCATTCTGTATACTTCTGGCCCTTCTTTGGACACTGTGTTAACAAACCTCCAGACGCGGTTTAATGCCATACAACTCTCCTTCCGTGGCCTCCAACTGCTCTTAAATGAAATTCAAACTAAATGCATGCTCTTCAACCGATCATTGCCCGCACCTGCCCGCCCATCCAGCATCACTACTCTGGACGGCTCTGACTTAGAATACGTGGATAACTACAAATACCTAGGTGTCTGGTTAGACATTAAACCCACATTCCAGACTCCAATCCAAAATTAAATCTAGAATTGGCTTCCTATTTCGCAACAAAGCATCCTTCACCCATGCCTCGTAAAACTGACTATCCTACCGATCCTCGACTTCGGCGATGTCATTTACAAAATAGCCCCCAACACTCTACTCAACAAATTGGATGCACTCTATCCCAGTGCCATCCGTTTTGTCAACAAAGCCCCATATTCTACCCACCACTGCAACCTGTATGCTCTTGTTGGCTGGCCCTCACTTCATACTCGTTGCCAAACCCACTGGCTCCAGGTCATCTACAAGTCTTTGCCAGGTAAAGCCCCGCCTTATTTCAGTTCACTGGTCACCATAGCAGCATCCACCCGCAGCACGCGCTCCAGCAGGTATATTTCACTGGTCACCCCCAAAGCCAATTCCTCCTTTGGCCGCCTTTCTCCAGTTCTCTGCTGCCAATGACTGGAACAAACTGCAAAAATAAAGTTGCTGAAGCTAGAGACTCATGTCTCCCTCACTAACTTAAAGCACCAGCTGTCAGAGCAGCTCACAGATCATTGCACCTGTACATAGCCTATCTGTAAATAGCCATTCTAACTACCTCATCCCCATACTGTATTTATTTATTTATTTTGCTCCTTTGCACCCCAGTATCTCTACTTGCACATTCATCTTCTGCACCTCTATCACTCCAGTATTAAATTGCTATATTGTAATTACCTCGCCACTATGGCCTATTTTATTGCCTTACCTCCCTTATCTTACCTCATTTGCACACACTGTATATATACTTTTTTCCATCTACTGTATTATTGACTGTATGTTTGTTTATTCCATGTGTAACTCTGTGTTGTTGTATGTGTCGAACTGCTTTGCTTTATCTTGGCCAGGTTGCAGTTGTAAATGAGAACTTGTTCTCAACTAGCTTACCTGGCTAAATAAAGGTGAAATAAAATATAAAAAAATATCCTCTTTCCTATCCTACATGTAAGTCTTCTATCTAAATATTTTCTTTCTTATCATAATTCTTCTATCTAAATATCCTCCATGTAATTCTTTCCTATCCTAAGCCTTCGCTCTCGATACTATGTATTTCTCAATGTTTGAAAGGATGTGTTATTCCCTCTGTCAGCAAAGGTCATAGTCTTTTCTTCAGTTTCTTCAGTCCACAGAACGAACCTTTTCTTCAGAATCTTTGTGCTCATCTTAAGTATTCATGTTAAATTATTGAGGTATGCTCTTTTAGGTTTTGGAGTCTTTGAAAGCATTCGAGGACAAAGGAGCATTTTCAATACAACCCTCCACATATGTAGTGTAGTCATCTATATCTTAGCCGGTGCTCCGGACATCAAATACACCAGCTTTCTTTGAGTGATTTTGATTTAGGGGCTCAATTCAATCCATAGCGCTGAATATCCGCCAGTGTAGTAATGTAAAGGCAACGTTCCCTGCATTAGCAAAGACTTTATTCACCGTAAATGCTGAATACGTCGGCTCAATTGGAGATGAACTTCACATTTCAATCATGCTAAAATGATGAATTTCCTTGATATGGATGGAATCGAGCCCCCGGGGAAGGCTACCGCTGATCTTCAGGCATTGCTACAATGTCTAAAGCACACTTTAATGAAGTAGTATACACCCCTCTCCTCACATATTCTTATTCCATCCCTTTACATTTGTATGTATTAGGTAGTTGTTGGGGTAATTGTTAGATTACTTGTGCGATATCACTGCGTTGTCGGAACTAGAAGCACAATCATTTCGCTACACTCGCATTAACATCTGCTAACCATGTGTATGTGACCAATAACATTTGATTTGATTCGAAGATAGCGTATGAGACATGGTAACATGTTTAGAATGACAGAAAATTAGCTTTAAAACTGCCCATTTTCCTTTCTGCCTCATGGTAAAATGTGTAAAATAGCATGAGATTAGCTATAAAACTGCACATTTTCCTTTCTGCCTCATAGCAAAGTGTGTAAAATAGCTTGAGATTAGCTATAAAACTGCACATTTTCCTTTCTGCCTCATGGTAAAATGTATAAAATAGCTTGAGATTAGCTATAAAACTGCAACATTTTCTTTCTGCCCCATGGCAAAATGTGTAGAAATGCAAGAAGTAGGCCGAAACTGTGCTAAGCCACTGCACACACTATCAGTATAACTAAGATTATGACGTTGATGGATATTTAACCTCAGAGATCAGAATTCTGTTTGATCTCTGACCAAAGGACAATTAACAACTTAAATAATAAACACAAAATACAAGAAATGACAACAAATGTCTACAATTGACTATGTCAACGCAAAGCTAATTTTGCCATCTCTCTCTCTCTCTCTCTCATCAGTTTTCATAGAAACATATAGAATATATTTCCCAACCACAGACAGAATGTTTGTATCTTACAGGTCATGTTGCTCTTTGCATACCAGCAGCCATTAATAGGGGTTCCTGAGTGACACGTCGGTCAAAGACACTGCATCTCAGTGCTAGAGGCGTCACTACAGACACCCTGGTTAGAATCCAGGCTATATCACAACCGGCCGTGATTGGCAGTCCCATAGGGCGGCGCAAAATTGTCCCAGCTTCGTCCTGGTTTGGCCGACGAAAGGCCGTCATTGTAAATAAGAATTTGTTCTTAACTGACTCGCCTCGTTAAATAAATGTTAAAAATGTGGTAATCATGCAGCAAACTAGACGGCATAGACTTCACCATTAATAAAATATGGCTCTGATCCAATTAAGGGGCTTGGAAGAGAAGAGATCTCCTGGTGTCCTCACGGAACATTTGGTGTGCACGGAACATTTGATGTGCTCTGCATTCCAAATGCTACCCTATTCCCTACATAGTGCACTACTTTTGACCAGGGCCTATAGGGCTCATAGGGATCTGGTCAAAAGTAGTGCACTATGTAGGGAATAGTGTGACATTTGGGACGTACCCTTGGAGGGAGCTAGGGCACGTAGGCAGGCAGCACAGGCCTGTAAATAATCAGGCCCGGGGCTCTCCCAACCCCAGTACCCAGGAGATGACGGCTGTGTCAACAGTCTGGCACTGCACTGTCACCACATATCACTCCTGAGCCTTCTGAGGCCCTCGCTGCTCTGTGAACATACCACAATATATATATATATATATATATATATATATATATATATATATATCCACATACCTTACCACGCCACATATCGGTAGGCTAGAATCGCCTGGAGAAATATGAATCAAAATTCTAATGTTTTTGTTCAAATGTAGCTCTGTTTAAATTTGTATCTGTTTTAATGGCTTACACCTTGATTTCAAAGCATTTTTCTTTATGATGAGGTCAAATGAAATGCAGACAACGCAACAGAAGATGGCCGCCCTGCTGACAGATACAGCACAGACTTCCTCTTGTACGTCATTTTTTTTTTTTTTACAAACAAAAAAATTATATATAATTTATCATTGATATCGTTTTGTTGTAAGTTGCAACTAATAGTTCAACAATAAGTAATACATACAATTGCAAAAAAATGTTACACCAACTCACATAATTTGACATCATAAACAAGTTGGTCCGAACACACACAGGTTAACGTTTTTAGATCGACGCCCTTAGGGTTTGGTGCTACCCTGAAATGTTATTTATAACGTACTGCAGGCCTACACACAGTGTGACCCTCTTTTTTTTTTACTGTTGTATGAATATTCACAGTGGAATAAGCATGAAAGGGAAGCCAGAACAATATTAATTAGGGATGTGATTTTGCCCAGGACCAGCCAGGCCACCAGTCTATCAGTCCATCAGCCTGTGCCTTATAATGTCACATAATGACTTCCATCAAATGAAACTTGCTAACCCAGTTTAAATGAGCAATAAAAGACTAAAGAAAGTGACAAGTGGATGTACACGGCTGGCTGACCAATGGCCATCAAGGCTTCAAATCCAACATTGTTATATACCGTATAAATAGTTTGCAGTATAATGCGTTTCTCTGAGACAGAGCTTAATGAGGTGCCCTGAGTGCGATATCTCCTTTTATTACATGTATCTGTCTGAAATATTAACATATTTCATTATTTATCACAGCGTTGAAATCAAAATCTATGATTTGAACTAGGGAGGGGCGTTTGCTCACTGCTCAGTCAGACATCGATATGACATTGTCATTTCTTTGCCAAAATTGCTCTCAATTTTCAAATAAAATTCTAAATCCATTGTGAGGTAGCAAACAATGGAAATCCATAAAAATAAAATATATATTCTGTAAATACATATAGTTAAGAGAAAAACTGTGGGTGTTGGAATTATTTAAAAGTACAGCACACCACAAGCATCCAGACCAAGCCACCAAGGTACCAAGACTGGATTCATCTTTAGTAAAAATTGAATCAATTTGTTCTGCCGTTTTTAAAAGGATGAAACACTTTAACGCGAGTATAACACCTGAAAGTATCTGCTCAGAAGAGATATCACGTCAGGATCCACCAATAAGAGGACTCTATGGGTCAACGTTGTCACGGTTCTCAAGACGTTCAACCAAATCTTATCCATTTTTTTTGTCAATTTATAGCTGAATATTGTACACAGAACATGGCTGTAAGTCTCAGGTTCAACCAGGACACTCTTGGTGACTGATTTAGCCACATCTCAGAGAAGTGCAAGGGTAGCATTAATTCGGTACAAAACTAGACACAGAGACACATGCTGTACTTATTGAATACATCATTATCCAGCCGCTGTTCATTAGTCCCCAACTTTATGTTTCCATTTTAATTATTGGTCTTGGAAGATGCAAGCTGACAGGATCTTTAATCAGCCCGGGGGCGTAGGTGGGTATCTTAAGGACAACTTGCTGACATGCTGAGAGGAGGGGCTGGAGGGATGATGTCCTAGGGATGATGTGTCCCTAATGCAGACGACTACGACTCTATGAGCACGTGTGTCATTGCCCTTGATACTTCAGGACCAAATATGTAAATTAGGCTAACGGAAAACAGATCAGGGATATAAAATGGGTCATTATAATCCTTCTGGAAGCACCATGGAATAGTGGAGACCTTAATCCTTCTGGTTAAATACGGGACAACATTTTTCTTGTGTTTAAGTTCCAATTCTGTGTGTAGATGGGAGGGGTTTAACACAGGAGCCATAGCGAACTGTGGGTTGGGTGTGTGGGACACTAAAAGTTACACACAATGTAACATGGAGTCAAAGTTTCTATGTCCTAGTCCAATATTGAACAGCTACCTTGACTTTTCCTTCCCCCGCTGTCAAGAGTCAACAAACCCGAAAGGAGTTCAGTCTGTCACAATGGAAGTCAATACCACCCGATAATGATTGGCACAGGCTTAGCTGTAAGCTTCGCCTTGAGGTCAAGTAATTCAATAATAAAAATCAATATAAAAGGAACTGGTTACCTTGAACATGGTAATGCTTGAAGGGAGAGTGTAAACATACATTATAGACCTTATTAAACAGTGACTGTTCCCTATTCCACCAGATCAGAAACATGTGTCAGCATTTGTGAACAATGAGCTCTATAGGCGACTTCTATAAATTAGACATTGTGTCTTGGCGATACATCGACGATGTCAACTCTTTCAGCACATTTAATAGGGAATGTCAATGTGGATTTTGGGTTGAGAGATAATGTGGTTTAATGAGCATAGTTTAAGGTTAGAAGAGGGCCTTGGATTGAAATCACCCAACCGTCTGCAAAGCAGCTTTTTACAGCGTAACAACTCTGACTGTCCATTAGATTATTTACGATTACATTAAGATTATCACCAACAACAAAAAAAGCCTCAAACTCTGACCAAAGCCTTGGCTGGTGTGGACCTACGTACAGTAGTATCCAATGCCAGTAGAGGGAGAAAGGATAAGCCTACTGTAGCTACCTCTGTGTTCATTTCTCTGTCGGGGAACCACACTTAACACTGACACGGTCCAAGATTCAAAGTGACATTTCTGACAGAATAAAAAAAATAATGTCCGTACTAAAACAGGAGCCATGGATCTGACAAACATTGAGATGCTATCTCCCAGCTCCAGTGAATAACTGCAGTGAAAGACACTGTGACCAGCTAGCAGGGTCACTGGCAACACCAGCCACACAGACACTTAATCACACTGGACAGAGGGGCTCCCGCCTCATCAAGCACAGAACCACATCTAGGTAATTGACAAACAAAAAAAGATAATGAATAGATGAACCACAGTAGAGAGAGTTGCACACCAAAGGCTTTCTGACTGTGGAGATGTCTGTCTGTGTCTGAGCAGTGACTTCCTTCCTGTGTTATTGGAGAATGAACTCTACGACATAGAATGTTCAAGTTCTTCAGAACTTGAGAACTAGTCTCCCTACCAGTATGTTCAGTTTGTACTGAATGTTTCTATTTGCTGATACCACAAGCTCTATTTCCATTGTGTGAGAATGTCTAGATAATATTATTTTGACAGTGTTGCTTACTTGGAAGAATTTCATTAAAATATAAACAACAATGTAGTCCATGTACTGACCTTGTAAACCTTACGAGTACATCTGAACACAACTGTACTGGTCTTGTACACCTTACCACTACTACTGCCCATAACTGTACTGGTCTTGTACACCTTACCACTACTACTGCCCATAACTGTACTGACCTTGTAAACCTTACGACTACATCTGACCACAGCTGTACTGACCTTGTAAACCTTACCACTACTACTGCCCACAACTGTACTGACCTTGTAAACCTTACCACTACTACTGCCCACAACTGTACTGACCTTGCAAACCTTACCACTACTACTGCCCATAACTGTACTGGCCTTGCAAACCTTACGACTACATCTGACCACAGCTGTACTGGCCTTGTAAACATTAAGACTATCCCTGACCACAACTGTACTGGCCTTGTAAACCTTCTAAACGTTCTACCCATTATCCTAATTGAAAACAGTCACAGCACACAGGATACCCACATAAACCTTTCATTACCTTGTAGTGGTCTTCCCTCTACATACAAGTCCACCGCAGTGGTCTATCTACCAGTCCAGTGTAGTGGTCTATCTACCAGTCCACTGTAGTGGTCTATCTACCAGTCCACTGTAGTGGTCTATCTACCAGTCCAGTGTAGTGGTCTATCTACCAGTCCAGTGTAGTGGTCTATCTACCAGTCCAATGTAGTGATCTATCTACCAGTCCAATGTAGAGGTCTACTTACCAGTCCACTGTAGTTATGTATGTGGTCTACCTACCAGTCCACTGTAGTTATGTATGTGATCTACCTACCAGTCCACTGTAGTGGTCTACCTACCAGTCCACTGTATTGGTCTACCTACCAGTCTAATGTAGTGGTCTATCTACCAGTCCAATGTAGTGGTCTACCTACCAGTCCACTGTAGTGGTCTACCTACCAGTCCACTGTAGTGGTCTATCTACCAGTCCACTGTAGTTATGTATGTGGTCTACCTACCAGTCCACTGTAGTTATGTATGTGGTCTACCTACCAGTCCACTGTAGTTATGTAGTGGTCTACCTACCAGTCCACTGTAGTTATGTATGTGGTCTACCTACCACTCCACTGTAGTTATGTTTGTGGTCTACCTACCAGTCCACTGTAGTTATGTATGTGGTCTATCCCCTTAGCTGTTATACTATGGCCTCAATTATTAATTTGTCCACAATTGTAAAACAGAGGGAAACAACAGTGGTTGACTTAGTTTTCAGAATCCTTATCCTATTCAGCTGTGTTGCATCGTCATGCCCATATTTGGCAACCTAATTAACAGGGCCCCTGGGACTAGGGGGTCACGGCAAGGCAATCTGTTGACATCTCTACCCTTTGGAGAATAAAACGGAGTAAGAAAAATCGACAATATCACAAACCTATTTCACACAACCATGCGAGTCTAGCGGCTGGCACCCCCGTTCCACTGGCTATGACTGTTGAGATGATTGTCAACCAGGACACCCCGTGCCGATTTCAGTCACACACGTGCTCAAAAATTCTGTTGAAAAGAGTCTTCACCAAATCCTTGAACAAACTATCACAAATGGAAGACAAATCTTTCCTGAACTGGTTTAAGGTGAAACTGTTGGCAAATGGGTCATATTACATGAGAAACAGCATATATATTAAATCAAATATAAATTGCTCTTTCGTGTTATTTTCCAATTCAATCAGCATTCCCAGTTTGTTGTTGCTTGATGATTTAGATATTATACAGTGCAAATAAAATCACCACCGCTCTCCACTCTGTGATCATTCAAAATGACAGCAACACAATAAACTGTTTGGCTAAGGTTTATGCTCACAGAGCTGATTTGGTTTCGTTAAATAAATAAATAAATAAATAAGGGATGTGTTTAATGTGAACGTACCAGTGGGTTATATACAGTATATATAGTACCAGTCAAAAGTTTGGACACACCTACTCATTCATTTATTTGTACTATTTTCTACATTGTAAAATAATAGTGATGACATCAAAACTATGAAATAACATATGGAATCATGTAGTAACCAAAAAAGTGTTAAACAAATCAAAGTATATTTTATATTTGAGATTCTTCAAAGTAGCCAACCTTTGCCTTGATGACAGTTTTCCACACTCTTGGCATTCTCTCAACCAGCTTCATGAGGTAGTCACCTGGAATACATTTCAATTAACTGGTTTGCCTTGTTAAAAGTTAATTTGTGGAATTGATTTCCTTCTTAATGCGTTTGAGCCAATCAGTTGTGGTGTGTTGTAACAAGGTAGAGTTGGTATACAGAAGATAGCCCTATCTGGTAAAAGACCAAGTCCATATTATGGCAAAAACAGCTCAAATAAGCAAAGAGAAACCACAGTCCATCATGACTTTAAGAAATGAAGGTCAGTAAATGCAGAACATTTCACAAACTTCAAACGTTTCTTCAACTGCATTCTAAAAAAGCATCAAGCTCCATGATGAAACTGTCTCTCATGAGGACCGCCACAGGAATGAAAGACCCAGAGTTACCTCTGCTGCAGAGGATAAGTTCATTAGAGTTACCAGCCTCAGAAATTGCATTCCGAAAATAAATGCTTCAGAGTTCAAGTAACAGACACCTCTCAACATCAACTGTTCAGAGGAGATTGCGTGAATCAGGTCTTCATGGGCGAATTGCTACAAAGAATCCTCTACTAAAGGACACCAATAAGAAGAGGAGACTTGCTTGGGCCAATAAACACGAGCAATGGACATTAAACCGGTGGAAATCTTTCCTTTGGTCTGATAAGTCCACATTTGAGATTTTTGGTTCCAACCACCGTGTCTTTGTGAGAGGCAGAGTAGGTAAAAGGATGATCTCCGCATGTGTGGATCCCACCGTGAAGCATGGAGGAGGTGTGATGGTGTGGGGGTGCTTTACTGGTGACACTGTCAGTGATTTATTTAGAATTCAAGGCACACTTAACCAGCATGGCTACAACAGCATTCTGCAGCAATACGCCATCCAATCTGGTTTGCATTTAGTGGGACTGTCATTTGTTTTTTAACAGGACAATGACCCTAAACACCTCCAGGCTGTGAAAGGGCTATTTGACCAAGAAGGATGATGAGTGATGAGTGCTGCATCAGATGACCTGGCCTCTGCAATCAATCAACCTCAACCCAGTTGAGATGGTTTGGGATGGGTTGGACTGCAGAGTGAAGGAAAAGCAGCCAACAAGTGTTCAGCATATGTGGTAACTCCTTCAAGACTGTTGGAAAAGCATTACAGGTGAAACTGATTGAGATAATGCCAAGAGTGTGGAAAGCTGTCATCAAGGCAAATAGTGGCTACTTCGAAGAACCTCAAATGTAAAACGCATTTTGATTTGTTTAACACTTGTCTGTGATAGTTGATTCCACATGTGTGTTTTTTTAATAGTTTTTATGTCTTCACTATTATTCTACTATGTAGAAAATAGTAAAAATAAAGATAAACCCTTGAATGAGTAGACTGGTACTGTATATACACTGAACAAAAAATAATTCAAAAAAAGCTTATTTTTCAAAATTGATGTGCACAAACTTGTTTATATCCCTGTTGTTGAGCATTTATAATTTCCCAAGAAGCTGATTAAACAGCATGATCATTACACAGGTGCACCTTGTGCTGGGGACAATACAAGTCCACTCTAACATGTGCAGTTTTGTCACAAAACACAATGCTACAGATGTCCCAAGTTTTGAAGGAGTGTGCCATTGGCATTCTGACTGCAGGAATGTTTACCAGAGCTGTTGGCAGAGAATTAAATGCTCATTTCTCTACCATAAACCACCTCCAATGTCGTTTTAGAGAAATTGGCAGTAGGTCCACCCGGCCTCACAACCGCAGACCATGTGTATGGTGTCGTGTGGGAAAGCGGTTTGCTGATGTCAGCATTGTGACCAGAGGGCCTCATGGTGGCGGTGGGGTTATGGTTTGGGCAGGCATAAGCTACGGACAATGAACACAATTGCATTTCATCAATGGCAATTTCAATGCACAGAGATACCGTGACGAGATCCTGAGGCTAATGTTCGTATGATTCATCCTCCGCCATCACCTCATGTTTAAGCATGATAATGCACAGCCCCCATGTCGCAAGGAGCTGTACACAATTCCTGAAAGCTGAAAATGTCCCAGTTCTTACATGGCCCCTTCAAACTCACCAGACATGTCACCCATTGAGCATGTTTGGGATGCTCTGGATCGGCGTGTACGACAGCGTGATCCCGTTTCCACCAGTATTCAACAACTTCACACAGTCTTTGAAGAGGAGTGGGACAACATTCCACAGGTCACAATCAACATCCTGATGAACTCTATACAAAGGAGATGGGTCGCGCTGCGTGAGGCCAATGGTGGTCACACTAGATATTCACATGTTTTCTGATCCACCCCTCCCAACCTATTTTATGTATTCCCAGTCATGTGAAATCAATAGATTAAGGCCTAAGTCATTTATTTAAATCTTACGATTTCCTTTGAAATTGTTGTATGTCGTGTTTATATTATTTTTCACTATATTTAAACACAATGAGGTTGGGATAATACTGTGAAAATGTGAAAATTATAATAACGCCCTTTTAGTGTAAGAGCTGTTAGGTGAGATTTGGCATGCCTGGTGACATCACCACGTGGTAAATTAGTTAATAGACAAATAACAAAGAGAGTCTCAAACCTCTCTGCCAATAACAGCTCGTTTATTTTTTTACCTTCCCAGCTCAGACAATTCCCAGACAGCAATTCTTGCTTGAAAATTGCTAATTGCTAAGAAGCTATTTTTATCTTCTTCTTTTTGACAATTTAATTTCAACACAATCACAGTAAAGGTACTAAATTGTTACCCAGAAATGATTGGACGTTTAGTACCATCATGGTTACCTAATCATCCCCAGTTAACAATTGGCTCATTCATCCCCCCTCCTATCACCTGTAACTATACCCAAGGTCGTTACTGTAAATGAGAATGTGTTCTCAGTTAACTTAACTGGTAAAATAAGGGTTAAAAATAATAACAATTTGAAATATATAGAGGTTGAATAAAATATGCAAATGAAAGCCAGGTCAGGGTTTTATACAGCCTTCTATGTAGCTTGGGGGGTGGAACGTCTTTCCTTAATGTTTTTACACCGTGGTACAGCCGATGCCATCCCATAGCCATCAGAGTTAGCTGGCTGCTTGCTGCATCCTGATTGTACAGCTCTGCCAACCCAACTCCAGAGGATTAAAACTGTGGGCAGAGCTGCATCCCATACTCATTTACAACTAGATGGGTTGAGGAAAATTCTCCCTGCATGGCAAATCAACGAAGCACCTTTGTTAAAATTGCAGGGATGAGTGGATTCTAAATTGGCATGCATTCATTATCCATTAAGAAGCTGGAATGAGTAAAGATTGTCTGTGTAGGTGAATATACTGCAGTGAGAGAAGTCTCTCTGTGTAGGTGAATATGCTGTAGTGAGAGAAGTCTCTCTGTGTAGGTGAATATACTGCAGTGAGAGAAGTCTCTCTGTGTAGGTGAATATACTGCAGTGAGAGAAGTCTCTCTGTGTAGGTGAATATGCTGTAGTGAGAGAAGTCTCTCTGTGTAGGTGAATATGCTGCAGTGAGCGTAGTCTGTCTGTGTAGGTGAATATGTTGCAGTGAGAGAAGTCTCTCTGTGTAGGTGAATATGCTGATGTGAGAGAAGTCTTTCTGTGTAGGTGAATATGCTGCAGTGAGCGTAGTCTGTCTGTGTAGGTGAATATGCTGCAGTGAGAGAAGTCTCTCTGTGTAGGTGAATATGCTGATGTGAGAGAAGTCTCTCTGTGTAGGTGAATATGCTGCAGTGAGTGAAGTATGTCTTTGTAGGTGAATATGCTGACCACTTAGTCCTACACAGAGAGACTTCTCTGTCTCTATAATATCCAGCAGCTCTTCTGTACCACTTAGTCTGTCTCTATAATATCCAGCAGCTCTTCTGTACCACTTAGTCTGTCTCTATAATATCCAGCAGCTCTTCTGTACCACTTAGTCTGTCTCTATAATATCCAACAGCTCTTCTGTACCACTTAGTCTGTCTCTATAATATCCAGCAGCTTCTATACCACTTTGTCTCTATAATATCAGCACCAGCAGACCGTTTCTCATTCCGTGTTACACCTGTCAATAAACTTATCAACGCATCCTACTGCTCGCTGTAGGTCTAGAAATAAGGTGGTGACAAAGATCGTTCACTGTTTCAGGGTGTGTTCGTTGTCATAGTAACAACTACAAATAACACTTCAATGTACATGTAATGAAAAACAAATGTAGCATTTCAACAACAAACACTGTTTAGCCTGTACATACATACTGTATTTTACATCACGTCAATGCTGGCCTAGTTGCTCAAGTGGTTTTTCATGTCAATGCTGGCCTAGTTGCTCAAGTGGTTTTTCATGTCAATGCTGGCCTAGTTGCTCAAGTGGTTTTTCATGTCAATGCTGGCCTAGTTGCTCAAGTGGTTTGTTTGCAAGTGATTTCCGTCTTCTTTTCTTATGATTGGGAATTTGTCTGGTGATTCTTTTTAGCTGTGCTCATCCCTCTGTCTGTCCTGAGTGACAGTTGGCCCAGGCCTATTTTACATTCAGCACTTAGCAACAGAAAGCCCGCTTCGCACCACAAAAATGCTATTAGGCCTAATATAAACAATTCTGCAAATAAATGTCCTATAGCTTCTGTAGCCTATAGCTTTTGTAGCCTATAGCTTCTGGAGCCTATAGCTTTTGTAGCCTATAGCTTTTGTAGCCTATAGCTTCTGTAGCCTTTAGCTTTTGTAGCCTATAGCTTCTGTAGCCTATAGTTTTTGTAGCCTATAGCTTCTGTAGCCTATAGCTTTTGTAGCCTATAGCTTCTGTAGCCTTTAGCTTTTGTAGCCTATAGCTTCTGTAACCTATAGCTTTTGTAGCCTATAGCTTCTGTAGCCTATAGCTTCTGTAGCCTATAGCTTTTGTAGCCTATAGCTTCTGTAGCCTATAGCTTCTGTAGCCTGTAGCTTCTGTAGCCTATAGCTTTTGTAGCCTATAGCTTTTGTAGCCTATAGCTTCTGTAGCCTATAGCTTCTGTAGCCTATAGCTTTTGTAGCCTATAGCTTCTGTAGCCTATAGCTTCTGTAGCCTGTAGCTTCTGTAGCCTATAGCTTTTGTAGCCTACAGCTTTTGTAGCCTATAGCTTCTGTAGCCTATAGCTTCTGTAGCCTATAGCTTTTGTAGCCTATAGCTTCTGTAGCCTATAGCTTCTGTAGCCTATAGCTTTTGTAGCCTATAGCTTCTGTAGCCTATAGCTTCTATAGCCTGTAGCTTCTGTAGCCTATAGCTTTTGTAGCCTATAGCTTTTGTAGCCTATAGCTTCTGTAGCCTATAGCTTCTGTAGCCTATAGCTTTTGTAGCCTATAGCTTCTGTAGCCTATAGCTTCTGTAGCCTATAGTTTTTGTAGCCTATAGCTTCTGTAGCCTATAGCTTCTATAGCCTGTAGCTTCTGTAGCCTATAGCTTCTGTAGCCTATAGCTTCTGTAGCCTATAGCTTTTGTAGCCTATAGCTTCTGTAGCCTATAGCTTCTGTAGCCTATAGCTTATGTAGCCTATAGCTTCTGTAGCCTATAGCTTCTATAGCCTGTAGCTTCTGTAGCCTATAGCTTCTGTAGCCTATAGCTTCTATAGCCTGTAGCTTCTATAGCCTGTAGCTTCTATAGCCTGTAGCTTCTGTAGCCTATAGCGTTTCCTGGGATTTCACGTGAAGAGGAATAGCGGCGAGGCTTGTCTAACCTATTAGCCTGTATTGCTCACGGGAACAACTTGGAAGAGAGAGAGGCTAGAGATGTGTAGCCAAAGTAAGAAGCGATATATTAGCTAGATTGTAGGCCATTCATTAGCTAAATAGTAGGGCTATAAATATTCACATGTCAAGGTGCAATAAAAAAAAATGTCAACAGATGATGAAATGTCATGTCTCGGACATGCAAATGCTCCACTAAATCAAATCAAATCAAATTGTATTCGTCAATAACACATAGTTAGCAGATGTTATTGCGAGTGTAGCGAAATGCTTATGTTTCTAGATCCGACAGTGCAGCAGTGTCTAACAGGTAATATCTAACAATTCCACAACAAAACCTAATATTTAACAAATTCCACAACAAAACCTAATACAACAATCTAGTAAAGGAATGGGATGAGAATATATAAGTCTCTGATAACCAATAGCTCTTTCCGGCTGTATGTAATAACACTTAGGGTTTTCTGGGCTAACAATGTAAGAAACAATACATAAAAAAACAAAATAGTGCACAGTTTCCTAAGGACTTGAAGCGAAGCTGCCATCTCTATCGGTGCCATCTTGTCCTAGGATTAGGCCTACGTTTTTAGACAACAAAAAAATGATTCTACCTAGGCTACAACAACACCGTGCAATGAGGAATTATTGTTGTCAAGTGAATACACAAATGATGTGTCTAGTGCTGTAAACTGCAGTGATGTAGGCTAATTTGGGATAACCCGCTCAAAACGTCCTGTTTTGAAAGCTTCGTGCCAAAATAACTGCCTCCAGCCTGGGCCTGATCATGTAGCCTTTTGATCATTTATTGATCTATTCTCTACAGTTTACAAGGTCCAGAAAGGTACATTAGCAGGCTACTCATATGGTGTATTTTCATCACACACAAACACACTCTGTCTCTCGCTCTCTCTCTCCTTTCAAACTCCCCAATTTTACATTCAGCAAAGCAAGAGCAAGCTGGAGTCGTTCCTCGATCGACTAGTAGTAGAAATATAAAATGTTTGAATATTGTGCAGGGCTACGACAAGCTGTTGTAGACTAGATTTTTATTTTTTTTTGCACGAAGACAACCGTGAATACATATGGGTAGACTAAGTTAGAAGCAAGTGCAACCCATCCAATCATTAGCTAAATATTAGGCCTAGTATTACTTAAAAAAATGTTATGGATGAGAAAATGATCACATCTAGGCTATAACAACACAAGGCATTTGATTATTCTTTGTAAAAAAAAAGACTATGAAACATCTTCTAGTGTGTAAAGATTTCTCGTCTTTAATCTGCAGTGAATCTTCCATTTCAATAACCACTAAAAAGCCCTGCGTATTGAGTGCATGTTTCATTCCCAAATAATAATAATCTTCCCGAGGACTGATTAGGCAACCATTTGGATCAATAATGGGTCTTTTCTCAACAGTATACCAGGTCCAGAAAGGCACATTCGCAGGCCTGCCGTAGTGTGTATTTTGTCAGGATGTATTGAAGTTAACAGATAGGCCTACCATCGGAAAATATGACCTTCTCATGCGCTGTCTGTCGTGGATCATCAATCTCCCAAGTCCTCCTCTTATTATTGTGGCCACCGGTATGCTCACACATGCCCAGTTATGCATGCAAGCTTACCATGCTCGCTGCCTTTTTCCCAACTCTCCAGAATCATTGAGCATCGAGAACCAAGTACGTTTCAAATAAAATGCATTTTTGATTGGTTGTCAATTTTTTATCATCGGAGGGAAGGCAAAATATAAAATTGCTCTGAAAGTGATTCGAACTATACGCCTCGTTATATTTTTTGTACTTATGGTTGTAGTGTTGAACGCTCCTGTTCACTTGAATTAGAACATAGTTATGTTTAAAGTTATCATCCTTGGTGTGGACGGCCCTTTAGCCTGTCTCTTAGAAGATCCAGCAACACTTCTGTACTACTTAGTCTGTCTCTTAGAAGATCTAGCAACACTTCTGTGCTACTTAGTCTGTCTCTTAGAAGATCTAGCAACACTTCTGTGCTACTTAGTCTGTCTCTTAGAAGATCTAGCAACACTTCTGTACCACTTAGTCTGTCTCTTTAAAATCCAGCAACACTTCTGTACCACTTAGTATGTCTCTTAAGATCCAGCAACACTTCTGTACAACTCAGTCTGTCTCTTAGAAGATCCAGCAACACGTCTGCACCACTTAGTCTGTCTCTTAGAAGATCTAGCAACACTTCTGTACCACTTAGCCTGTCTCTTTAAAATCCAGCAACACTTCTGTACAACTTAGTCTGTCTCTCTTCAGAAGGTCATCCATTAAGATATGCAAAGTGTTTAAAAGCATTTTCGTGTATTATTAAATACATTTTATTATTAAATACATTTTAAAAGCTAGAACACGAGCCTCATCCATCCTTAAAGCAAAAAATGACGTTGACGTTCAGAAACCTAACTTAATAAGGAATAGTTAAACGGTTCATTGGTAAATTAAAGTATTTTTATTTTTTTAAACGTGTTTTTTGTTTTCTTCTTTAGACCTGCAAAACAACAGAGGTTGTAATAAATGACTACTAATAGATTATTATTACCTAGTAACGAAGTCATGATACTAACAGCACTTCCTGTGTCCTACATTCTGTTTTATTTCCATATAGACCATGTAGACCTTGTGTCTTTGGAGAACACAGCAAAAGGCTTTTAAATGAGGTTATAGAAAGTAAAATGTTCTGGGGGAAATCATCCACAGCTCTCATTTAATGATCCATAGTGAAATCTTATGACTCACTTATGTCCCATAAAATCTCCGGACAAAGCTGTTAAATCAATGACCTGTTTTTGCTACTTAATGAGTTTCTCAACTGTGGAAAATGGTATCTTTATAATTCTCATGCTCCTCCCATTAATGTATAAACTTTGCTGTGTCAACTTGCAAATATATCTAGTTTTAGAAAATGAATGTGGCAGCTACGTCCATGTGATATGTGCTCTGCTAATGTTATCATTGCAAAGGCATAATCAGAAGTGCATTTTCGCATTTTAAGGATAAGGTAAATGGGGGGGGGGGGGGGGGACAACAACATATACTATATATAACATATAAACATATGTGTAATATGTATCTATGCACCTCTATATAGTCTGATGACTACATTTAATGGCATGTGTAGGCGGTTCAATAGTAGCCAAGACTCCATGTTAATTGTCAAAGGGGAATAAAAAAAAAATATGTAACGATTGGTATGCAACCTTAATGTTCGAGAGGTAGAGAGAGCTGCAGAGGAAAAAGGGACATCAAAATCAACCAGGGGAAAAATTAATATGAGTCAAGGTGGTGGAACTGATAGTATTTTATAATTAATGTCTTAAACACCACCCAGCTTCAAAATGGCTTAAAAGGCAAAACCTCAAAGTCCGGCAATTGTTTAGGACATTTCGTTCACATGCCAACACATTTCAATGCGCTGTAGGCTACAGTAAAATAATGCAGAACGATTTTTTTTTGACAAGGAGTTGTAGGATTTTTTGTTGTTGTTGTTGCCTGATGTAGATATGTTTCTGCTTATAGTTCCCCGACGTTATGGTAGGCTATTTGTTCGTCAACTTGTCTATAACTAGATACATGCAGATTCTCTTCTGTTATATGTTTCCCTAGAAGACTAAATCAACCCTTGCTCAACAGAATAACGTAATAGATCGATAGTATGAATGCTTCAATGTTGTTGACATCGGTGAATTTTCTCTGTCATCTACCGCGGAGCAAAGACGTTTAGGGACTGGGGAGAAAATGCAATAAAGCAACAACAACAAAACAAAAAACGGGAAAGATTTTCTGTGAAAAATGTCGAAATTACTTCAGTTTGACCGGTTATAAAGGAAAAAGAAAGCTGGGAAAACGACCAAACGTGTTTCTGATCAGATTTCAGTTCGGCTTCGATGCATATTTTATGTGGTTGAAATACTATCAGCTTTTATGATGAAGACAGCAACTCCACAGATGGTATCTAGCTGAGCATTGCATTCTCTCAAGATACAGAAGGAAATAAATCATATTTATATTTCTCCATCCTGTTCCCAAGTCCAGTTTTTGCCTACATTTGGTGTAGAATTTTACTGCAAGAAATGCTTAAATCTGCAGGGGTTATCATTAAGGCTATTGCTCTATCCGCACGGGACATGTATTACTAGAGAACAGTTGGTTATATATGTATTACCCAAGAATGCCCGTTATTCCAGAGGCTCAATATTTTTTTATGATGCATTTGGCGATGTTCAATTACTTCGCACCAAAGTTATATACAAAAAAGACCGTCGAAGTCGATACATGAAGGCCGTTCATATACAGGCTATGCGCAGCACTATGTTCAATTTATCGAATCAGTTATTGATTTCTTGCTCAAACCGCACAGGACTACTATTATCAGAGGATTTAGGAGTTTAGCAAAAAAAAACAGTAAGTTATTCTGGTGAGTCAATGTCAAGGTTTCAGTTTCCATTTAACTCAACAGGAGTCTACAGTTCCCTTGACATGCCATAGGCTTATTTAAAGTTCCGTCTTGTGACTGTGGAATTTGTATCGAGCCTCACAATTATCACACAGAACATAGCTGGCACTGCTAGCATCCTCTTTTACCACATTGCCAAATCTTTTTCAAATATGTACTTGTATGTATCCCCCTTTCTCTTTCTTTTCAACTCTCATATTGCAGCTTTTTTCCGATTGAATTCAACTTTGACAATGTCCTTTTTGCCTCCATGGATTGACGTTAACTTTTTTTGCCCGTTTTCCAAAAAAACATTACTTGGAGATTGGCTGTGTGGGCTATTTGGCACGTGTACATTTAGCCCTAAAGTTTAGACTTATGCAGTAGTACCAGATAGCCTAAAATAATGCAATCAAATGATATAAATTGCACAATAATTATACATTTATGGAATTTTGTAATAATGTTTATCTTTATTCAACCCGCCCGCAACCCACCCGCTCTTCAGCCACACACTATTTAATGACCTTGTAACCAATGCACACTAGTGATGCGCGGGTTGACTCATACATAACCTGTGGTTATATCCGCTGGGCAGATGAGTTTAAGTAAGAGAATGTAATTATTTTGTGTTGATAAATGGGTTTCCATTATTGTTCTTTTTATCTAGTTAATCTAATACATATATCTACTGTATGTGTTCACTATATTCAGGTAGTATCTCTCATCAACATCATCATAGACTTGTTCCCGTAGCCTGACAAACCAGTTCTACTGATTCATGTGAATGGACTGGAAATTCATTCTGCAGCGATATACCATCCCATCTGGTTTGCTCTTAGTGGGACTGTCATTTGTTTTTCAACAGGACAATGACCCAAAACACACCTCCAGGCTGTGTAAGGGATTATTTGACCAAGGTGAAGAGTGATGGAGAGTGATGACCTGGCCTCCACAATCACCCCGACCTCAACACAGTTGAGATGGTTTGGGATGAGTTGGACCTCAGAGTGAAGGAAAAACATCCAACGAGTGCTCGGAATATGTGGGAACCCCTTCAAGACTGTTGGAAAAGCATTCCAGGTGAAGCAGGTTGAGAGAATGCTGTGAGTGTGCAAAGCTGTCATCAAGGAAAATGGTGGCTGCTTTAAAAGAACTCTCAAATATAAATATATTTGACTTTTTTTGGATCACCATATGATCTAAATGTGTTATTTCATAGTTTGATGTCTTCACTATTATTCTACAAGGTATAAAATTGTTTAAAAAAAAATAAAAAAACAAAAAACTGGAATTTGTAGGTGTGTCCAAACGTTTGACATGTTACTGTATATCTATGTGTGTGTGCAGCTGTGGGCAGCTGTTAGTCATCACGACCTGGGAAGGATGTTCCGTAGATTCTTTCACATATCAAATAGTTACATCTCTTTTAACTGCTAAATTCTATGGTTTAAATGCTAAAAGTTCCAAGAGTGAAGTTGTACACTGTTCAGGTACAAGTGATTATGCATTCCACGCCATCCCTGCAAATCCACAATCGTTAACATCTGGGTCCAGCTTTCTTTAATAAATTCTGTTGGCCCTGTGTGGTCTCCGTTATGCTAGTTAACTTTATTTCAGCTAGTTCAGCTCACTGACAAAGAGAGTGCTTCAAAAAAATGCTCCTTTCCAGAAAGCATCCTTAACATTTATTTTTAACTCTGTGGTTCAGAACTGACTTGTTGTTAGTGTTTTATTGGTGTTTTTTTCTGTAAATATTTCATTAGCTCATTGTAACAGAGAAGCATTGGTTTGATTTGTGAGATGCTTTTCGATCTGAAGATAAAATATACACTTGTCTATAGAGTATTGATTCAGATGAGAGTAAAAATCTGAAGGCAACAAGCTGTAATGAGAATATGTTGATTGCAGAAATTGAAAACTCATTAAATATCCCATTGACCTAGTACTCATTTTAAACTTATGACACCTTTCGGGGCTTGCATCTGAGATTCATCTATTGATCCTCTCATTTCCAAAGCTCTTCTCAAAGCATAATGAGATGGCAACTTTCAACATTTTGTCAAATCACACAAGACTCCTTTATAAGTTCAGTCATTTACGGCCCTTATCAATACGTGTAAAGCCTGTTACAACACGTATGGTTTAGTTAACAAATTGAGTTAAATGTAATATAAGATACATTTGACATTGAACTGCAAATTATTATCCAAAATGGTGGTATTATTACTCTATTGAATGTAACTTTACAAAATGTTACTTTACAAAACATTTTCAGGTTATTTTTGGGGTTATTTTCACCGAATCTCAGTCAAATCTCATAAAGGATAGATGGTGTCACATTGTAAAAAACGGAGCATGTAATTTAACCACCAGTGCACTTGAATTTATATCGAACAAAAATATAAACATGCAACATTTGAATGATTTTACTGAGTTATACTTCATATATGGAAATCAGTCATTTGAAATCAATGAATTAGAGCCTAATCTATGGATTTCAGAGGGGTGGGCAGGGGTGCAGCCATGGGTGGGCCTGGGAGGGCATTGGCCCACCCACTTGGCAGCCAGGCCCAAACACTGGGGAGACAGGCCCAGCCAATCAGAATACATTTTCCCCACAAAAGGGCTTTATTACTTTTTTTGTAAGGTGATCCAAGGCTATAACTAGAATATTATATACTGGCTTGGCAGTGTTAAATTTAATGTTGCAAACATCTCCTTTCTACAGTTGGATTCCAGCTCTAATGACCCTATACTGATATTAGTCTGTTGATGGCTCTGCAGAGGAGAAAGCTTCCTGGAGGAAAGTCAAAAGTGTACCTCTGCATCCTCCCTCTACCCTGCTGTAGCCAGGCTGCACTCATCAGGGACTGTGTCCCAAATTACCCCCTTGTTCCTTTTATAGCGCACTACTTTTGACCAGAGTCCCATGGGTGTAACCTATGGGCCCCTGGTCAAAAGTAGTGCACTATATAGGGAATATGGTGCCATTTGTGGCGCAGGTAGGGTCATTTATTTGTTCCATTACATCACGGACCTGTGTCTGAGACGGCTTGCAAAGTCCATGAGAAATCATCTCACACGTCGAGAAACACCGGTTGTTGAGCTTCCTGGGGCCCAAAGTGTATTTGCATGTTCCCGTGGAAACAGGATGTGTCTTCCTTTCCCAGTCTCTCTTAGTGCACGTTGATGTATTACCTTTTGAGTTCATTTTAGTTACCACAGACACACGCCTACACCCGCATTACACACCGTGTAGGACAATCTTAAATCCCAGCACATTATGAATAAAATCTACCTTTCCAATTTTAGTTCCCCCCCCCCCCCCACACCCACCCACCCACTGAACACTACCTCATTGTCAAAACGATAATGTTTTTATTCATAAAGGATTACAATACCCATTCAACCCTCTCCCCCACAAAAAAAAATATATATTTTGTTATTTTCTATGAAAATACCTTTTTTTTAAGGCTGCCTGATAATGATAACACATGAGTTTGTATTATACAGCTCCATCGTGTAGTTTAGACACCATGAGTTAGTATGGCAGTAGTTTACAGCTCCATCGTGTAGTTTAGACACCATACGTTTGATTATACAGCTCCATCGTGTCGTTTAGACACCATGAGTTAGTATGGCAGTAGTTTACAGCTCCATCGTGTAGTTTAGACACCATGCGTTAGTATGGCAGTAGTTTACAGCTCCATCGTGTAGCTTAGACACCATGCGTTTGTATGGCAGTAGTTTACAGCTCCATCGTGTAGTTTAGACACCATGAGTTTGTATGGCAGTAGTTTACAGCTCCATCGTGTAGTTTAGACACTATGAGTTTGTATGGCAGTAGTTTACAGCTCCATCGTGTAGCTTAGACACCATGCATTTGTATGGCAGTAGTTTACAGCTCCATCGTGTAGTTTAGACACTATGAGTTTGTATGGCAGTAGTTTACAGCTCCATCGTGTAGTTTAGACACCATGAGTTTGTATGGCAGTAGTTTACAGCTCCATCGTGTAGTTTAGACACAATGAGTTTGTATGGCAGTAGTTTACAGCTCCATCGTGTAGTTTAGACACAATGAGTTTGTATGGCAGTAGTTTACAGCTCCATCGTGTAGTTTAGACAGAATGAGTTTGTATGGCAGTAGTTTACAGCTCCATCGTGTAGTTTAGACACCATACGTTTGTATGGCAGTAGTTTACAGCTCCATCGTGTAGTTTAGACACCATGCATTTGTATGGCATTAGTTTACAGCTCCATCGTGTAGTTTAGACACAATGAGTTAGTATGGCAGTAGTTTACAGCTCCATCGTGTAGTTTAGACAGAATGAGTTTGTATGGCAGTAGTTTACAGCTCCATCGTGTAGTTTAGACACCATGCATTAGTGTGGCAGTAGTTTACAGCTGCATCGTGTAGTTTAGACACCATGCGTTAGTATGGCAGTAGTTTACAGCTCCATCGTGTAGTTTAGACACCATGCGTTAGTATGGCAGTAGTTTACAGCTCCATCGTGTAGTTTAGACACCATGCGTTAGTATGGCAGTAGTTTACAGCTCCATCGTGTAGTTTAAACACAATGAGTTTGTATGGCAGTAGTTTACAGCTCCATCGTGTAGTTTAGACACCATATGTTTGTATGGCAGTAGTTTACAGCTCCATCGTGTAGTTTATACACCATGCGTTTGTATGGCAGTAGTTTACAGCTCCATTGTGTAGTTTAGATACCATGCGTTTGTATGGCAGTAGTTTACAGCTCCATCGTGTAGCTTAGACGCCATGCGTTTGTATGGCAGTAGTTTACAGCTCCATCGTGTAGTTTAGATACCATGCGTTTGTATGGCAGTAGTTTACAGCTCCATCGTGTAGCTTAGACGCCATGCGTTTGTATGGCAGTAGTTTACAGCTCCATCGTGTAGTTTAGACACAATGAGTTTGTATGGCAGTAGTTTACAGCTCCATCGTGTAGTTTAAACACAATGAGTTTGTATGGCAGTAGTTTACAGCTCCATCGTGTAGTTTAGACACCATATGTTTGTATGGCAGTAGTTTACAGCTCCATCGTGTAGTTTATACACCATGAGTTTGTATGGCAGTAGTTTACAGCTCCATTGTGTAGTTTAGATACCATGCGTTTGTATGGCAGTAGTTTACAGCTCCATCGTGTAGCTTAGACGCCATGCGTTTGTATGGCAGTAGTTTACAGCTCCATCGTGTAGTTTAGACACAATGAGTTTGTATGGCAGTATTATACAGCTCCATTCACCATTGTAAAGTTTCAGATGAGATCTCAGCTGTCAGGGATTGGATTTGACGTTTTCTGAGAAGTGGAGAAAACCCGACTGCCTTTAAAATATGATCTGAAGTCTTGGTAAAAAGTCAAGTGGCCACTAATACGTTGTGAAGGCTAGTAATATAGTCCCTGCCTATTCTTCTTCTTTTTATTTTTTATTGCCATCAAGGTTTCTGTTTTATTCCTAATGCTTTTTAATGAATCCAACTGGGGGTTCAGGGCTGTTGAACAGTGATCTTCCCCCATTCTGTAAGCCCCTTTTCACCTCAGGTGCAAGAGAGACCAAGGATACGGTGTCCATGTTAGGTCCTCTTCAAAGTCACGTGTTTGAACTCTGCTTGTAGTTTATGACAGGCTATGTTGTATATTAACCCTGCCATTTAGTCAAGTAAAGTGTCCTTAGGGGATGTATATATTTAAAAAAAACACCAAAACCATGCTCGTCACGACTTCCTCTACATAACGAGACATCATCATAATGGCATGGTATTAAGGTAACTGGCAGTGGTCTCAAGGTGGATACCGCTTAGCTACACAAATGACGCACAGGTCCCAAATCGGGAGCCTATTCCCTATAATAGTAGTGCACTACTTTTTGACGATGGCTAACATGGCTCTGGATAGAAGTAGCGCACTACGTAAAATAATAGGGTGCAATTTGGGACACAGAAGGTAACTTTGCATTCGTCCGAGCACGCTGCGGATATTAATGGAGCGTTGATACAGGATAACCTCTTCTGCTGGATCAATGCTGCTACTATGGTATAAAGGTTAGTCGTGATTGCCTTTTTTTTGCCAGACCTGATATAATGGAAGGGTATAATTGTTAGATGTTTGATAACGGTATACTTTGTATCTATTAAGTGGATGTGTCCTATCAGAGAGAGTGAGGGAATGGAACTAGATGATCAAATCAAATCAGCTGTTTAGAATAGGTAAAGACTTTGTTAAGTCTACTTGTTAAATGTGGTTTTAACATTAAAACAAAAAAAAAACATTTTAAATTACTCTGATTTCAGTTCAGCAGCTTTTTCCTAGTGTGCATACTCTACACCACACAACCACTAAAGTAGCAATGCAGTATCTGGAAAACGGTCAGATCTGAACTTGACTCACAGTCTTAAAAAGTAAGTAGGTCAGTCTACAAGGAAAAACATCTGGATGTTGTATTTCACTAATTATAGTTAATGATAGAATATTTGCAGGATAGGCACATTTGTGTTTTGATGTAAGGCTTTGGAAATGTGCCACCACCTTCATTGAACCGGTTGAAATTCATATGCGCGAAGCTTTCCAAACTCTTACCTGCTGGGAACTGTCAAGAGAACTTACCTGTTCAGCTTTACTCTTCACAGAGAATTATGCTTTCAGGTTTTAGCATGTAATACAGGGGTGAACATACACTGTAAAAAATGTGTTGTTTCAACTGATTATTATTATGTAACTGGTTCCACAGACTTTTTTTAAAATTCAACTTTTTAGTCCAAGTATTACCTGAAAAACAACAACAAAAATGGTTGTCCCGAACTTAGCTCCAATTTGAGAAAACTTAGGAAAAAATTAAGTAAATTTAAAATGATTGGTTTTCTCAACTTATCTCGTATACACTACCGTTCAATAGTTTGGTGTCATTTAGAAATGCCCTTGTTATTGAAAGAAAAGTAATTTTCTTCTGCATTAAAATAACATCAAATTAATCAGAAATACAGTGTAGACATTGTTAATGTTGAAAATGACTATTGTAGCTGGAAATGGCAGATTTCTTTATCGAATATCTACATAGGCGTACAGAGGCACATCAGCAACCATCACTCCTGTGTTCCAATGGCACATTGTGTAAGCTAATCCAAGTTCATCATTTTAAAAGGCTAATTGATCATTAGAAAACCCTTTTGCAATTATGTGAGCACAGCTGAAAACTGTTGTCCTGATTAAAGAAGCAATAAAACTGCCCTTCTTTAGACTAGTTGAGTATCTGGAGCATCAGCATTTTTGGGGTTCGATTACAGGCTCAAAATGGCCAGAAACAAAGACTTTCTTCTGAAACTCGTCAGTCTTTTGTTCTGAGAAATGAAGGCTATTCCATGCGAGAAATTGCTAAGAAACTGAAGATCTCATACAACGCTGTGTACTACTCCCTTCACAGAACAGCACAAACTGGTTCTAACCAGAATAGATAGAGGAGTGGGAGGCCCCGGTGCACAACTGAGCAAGAGGACAAGTACATTAGAGTGTCTAGTTTAAGAAACAGACGCCTCACAAGTCCTCAACTGGCAGCTTCATTAAATAGTTCCCGCAAAACACCAGTCTCAACGTCAACAGTGAAGAGGCGACTCCGGGATGTTGGCCTTCTAGGCAGAGTTCCTCTGTCCAGTCTCAACGTCAACAGTGAAGAGGCGACTCCGGGATGTTGGCCTTCTAGGCAGAGTTCCTCTGTCCAGTCTCAACGTCAACAGTGAAGAGGCGACTCCGGGATGTTGGCCTTCTAGGCAGAGTTCCTCTGTCCAGTCTCAACGTCAACAGTGAAGAGGCGACTCCGGGATGTTGGCCTTCTAGGCAGAGTTCCTCTGTCCAGTCTCAACGTCAACAGTGAAGAGGCGACTCCGGGATGTTGGCCTTCTAGGCAGAGTTCCTCTGTCCAGTCTCAACGTCAACAGTGAAGAGGCGACTCCGGGATGTTGGCCTTCTAGGCAGAGTTCCTCTGTCCAGTCTCAACGTCAACAGTGAAGAGGCGACTCCGGGATGTTGGCCTTCTAGGCAGAGTTCCTCTGTCCAGTCTCAACGTCAACAGTGAAGAGGCGACTCCGGGATGTTGGCCTTCTAGGCAGAGTTCCTCTGTCCAGTCTCAACGTCAACAGTGAAGAGGCGACTCCGGGATGTTGGCCTTCTAGGCAGAGTTCCTCTGTCCAGTCTCAACGTCAACAGTGAAGAGGCGACTCCGGGATGCTGGCCTTCTAGGCAGAGTTCCTCTGTCCAGTCTCAACGTCAACAGTAAAGAGGTGACTCCGGGATGTTGGCCTTCTAGGCAGAGTTCCTCTGTCCAGTCTCAACGTCAACAGTGAAGAGACGACTCCGGGATGTTGGCCTTCTAGGCAGAGTTCCTCTGTCCAGTCTCAACGTCAACAGTGAAGAGGCGACTCCGGGATGTTGGCCTTCTAGGCATAGTTCCTCTGTCCAGTCTCAACGTCAACAGTGAAGAGGCGACTCCGGGATGTTGGCCTTCTAGGCAGAGTTCCTCTCTCCAGTGTCTGTGTTCTTTTGCCCATCTTTTCTTTTTATTGGCCAGTCTGAGATAAGACTTTTTCTTCTATCATTGCAACTCTGCCTAGAAGGCCAGCATCCTAGATGTTTCCACTTCACAATAACAGCACTTACAGTTGACCCGTGCAGCTCCAGCAGGACAGATTTTTGATGAACTGACTTGTTGGAAAGGTGACATCCTATGACGGTGCCACGTTGAAAGTCACTGAGCTCTTTAATAAGGCCACTCTACTGCAAATATTTTGTCTATGGAGATTGCATGGCTGTGTGCTCGGTTTTATACAGCTGTCAGCAACAGGTGTGGCTGAAATAGCCGACTGCACTAATTTGAAGAGGTATCCACATTCTGCTGTATATATCGTGTATGTTGAAGGGGTGTCCACATTCTGCTGTATATATCGTGTATGTTGAAGGGGTGTCCACATTCTGCTGTATATATCGTGTATGTTGAAGGGGTGTCCATATTCTGCTGTATATATCGTGTATGTTGAAGGGGTGTCCATATTCTGCTGTATATATCGTGTATGTTGAAGGGGTGTCCATATTCTGCTGTATATATCGTGTATGTTGAAGGGGTGTCCACATTCTGCTGTATATATCGTGTATGTTGAAGGGGTGTCCATATTCTGCTGTATATATCGTGTATGTTGAAGGGGTGTCCATATTCTGCTGTATATATCGTGTATGTTGAAGGGGTGTCCACATTCTGCTGTATATATCGTGTATGTTGAAGGGGTGTCCATATTCTGCTGTATATATCGTGTATGTTGAAGGGGTGTCCACATTCTGCTGTATATATCGTGTATGTTGAAGGGGTGTCCACATTCTGCTGTATATATCGTGTATGTTGAAGGGGTGTCCACATTCTGCTGTATATATCGTGTATGTTGAAGGGGTGTCCACATTCTGCTGTATATATCGTGTATGTTGAAGGGGTGTCCATATTCTGCTGTATATATCGTGTATGTTGAAGGGGTGTCCACATTCTGCTGTATATATCGTGTATGTTGAAGGGGTGTCCACATTCTGCTGTATATATCATGTATCTTGAAGGGGTGTCCACATTCTGCTGTATATATCGTGTATGTTGAAGGGGTGTCCACATTCTGCTGTATATATCGTGTATGTTGAAGGGGTGTCCATATTCTGCTGTATATATCGTGTATGTTGAAGGGGTGTCCATATTCTGCTGTATATATCGTGTATGTTGAAGGGGTGTCCATATTCTGCTGTATATATCGTGTATGTTGAAGGGGTGTCCACATTCTGCTGTATATATCGTGTATCTTGAAGGGGTGTCCACATTCTGCTGTATATATCGTGTATGTTGAAGGGGTGTCCACATTCTGCTGTATATATCATGTATCTTGAAGGGGTGTCCACATTCTGCTGTATATATCATGTATCTTGAAGGGGTGTCCACATTCTGCTGTATATATCGTGTATGTTGAAGGGGTGTCCACATTCTGATGTATATATCGTGTATGTTGAAGGGGTGTCCATATTCTGCTGTATTCATAGTGTATGTTTCTGAAGAGATTCTGAAGGGTTTTAGACTGTCTTCTCCTTTTGCTGGATCGCAAATTCTGATTCAAGCATTTACTAAACAGTACAAAGAAACAAACCCACTGGTCTTCCCACGGATACTCCAAATACAACTAATCTGAGAACTTCAAATAACCTCCAATTAACCCCTAAGGAGGTTTAGATTGGAGATTCATCATTCTCTCAAGGCAACATCCAACTCTTCTGCTCTTCTGGCTACTAAATAGTATAAATTGCTGTTCTATTCAAGCCACAAAGGCTTGTCATAACATCTTACTATTGTGTGTGTGTGTGTGTGTGTGTGTGTGTGTGTGTGTGTGTGTGTGTGTGTGTGTGTGTGTGTGTGTGTGTGTGTGTGTGTGTGTGTGTGTGTGTGTGTGCGTGTAATGCAATAATACAAACAAAACCCTCATATGCCCACGGGCTATCATCAAACTTTGTGTGTGTGTGTGTGTATTCTACTGTCCCAGTCGTTAGTCATACAACTTCTATAAATATTCAATCCTCCAGACTACCAGGCTAACATTACTGAGTCCCCTATAACAATCTCACCAGCCTTTCACATTATTCATCTCTTTACTTTCTTCTGAATTACTTTACTTCTTCAACTATCAACGTATTATATTTCTTACCAATACTAAATATTCAAAAACTAAACAAAGCATAGTTAACATCCGCAGCGTGAGTTTACGTTGGAAAAACATGAATGATTTGTGGGCGTGGCTGACTACTTTACTTTGTGATGATCATTCATGACTTTTAGTTTCAGGTAAAATTAAATACTGCTATTTCCCACACTGCAGCTTTCCTAAAATGGGCACCATACTGCAGCTTTCCTAAAATGGGCACCATATACTGCAGGACTACGTTCTCTTCATGACCAGTGGATGAAGTCCATAGTCTTATTGTGAGAGTTCTGCTCTATCTTGGCAGTATTCGTCTATGTCCGTTCCTAGTCCCTAGCTGGCTCAGGAAAAAGCACATCTCGGTTCTTGTCACCCTTCTATTTAAGCTCAATAACTTTTATCCTCCAGGATTGGCCCTAACGCTAAACACTTCAATCAGGGCCTGATTTTCTATACCAAATTAGAAATGAGAAGGGAAATGATATGGAAATAAATCCCATTTTGGTACTTGATCAGAACACAGTGTGAACTGTTCTGCCTTGAGTCAATCACTCATTACACTCAGCTATTGACCTTTCTCCCAACAGGAAGTGCTGTGACTATCTCCGCCAGGATTGGAATTGACAAGATGTCTCTTCTAATAGAACAATAGCGACATTTCCTCACAAGTTAATTATAAATTCAATGGCGGACCCGAGGGTTGCGGCCGCTTCGGAAAGGTTAGTGTAGACATTTGTACCTTGCAGGGCACGGCCATACACCACACTTCATTTATTCCACACAGAGAGCCGTTAATGGATGGACTTCTGTGGGTGTCGCACAGCGAGGATGTCACAATATCAAAATTCCCTTAACTTTTTTAGACAAATAGAGTGTGTTGAATATATACAGTATGTAAGTAATGATGTAATCATTGTAAAGCCTTTACATCAGAGGCAGACACAATTTGTCACAATGGATGGATATTAAAGTAGGGTCTTCCTTTCAGCCCACACACACACACACACACACACACACACACACACACATAGCCATACTTCATACCAGTTCAGAACGATCTATTCCCCTAGGTCATGTGGTTTGCGTTATAACACCGTTACGAGGAGACGGCTCATCCGTCAAAGTAAGAAAAACACGAGAGGTTCTAATAGTCTGGTCTGCCCTTCATCTGCCCCAACACCTCTCCCTGAACCCAGCAAGAATCACACAGGCCGCATCCCAAATGGCACCCTAGGCCAATAGGGCTCTGGTCAAAAGTAGTGCACTACATAGCGAATAGGGTGCCAATGACAAACACACCCACTCAGCAACACTCATGATGAATAGTTCATTTTGATCATCTTTTTGAAAGGATGTTGTATGGCCAGTCTCTCTCTCTCTCTCTCTCTCTCTCTCTCTCTCTCTCTCTCTCTCTCTCTCTCTCTCTCTCTCTCTCTCTCTCTCTCTCTCTCTCTCTTTGCATGACTACATCCAAACACATTAACTTTCAGATACTTTGATCTCACTAACAGCCAGTCACATCTGCAAATAGAGCCTTCAGAAGACACCTGCTCACTTCACTATTGGACAGATGTATGGAAGGTACTCTGGACACACTAGTAGATGTAATATTAGATGTAAGGTACAGTACAACGGACAGATGTATGGAAGGTACAGTATTCGGGACATACTAGTACATGTAATATTAGATGTAAGGTACAGTACAAGGGACATACTAGTAGATGTAATATTAGATGTAAGGTACAGTACTCGGGACATACTAGTAGATGTAATATTAGATGTAAGGTAAAGTACAAGGGACATAATAGTAGATGTAATTATAGATGTAAGGTACAGTACAAGGGACATAGTAGTAGATGTAATATTAGATGTAAGGTACAGTACAAGGGACATAATAGTAGATGTAATATTAGATGTAAGGTACAGTACTCTTGACACACTAGTAGATGTAATATTAGATGTAAGGTACAGTACAAGGGACATACTAGGAGATGTAATATTACATGTAAGGTACAGTACTCGGGACATAGTAGTACATGCAATTTTAGATGTAAGGTACAGTACAAGGGACATAATAGTAGATGTAATATTAGATGTAAGGTACAGTACTCGGGACATAGTAGTACATGTAATTTTAGATGTAAAATACAGTACAACATACAGAATAGTAGATGTAATATTAGATGTAAGGACCAGTTCAACAAACAGAATATTAGAATACTAAAGGTTTTCAACTGTTAATAGGATGTTTCATCACAACATTTAAAAGATTGCAAGTCAAGTATGAAGACAACATGTTGTATTACATACATGTACTGACGCAAATGTTTATTTTATATATTTTTTTTTTTGCGTTGATGGATTCACAATGTACTAGATATCGTCTTGCTGCTGTCAAGGTATGCTCTCAACTGTTGCTATTGACTCCTTCCAAATAAAAGTCGACCCACTCTGGAGTTAGTGACAGGGATGTTTAAAATGAATGGAGGGACAACACAATGATACAATTGGCTAATCATAAAGTGAGACTGTAGGAGTTGGTGTGAGGGATTACTTCCAGAACCAACCCAGTACTCCGAGTGACAGCTGGGATTTCTAGTGTGTGAAGACCAGTAATTGGAAAAAGCTGAAGAGTTTAGAAAATACATTTTCTTTCAAAATGGCACTTAGTAAGAATAATTTTGCAAACTCTCCCCTCCTTGATTGGCTGACATTATTTAGGTGAAAGGGATAGATACCGTGGTTCCAAGGTTCTGTATTATACTCTATATTCACTTTGATTTGGTTTTATATTAAATAGTAGTTCAAATGATGTAAACAAACAATAACACAATGCAGTTAACATTTATTTTAGTATAAGGCTACAAGTACTGCCCTACTTTCGAAAGCCATTTAACCATCAAAAGCTAATGACGCATTACCATTCATCTATTTTTTTTTCACTTTTCAATCGTAGTCACATTCTCAATAATGCTGTACATCTGGTGGGAAGTTGAGTGAACCTAGTGACATGCTGTTCACTGTTCATTACCCAACCAGCTGTTCTGTCTAATGAGCCTGAAGCCAATCTCTTTCTGATGACTTACAGACAAATGGTAACATCTACACACAGCACTCCACCTCTACTTCACGATAACATATTATCACACCGCCCTCACAGCGAACAAATGCCTTGAAATGACAAGGCCAAGTACTTCACCTCAACTGAGCTCAAAATCATGAAGAAAAATCTAATCAAATAAATCACAGTAAACAACGTAATATCTTAGTTCTTCACAGAGCTTCACCGCTACGTGTCAAATATTATCCATCTGCACACGGACTGGAGCAGCAGGTTCTTTCTCACTACGACTGAGACCAAATAAAACAACTAGTAATGAACAAGAAGAAAAACAATAAACAGTTTGAGTGTAAATCACACTTTTACAACCATTTGCGTAAAATCTGTTAACCCTTTTCCTTGACCCATGTTCCTATATGAAGTGTGATATGGTCTAGCACTTTATAAACACAACCACAGGACATTATGAAGCGATTAGTCTGTAAGAGTGATTATGTGGCGGTGGCTTTATGTGTGCTAATTGTTGCTTTTTGAAGTTGCACAGCTCTCATTTTATATCTGCACAGTATTAAAAACAAACACTTTCTTACAAATTTTCCCTCTTCTAAAAAACCCTGTTGTCAGTTAAACTGTTTCTTTGTGGGCTATACTCGGCCTTGTCTCAGGATGGTAAGTTGGTGGTTGAAGATATCCCTCTAGTGGTGTGGGGGCTGTGCTTTGGTAAAGTGGGTGGGGTTATATCCTTCCTGTTTGGCCCTGTCAGGGGGTATCATCGGATGGGGCCACAGTGTCTCCTGACCCCTCCTGTCTCAGCCTCCAGTATTTATGCTGCAGTAGTTTATGTGTCGGGGGGCTAGGGTCAGTTTGTTATATCTGGAGTACTTCTCCTGTCTTATCCGGTGTCCAGTGTGAATTCAAGTACGCTCTCTCTAATTCTCTCTTTCTCTTTTTCTTTCTTTCTTTCTCTCTCTCTTCTCTCGGAGGACCTGAGCTCCAGGACCATGCCTCAAGACGACCTGGCATGATGACTCCTTGCTGTCCCCAGTCCACCTGGCCGTGCTGCTGCTCCAGTTTCAACTGTTCTGCCTGCGGCTATGGAACCCTGACCTGTTCACCGAGCGTGCTCCCTGTCCCAGACCTGCTGTTTTCAACTCTCTAGAGACAGCAGGAGCGGTAGAGAAACTCTGAACGATCGGCTATGAAAAGCCAACTGACATTTACTCCTGAGGTGCTGACCTGTTGCGCACTCGACAACTACTGTGATTATTATTATTTGACCATGCTGGTCATTTATGAACATTTGAACATCTTGGCCATGTTCTGTTATAATCTCCACCCGGCAGAGCCAGAAGAGGAATGGCCACCCCTTCCGCTCTAGGTTCCTTCCTAGGTTTTGGCCTTTCTATGGAGTTTTTCCTATTCACCGTGCTTCTACACCTGCATTGCTTGCTGTTTGGGGTTTTAGGATGGGTTTCTGTACAGCACTTTGAGATATAAGCTGATGTAAGAAGGGCTATATAAATACATTCGATTTGATTCTTCTTCAGGATATCATGTGTGGCTACAAGGTGTCCGTAGGACAGAATGATCACAACCCCTGTGATTGAGCCCTGCAGTGGTCAGATTAGCATCCTGTGACTGCAGCGCCATGAATCCTGACAGATATTACCCGTTGCCTGTTGCCGACCGGAGAGAAACCGCTCCTCATGCTCCGCCCGAGGAGAACTGCTCCCTGATGTAGCACATTAATATATGATAAACAACCGCAGCATTGCCAGATTACAATAAATAATTCACCGGCCGTCAGAGAATATGATATGTCCCAGGGCAGATTATTTACTGCTTTTCAAATTATACTTTTAATCTCACAAAGGAAAACGTCCAAGGTGAACATTAAAGTAATTCATACATGTGAAAAATAGTATTCTCAGTAAAACTAAATAATTACATGTCATAATACCTAGCTAAAGCAATGTCTGTTAAAGGGAAGATTTACCCTACAGTGATGTGTTTTTCAGTTCTGGGTGATTTTGCACGGATCCAGAGGACAGTTTAGAATCTTGTCCAGAGTCTATGCCAGCGAGTCAAAGCTGATTACAGACAGTTAGTCACACTTGGAATGTTCCCACATTAAGAATGTCCAACATTTAAATATTGACCCCTGATGTATTTGGTGGCAATTTCAGATTAAACAGTTGCATAAATCTCTGCCGAGGGATGTTTAAACGATATTTTTAACATGCCCGGAAAGAGAGCAAGTGAGTTGCTGTATGTGTTTTCACTGTATCAAACATAAGAAATGCAACAGCACCCACACGAAATTCAGGGAATCTCTCCTTCAACAAGAGTTCAAAGGGAAGCTCTAATCCTTGTTGGCTGGGTGGTTTACTGTATTACTCTGTAAAGCAACGCATCTTTATTGTTCCTCTGCTCTTCTAACATGTAAAACACATCTATCACACGCTGCCTTAAGCAACTTGGTTTTTAACTTCAAGATACAAGTCTTTGTGTTCCCTTTTCAGACGGGGGAGATTAGTGTTTGGATGCCTGAGGATTTACAGACACGTCAGCATCGGCAGCCCCCTCTGTAGTCATTCACCTGTAGATGATGTCTTCACCGCAAACACTTACAGCACAGTACTGCAAGAGCTTTTCAAAGAATTATGAGAGACTTAAGATCTGACGTTCTTTTACAACATCCATAGAATCATCAGCTGGTTAATTCATTCTACCACTGCCTGAGCATTTCTGAATAGCATTCCTGCGTCCCAAATGGTTATCTACTTTTGACCAGGTAGTGCCCTATATAGGGCATAGGGTGCCATTTGGGACACAGACCAATGCCATTTGTTATTAAGCCGAATATGCTGGTTATTTTGAATTTCCCTAATACTCTGTCAATCTAATGCACTGTTTATAAACCATATAGTTCCATAAGTGATATTTCAATCTACTCTTTATTTTGGAGAGGTGAAATGAGGAAATCTCATTAACGGAAAATGATTTATTACATTTTATTAATCGTAGACCTAATGACGAATGAGCCTCACCTTCATCCGAGTACCATTTTATGAATTGAAGGGCTTTCAACTGGTATTTCATAACAATTTAAAACAAACAGCCTTGAAAGAGCTAGTCTAGTGCATTTCCAGTCTATTACATTCTATCATCAACTGCTTCTCTTTCTAAACCATTCTGCTGTGCCAAATTCATTGACTTAATTAAAGAATGTGGAATGCTATAAAAACATTTGAATCTCTGTTAGGTTCCAGCCGAGAATTCCTGTTTTACTATGATTCTCTTTCACCTGGCATTAGAGCCATAGACAGGGTTTCATATCAACAGGACAGGAAGGGGTGGTAGTGTGAGCAGACATAGAAACACCTTAGAGACATACACGTGCCTCTGAACCTTTGTTCAACTTGACAATAAATCAGCAGCTTTAACTGGCTTGACCACTCGCCTGATATCCATCCTCCTATTGCTGGGAAAGGGAAATCTGCAAATGCTTCCTTCTAATCATCTTATGTCAGCGTGTTAGCTCATGGCTCATGGCTCATGGCTCATGGAACATGGCTCATGGCTCATGGCTCATGGCTCATGGCTCATGGCTCATGGCTCATGGCTCATGGAACATGGCTCATGGCTCATGGCTCATGGCTCATGGCTCATGGAACATGGCTCATGGCTCATGGCTCATGGCTCATGGCTCATGGCTCATGGCTCATGGAACATGGCTCATGGCTCATGGCTCATGGCTCATGGCTCATGGCTCATGGCTGTAGGTGAGTTAGAAGCCTGCACCATCATCAACACCTGCCTTTGATCACTATTCATACATGAAAATACATTTCATTGTTCAGTAGTAATTAGTTTTCTGAATTAGAGTATGTTAATGTGGCTTGCTCTTCCTCCGTATTATTTATACCCAATTGAGGTTTTCACAATGTCAGCATAAAGATCCTGACAAGTCATATAAATTTCCCACTTTGAGTCAGACATGCAGTCAAAGAATTATGATTCATACCGACAAGTTGTAAATATAATTTCTGTTCTGCACTGGGCATATGTGATGGAAATCTTGTTTGAATTCAAAATCAATACTCTTAAGTCTAGGTGTTCAGTCAGCAGACAGTGAACATTTCAGCAACTTCAGGCAATGTTCCGCTACGACATTTTTGTTTTCAAATAATGTTAACACAGTATAAGGATATATAAAGCATTTACAGTAGTCAGACTTTATGTTTCCTAGAAATAGACATAGGCAATTCACCAGTGTAGAATACAATGAATCTCATAATATGTAAAAAAAAATTATATATATATATATATATATATATACATTCATGAAACTAACATAACATTATGCACAATACGCAAATATAGAATAAAGAAAATGCCTCAAGTCATATGATGCCGTTCATATTCATGTCAATCCTCAACATGTTCAAAAGAGGATGAACTGTTGGAAAACAGCAAAAGTTTGACAGAATAAAAAAAAATATATATATATAGATGTTCCCTTTACCATAAACAATATTTCCCATCTAAATGTATCATCCTATCCTGGATCTCTTTCTCTCCCTGGCCTTATGCTTCGAACATCCTATCCTATCCTGGATCTCTTTCTTTCCCTGGCCTTATGCTTCGAACATCCTATCCTATCTTGGATCTCTTTCTCTCGCTGGCCTTATGCTTCGAACATCCTATCCTATCTTGGATCTCTTTCTCTCCCTGGCCTCATGCTTCGAACATCCTATCCTATCTTGGATCTCTTTCTCTCCCTGGCCTTATGCTTCGAACACACCGACTGCGTCATTGCGTTTTGGTACACAAGCCGTTACATTCATTCCCGGAAGAAGCGTTACGTTTTGACTTTCAGCATTGCGGAGGCAGTTGCGGTGCGTTCGGTGTGGTCCATACGTTCGTTCGATTTATCCAACGTATGCGTCAAACTGTACGCGTTAGACGGCTTGACAGAAATGGTAACAGAAGGTGAATGTTGAACTCTTGTTGCGTACATATCCAGATGATGCTGTGTCCTACTTTGCGCGATGGCGCTGTCGGTGTGTTCGAAGCGTTCGAGGCGATTAGAGCAGATTGCCTTTTGATCACACACTTCCTGCTCCTACTTTTCTATCGGCAGGAGTTTTATCATCGGGTCACTTGGTTTCAGGGAAAAGGATGGCCACAATATGTTCATAAATACATTTCAGGATTTGAGTACATCTTGTCAATCACAGTTGTGCGAAGGAATAATTTCAAATAAGAAACCTCAACAGAAAACTTAGTCATCAATAGGGTCGACTTTTACTTCTTTGAGAGGTCGTGTAAACACTCTTCTCTGCTTAGTGATATTAATTCCTGTCTGGTTCTTTTGCAGCTATACACTTACACGTACTTGTCCAGAGTTGTGTGAGGGAATAATACTACAAATACATCAATACTGAATGCACGCCAGACCAAAAGTTTACCACTTTCCCTCACAGCCCCTGCCAGGATAAGAAGCAGGAGCCACCATCCATACAATCTTCAAGTACAAATAGGGCTAAGCCGTTAAGCTGATTATTGGTGTGGGAACACAGTGTGTAAGCCAATGACTTTGAGGAGGAGGAATGGGCCCCGCTGATTTCTCAATTATATTTCCTCCTTAGGCCTTGGAGAAACAAAAAAATGCTGAACAGCATCGCTGACAGTCAACGGGGCCAGAGAAACCTCTTGGTCCCCAAGTATTGTGGTCCAACATAGAGGAGTAATAGAGCTTGTGAGAGAGAATCACGCTGCTCAGAGACCAAGGACAGGTTACATTGGTGAGCGATGTGACACTCTGGCTCTCTGTTTAAGATCAATCTTAAATATCTATATGTGTGGAAAGGGGAAAAAAATATTAAATCTATGTTTGATACCACCATGCTAAGATGGACACATGTAGAGGAAGTGAACGTTTTAACTTATAAGGTTATAGCTACACATTTTGTAAATATTTATAAAATGTAACATTGCCAAGGGGATCCTGTTAGCGTTGGAGATATATGAATATCAAACAATATAAATTTTTAAAAAAATGTACAGGTACATCCATTATAAAAAAATATATATATACAGATATTTATTTTTAAATGGCGACATACACACATTAATAATGAATACATATTGAAATTAGCATGCCTGGAATAAAGTAGGTTAGCCTAGAATATAAATAAACATTGATGTTGTTTAATACTTAATAGAACTGTCAGCATCTTCCAGGGACACCTGTCCCATTTGTTGTAGGTTGGATCTGATTAGTGTGTGAGAGAGAGCAGTGGGGGGGATGAACCAATGGGGAGGGGGGTTAATAGTTCATGGACATAATAATGTTCCCATGTAAAGATGCTCCACCGTTATCTCATCAGGTGTTAAAGGGATACGTCAGGATTTCAGGTAAAGACTCTCCACCGTTATCTCATCAGGTGTTAAAGGGATACGTCAGGATTTCAGGTAAAGGTGCTCCACCGTTATCTCATCAGGTGTTAAAGTGATACGTCAGGATTTCAGGTAAAGGTGCTCCACCGTTATCTCATCAGGTGTTAAAGGGATACGTCAGGATTTCAGGTAAAGGTGCTCCACCGTTATCTCATCAGGTGTTAAAGTGATACGTCAGGATTTCAGGTAAAGGTGCTCCACCGTTATCTCATCAGGTGTTAAAGGGATACGTCAGGATTTCAGGTAAAGGTGCTCCACCGTTATCTCATCAGGTGTTAAAGTGATACGTCAGGATTTCAGGTAAAGGTGCTCCACCGTTATCTCATCAGGTGTTAAAGGGATACGTCAGGATTTCAACAATTTGGCCCTTTATATACTTCCGCACAGTCAGATGAACTTGTGAACTCATTGGCTTGTGAAACAAACACCAGGTAAAGATGTTTCAACATTATGTCATTCAAAGTTGTCATCCCAAACAATGGTAGCACTTTCTAATAACTTCAATAAATAAAAGCATTTACAATTGATCAGTAAATAGTTTAATTCATAATTTACTCAGTGTTCAGTGTTCATAATTTTAAGAATGAACACTGAACAAACTAACCAAAATAACAAAACGACACGTGAAGCTATACAAGTGAGTGCTAACAGGCAACTACACATAGACAAGGGGGAATGGCTACCTAAATATGACCCCCAATCAGAGACAACGAAAAACAGCTACCTCTGATTGGGAACCATATCAGGCCACCATAAACATGCAAATACATTGACCTACAAAGCCCTAGACAATACAAAACCCCTAGACAATGCATAACCAATATATAAAGAAAACAGAGATATCTCAGGTCAGAGCGTGACAGGTAGTGCATAGGAGATGTTGTACCAACTGTGACTATAAAACCTTCCCTAAACTGAAGCCGTGGATAGACAGCGGCATTCGCGTAAAACTGAAAGCTCGAACCATTTAAACATGAAAAGACGACCGGGAATATGGCAGAATGCAAACAGTGTAGTTATTCCCTCCGCAAGGCAATCAAACAAGCAACATGTCAGTATAGGGACAAAGTGCGGTCAAAACTCAGGTACGAGATGTATGTGGGGTCTACTGACTTGCTTCCAGACAAAACAAAGTACCTACTTTGCCGGCTTCGAAAATAACACAGTGACACCGATGCGGCCCGCTCCTTCTCCATGGCTGACGTGAATAAGACATTTAAACGTATTGACCCTCGCAATACTGCCGGCCCCCTAGGCACATCCTCAGAGCATGCGCAGACCAGTTGGCTGGTGTGTTTACGGACATATTCAATCTCTCCTTGTCCCAGTCTGCTGTTCCCGTGGACTTTAGCAGAGGGAGCATCCCCCTTTCTACATCGACAGGACAGCAGTGGAGAAGGTGTAAAGTTTTAAGTTCCTCGGCGTACACATCACAGAAAAACTGAAATGGTCCACACAGACAGACAATGTGGTGAAGAAGACGCAATCTCAGGAGGATGAAGACATTTGGCGGACTGTATCACCGCCTGGTACTGGCAACTGCACCGCCCACAACCACAGAGCTCTCCAGAGGGTGGTGCGGTCTGGACAATGCATCACCGGGGGCAAACTACCTGCCCTCCAGGACACCTTCAGCACCCGATGTCACAGGAAAGGCAAAAAGATCATCACGGACAACAACCGAGCCACTGCCTATTCTCACCACTACCATCTAGAAGGCGAGGTCAGTACAGGTGCATCAAAGCTGTGACCAAGAGCCTGAAAAATAGCTTCTATCTCAAGGCCATCAGACTGTTAACTCTTACAGCTACCCCCCTGGGGCGGCAGGGTAGCCTAGTGGTTAGAGCGTTGGACTAGTAACCAGAAGGTTGCAAGTTCAAAGCCCTGAGCTGGCAAGGCACAAATCTGTTGTTCTGCTCCTGAACTGGCAGTTAACCCACTCTTCCTAGGCTTTCATTGTAAATAAGAATTTGTTCTTAACTGACTTGCCTAGTTAAATATAGGTAAAATAAACTTTTTTCAATTCCCGCCTGAAATTGCGGAGCCTATGCATATTTGAAAGAAAACACTCTGAAGTTTGTGTAAATGTGTATTGAATGTCGGAGAATATAACACAATAGATCTGGTTTAGGTAATACAATGAAAAAACCATACGTTTTTTCATTTTTATTGTTGTATCATCATCTTTTAAATGAACAAGATAAAACAAACATTCAGATAGGATGATGGGGACAATTTCAGTGAAAAACATAAGAGGGCAACAGTACTTGTGCAAAGTTTGAGTGTGCTACATGACATTTATCATGAAGTCACCCAGGTGTCCCACACAAGTAGCCCAAATGTACCCATGTGGCCAAATTGATGAAGTTATACATTTTGAATGGAATAACTATATACAAAATACCAAAATGGTATTCTAACACGCCCCCCCCCCCCCCCCAAAATTGAGAAAAAACATGAAAAAAATATATATATATTTACAAAACAACACTTTCAATATTTGGAAGACCCTCAGTCCTCTATACAATATTGTGCTGCTGATGCCAGGTGCCATAGCAGTCTCTTTCTGCTGTAAAGCAGAGGGTCACCAAGCACGTGGTGCAGGTGATGGGGGACTTCACTTTGCAAAGAACACAGCATTAGCATCCATGCTGTGCCCTTTTGGCCCTGAGGCACATCCATGCCTGCAGAAATAAATTTAGGCAGATGAACACCACTTGTGGCAGGAGCTGGATGAACCAGCTTCAGTGGGGGATGGACACCTTGGCACTGGGGGCTCCCATTCGGAGTCAGTGTCACTGTGAAAGAAAATGTTCAGTTAGAATAGTTTCACATATGAGCCCTGTATCAACAGGTATAATAAACATATATATATAGAGTACAGGGAACATAAGGTTGAATATATTATTATAGACCTGCTAGATCTACTGTCTAATTTATATTATGACAGACCAGCTAGATCTACTCTCTATTTTATATTATGACCTTTCAGCTAGATCTACTGTCTCTATTATACTATGACAGACCAGCTAGATCTACTGTCTTTATTATATTACAACAGACCAGCTAGATCTACTGTCTTTATTATATTACAACAAACCAGCTGTATCTACTGTCTCCATTTCTCTTTGGCCATTGTTGTGGGCCTGCCCTCCCCTCAACAGACTCAAATAGGCTATTTCATGTGGGGGTGGGGTGGAGCTGCAGACACACGCATCTCGGCCATGCACCCTCTAATCCACAATATGTATATATACACACACAAACATAGGCTATGGGTACACATACATACAAACATACCCCCACCCACATTGTATAGCTAACATGTACTTTACACATTTCATTACATTTTTATATATTGCCACTAAAATGTAAAAAAAAATCACAAATAATATTTTATTATTAATTTCAAACAACAGCATTAGCATGAGAAGAACTTACCAGTCCAAAACGATGTCCTCTCCGTTCATAAAATCTTCCTCCATTTGGGAATCGTCATCCAACAATCTATGTCTCACTTTCCCGATCAATTTCAAAAATTGTGTGTACATCTGTATATCTAGACTTAGATTTAGCTTTCCCTGACTTAGTCGCCATACTGATTGATATATAAACAGCTGAAGATGCGCTTTACCAAAACAATGCTGTGCGTAACATGACTGGAAAAGTCACGTTTATTGTGTGTATTTACACCGAATGTGTCGTCGAAAATGGAATGAGACGGAATTCACGACACAAGCGGTTCACAAAATGTTTCGTGTTAGGCTATAAAAATGGATTTGATCAAACAAAAGACCATTCATTGTGTAACAATGAGCCTTGGGATTGCAAACAGAGGAAGATCGTCAAAGGTAAACTATTTATTTTATTGCAATTTTTGACGTTGTTACGCCTGTGCTGGTTGAAATAGTTGTGTTTTTATGGGGCTTTGTTCTCAGATAATCACATCGTATTCTTTCGCAGTAAATCCTTGTTTAAATCTGACAACGCAGTAGGATTAGCAAGATTCTAGGCTTTCGACCCATGTGAGACACTTGTATATTCATGAATGTTTAATAGGACTATTTATGTAGCGATCACCGTATGTTGTGGAATTTAATCCTGCTAATGGGTTCGGTGCACAGAGAGGTTAAATAGCCATCACTGACTCAGAGAGGCTGCTGCCTACATGCCGACTTGAAATTTTGGCCACTAACAAATGGATCACTTGTCACTTTAATAATGCCACAGAAATAATGTTTACATATCTTGCATATATATATATATGTATATATATATATATATATATATATATACTGTATTTTATACCATCTATCGCATCTTGCCTATGCCGGTCGGTCATTGCTCATCCATATATTTAAATGTATATATTCTTACTCCATCCCTTTACTTAGATTTGTGTGTATTAGGTAGTTGTTGTGGAATTGTTAAATTACTTGTTAGATATTGATGCACTGTCGGAACTAGAAGCACAATCACTTCGCTACACTCGCAATAACATCTGCTAACCGTGTGTATGTGACCAATAAAATTGGATTTCATTTGATTTAGACAAAGTATAGAAAACTCCCAAAACGATTGGCTGGAGGACTTTTTATTTGCACATTTTCGCGGCAATGAAATTACAACCAATTTTCAGTGTGGCCCTCCATACCTCATTGAAGACCGAATGCGGCCCAGGGGCATAAGGAGTTTGACATCCAAGGTATAGGACCTACAGGGGATAATTAAACAGGCAACATGAGTACAATCAAAGCACAATTAACACCCCAGTTGGGGGTGGTAGACATTTGGAAACATAATAAATCTTAACTTAAAAGCATTTTTTCACTCGCCATTCAATTACATACTTCCATAATTTGGAAAACCATTTGAGAAAAGGCCTTATGTCATCTATTGTGAGCAAATTAAATACACAGAGCCGGTTTCAACCAATTAAGGGGAATAGATCACAGAGCAATAGACGTAGTTCTAATGACTGCTGGGTAAATGAGTAAATACACACATTTAGAATAAGATTGGGTTCACTTCCAGCTTTCTATCTGTACCACCCCAGTTCCAGGGGCTAGGCAGGCTGCCAACGAGCACTCATGAGGCAGTTGTGTCGTTAACAAACAAGCTCCCACACACAGCTCCATTCTCTGCCTCCTACAATTTAAAACACAAGACGTGAGAGAGTGTGCCAGCTAGCTAGAAGGCCGTAGCCAACAATGTACTGAAGCTTAAGTGTTGATGATCAACTCCTCCTGAAAACAGTCAGTCAGTGACAGTCAGTCAGTAACCGTCAGTCTTAGCAGTCAGTCGTAGCAGTCAGTAACAGTCGGTCAGTAACAGTCAGTCAGTAACCATCAGTCTAGCAGTCAGTCGTAGCAGTCAGTAACAGTCAGTCAGTAACAGTCAGTAATAGTCAGTCAGTAACAGTCAGTCAGTAACAGTCAGTCGTAACAGTCAGTCAGTCGTAACAGTCAGTCGTAACAGTCAGTCAGTAACAGTCAGTCGTAACAGTCAGTCAGTAACAGTTAGTCGTAACAGTCAGTCAGTCGTAACAGTCAGTCAGTCATAACAGTCAGTCATAACAGTCAGTCAGTCGTAACAGTCAGTCAGTTATAACAGTCAGTCATAACAGTCAGTCAGTCGTAACAGTCAGTCAGTAACAGTCAGTCGTAACAGTCAGTCAGTAACAGTTAGTCGTAACAGTCAGTCATAACAGTCAGTTGTAGCAGTCAGTCAGTCATAACAGTCAGTCAGTCATAACAGTCAGTCAGTCATAACAGTCAGTCAGTCATAACAGTCAGTTAGTCGTAACAGTCAGTCAGTCGTAACAGTCAGTCAGTCATAACAGTCAGTCAGTCATAACAGTCAGATGTAACAGTCAGTCATAACAGTCAGTCAGTCAGTCAGTCATAACAGTCAGTCATAACAGTCAGTTAGTCGTAACAGTCAGTCATAACAGTCAGTCATAACAGTCAGTCATAACAGTCAGTCGTAACAGTCAGTTAGTCGTAACAGTCAGTCATAACAGTCAGTTAGTCGTAACAGTCAGTCATAGCAGTCAGTCGTAACAGTCAGTCGTAACAGTCAGTCAGTCATAACAGTCAGTCGTAACAGTCAGTTGCAACAGTCAGTCATAACAGTCAGTCATAACAGTCAGTCGTAACAGTCAGTTGTAACAGTCAGTCAGTCATAACAGTCAGTCATAACAGTCAGTTAGTCATAACAGTCAGTCAGTCAGTTGTAACAGTCAGTTGTAACAGTCAGTCAGTCATAGCAGTCAGTCGTAACAGTCAGTTGTAACAGTCAGTTGTAACAGTCAGTCGTAACAGTCAGTCAGTCATAACAGTCAGTTAGTCATAACAGTCAGTTAGTCATAACAGTCAGTCAGTTGTAACAGTCAGTTGTAACAGTCAGTTGTAACAGTCAGTCGTAACAGTCAGTTAGTCATAACAGTCAGTCAGTCGTAACAGTCAGTCGTAACAGTCAGTCATAACAGTCAGTCAGTTGTAACAGTCAGTTGTAACAGTCAGTTGTAACAGTCAGTTGTAACAGTCAGTCGTAACATTCAGTTAGTCATAACAGTCAGTCAGTCATAACAGTCAGTCGTAACAGTCAGTCGTAACAGTCAGTCATAACAGTCAGTCGTAACAGTCAGTCGTAACAGTCAGTCAGTCATAACAGTCAGTCGTAACAGTCAGTCGTACCAGTCAGTCATAACAGTCAGTCGTAACAGTCAGTAGTGACAGTCAGTCATAACAGTCAGTCAGTAACAGTCAGTCATAACAGTCAGTCGTAACAGTCAGTCGTAACAGTCAGTCGTAACAGTCAGTCATAACAGTCAGTCAGCCATAACAGTCAGTCGTAACAGTCAGTCGTAACAGTCAGTCGTAACAGTCAGTCAGTCATAACAGTCAGTCGTAACAGTCAGTCGTAACAGTCAGTCGTAACAGTCAGTCATAACAGTCAGTCGTAACAGTCAGTCAGCCATAACAGTCAGTCGTAACAGTCAGTCGTAACAGTCAGTCGTAACAGTCAGTTGTAACAGTCAGTCAGTAACAGTCAGTCGTAACAGTCAGTCAGTAACAGTCAGTCGTAACAGTCAGTTGTAGCAGGAACACGAGACAACAATAGGTTCTGACATCTGTTATTCTGAAATGTGAATTATTAACACCATTTTGAAAATACAGTACTGGGATTACATTTCACCTGTATCAGGTGTAAATGCTGTGCTATGGAGTTTTCCTTCTGTCAACGAAAACCTTGCTATCTTATACAAAAAAAATAACTTTCTTCCATTATTGATGTACAATCAATGAATGCTGTTACTGGAGAGAAACATGTCTACCTGCAACATAAATGTGCTACTATTCTGCCTCAAATGTATACAACAAAATATAAGTTGAGGTAAACGGACACCTCTGACAGTTATTTGATGATAACATTAAAACCAAAAAAATGTATTTACCTTGAACAACCAACTTGCTATATACTTTTTTAACAGTTAGAAAACAAAGTTGTATGCATAAATTTACCTTTCTAGGCATCTGCGATAATGCACACTGTGGCTTATCATATTTAAGCAGTCCCATTAGTTATGACACTATTAGAGAGATTATATAGCACTGTCTTTCCTTATCGTGTTTTTATCTCCATCCTTTATATATGGATCCTACAAAGTGCTGTGTGAAAAAAAAATAGAAGGGTGCTTTCATCAATTGCCTGCTATCTATCCGAAGCAATTATCAAAGAGGCAACACAAATTGCTTTTCAATAAAAACGTTTTATAGTGAATTTAGACCGCGTTTAAAAAAAGGAAACGGGAAATAATCTATTTATTGCGACTTGATGAAATTCAGCAGAAATGTGTCAGCAAAGTGCAACGGATAAAGAGTCACACACTGTCAATGTGCCTTATGAGCTGGAGATCAATTCAGACTAGCACACCACTGGATGCTTGTCACCAAGGCGATCGTATCCGAAGTGATATGCGCAATACGCCGATATGTTCAAAACACTATTTTACAAATTACACAAACTGTTTATGTGCTATGTACAAACTTGTACATCATAACAGTGGTAAGTCGCTGTTGTCTCATTGTCGTCACTGTTCAGTTGAATCGTGGATATATAATTTGGAAGTAATTTTATGTGGTCTTTGTTTGGTCGTTGTTTGAAACAATGTTTTCCCCCTCTGCTACTTTCTCTCTATCCACTAACCAGGGCACTGCAACTATGCATATAGAAATCCACAGGATACACTGATCTCACATCTCATCATTAAACTCATTGACTTGGCTTGTTTTAACTTAAAAAGAAATGTGACATTACCATGGTAATGGGAATTAGTGTGGAAGCCTGGATTCCCAACTTTAGATGAGTTGTGTCTTGTTGAATGTATCACCTTGATGTAGGTCTTGAGTTACACATACAATTATCTAGCAGAATCTATGTGGTGTTGTAGTCGAACAATTATGTTATTAAAAAAATCACTCTGCTTGTTACTTTCAAATACCTCCGGCTTTTGCATTTTACAAGTCATTTGCAAAATCAATAAAGGGGAAGATTTATATTAACAGGATATTAAGAAAGAGAAGATCTCTGTCTCTTGATTTCATTATCACGGCAATGTCAGCAGTGTCCCCATGGACTCAGTGTTACATACATAGAGTAGTAAGTCTGCAAGGCTGAACCAAAACACAGCCAGCTGAGAGCTCTTACACCTACAACTCTATTCATATCCCACTTAACGAAGTAGGAATAAAGCACACCTCATTATGACTGCAATCTTACCTTTTCTTTTTTACTCGAGCGTTGCCAAGAAAGATTTTGTTCTTAAGTTTAATTAGTTGGCCAGAAGTAGAGAATGAATTTGTGTTTTAAGTGTGTCACGCTCCCTGACCTCTGGTAATGACCTCAGCCAGGCCCCTTTCTAAGACACCGGAGGAGAGAGTGTGTAGTGATTGCCCTCCAGAGGATCATAGGCTCTCTCACCTTGGGGACCTGGACATCTTGTTAAGGATTCTGACTCACGAATGGCCCACACTTGAGACGGAATATCCAGGATGGGGCCTGGACTATCTAACAAGACAATCGCAAAAGCCAATTAGGATAGAGGAAGAGCTTTGGGAATATAAAGATCCCAGCTAGGGCTTGTGGAAGTGATTCTGGCCTGGGTATGTGTGGGCCAACCTATAGCAGGAGATTTCTGAGTGTCTGTCAGTGGGAGAGAAGAGCAAACTCTAACATGGATCAATCTTACAGGTGGACTGAATCAGATTTCCCTTGGTTCAGTGTACATGGACTGAATGCAACATTACTTGAACAAACTTTGTGTTTTGACAACTTCCCAAGATATGTTTAGGGCTGTGTAAATGAAGGAAGGCTGTGATACCGCTTGCTTGTTCTATCTTCACCTTGGTATAAAACGAGTTACGGCTTAGTACATCATGTTCAGTTTGTAAATAAAATGACTTGAAAAGCTTGAACCTGAAAGGAATACTATTGGTTAAGCCAGCTGTGACAATGGAGGAGCTAAAAACAGCATATTGTTTCCCAGTATGCCAAGTACGATAACACACAACAATCTGGAAATTGAACAAAGTTTACAGTCAATGGACAATAGCGTGTGTGGATAATGTCTTCGAAAATAGATACAAACCCCTGGAAGGATCTGCTCAGAGCAATTTAAAGATGTTAACAACTAGGAGAGTTACTGAGCTGCTTGTGTCAGATTAAGGGTTAAAATCACAGTGCATAAACATACTCTAAATGAACCCAAACAGAACTGAATCACCTTCGCTGAATCAAATGTCTGTTCTAACCAACCAAACAACCAGAGTGAATCAAATGTCGGCTCTAACCAACCAAACAACCAGAGTGAATCAAATGTCTGTTCTAACCAACCAAACAACCAGAGTGAATCAAATGTCTGTTCTAACCAACCAAACAACCAGAGTGAATCAAATGTCTGGTCTAATCAACCAAACAACCAGAGTGAATCAAATGTCGGCTCTTTCCAACTAGACCATCAGACTGAATCAAATGTCTTCTTTTTCCAACAAGACAACCAGAAAGACAATTGATTCACTCTGGTTGTCTAGTTGGAAAGAACAGACGTTTGATTCAGTTCTTTCCAACTATACAACCAGAGTGAATCAAATTTCAGCGCTAACCAACGAGACAACAGATCGCTCCGAGGTTTCCTTCCTGCCGATGACACACCAGATTACCATAACTCTCTTACTGGATTATCAAAAAAATCACTTGTTGAACATGAAAGCAACTCAATCTTGTTATCACTTACGCACCAACATCTACTCAACAAAAGAGATTCCTCAAAGCCTTTAACACGGTTCAATTCTAATGGATTTAGCTGTATTAGACTAAGAACAACTACAAAAGGAGGATAACTGCACCCACCCCCACAATTAAAACAAGATTAGGCAAACACGACACAGCAGTAAATCCACTGCTTCATGTTTACAACAGGTGACGTTGCAGAATGTGCTTCCCTTCCCTGACTAATTGAAGGGATTTCCCTGAAAGATAATGACGACACATGTTGCCTTTTTTGTTGTTGTTGCAATGATAGACTGCTGGATACACACGCACACACACACACACACACACACACACGCACGCACACACACACGCACGCACGCACGCACGCACACACGCACATGCACAAATGCACGCACACGCACACGCACACACACAAATAAACACAAGCTCTCTTTTAACCGCATAAGCAGATTTGCAAAAGCAGATTTGATCAAATGTATTGATCCAATCTTCTCTCTGACTATGGTTAGTGGGGTGGGCCATGTTGCCAATTTATTTCACTCCGAATTGCAGTATGAAGGATTTGCCAACGCTAGATGTGCTTATCTGTCTCTGAGTCACGATGGTCACGTCTGACACTGTTGCTCTCTGAAGATACTTAGAAACTATTGTGAAAAACTTTTACTTTAAATTAAATAATACCATTCCAATTGCCTATGGTTGACCCCACCTACAAACATACTTTAAAGCAGATACTTGATTTTCTCTGACAACTTGTAAGTGGTGGAACAACCTTCTATTATCCTGCAGCATGACCAGTCATTTAAAGCATTTGTTACTCGTTTCATGCCGCACGTCACAGCAGAGGCATTTGAACGTGATGCTGTCATCAAGGCAAAGTGTGGCTACTTTGAAGAATCTCAATTATAAAATTGATGTTTATTTGTTTAACACTTTTTTGGTTACTACATGATTCCATATGTGCTATGTCATTGTTTTGATGTCTTCACTATTATTCAACAATGTAGAAAATCGTTTTTTTTTTTTTAAGAAAAACCCTTGAATGAGTAGGTGTGTCCAAACTTTTGACTGGTACTCTCTATATACACATATATTTTTTAAATATATATTTTATTTATTATTTTCAACTAACCCTCCATTTACATTCTTAGTTACAGCCTAATGTTAGCTAGCTAACATTGAACCAGGTTGGTTAGCTTTAGCTACCTGCAGATTCATACAACAGCTATGACAATGTTTGTGTTGGTTGGTGGTACTATGAGTTGGGATCATGCCAGTTCATTGTTTAGCTAACTAGGTAGCTAGCAACATGTCTAAACAAAAGACAAAAGGCTACATCTAAACCAAACACTCGCCAGATGATTACATGACCCATCATGTTAGCTAGATGTGGCTGAGGGTTGCTTAAAGGTCTGGCCAGAGGGTGAGGAGGCAGATTTATAGGAGTACTCTAGCTAACAATGCTCTGAATTGTACTGACTATGTTGAACATACAATCAGGCTCATCAGCGGAGACATCAACAGGCTGTGTGTTATAGTAAGTTATTAATGTCAGCTGTTGTAATCTGTCTGTGGATCCATCAGTGCTGCCCCATGAAACTGAGGCAGACTGGACCAGCCAGAGGATATCTGGCTCCAGACCTCTACCTCTCCCTTTTAATCAATGCTAATCCCACTCCCTCCCTTGTTTGTGATGCCAGCCAACACAGGGACGGAAGGAGAAAGTACCTTGATAATCACGGTGTGTGGCCCAACTAAGGCAGCATGTTATCATTAGATTAAAAGAAGAATGAATTACAAGGTAAACAGCAGTATATCCATATGTTGATACATTTATCATGTTAACGAGTAAAGCAGAGATAGACTAACTAACCACAGCAGCAAACTGGAGCAAAAAATGTCAAAGACAATAAGAGCGTTTGGCACTTTACTAAATTAATCAAAACAACAACAAAAAAATAAGTTAAAAAAAACCCACAAGAAATGCACATAACAATAATGAGGCAATATACAGGGGGTACCGGTACCAATGTGTGGAGGGGTACAGGTTAGTCACCATCATTACTCTACAACACTATTCCCACCATCAGATCATCACTACCTTACAACACTATTACCACCATCATTACCCTACAACACTATCACCACCATCACTACCCTACAGCACTATTACCACCATTAATACCTTACAGCACTATTACCACCATTAATACCCTACAACACTATTACCACCATTAATACCCTACAACACTATTACCACCATTAATACCCTACAACACTATTACCACCATTAATACCCTACAACACTATTACCACCCTTAATACCCTACAACACTATTACCACCATTAATACCCTACAACACTATTACCCCCATTAATACCCTACAACACTATTACCACCATTAATACCCTACAACACTATCACCACAATCACTACCCTACAGCACTATTACCACCATTAATACCCTACAACACTATTACCACCATTAATACCCTACAACACTATTACCACCATTAATACCTTACAGCACTATTACCACCATTAATACCCTACAACACTATTACCACCATTAATACCCTACAACACTATTACCACCATTAATACCCTACAACACTATTACCACCATTAATACCCTACAACACTATTACCACCATTAATACCCTACAACACTATTACCACCATTAATACCCTACAACACTATTACCACCAATAATACCCTACAACACTATCACCACCATCACTACCCTACAGCACTATTACCACCATTAATACCCTACAACACTATTACCACCATTAATACCCTACAACACTATTACCACCATTAATACCCTAAAACACTATTACCACAATTAATACCCTACAGCACTAATACCACCATTAATACCCTACAACACTATTACCACCATTAATACCCTACAACACTATTACCACCATTAATACCCTACAACACTATTACCACCATCATTACCCTACAACACTATTACCACCATTAATACCCTACAACACTATTACCACCATTAATACCCTACAACACTATTACCACCATTAATACCCTACAACACTATTACCACCATTAATACCCTACAACACTATTACCACCATCATTACCCTACAACACTATTACCACCATTAATACCCTACAACACTATTACCACCATTAATACCCTACAACACTATTACCACCATCATTACCCTACAACACTATTACCAACATTAATACCCTACAACACTATTACCACCATTAATACCCTACAACACTATTACCACCATTAATACCCTACAACACTATTACCACCATTAATACCCTACAACACTATTACCACCATTAATACCCTATAACACTATTACCACCAGTAATACCCTACAGCACTAGTACCACCATTAATACCCTACAGCACTATTACCACCATTAATACCCTACAACACTATTACCACCATTAATACCCTAAAACACTATTACCACCATCATTACCTTACAACACTATTACCACCATCATTACCCTACACCACTATTACCACCATTAATACCCTACAACACTATTACCACCATTAATACCCTACAACACTATTACCACCATTAATACCCTACATCACTATTACCACCATTCATACCCTACAACACTATTACCACCATTAATACCCTACAACACTATTACCACCATCATTAACCTACAACACTATTACCACCATTAATACCCTACAACACTATTACCACCATTAATACCCTACAACACTATTACCACCATTAATACCCTACAACACTATTACCACCATTAATACCCTACAACACTATTACCACCATTAATACCCTACAACACTATTACCACCATTAATACCCTACAACACTATTACCACCATTAATACCCTACAACACTATTACCACCATTAATACCATACAACACTATTACCACCATTAATACCCTATAACACTATTACCACCATTAATACCCTATAACACTATTACCACCATCAATACCCTACAACACTATTACCACCATTAATAACCTACAACACTATTACCACCATTAATACCCTACAACACTATTACCACCATTAATACCCTACAACACTATTACCACCATTAATACCCTACAACACTATTACCACCATTAATACCCTATAACACTATTACCACCATTAATACCCTATAACACTATTACCACCATTATTACCCTATAACACTATTACCACCATCATTACCCTACAGCACTATTACCACCATTAATACCCTACAACACTATTACCACCAGTAATACCCTACAACACTATTACCACCATTAATACCCTACAACACTATTACCACCATTAATACCCTACAACACTATTACCACCATTAATACCCTACAGCACTATTACCACCATTAATACCCTACAACACTATTACCACCATTAATACCCTACAACACTATTACCACCATTAATACCCTACAGCACTATTACCACCATTAATACCCTACTACACTATTACCACCATTAATAACCTACAACACTATTACCACCATTAATACCCTACAGCACTATTAACACCATTAATACCCTACAACACTATTACCACCATTAATACCCTACAACACTATTACCCCCATTAATACCCTACAACACTATTACCACCATCATTACCCTACAACACTATTACCACCATTAATACCCTACAACACTATTACCACCATTCATACCCTACAACAGTATTACCACCATTAATACCCTACAACACTATTACCACCATTAATACCCTACAACACTATTACCACCATCAGATTACCATTAGAATGTAGTTATTGCTGGTACTGATGAATAATGTGGTCTAATGGGCAAGCAGACTGCTGCTCGGTGCTCAACCCAAACCCCATGAGACCCAGTGACAACTAATTGGTTTTCCCATATCTTCTCAAAATCACATTTTCTAACTTTGTTTTTGCTATTTGCCTTAAAACCTTTTCAAACGATACAAGAATTAGAATAAGCGAGGAAGAAATAACGTAAATGAAGTAAAAAAATCATGTGATCTCTCAAAATCTTTCTATATAATACTATAATTAGGCATGTGCCTGATGACAAATCTCCAGAGAAGGGATTTCATATTGTATAATGTGTTATGGTGCAGCGCTCTAAATGCCATTATTTTCAAAGCAATCAGGAAGCTTGTTCTCTTTCTGCCTCAGCACCTCTGTTTTGGGTGATGAATCACCGCTTGAAGAGGACCAATGCATCTGGTTCAGGCAGGCAGCTCGTCTGTGAATCCCAGATCAGACTTCACATGGTATACCACAAGGTGATGAATCCCAGATCAGACTTCACATGGTATACAACAAGGTGATGAATCCCAGATCAGACTTCACATGGTATACAACAAGGTGATGATTCCCAGATCAGACTTCACATGGTATACAACAAGGTGATGAATCCCAGATCAGACTTCACATGGTATACAACAAGGTGATGAATCCCAGATCAGACTTCACATGGTATACAACAAGGTGATGAATCCCAGATCAGACTTCACATGGTATACAGCAAGGTGATGAATCCCAGATCAGACTTCACATGGTATACAACAAGGTGATGAATCCCAGATCAGACTTCACATGGTATACAACAAGGTGATGAATCCCAGATCAGACTTCACATGGTATACAGCAAGGTGATGAATCCCAGATCAGACTTCACATGGTATACAACAAGGTGATGAATCCCAGATCAGACTTCACATGGTATACCACAAGGTGATGAATCCCAGATCAGACTTCACATGGTATACAACAAGGTGATGATTCCCAGATCAGACTTCACATGGTATACCACAAGGTGATGAATCCCAGATCATACTTCACATGGTGTACAACAAGGTGATGAATCCCAGATCAGACATCACATTGTATACAACAAGGTGATGAATCCCAGATCAGACATCACATGGTATACAACAAGGTGATGAATCCCAGATCAGACTTCACATGGTATACAACAAGGTGATGAATCCCAGATCAGACTTCACATGGTATACAACAAGGTGATGAATCCCAGATCAGACGTCACATGGTATACAACAAGGTGATGAATCCCAGATCAGACATCACATGGTATACAACAAGGTGATGAATCCCAGATCAGACTTCACATGGTATACAACAAGGTGATGAATCCCAGATCAGACTTCACATGGTATACAACAAGGTGGTATTGACTTCTTCTGCTTCACTAGAGCTGTAGAGATTGACATGTAGCGATCAAAGCAGAAAGGAACAACAAACTCAATAAGAATCGTACAGAACACAATGGATTTCAAGAATCTAAGACACAACATCAGAGAAAGTTTTTCTAATCCCTGTTGTTACCATTTTCATCATCACCATCATCATCATCATCATCATCATCATCATCATCATCATCATCATCATCATCATCATCATCATCATCATCATCATCATCATCATCATCATCATCATCATCATCATCATCATCATCATCACCATCATCATCATCATCATCATCATCATCATCATCATCATCATCACCATCATCATCATCATCATCATCATCATCATCATCATCATCATCATCATCATCATCACCATCATCATCATCATCATCATCATCATCATCATCAGATCAACATAAATTATAATAATATTTCAAATACGCATCAAACAATGATATTGGACTACGTTACAGCTGCACTGGGGTCTAATACAGACTCTTAATTCAGCAAGTAATTACCTCAGTTGAATAGAAAGATTTTTCTGTCACACAGGTCAGTCCCACACCTAAATTAACCTCAGTTTTTACGACTGTGATTGGCCCAGAGCAATGCACTAGGGAATAGGGTGCCAACCTATGGATGAATTCAGAACAGGGTCCTATCTCTGATTGGGTACTGATCGGAGAGCTAGAGAGAAGGGCAGGCAGTGTGAGTAAAGTAAAGTCTACCGTTTCTGCATTTCCAACTGTTGAATTTGGCAATAGTAGTAGAGTAAGCAGCCCCTTGTCCGAGCCAGTACGCAAGTAAGGCAGGAGCCCATCTCCTGTTTCTGTAGCGTTAGGCAGGAGCCCATCTCCTGTTTCTGTAGCGTTAGGCAGGAGCCCATCTCCTGTTTCTGTAGCGTTAGGCAGCTCGGTGAACAAGTACACTCCCTTGGACAGGACGCTAGTCTAGAATTTAAGCAAAAGATCTGTTTACCGTTGTCCCATAAAATAATGTAGGAGGGAAAGGATTATAGTCTCAGAATATGGGGATCGAACAGTAACTCAACCTATATAATGTAAAATGTAACATCACACTAAAATGTTCACAGAAATTCAGCAAATTAGTTAGACATTACATAAATATGAGATATAGGTAACTGACAAAATAATGGAAACACTTCAGTAAATGAGGGATACAAAGTATTTATATTTAAAGCAGGTGCTTCCACACAGGTGTAGTTCCTGAGTAAATTAATCAATTAGTATCCCATCATGCTTAGGGGGATGCATTTTATCTGCTTAAATAAGGGAAAAACATTGTTTTTATAAAAATCCTTTGCAGGCCATTATTTTGGCTACCCTGGCTATGCCCCCATAGGATGACAATGCCCCCATCCACAGGGCACGAGTGGTCCCTGAATGGTTTGATGGACATGAAAACGGTGTAAACCATATGCCATGGCTGTCTCAGTCACCAGACCTCAACCCAAATGAACACTTCTGGGAGTTTCTGGAGCGGCACCTGAGACAGTGATTTCCACCACCATCAACAAAACACTTCCATTTCTAATGGAAGAATGGCGTCGCATCCATCCAATAGAGTTCAAATCAAATGTTATTGGTCACATACACACGGTTAGCAGATGTTGTTGTGATTGTAGCGAAATGCTTGTGCTTCTAGTTCCGACAACGCAGCAATATCTAACAAGTAAACTAACAAATACACAACTACCTAATCTAATCTAAGTAAAGGAATGGAATGGAATAACAACATATCAATATAAATATATGAATGAGAAATGACCGAGACGCATAGGCAAGATGCAATAGATGGTATAAAATACAGTATATATACTGTATATATATATATAAATATATATATATATATGACATGAGCAATGCAAGATATGTATAAGATATGTATAAATATATGGTATAAAATACAGTATATATACTGCATATATATTATATATATATATATGACATGAGCAATGCAAGATGTGTAAACATTACTAAAGTGGCATTGTTTAAAGTGACTAGTGATCCATTTATTAAAGTGGCCAATGATTTCAAGTCTGTATGTAGGCAGCAGCCTCTCTGTGTTAGTGGTGGCTGTTCAACAGTCTGATGGCCTTGAGATAGAAGATATTTTTCAGTCTCTCGGTCTCAGCTTTGATGCACCTGTACTGACCTCGCCTTCTGGATGGTAAGCGGGGTGAATAGGCAGTGGCTCGGGTGGTTGTTGTCCGTGATTATCTTTTTGGCTTTCCTGTGACATTGGGTGCTGTAGGTGTCCTGGAGGGCAGGTAGTTTGACCCCAGTGATTCATTGTGCAGACCGCACCACCCTCTGGAGAGCCCTGCTGTTGTGGTAATACAACATGAGAGGATGCTCTCAATTGTGCATCTTTAAAGTTTTGTGAGGGTTTTTGGTGACAAGCCATATTTCTTCAGCCTCCTGAGGCCTTCTTCACCACATTATCTGTGTGGGTGGACCATTTAAGTTTGTCCGTGATGTGTAAGCCGAGGAACTTAAAACTTTCCACCTACTCCACTGCTTGTGGATTTGGATAGGGGGTGCTCCCTCTGCTGTTTCCTGAAGTCCACAATAATATCCTTAGTTTTGTTGATGTTGAGTGAGAGGTTGTTTTCCTGACACCACACTCTGAGTGCCCTCACCTCCTCCCTATGGACTGTCTCGTTGTTGTTGGTAATCAAGACTACTACTGTTGTGTTATCTGCAAACTTGATGACTGAGTTGGAGATGTGCATGGCCACACAGTCATGGGTGAATAGGGAGTACAGAAGGGGACTGAACACACCCTTGTGAGGCCCCAGTGCTGAGGATCAGCGAAGTGGAGATTATGTTTCCTACCTTCACCACCTGGGGGCAGCCCGTCAGGAAGTCCAGGACCCAACTGCACAGGGCGTGGTTGAGACCCAGGACCTCAAGCATAATGATGAGCTTGGAGGATACTATGGTGTTGAAATCTGAACTGTAGTCAATGAACAGCACTCTCACATAGGTATTCCTCTTGTCCAGATGGGATAGGGCAGTGTGATGGCGATTGCATCGTCTGTGGATTTATTGGGGCGGTACGCAAATTGAAGTGGATCTGGAGTGACAGGTAAGGTGGAGGTGATATGATCCTTGACTAGTCTCTCACTAGCACTTCATGATGACAGAGGTGAGTGCTACGGGGCAATAGTCATTTAGTTCAGTTACCTTTGCCTTCTTGGGTACAGGAACATTGCTGGCCATCTTGAAGAACATGGGGACAGCAAACTGGTATAGGGAGAGATTGAATATGTCCATAAACACACCAGCCAGCTGGTCTGCGCATGCTCTGAGGATCCGGCCAGGGATGCCATCTGGGCGGCAGACTTACGAGGGTTAACATGTTTAAATGTCTTACTCACGTCAGCCATGGAGAAGGAGAGCCCGCAGTCCTTGGTAGCGGGCCACGTTGGTGGCACTGTATTATCTTCAAAGCGGGCGAAGAAGGTGCTTAGTTTGTCAGGAAGAAAGACGTCGATGTCTGTGATGTGGCTAATTTTCTTTTTGTAGTCCGTGACTGTTTGTAGACCCTGCCTCATACGTCTTGTGTCTGAGCCGTTGAAGCGCTTGTTTGATTACCTTGCGGAGGGAATAACTACACTGTTTGTATTCGGCCATATTCCCAGTCATCTTTCCATGGTTAAATGCAGTAGTCTGCGCTTTCCACATTTTCTGGTTAGGTAGGTTTTAATAGTCACAGTGGGTAAAACATCTCCTATGCACTTCCTTATAAACTCACTCATCGAATCAGCGTACAAATCCATATTATTCTTTGAGACTACCCAGAACATGTCCCAGTCAGTGAGATCAAAACAATCTTGAAGCGTGGTTTCTGATTGGTCAGACCAGCATTGAATAGTCCTTATCCCAGGTACATCCTGTTTGAGTGTCTACCTATAGGAAGGGAGGAGCAAAATTGAGTCGTGATCAGATTTGCCAAACAGAGGGCAGGGGAGGGCCTTGTATGCATCGCGGAATTAGCAGTGATCCAGTGTTTTGCCAGCACGAGTGCTACAATCTATATACTGATAGAATTTAGGTAGCCTTGTTCTCAAATTTGCTTTGTTAAAATCCCTAGCTACAATACATGCAGCCTCAGGGTATATGGTTTCCAGTTTGCATAAATTCCAGTGATGTTCCTTGAGGGCTGTTGTAGTATCGGTTTGAGGGGGGATATACACGTCTGTGACAATAACCAGGAATTCTCTTGGGAGATAATACGGTCGGCATTTGATTATGAGGAATTCTAGATCAGGTGAACAAATGGACTTGAGTTCCTGTATGTTGTTACAATTACACCATGAGTCGTTAATCATGAAACATACACCCCTGCCCTTCTTCTCGGAGAGATGTTTATTTCTGTCGGCGTAGCGCACAAAGTATCCCGTTGTAGTGACTCCGACAGCATATCCCAAAAGAGCCATGTTACTGTGAAACAGAGTAAGTAATAATCCGTGATGTCTCACTGGAAAGCAACCTTAGCCCTAATTTCGTCTACCTTGTTATCTAGAGACTGGACATTAGCAAGTGATATACTCGGAAGCAGTGGCTGGTGTGCGCATCTCCGAAGTCTCACCAGAAGGCCGCTCCGTCTTCCAGACATTTGTAGAACCTATGCCAAGGTGCATTGAAGTTGTTCTGGCACCCAATTCCCCATTAAGGCACTTTATGTTGATGTTTCCTTTATTTTGGCACTTACCTGTATCATAATCTTAGTATGAGGACACTTCAATCAACTTTCAACATTTTTATTTTCAAAATTAGCAATTTCAGAGACCTCTATTCGTCCACAGTTGCGCAATATTACCAATATAACAAATGTGCTGAAGAAATATCACAAAATAAGTGCAGCAATACAATAGCCTATCATATCTTTGGGAATACTGGGGAAAGAATGTGGATGGTTCCTTACCGTGGGTATATAGAGCATAGGGGGGAAACGGATTCAGCAGAAAGAAATCTAATCTGTGCAGTATGGCTTTCTCTATTAAGGTCTCAATGCTCTCACATTTATGTTGGTGTGTCTTGGCTTTGGCAATTGTAAAACATTTGTTTTATATATATATATATATATATATATATATATATATATATATATATATATATATATATACAGTATTTCACAAAAGTAAGTGGAGAAACGTATGTGGGAAATCATGTAACATCTAATGTTATTTCCGTCTAATGGTATTTCCATCTAATGTTATGTCCATCTAATGGTATTTCCATCTAATGTTATGTCTATCTAATGTTATTTCCATCTAATGTTATTTCCATGGAATGCCACTTTTGTTTCAATAAACCAAAATGATGAAAAACAGTTGCTGAACATTATTAAAACAAGATACATTATGTTACATGCTACTTTCAAGTCAGGTTTAAAGTCATATGGGAGACTGTCTGATTTCTAAATGGCACCATATTCCCTATATAGTGCACTACTTTTGAGCAGTAGTGCACTATACCAGGAATAGGATGCCATTTGGGATTCATTCAACATCAGTCTCTCTTTGTTTCTAATTTCAGCTAGATTCTCCTTGTCCTTCTCATTCTCCTTCTCCTTCTCCTCCTTGTCCTTCTTATTCTCCTCTCCTTGTCCTTCTCATTCTCATTCTACTCCTTGTCCTTCTCCTTCTCCTTCTCCTTCTCCTTCTTCTCCTTGTCCTTCTCATTCTCATTCTCCTTCTCCTTCTCCTTCTTCTCCTTGTCCTCCTTCTCCTTCTCCTTCTCCTTCTCCTTCTCCTTCTCCTTCTCCTTCTCCTTCTCCTTCTCCTTCTTCTCCTTCTCCTTCTTCTTCTTCTCCTTCTTCTCCTTCTCCTTCTCCTTCTTCTTCTAACTCCTACTAGGTCCATCATTTCATTGGTGTATTATACAGCCCCCTTCTTTTTAAATTAAAAGTCACAATCTGCCTGTCAAGCAATTGCTAGTGCAGTTTGTCTCTGCCTTGTGGCAATAACGTTGTGGACTGAATATTTTAAGTCAACATGCAACCCCTTTTCTACCCCGTAGGTGCTTCTGTGTGATTAAATGACAATCTACTGCCAATATCACTTTGCAATAATTAAACTGCAGCAAGAACCTGGAGAGACAAAACACGTAGGGCTGTGTCCCAAATGGCACCATATACCCTGATTAGTGCACTACATTTGTGTGGGGCCCATAGGTTCTCTGGTCAAAAGTAGTGCACTATATAGGGAATGGGATACCATTTGGGATACATAGAGCAGCTACTCCAGACAAAGAAAAACAACGTAGTGAAAAGACCAAGTCTCAAGGGGGTATTAGCGTTTCCTGATCAACAGTCATGTAGCCTGTGGAGTGAGGAAGACTAGGATATGGGAGGAAGGCTTGCCAAAACAATGACTTATTGAATCTTCACATACAATTGAAATCAAATCAAGTTGTATTTGTCACATGCGCCGAATACAACAGGTTTAGACCTTACAGTGAAATGCTTACTTAACCAACAATGCAGTTTAAAGAAAATACCCCCAAAAAAGTAAGAGATAAGAATAACAAATAATTAAAGAGCAGCAGAAAATAAATAACAATAGTGGGGCTATATACCGGAGGTACCGGTACAGAGTCAATGTGGAGGCTATATACAGGGGGTACCGGTACAGAGGCTATATACAGGGGGTACCGGTACTGAGTCAATGTGCGGGGGCACTGGTGTCAACGTAATTGAGGTAATATGTTCATGTAGGTAGTGTTATTAAAGTGACTATGCATTGATAATAACAGAGAGTAGCAGCAGCGTAGAAGAGAGGGGGGATGCAAACAGCCTGAGTAGCCATTTGATTAGCTGTTCAGGAGACTTATGGCTTGGGGGCAGAAGCCGTTTAGAAGCCACTTGGACCTAGACTTGGCGCTCCGGTACCACTTGCCGTGCGATAGCAGAGAACAGTCTATGACTAGGGTGGCTGGAGTTTTTGACAATTTTTAGGGCCTTCCTCTGACACCGCCTATGGGTGGAACCTAAACTAATTTGATTAATTCCCATGCTTTTAAAATAAGGGTTCTATTCCGAAATAGTATAGATACCTTTCACTCTCGGTTCTGTTTCTGTTCTTCTAAAAATGTAGTTATTTTCCGGGTTTTCTGTTCAGTTCCCTGAACCAGTTCCCATCCCTGGTTGAAACATCCTTTAACCTAAGTCCTTTTGCTATCAGGAAACAAGGAAGGAACATCCTTTAGCCTAAGTCCTTTTGCTATCAGGAAACCAGGAAGGAACATTCTTTAGCCTAAGTCCCTTTGCTATCAGGAAACCAGGAAGGAACATTCTTTAGCCTAAGTCCTTTTGCTATCAGGAAACCAGGAAGGAACATTCTTTAGCCTAAGTCCCTTTACTATCAGGAAACCAGGAAGGAACATCCTTTAGCCTAAGTCCTTTTGCTATCAGGAAACCAGGAAGGAACATTATTTAGCCTAAGTCCTTTTGCTATCAGGAAACCAGGAAGGAACATTCTTTAGCCTAAGTCCCTTTACTATCAGGAAACCAGGAAGGAACATCCTTCAGCCTAAGTCCTTTCGCTATCAGGAAACCAGGAAGTGTATTATTTAGCCTAAGTCCTTTTGCTATCAGGAAACCAGGAAGTGTATTCTTTAGCCTAAGTCCTTTTGCTATCAGGAAACCAGGAAGTGTATTCTTTAGCCTAAGTCCCCTTGCTATCTGGAAACCAGGAAGTGTATTCTGAACATTTTCGTGACTGTTTAGTATTCCATCCATTGCATTCTGTTTCAAGTCACTCATACCATGGTTTAACACTACTCACAATACTGAATGGATCAAACAGCTGATGTAGGCCTACTAAACTCAGCAACAAAAGAAAAGTCCCTTTTTCAGGACTCTGACTTTCAAAGATAATTCGTAAAAATCAAAATAACTTCAGAAATCTTCATTGTAAAGGGTTTAAAAACTGTTTCCCATGCTTGTTCAATGAACCATAAACAATTAATGAACATCCACCTTTGGAACGGTCGTTAAGACACTAACAGCTTACAGACGGTAGGCAATTAAGGTCACAGTTATGAAAACTTAGGACACTAAAGAGGCCATTCTACTGACTCTGAAAAACACCAACAGAAAAATACCCAGGGTCCCTGCTCATCACCGTGAACGTGCTTAACATGCTGATCAGACCGGACACATCGCATGCGCGAGCGCTACAAAATAAATGTAGAAAGCTTTGTTATTCAATTATTGCACCCACACTGCTCGCACGTGCCAACGAGTGTCTACATTGCCAAGGGATAGAAGTCATTCCTATTTCTGACGTAGATCTCGCAGCAAGTCCTGCCTCTCCCATCTCCTCATTGGTTTATAGAAGCAGGTACCCACATGCCATCTCCTCATTGGTTTTACCCACGTGGGTGATTGAAAGACAAACTGTTTTGCCGGTTGTCGTGGTAATACTATGAAAGTGTAGATGCCAATCACCATATAAGTTCAAAGGTGAAAAACCCTGGAAGGAGGAGAGATGACTAGAAACGATTCGGTTGACCGTTTCATGTGTGGATTAATTGTCGGAGTAGAGGACCTTGTGCATGTCAGGTAAAATGACAACTCAATGTTTATATCCCAGGACAAATTAGATAGCAACAGCAAGCAGCAACCCGGATCTCAATCCCAAAGAGCAAGTCTAGGACCTGTTGGATCGGAGGGTGAGGGCGAGGGCCATTCCTCACAGAAATGTCAGGGAACTTGCAGGTGCCTTGGTGGAAGAGTGGGGTAACATCTCACAGTAAGAACTGACAAATCTGGTGCAGTCCATGAGGAGGAGATGCACTGCAATACTTAATGCAGCTGGTGACCAGATACTGACTGTTACTTTTGATTTTGACACCCTCCTTTGTTCAGGGACACATTATTCTATTTCTGTAAGTCACATGTCTGTGGAACTTGTTCAGTTTTTGACTCAGTTGTTGAATCTTGTTACGTTTATACAAATATTTACACATGTTAAGGTAGCTGAAAATAAATGCGGTTGACTGTGAGAGGACGTTTAAGTTGTCGAAATTCAAAGTTGTCTCGGACTTATGTTAATCATCCTACTACCATCTTTGTTTTCTTTTGTTTATCTTCTCCAGTTTCCACTGAAGAATGGGCAGAAGAACATACAGTACTACCCACACCCTCCTGGATGCCCACTCACACCTTCAGTCCTCCGTTTGAATGGAAACAGTATCCATGGCAACGAGTGTTCTGCTTCGCTACTCTTGAATCCAATGCCTCAAGTTATAACTGAAGTTTAGTTTCAAAGAAAACTATTATGTTGTTTAATATAATGCAACAATCTGTTTGATTCAGTAGTTGTACTTATTCTTACCCACCTGTCTTTGACTGTCTTGAACAACTTGTTTTTCTACGTGGTAAAGTTTAACGTACCACTTTATTTGACATGGTTAGTATGACATGGATATGACCGTGTAATAAACTTGAAATAAGATCAGATATATATTTATGACCACCCATGTCAAAATGACATATTCTTATTAGGATAGCTGCTGTCATTCTGTCTTTCAAGTGTCTCAGACTTGCTATCATTGAAAACAAGCGATAGATGATCTCGCTACACAGCGATATTTTCTTTCACTTTATTCTGGGAACTAAATTTATGAATATGTAGCATGATCTATTTTTCTGTCTGTCTGCATTGAACAATTACACATACAAGTAAGGACATTGATCAATTTAATTCATTGTCCAATTCTGTAAGGTCATATTCACTTTTATGTGGTCTAAAAACATTGGATGTTGTCATGCCCTGATCTGTTTCACCTGTCTTTGTGATTGTCTACACCCTCCTCCAGGTGTCACCCATCTTCCCCATTATCCCCTGTGTATTCATACCTGTGTTCTGTTTGTTTGTTGCCAGTTCATTTTGTTCCTCAAACCTACCAGCGTTTTTACGCTTGCTCCTGCCTTGTCTATATTCCTGTTTTCTAATTTTCCAGATTTTGTCCTTTCTACCTGCCTTGACCCTGAGCCAGTACATTTGCCTCACTATTCTGGATTACAGAGCTCTGCCTGACCCTGAGCCTGCCTGCTGTCGGTACATTTGCCCCTCTACTCTGGATTAGCGACCTGTGCCTGACCCTGAGCCTGCCTGCTGTCGGTACATTTGCCCCACTACTCTGGATTGGCGACCTCTGCCTGACCCTGAGTCTACCTTTGACTGCCCGCGTTCGTATTAATAAACTTTTGTTACTTCGAATTTGTCTGCACCTGGGCATTACCTTCAAACGTGATAGATTTGTATTGATATGGTATAAACATGCTGAATAAATGGCTATTATCTTATTTAGTAGGAAATAATGTTCATTTGAAGAGAAGATTTTCTGTCCCTCTTATGCATGTCCATGTTGCAGGTGTTATGCTCATGAAACTAGGACAGTTGGTTCAAATATCATGAAATACCAATGGATTCCATCCGAAATGTCAAAATATAGCTATGGCACTCAAGTGTATAGCGAATGTGTGGTGTTGAATTAAGTTGCTAAGGCCTTTTGACCTATTCCTAATTGATAGACGAGGTGCAATACTGGGTTACTCCCAGCAGCCTATAAACATACAGAAGATTTCTAGATCTATATCAGCGGTCTACAACCTTTTCTAGTGGAGATACTTTAAAAAATGAAATACGTTGCGAGCTATACATTTTTATCTATCTTTCAAAATAGTCTCCTCTTCTCCTCTCCCCTGCAACTGTTCCCCCATGTCCTTGGTGTGCAAGAGAAAGTAGTGCACTATGGTTTCTGTCAATATAACTGGTAAAATAATAGACAACTCTAGGGCCTCTTGAGTGGCACGGCGGTTCAAGGCACTGCGTCGCAGTGTTGTGGCATCACTACAGCCTGGGGTTTGATCCCAGTGATCGGGAGTCCCATAGGGCAGTGCACAATTGGCGGGGGGTTGTTGTTTCCTCCAACACATTAGTACAGCTGGCTTACGGTTTAAGCGAGCCGCTGTTAAGAAGCGGCTTAGCAGGTCATGTTTCGGAGGAAGCATGGCTCGACCTTTACCTTTACAGCAATGAGACAAGATAATAAACACGAAATTGGAGCGAAAAGTGGAGGGGGTGAAATTTAAATATTCTGTTTTATATTTTCCCAAATGATGTTTCCACAGTTTTAATTCAATTCTCCTAGTTTTAGATTTGTGTTGTTTTTGCTCCGAACATTTAAATTGTTCATAGAGAAACAACGGAAATGGATGTTCTGAGTCCATGTCAATGGTAAAATCACATCAAAAGACAACATTTTTCGGTCTGGAGGAAAATGAACAAATACATTTTTTTGCGTAACTTTAGTTGTACATCTAGCGAGTGAGGAATGTCCTGCCTAAAGTTCCGGTCCAGCGATGCTTCTGTACTGCTGCTGCTCATTTCATGGCAAAGTTTGCCAGTAAAAAATTATGATACATTTCTGCCAGGTAAGCCAACTTTGCCATTAAAATTGATTGATGTTATTGAAATGTATTTATTGAGGTTTTGGGGAAAGTATTTCAGTCATCTCACAAGATGGTTATCACATCAACTGTCTACATATGGAGTGATAGACAAACACGCGCACCACACAGACTGACAGGGGCAATATTTCTGGAAATTAATTGGCAGATATTGTGTTAGGTTTGGCTTTTGAAGCCAATAGTGGCTAAACAGGGGTGGGATATTGTCAATGTTCTGTTGATTAGATAGTAGCTGAGAGCTTGCGGTGTCAGATACTTGTGAGATTTGTTTTGACAGTTTGCGATGGAACACATCAAATATTGTATGTCCTTTCGGAATTGTTTGGCGAGCTACTCATAGATGGGCTGGCAGCTACTGGTAGCTGGCGATCGACCTGACATAGACCCCTGGTCAATATGATATGTTTAGCTATGTCTGCTTTCTAGTGGCTGCAAGAGTTACTGAGACTGTCTTAAAATGTGAATGTACAAATTGGGGTATCCTTTTTTCAAGGACTTTTCCTTATATTAATAGGACATCTTGGCAAGGGAACCCAATGGCTTTTAAAAGAATTGAATAAAAAGCATGTTGTGATATTACCTAACGCCTACTGACCTTTTATCCCGGGTATCAGGTACAAGGTACAAATCTGTCATTCTGCCCCTGAACTGGCAGTTAAATCAAATCAAATCAAATCAAATTGTATTTGTCACATACACATGGTTAGCAGATGTTAATGCGAGTGTAGCGAAATGCTTGTGCTTCTAGTTCCGACCATGCAGTAATAACCAACAAGTAATCTAACTAACAATTCCAAAACTACTGTCTTATACACAGTGTAAGGGGATAAAGAATATGTACATAAGGATATATGAATGAGTGATGGTACAAAGCAGCATAGGCAGGATACAGTAGATGGTATCGAGTACAGTATATACATGAGGTGAGTATGTAAACAAAGTGGCATAGTTAAAGTGGCAAGTGATACATGTTTTACATAAGGATGCAGTCGATGATATAGAGTACAGTATATACGTATGCATATGAGATGAATAATGTAGGGTAAGTAACATTATATAAGGTAGCATTGTTTAAAGTGGCTAGTGATATATTTACATCATTTCCCATCAATTCCCATTATTAAAGTGGCTGGAGTTGAGTCAGTGTCAGTGTCAGTGTGTTGGCAGCAGCCACTCAATGTTAGTGGTGGCTGTTTAACAGTCTGATGGCCTTGAGATAGAAGCTGTTTTTCAGTCTCTCGGTCCCAGCTTTGATGCACCTGTACTGACCTCGCCTTCTGGATGATAGCGGGGTGAACAGGCAGTGGCTCGGGTGGTTGATGTCCTTGATGATCTTTATGGCCTTCCTGTAACATCGGGTGGTGTAGGTGTCCTGGAGAGCAGGTAGTTTGCCCCCGGTGATGCGTTGTGCAGACCTCACTACCCTCTGGAGAGCCTTACGGTTGTGGGCGGAGCAGTTGCCGTACCAGGCGGGGATACAGCCCGCCAGGATGCTCTCGATTGTGCATCTGTAGAAGTTTGTGAGTGCTTTTGGTGACAAACCGAATTTCTTCAGCCTCCTGAGGTTGAAGAGGCGCTGCTGCGCCTTCTTCACGATGCTGTCTGTGTGAGTGGACCAATTCAGTTTGTCTGTGATGTGTATGCCGAGGAACTTAAAACTTGCTACCCTCTCCACTACTGTTCCATCGATGTGGATAGGGGGGTGTTCCCTCTGCTGTTTCCTGAAGTCCACAATCATCTCCTTAGTTTTGTTGACGTTGAGTGTGAGGTTTTTTTCCTGACACCACACTCCGAGGGCCCTCACCTCCTCCCTGTAGGCCGTCTCGTCGTTGTTGGTAATCAAGCCTACCACTGTTGTGTCGTCCGCAAACTTGATGATTGAGTTGGAGGCGTGCGTGGCCACGCAGTCGTGGGTGAACAGGGAGTACAGGAGAGGGCTCAGAACGCACCCTTGTGGGGCCCCAGTGTTGAGGATCAGCGGGGTGGAGATGTTGTTGCCTACCCTCACCACCTGGGGGCGGCCCGTCAGGAAGTCCAGTACCCAGTTGCACAGGGCGGGGTCGAGACCCAGGGTCTCGAGCTTGATGACGAGCTTGGAGGGTACTATGGTGTTGAATGCCGAGCTGTAGTCGATGAACAGCATTCTCACATAGGTATTCCTCTTGTCCAGATGGGTTAGGGCAGTGTGCAGTGTTGTTGAGATTGCATCGTCTGTGGACCTATTTGGGCGGTAAGCAAATTGGAGTGGGTCTAGGGTGTCGGGTAGGGTGGAGGTGATATGGTCCTTGACTAGTCTCTCAAAGCACTTCATGATGACGGAAGTGAGTGCTACGGGGCGGTAGTCGTTTAGCTCAGTTACCTTAGCTTTCTTGGGAACAGGAACAATGGTGGCCCTCTTGAAGCATGAGGGCCACCATTGTTCCTAGGCCGTCATTGAAAATATGAATGTGTTCTTAACTGAATTGCCTAGTTAAATATGTACAGTATGTGTCTTAAGTCCAGCTCAAATACAACAGCAGATATGAAACAAGACGAGATCAAACTAGATGAAGAAAAAAAAAGACAGACATGCAAGTAGAAACCGTTTCCACGGTAACGCTTTACAACAACGTGATTAAACTTTTCAGCAAAGTTTCCACTTGTTGCAGCAAACGAGTGTCATGAAATACATGCACCAGAAACAGGGCACACATTGTGACTTGTCGGATAAATATCTGCATGTTATAGGGCCAGTTCTAGTCTTTTGGGGGACCTATTGTATGTATTTAACTTTTATTTAACTAGGCAAGTCAGTTAAGAACACATTTTTATTTACAATGACGGCCTACACCAGCCAAACCCTAACCCGGACGACGCTGGGCCAGTTGCGTTCCGACCTATGGTACTCGCAATCACAGCCGGTTGTGATACAGCCCAGGATCAAACCGGTGTCTGTAGTAACACCTCTAGCGCTGAGATGCAGTGCCTTAGACCTCTGCGCCACTCGGGAGCCCTAAGCGAGACTTGGTAGTGGGGGGGGGGTCCTAGTCTCGCGTTGCCATACCTCCAAAATCACATTGTAGTCGCCACTCCCTTAGAGGTCTGGAGAATTGCAAAAACGGTTTGTTCTAAAACTCCTTATTAGAGTGTGACATCGCGTCTCGTCTCATGCATCTGAACTGGGCTTTATGGAATGGACAATAATATGATGATTAGTGTTAATCTTAACATCCTTCTGCGAACTAGAGAGACGTTGGTCCAAATCATTTACTTGTTTCACATCATATCAGCTATAATGATGGAGGCCTACGCAAGATCCCAGCGTACAGAAGACGGAGTAACCGTATGTCTCAGTAAACCCATGAGAGCAGACGCCTGTGAAGCAAGCAGTAACCATATGTCTGTAAACACATGAGAGCAGCGGCCTGTGAAGCAAGCAGTAACCATATGTCTGTAAACCCATGAGAGCAGACGCCTGTGAAGCAAGCAGTAACCATATGTCTGTAAACCCATGAGAGCAGACGCCTGTGAAGCAAGCAGTAACCATATGTCTGTAAACACATGAGAGCAGCGGCATGTGAAGCAAGCAGTAACCATATGTCTGTAAACACATGAGAGCAGCAGCCTGTGAAGCAAAACAGCTTTCATTTTCATTATTTTTATTTTGAAGCAAGTCAATTCTCCATTTGAATAGCAGCATGAAGCATTGTTCTTGTCTGTCCATTCAGACAGTGTAAAGTTCACAAAGCAACACTGACGTTTAACCAACCAATCACATAGAAGTTAAATCAACAGAGCTGCTTCGGTCTCTTTGCAGTCCTCCTCTAAGAGGTCGGGTTCATTAAAACAGATATACTTCAGTTGTATGCTTAGCTGACTTTGAGCCAACAATGTATCAGTCCAAAAAAAGGCCCATTTCTGAATCTGATTCACCCACAGCGAGTCCTCACTCAAAGTCCAATTAACAAGTTGAAATGCATCATACAGGGCATTTGGAAATTATTCAGACCCTTTGACTTTTTCCGTATTTTGTTATGTTACATTCTTATTTTAAAATGGAATAAAAAATTTAAAAAATCCTCATCAATGTACACACCATAAACAATAAACTTGAAAACAGGTTTTTATTTATTTTTGCAAATGTATTAGAAATAAAAAAAACAGAAATTACTTATTCAGACCCTTTGCTATGAAACTCGAAAATTGATCTCAGGCACATCATCACATGTTTCCATTGATCATCCTTGAGATGTGTCTACATCTTGATTGGAGTCCACCTGTTTTAAATTCCATTGATTGGACATGATTTGGAAAGGGACACAACTGTCTATATAAGGTCCCACAGTTGAAAGTGCATGTCAGAGCAATAACCAAGCCATGAGGTGGGAGGAATTGTCCTTAGAGCTCCGAGACAGTATAGTGTCAACAAACAGATCTGGGGAAGGGTACCAAAACATTTCTGCAGCATTGAAGGTCCCCCAAGAGCACCGTGGCCTCCATCATTCTTAAAAGAAAGAAGTTTGGAACCACCAAGACTCTTCCTAGAGCTGGCCGCCCGGCCAAACTGAGCATTCGGGGGAGAAGGGCCTTGGTCAGGTAGGTAGGTGATGGTCACTCTGACAGATCTCCAGATTTCCTCTGTGGAGATGGGAGAACCTTCCAGAAGAACAACCATCTTTGCAGCACTATTGTGTGAATATAGATGAGAAAAATACAATTTAATCCATTTAGGAATAAAACTATACTGTAAAAAGTAAAGTAGTCTGAATACTTTCCGAATGATCATAACTGTAGATCATAAAATAACAAACATTAGGCTTACAACAAAATACTAAAAACATTTTCAGTATATTTCAACATTTTCAAAACAATTATGAAGATGTATTCTAAAGCTTTATTTTCATTTATATCACTTAATGTTTATTATTATGTGAAATAACAATGTTTAAGCATAGATTGTATATTTTGCAAAGATGGATTCAATCATTCCCTTTCACGATTTGCCTGTACGTTCACACCTTGCTTAACAAATCAAACATGATCATGACAAATGTTCTACAGCTGCACCATCGAGAGCATCCTGACCGGTTGCATCACCGTCTGGTATGGCAACTGCTCGGCATGTGACCGACCGTAAGGTGCTACAGAGGGTAGTGCGTTCGGCCCAGTACATCACTAGGGCCAAGCTTCCTGTCATCCAGGACCTATACACCTGGTGGTATCATGGGAATTCCTAAAACTATCAAAGATTCCATTCACCCAAGTCATAACCTGTTCGCTCTGGCAAGCGGTACCGAAGCACCAAGTCTAGGACCAAAAGGCTGCTTTAACAGCTTCTACCCCCAAGTCACACTTGCTGAACAATTAATCAAATGAGCACCCAGACTATTTACATTGTTTTTACACTGCTGCTGCTTGCTGTTTATTATCTATGCAGAGTAATTTTACAAATTACCTCGACTAACCTGTACCCCCTCACATTGACTGGGTACAGCTACCCCCTGTATATAGCCTCCACATTGACTCTGTACCGGCACCCCCTGTATATAGCCTCCACATTGACTCACTAACGGCACCCCCTGTATATAGCCTCAAAATTGACTCTGTACTGGTACCCCCTGTATATAGCCTCCACATTAACTCTGTACTGATACCCCCTGTATATAGCCTCCACATTGACTCTGTACCGGTAACCCCTGTATATAGCCTCCACATTGACTCTTTACCGGTACCCCCTGTATATAGCCTCCACATTGACTCTGTACTGATACCCCCTGTATATAGCCTCCACATTGACTCTGTACTGATACCCCCTGTATATAGGCTCCACATTGACTCTGTACCGGTACCCCCTGTATATAGGCTCCACATTGACTCTGTACTGGTTCCCCCTGTATATAGCCTCCACATTGACTCTGTACTGGTACCTCCTGTACCAGTACCCCAATAGAACATCTATCTCATGTCGATGATCTTCACATTTCAGTTTGAACCCGAGAGCATTTTGTTAGAGACAAAACTTTAAAATATTCTGCCCCACATCTAAGATTAAATATGCATTTATTTTTGTCCTGGCCTCAACAAAACAACTCACAAGATTGTCATTAATTTCCAACAGGTGCAGTCCCTAACGTCCGCCCATCTCTGACAGTGCAGAACTTTGTTTATATCTTTACGGGCCCCTGGGCCGACCGACATAGTAAAACAACACTTAATTAATCAGAAAAGTGATTATGTTATGTTATGATACAATTAAGCACACTTTAATTGATGTAGGAGACTTGTAGTCAGCATGATTCATAGCTCTTTTGCTGCTAGCACTTGGAGAATGTTGGAAGTTAGGTACAGGAGCAGCTTACAGAGTGGCTGGGTGGCTCTGCTTTAGCTTCTTTGTACGTGTCCCAAAATGGTACCCTATTCTCTATATAGTGCACTACTTTTCACCAGAGTCCTTTGAACCCTAGTCAAAAGTAGTGCACTACAAAGGGAATAGGGTCCCATTTGGGACTAAACCCTCTACGGGTTAGCCATTCAGATCAAAATGCCCTGAGGGTAGTGGCATGTAGTGACGTGTACAGCTGGACTCTGTGGGTCACTGAGGTGTGACCAAAGCTTTGTGGCTTTGGTGGAGGTTCCTTGGACATGAAAAAGGGGACAGTGAGAGTGTACAACAGTGGCCATAGACACACGCAGGTACAAAGACATAAAACAAAGCTAGCGAAAATAATGTGTAGTGCACGTCATACATACTATAATGTGCCTCACCGACGACAAGATTGTAGGTGTGTTGAAGCTAGAATCCTTAATTGAAACAATATACCCTGTTTTGGTTAAAAAGTTGAGGAATAGACCTGGAGAAATGTAGCCACTTCCTACCTTTGTAGGAAGTGCTTTGGATGCACGGATTGTCCATCTATCTATGATATCAAAATATCTCAGGAATGAGAACCTTTCACACTGACCTGAGAGTATAGTTTTTTTTTTGAATTTTTACCCCTTTTTCTCCCCAATTTCGTGGTATCCAATTGTTGTAGTAGCTACTATCTTGTCTCATCGCTACAACTCCTGTACGGGCTCGGGAGAGACGAAGGTTGAAAGTCATGCGTCCTCCGATACACAACCCAACCAAGCCGCACTGCTTCTTAACACAGCACGCATCCAACCCGGAAGCCAGCCGCACCAATGCGCCGGAGGAAACACCGTGCACCTGGCCACCTTGGTTAGCGCACACTGTGCCCAGCCCGCCACAGGAGTCGCTGGTGCGCGATGAGACACCCCTACCGACCAAGCCCTCCCTAACCCGGGCGACGCTAGGCCAATTGTGCGTCGCCCCACGGACCTCCCGGTCGCGGCCGGTTACGACAGTGCCTGGGCGCGAACCCAGGAACTCTGATGGCACAGCTGGCGCTGCAGTACAGCGCCCTTAACCACTGCGCCACCCGGGAGGCTAATGAGTATAGTTTTAACCATGTTTTGAGGCTCTACAGTTGTTTAAATTGGCATTGTTTACAAACATTGGAGTAAAACAAGGCTACATTTTGGATTCTGATGGGGTATGACAGTTGAGCTAATGAATAATGAAGCATTTCTAATTTATCTTCTTCAAGAATCAATGGGTCTATTTAATTTGAAAGTCCCAAAAAAATGGATGTAGTAACTACGGAGTATAGCTTTAAGGCTTTCTACATTCTGTCCACAACCTCTATTACCGAATGTTAGAAATTCTATTTACACATTTTCACCAGCATAACCTTCACCATCATAACATCTTACCTGGTTTGAATCCTCTGTTTAGGAAATAAACAACATGTTTTGACCATGGAAATATTTATATCTTAAAAAAAAAAAATAATTGTTAAGCTTTATGGCATAATGCACGTTGCACAGTATGTTTATTTCCCAGAGTCCTTTTTCCAAAAACACAATTTTATTCAGCAAACTATTTATTTAAGATTCTTCATCTGAGGAAGCAAAAGTTGGGTCTCGACGAAAGCTGCTGTAATGATTCAGCAAGTTACCTTGGGGCATTTCTTCTTTACTTGGTAAGAATGATGCACTTTTCACACATAGAGTATAACCACCTGAACCCCTCTAGGCATTACATTTAGATGTCAGGTTGCAGAGCTCCACTCAAGCAGAATGCATTATATAATTCAACAGGATCAGAATAGGCTATAGGAAAATTGCTTGGCATCTGGTCTCGGCCATAGTAGTGCCCATAGGAACGTAACCTCGAGCTAAGCAGTGTATCTACCTGGAAGCTAGCCTTGTGAGTATGGCTGCGTAAGCACTACACTAACCCAAAAGAATGCGGGTATTATTTATTTGGGAACTAAAACTGATTTCCCTCTGTTTGTCTGGGGTCGACACCAGGGGTGGAGAGGAGGTCACCCAGAGCTGCCTGTCCTCCACTGACCTGTCTGGGGTCGACACCAGGGGTGGAGAGGAGGTCACCCAGAGCTGCCTGTCCTCCACTGACCTGTCTGGGGTCGACACCAGGGGTGGAGAGGAGGTCACCCAGAGCTGCCTGTCCTCCACTGACCTGTCTGGGGTCGACACCAGGGGTGGAGAGGAGGTCACCCAGAACTGCCTGTCCTCCACTGACCACTGATACTTCTCCTCCAATCCAATGTTACCTGTTTAGTGGGAAACACATCATTAGGATTTTGTCTTCAACGTAGCAATGTAAAATTATATACTTGTCTTTCATTTTTGAAGAAAATATGCAATGAACACCAGACTCAAATTCTGGGGAAGTGCAAACACACCAACAACTTACAGGGATTCAGTAAAACAATTCAGGTTTAAACTAGATATGCTGAACATGAACACCACGGGTCTATACCGCATCCTTATCTCTCAGGTATCCTTCTCCCTCTGGAGTCGAAGCCTGGGATAGGGGGTCTACTAATCTAACATATGGAATTGTTTTAAGATGGTCATACCAAGGATCATTTAGCTATTGGCTTATGAATTTTAGGACCTCTTTAGGTATCAAACAAAATAAAAAAAATAATACTTGATGGAACATTCAATTTGGTCTTATTGCCGTTAGCCCATAGAGACGCATCAAATAACAGATTCAAACATAGAAAATCAGATCAAAGATACATTTTTTTAAAGTTTCTGACCTATATAGTATGTTTGGGGTGGCAGGTAGCCTAGTGGTTAGAGCGTTGGACTAGTAACCGAAAGGTTGCAAGATTAAATCCCCCGAGCTGACAAGGTACAAATCTGTTGTTCTGTCCCTGAACAAGGCAGTTAACCCACTGTTCCCCCGTAGGCCGTCATTGAAAATGAGAATTTGTTCTTAATTAACTGACTTTCCTAGTTAAATGAAGGTAAAAAAAAATATCTGAGAGATGATGAAATTAATGTATTTTTTAATAAAGTACATATTTAAACCTTTTGTTTTGGTCACTAAACTACTTCCATATATATATATATATATATATATATATATAAGACTGAATAATAATATATAATACTGAATATATATATATATATATATATACACTGAACAAAAATAAACGCAACATGTAAAGTGTCGGTCCCATGTTTCATGAACTGAAATAAAAGATCCCATAAATGTTCCAGATGTAAAAAAAACTCCAAAATCTCAAATGTTTTGCTTACATCCCTGTTAGTGAGCATTTTTCCATTGCCAAGATAATCCATCCACCTGACAGGTGTGGCACATCAAGAAGCTGATTAAACAGCATGATCATTACAATAAAAGTCAGCTCTAAAATGCGCAGTTTTGTCACACAACACAATGCCACAGATGTCTCAAGTTTTGAGGGAGCATACAATTGGCATGCTGACTGCAGGAATGTCAACCAGAGTTGTCAGATAATTGAATGTTAATTTCTCTGCCATAAGCCGTCATTTTAAAGAATTTGGCAGTACTTCAAACTGGCGTCCAACCGTAGAACACGTGTAACCACGTCAGCCCAGGACCTCCACATCCGGCTTCTTCACCTGTGGGATCATCAGAGACCAGCCATCCGGACATCTGATGAAACTGAGGAGTATTCACTGTATGTGTGTGGGGAAAAACTCATTCCGATTGACTGGGCCTGGCTCCCCAGTGGGTGCACCCCTACCCAGTCATGTGAAATTCATAGATTAGGCCCTCATTTATTTTTTTAAATTGACATATTTCCTTATATGGACTGTAAGTTAGTCAAATTGTTGAAATTGTTCCATGCTGCATTTATATTTTTTGCTCAGTATAGTTCAATTCATTTTTTACAACTGGTACCAGGATACGTTCAGATGAGTCTTGTGAGGCTTGTGGGCATCCTAGAGGAAAATAACTGACATGAACATCTTGAGAGTCTCACTTTTGATGCTACAGACATAAGTTGGCAAATCGGCGGTACCGACTACAGACGAGTACAGTGACGCTTTCTGGGGGTTGTTGAGAAAAATGCGTTTGTGAGAGTCGTCTTTCCATAGAGGAGTCATAATAGTGTGTAGGCCAAACTGTTCCCGACACTACAGACATTTTCGTGAGAAGACCGATTTTCAGGATGTCTCATGGTCTGACAAACACCGCTGTAGTTCTGATGCCTTTCACCGCAGATGCGGAAGGCTGGCATTCGCAATTGTTTATTTATCTTTAATTTTTATTCATTTTTATTATGCGGACATTGACTCTAGGGGGTTTAATGAACACCATGGGTCTCTCTCTCCCTCATCCTTATCTCTCAGGTGTCCTTAAAGAAACTCATGAATGCTAGGTGCTGTAATTAGATAGAATTTGTTGGATTTCTGACAGGTTTTAAGCCAAATCCCACCGGGAACGTTTCAGCTTTACTTTTCCTCCACTGTTTCCAAGACGATTAGATGGGCAAGTCATTTCTGGCATAAAGGTGACTTTCACCAAGGTTGTTTCATCAAGTCAGCCCTAACTTTTTTCCTAGAAGTATAATTCGATTCCACCATCCATAACAAATTACTGTATGAGTACGATAATAGCAGTTTTTAGGTATACATTCTCAGTATAAGTGCATTAATAAGTGCTTTTATCTAGATTCTACTTGTCATTCTTATGAAGAAAATAAACATAAAAAAAAGCTATGACGAGAGAGAGAGAGAGAGGGAACACTGTCACAGTTTCAGGTGGAGAATGGAAGGATCTAGATCTTGTGCTAGACTGCTAATAACACTATACCAACCAGTACATCTCCTACACTAACAGAAAGGTAGATACAGTATATGGTGGATGTTACTGAGAGATGTTTAACATCATAACATGACATGGATTGATGTGGGGTCCTCTTTAGGCCCCTTATTTTGGGGAGAGCAAACTTGGTATGTGTATGCCTCCAGAGGTTAACTATCTATTTATTTATGCTATCTTTCATGAGGCAATAGCAAAAAAGAATGTGACAGCAGTAAATGACCAGTCCTCTCCCCATCTCATAGAATAAGTCTCTCTGAGTGATCGGTGTAACTGAAATGCCAGGATTTTGACAGCTAGAAGAAATGATCTCTCACATACAATATTGTGAGTACGAATCAGACAGAATGTATGTGTATTTCTATACAATTACAGCCTAGGACATCTGCACATCAAATAATGTTTAAATTCATGTGTATACTCCGGGATTCATCGAATAACATTGAAGAGTTTACCACATAAGTCACCGACTTTATTAATATGTGCATCGACGACGTCGTCCCCACAGTGACCGTACGTACATATCCCAACCAGAAGCCATGGATTACAGGCAACATCCGCACTGAGCTAAAGGCTAGAGCTGTCACTTTCAAGGAATGGGACACTAATCTGGACACTTATAAGAAATCTTTCTACGACTTCTGAAGAGCCATCAAACAGTCAAAACGCACACACAGACACGCTCTAACACACTTCTGTTTTTTAGTTGTATTGTTTGTATATTGTTGTATTAATCATTTGTGTGACTGTCCTTGTAGCACTGTTTCGTTATTTGTCATATTTTTTTAATATATTTTTTTGTGGACCCCAGGAAGAATTGCTGCTGCCTCCGCAAAACCTAACAGGGATCTAAATAAACAAATAAACAAATAAACAAATAAAACGTCAATGCAGGACTAAGATCGAACCCTACTACGCTGGCTCTGACGCCTGTCAGATGTGGCAGGGCTTTTGCAAACTCTCACAGAACACAAAGGGAAACCTAGCCGCGAGCTGCCCAGGGACGCTGATGAGATGTTCGATAATTATGTGCCTTAGACTACCACGCAAAGGCACTATGTATGTATTTTCCCTGGTTGACACAGACATGCTCAGGAAAGTGACACTATCACATCTTAAGCCTTCTTACCTGCCTTCTCGATTCTATCCCCACCACCTTCTTCAAAACAGTTTTTAATTGCATATCTATTGTTAATCACTTCCTGTTCACAGGCACTTTCCACACTGGACTAAAAACTGCAATGGTGAAACCCCTTCTGAAGAAAAGTAATCTAGATTCATCAGCTCTTAGCAATTTTTTGGCCGAGTTCAAACCTTCCAACTTTAAGCGAAATTCTGTAGATATTGCTGTTCAAACAGCTAAATTATTTCTTAAGTGTTTAAAAAAAAAAATCCAATCTGGTTTCCGTGCCCACCACAGCACAGAGATAGCCTTAAAGTGGTAAATTATCTTAGAGCCAACACGGACTCCAAACATCTCTCTGTCCTTGTATTTAATGCTGACACTGTCGACCATGATGTCCTTCTGAACAGACTGGAGAGGTGGGATGGTCTCTCCGGTCCAGTCTTGAATTAGTTTAGGACCCAGTGGTCCAGTCAATACTTCTTTTGTCACCCTTGATGAACATAACTCTGTCTGATACAGTGTGTTCAGTATAATAACCTGTCTGATACTGTGTGTTCAGTATAATGACCTGTCTGATACTGTGTGTTCAGTATAATGAACTGTCTGATACAGTGTGTTCAGTATAATGACCTGTCTGGTACTGTGTGTTCAGGATAATGACCTGTCTGATACTGTGTGTTCAGCATGTACAGTATAAGGACCTGTCTAATACTGTGTGTTCAGTATAATGACCTGTCTGATACTGTGTGTTCAGTATGTACAGTATAAGGACCTGTCTGGTACTGTGTGTTCAGGATAATGACCTTTCTGATACTGTGCGTTCAGTATGTTCAGTATAAGGACCTGTCTGGTACTCTGTGTTCAGTATGCACACGCTCCAGCAGGTATATCTCTCTAGTCACCCCCAAAACCAATTCTTTCTTTGGCCGCCTCTCCTTCCAGTTCTCTGCTGCCAATGACTGGAAAGAACTACAAAAATCTCTGAAACTGGAAACACTTATCTCCCTCACTAGCTTTAAGCACCAACTGTCAGAGCAGCTCACAGATTACTGCACCTGTACATAGCCCACCTATAATTTAGCCCAAACAACTACCTCTTTCCCTACTGTATTTTATTTATTTATTTTGCTCCTTTGCACCCCATTATTTTTATTTCTACTTTGCACATTCTCCCATTGCAAATCTACCATTCCAGTGTTTTACTTGCTATATTGTATCTACTTTGCCACCATGGCCTTTTTGCCTTTACCTCCCTTATCTCACCTCATTTGCTCACATCGTATATAGACTTGTTTATACTGTATTATTGACTGTATGTTTGTTTTACTCCATGTGTAACTCTGTGTCGTTGTATGTGTCGAACTGCTTTGCTTTATCTTGGCCAGGTCGCAAATGTAAATGAGACCTTGTTCTCAACTTGTATGCTACTGTGTGTTCAGTATGTTCAGCACAATGACCTGTCTGGTACTGTGTGTTCAGTATAAGGACCTGTCTGGTACTGTGTGTTCAGTATGCACAGGATAATGACCTGTCTGGTACTATGTGTTCAGTATGTTCAGCACAATGACCTGTCTGGTACTGTGTGTTCAACACAATGACCTGTCTGATACTGTGTGTTCAGTATGTACAGGATAAGGACCTGTCTGGTACTGTGTGTTCAGTATGTTCAGCATAATGACCTGTCTGGTACTATGTGTTCAGTATGTTCAGCACAATGACCTGTCTGGTACTGTGTGTTCAGTATGTTCAGTATAATGACCTGTCTGGTACTGTGTGTTCAGTATGTTCAGTTAAGGACCTGTCTGGTACTGTGTATTTAGTACGTTCGGTATAAGGACCTGTCTGGTACTGTGTGTTCAGTATAAGGACCTGCCAGATACTGTGTGTTCAGTATGTTCAGTATAATGACCTGTCTGGTACTGTGTGTTCAGTATAATGACCTGTCTGGTACTGTGTGTTCATTATAATGACCTGTCTGGTACTGTGTGTTCAGTATAATGACCTGTCTGGTACTGTGTGTTCATTATAATGACCTGTCTGGTACTGTGTGTTCAGTATAATGACCTGTCTGGTACTGTGTGTTCAGTATGTACACTATAAGGACCTGTCTGGTACTGTGTGTTCAGTATGTACAGGATAAGGACCTGTCTGGTACTGTGTGTTCAGTATGTACAGGATAAGGACCTGTCTGGTACTGTGTGTTCAGTATAAGGACCTGTCTGGTACTGTGTGTTCAGTATGTTCAGTATAAGGACCTGTCTGGTACTGTGTGTTCAGTATGCACAGGATAATGACCTGTCTGGTACTATGTGTTCAGTATGTTCAGCACAATGACCTGTCTGGTACTGTGTGTTCAGCACAATGACCTGTCTGATACTGTGTGTTCAGTATGTACAGGATAAGGACCTGTCTGGTACTGTGTGTTCAGTATGTTCAGCATAATGACCTGTCTGGTACTATGTGTTCAGTATGTTCAGCACAATGACCTGTCTGGTACTGTGTGTTCAGTATGTACAGGATAAGGACCTGTCTGGTACTGTGTGTTCAGTATGTACAGGATAAGGACCTGTCTGGTACTGTGTGTTCAGTATGTACAGGATAAGGACCTGTCTGGTACTGTGTGTTCAGTATGTACAGGATAAGGACCTGTCGGGTACTGTGCGTTCAGTATACGGACCTGCCTGGTACTGTGTGTTCAGCACCATGACCTGCCTGGTACTGTGTGTTCAGCAAAATGACCTGTCTGGTACTATGTGTTCAGTAAAATGACCTGTCTGGTACTGTGTGTTCAGTTTGTACATGATAAGGACCTGTCTGGTACTGTGTGTTCAGTTTGTACACTATAAGGACCTGTCTGGTACTGTGTGTTTAGTATAATGAACTGCCTGGTACTGTGTGTTCAGTATAAGGACCTGTCTGGTACTGTGTGTTCAGTATGCACAGGATAATGACCTGTCTGGTACCGTGTGTTCAGAATAAGGACCTGTCTGGTACTGTGTGTTCAGTATGCACAGGATAATGACCTGTCTGGTACTATGTGTTCAGTATGTTCAGCACAATGACCTGTCTGGTACTGTGTGTTCAGCACAATGACCTGTCTGATACTGTGTGTTCAGTATGTACAGGATAAGGACCTGTCTGGTACTGTGTGTTCAGTATGTTCAGCATAATGACCTGTCTGGTACTATGTGTTCAGTATGTTCAGCACAATGACCTGTCTGGTACTGTGTGTTCAGTATGTTCAGTATAATGACCTGTCTGGTACTGTGTGTTCAGTATGTTCAGTTAAGGACCTGTCTGGTACTGTGCATTTAGTACGTTCGGTATAAGGACCTGTCTGGTACTGTGTGTTCAGTATAATGACCTGCCTGATACTGTGTGTTCAGTATGTTCAGTATAATGACCTGTCTGGTACTGTGTGTTCAGTATAATGACCTGTCTGATACTGTGTGTTCAGTATAATGACCTGTCTGGTACTGTGTGTTCATTATAATGACCTGTCTGGTACTGTGTGTTCAGTATAATGACCTGTCTGGTACTGTGTGTTCAGTATGTACAGGATAAGGACCTGTCTGGCACTGTGTGTTCAGTATGTACAGGATAAGGACCTGTCTGAAACTGTGTGTTCAGCACAATGACCTGTCTGGTTTGTGTTCAGTAAAATGACCTGTCTGGTACTGTGTGTTCAGTTTGTACAGGATAAGGACCTGTCTGGTACTGTGTGTTCAGTTTGTACACTATAAGGACCTGTCTGGTACTGTGTGTTTAGTATAATGAACTGCCTGGTACTGTGTGTTCAGTATAAGGACCTGCCTGATACTGTGTGTTCAGTATGTTCAGTATAATGACCTGTCTGGTACTGTGTGTTCAGTATAATGACCTGTCTGATACTGTGTGTTCAGCATAAGGACCTGTCTGGTACTGTGTGTTCAGCATAAGGACCCGTCTCTTACTGTGTGTTCAGCATAAGGACCTGTCTGGTACTGTGTGTTCAGCATAAGGACCTGTCTGGTACTCTGTGTTCAGTATAAGGACCCGTCTGGTTCTGTGTGTTCAGTTTGTGCAGCATAAGCACTCAAGCCACAACTACATGATGATTGAGTGTTTCTATTGTTCTCCTGCAACTGCTTTTAGTTTAATCAGACAACATAAGCACCATCAAAATGTTTTTTTCAGATCATTTTCCAGGCGATAAACTACTGATGTTTGTCAAGACTTGATGAACAAACACCACAATAATTTATTTCCTCCAACACAAAGTGCTGACGGTAGTCTATAAGTTACAGCATATGTCATTCCCAGTGTGTCAGTGTCTTGTAATTCATAGCCTACTTAGCGTTATTATTTTTTCATCTTTAAAGGGCCAATCACACAGTTGAAACAGCGTAAGAAAGTGGCCTGAACACTAGTTTTAGCTAAAAACCTGAGGGATTGTCCTGGATCAATGTAACCACTCTCAAATTCATAGACATGGTTATGGATGCAATGACTGACCATCCATGATATTAACATTTTAGTTTAACCATTCTATGAGGCTGTACAATGTTTGTTTACATTTACAATGTTTACAGACATTGGAGTATAACAAGCTTATACTTGGGGTTGAACTAAAATCATGAGACATTTACAAAATATATTCTTCGATGGGTATATATAATTCATTTATAAGTCCAAAAATTTATGTAACAACTACAGATTGGGGCAGAAGGTAGCCTAGCGGTTAGAGCGTTGGGCCCGTAACAAAAAAAGTTGCTGGATCGAATCCCCCTAGCTGACAAGGTAAAAATCTGTCGTTCTAGGCAGTTAACCCACTGTTCCTAGGCCGTCATTGTAAATAAGAATTTGTTCTTAACTGACTTGCTTAGGTGAAAAAAATAATTGTATTACATATGAGTTATTACGTAATTTGCCAAGGATTGTGAGTAGTTATGTAAATTAGAAGGCTGTACGGTTCCGGGAGGCTCTAGAATGTTCTGAAACAGAACTCTATTAGTCCAGAAGTCCATCACTGTTAGAAGAACTAATGCCAATAATCATCCTAAATGCACCCTATTTCCTATACAGTACACTACTTTTGACCAGGGCCCATACGGCTCTGGTCAAAAGTAGTCCCCTACTGTATATCGGGAATAGCGTGCCATTTTGGACGCTAGCCATGGTGTTATCAGTAGACATTTTACCGTCACGTTTCCTAAAAAAGTGTATTTTGACTCCTAGAAATATCTATGTATTTATGAAAGTCGGTTTGTTGTGACGCATATGTATGCCATGTAGAATTGTCCCTTATTGAGAAACTTTGGTCACGTACAACAGTTTAAATAACAAGATAAAGATGTACTTTTGATTATCGTGTTTATTGAAGGTTTCAATCAAGTCTTGCTGACTCCATGTCTGTACTAATTGTAAACATAATTAAAAAAGTGGTGATCAAGCAAAGAGCGATTAACAAGCCGTGGTTTGCTAAATTAAATGTTGGACAATATAGCGGTCCCAACATATTCGATTAAGAACATATAATTGTGTTAGGGACAGGCGGAGCTTCCATTCTAACGACGATATAATTACACATTCTAAGTTACCTTCTTTTGTTGATTCACACATTAAGCAGCTAAAATGGATACTCGAAGCCAAGGTAAAGACTATTTATAAGAAAAACATTAAGCAGTCAACCTGGAGATGTGTAAAAAATAAAATTAAAAGTAAACGTGTGAGAAGAAAGTGAAGAGTGGAATCTTTCATCAGTGCAGCAGATGTGCCTCTGTAAGTACAGTGATCACTGTAAGTATGGTGATCACTGTAAGTATGGTGATCACTGTAAGTATGGTGATCACTGTACGTATGGTGATCACTGTAAGTACGGTGATCGCTGTAAGTTCGGTGATCACTGTAAGTACGGTGATCACTGTAAGTAGGGTGATCGCTGTAAGTACGGTGATCACTGTAAGTAGGGTGATCACTGTAAGTACGGTGATCACTGTAAGTACGGCGATCACTGTAAGTACGGTGATCACTGTAAGTACGGTGATCACTCCTTGCTTTTTAAAGTGCTTGATTGACCTCTTCTTTGATACTAGGCCTTCCATTAATGTATTTGATGTCTACCAGTACTTGTGGGCCCCTCTTCTGTGTGTGTGTGTGTGTGTGTGTGTGTGTGTGTGTGTGTGTGTGTGTGTGTGTGTGAGATAGGCTACATCCCAAAAGGCACCCTATTCCCTAGATAGTGCATTACTGTTAACCAGAGCCTGAAGAGCCCTGGTCAACAGCAGTGTACTACATTTTAAGGGTGACTTTTAGGACGCGGTTATAATCTGCGCCAGAGGTCAGTGTGTTTCACATGTTGCCTCTAGTCAGTACTTAAGTGGATCTGTCCAAGAAAATGGCTTTTATTACACATGACTTCTAAAAGCTGTCATCGATACATATTCATCAACTCACATTAGCTCACTCATTGACAAGGTTGGACAACAGCAAGTAAAGAGGCTGACACTCACTTTGTGCCAGATTGTCCACACTTGACACCCAACTCACTGATTGATGAGGAATATTAGGGCCGGCAGGAAAAAGCAAAGTGGAAGATGAATGAGTTTAATGCTGCAGCTCTCGTCACTTCTAAAGAACCACATCTCTTTATTAATATGTTGTTTGGCCCTCCGACTATCCATCTCTATTTCTGTTATACAAGTAAGATTGGATCTGTCATTTCAGTTATTTATCCACATTCATCTCTCGGCTCTCCTGTGTGCGCTCTATTGGCGTATGTAGAATGGGCTTGGTATCAGGTATCGTCTCTCCATCCTTGGCTGGACTGGTAAGAAATGTTTTCTACAGCTGCATATTTTTTTGCCTAAAACGACGTACCCAAATCTAGGCTGCGTCTTATTTTATTTTTGTTACGGTTCGATGCTTTGATTTCAAAACAGACAAACTCACATGTATTGCACGCTATTTAAATGTAATACATTGTATGACTAGATAATAAGTAGCTGTCGTCTTCTGAAATGGTGTCTTTGTTGATTACCCATCTTAAGATATTCATTGTTTTTCAGTTGATTATAGGCTAGACACTAAGATATTCAGAGTTATTCAGCGTTTCGTCACTCTGTCTAGACAACAAGGAACAGTGTGTTCAGACCATTGATGAGGATGAATAGGAATCAGTACATTATATGTGTCCCCTCATCTATCCCTTAAACGGCAATAAAAAAAAACAGTCAAGGCCAAAGGTCAAGTGTTGAAAGACATGAAAAGCGTCCAAAATAGCATCATATTCCCTGCACTACGTAGGGAACAGGGGTAGCATTCGGGACGGAAGCCATGTTTTTCAAATCACTGCGATTCTGCTGTCAGGGGACATAACACAATTATGCTAATTTATTTGAAAGTGCTTTGCCTCTGATTAGTACTCTAGAAATTCATGAGAATGTTATAATTTAGTTCATATCAAAATTAAATGTTTTACACTGAATAGCCCTGCCTTGTGTTACAAGAGCCATGTCTGACACTCTTCCATCAGTGTCATCAATTACCAGGTGTCTACCTCCATGTTGAAATTATTCTGGAATATCCATATGTCTTTTCAGGACCTTTAATGTCAGGATTGCTAAATGAGTACCCAGAAAGGAAAGTGTATAGCCTGGTTGCCTGTCTTTATAGCTAACATTCCACTCCTTGTACTCCATGTCATTGTGCCAAAGCTGTGGCATAATGACACAAAATACAAGAAGTGGAATGCTGGAATATGACACCGAGTACAAGAAGTGGAATGCTGGCATATGATACCGAGTACAGGAAGTGGATTGCTGGCTGAAAAGACTGGCATCAAGGCTATACACCGTATTGATGCAGATCTAAATTTACGACACCATCTTGTAAATCAACAGGGTTCTTTCAATTTACAGTAGTTCTATCTCTTTTGCTGTAATTTCCCAGGGATCGCAAAGAATGATCCTGTCAGGCATTTTCGCTGTCACTGCCCTACTGATTATGCCAAGGTAGAACCATATTAAGAAGGTTAAGTGTTCAGATCATTATAAGGGTCAGACCCTATTGATGGACCTGTTTGTTGGGGATTTGTTGCCTGTCCATTCTACTTCAGATTCATTATTTTTCAGGGCAAGACAAAGTTTTACAAGATAGTTTTCAGTGGAGTTAAATTATGCATTTTGGTATAGCCTCCCGAATTATTACATTTGTTATCAATAATTGTACCTACGTTCAAGGATTTGATCAAACTCAACAACAGTATAATACATTATCTGGTTATATACTGATATGTAGTGGTAGGTTACTGTTCTATCAGGTTATATACTGATGTACAGGGCTCAGTTAATGTTCTATCAGGTTATATACTGATATGTAGTGGTAGGTTACTGTTCTATCAGGTTATATACTGATGTACAGGGCTCAGTTACTGTTCTATCAGGTTATATACTGATATGTAGTGGTAGGTTACTGTTCTATCAGGTTATATACTGATATGTAGTGGTAGGTTACTGTTCTATCAGGTTGTATACTGATGTACAGGGCTCAGTTACTGTTCTATCAGGTTATATACTGATATGTAGTGGTAGGTTACTGTTCTATCAGGTTATATACTGATATGTAGTGGTAGGTTACTGTTCTATCAGGTTATATACTGATATGTAGTGGTAGGTTACTGTTCTATCAGGTTATCTACTGATGTACAGGGCTCAGTTACTGTTCTATCAGGTTATATACTGATGTACAGGGCTCAGTTACTGTTCTATCAGGTTATATACTGATATGTAGTGGTAGGTTACTGTTCTATCAGGTTATATACCGATGTACGGGGCTCAGTTACTGTTCTATCAGGTTATATACTGATATGTAGTGGTAGGTTACTGTTCTATCAGGTTATATACTGATGTACTGGGCTCGGTTACTGTTCTATCAGGTTAAATACTGATGTGTAGTGGTTGGTTACTGTTCTATCAGGTTATATACTGATGTACAGGGATGTATAGAAAGAAAGTACAGAAATTAGAGGACAATCTCAACAATTTAAATATAATATATATTTTTTATAGTTAAAGGGTCTTCTTGTACCATCTATTATTAGTGTAAATATCATGCGCTTCTATTTTCAGATGTTTGAGACATTCATTTGTGTGACTAGAGTTTGACTGGTGCCTCTATTCCAATAACCTGTATAGGTGCTGTAAATGTCTGTGTTTGTCTTATGCCTGAAAAGGACATGTTAATCACCCTCCAGGTAAACAGCGAGAGAATGGAGAGAGAAGTGGATGTCGTGTTCTGGTATAAATCCCTGATCAGTGAGGCTACAGTTTATCACAAGCACAAATCTTTTCTCTTGTCTTTTTTTGTTTTTGTTTTACTCGATCCATTCGCTGATACGAAAAAAAAATTCAATCAAGCTCAGCTTACCAACATAAAAAAAGGGGATTTTTCACTGCGTAGGCTGTAGTGGTGGAGGTTCATGTTTGCTTAACAGACTTCAATAGCCCTACAGACCACGAAGGGATGGTCTTTTGTTTCACAGCATTCAAGGTGCCCCCTCACCATTATTCCTGTGAGTCATTTATTTAGAGAAAGTTATTTTCTTGTAACAGTAATTTAAATTAAAGTTACATCCACGTACATGGGCATTGCATTGTTTTGTTGGGTGAATGGATCATGTTAGTTATTCGTAATTGTATTGTCATATTTACACAATTAGTCCATATGTATAAAACCTACCTTCTGTGTTCCGTGCTATAGAATCCAATAACATTTTCTAGAATCTAGAAATGTAATTTGAAACCCCTAGATTAATTAAGACAAGGTATTCGGTGGATGTTAATAACATGCTGTGTTGTCAGCAGCATGGCTTCAGTCAACAGACAGGTGTCCAATAACGCTTTCATTAACTGTAATGGACAGAGAGAGAGAGGCCTGTAATTTCTACCACATACTAGGAGCTGTTTGTTTTGGCATTGCAGATTACCTGCACCTGATGGCTCAAATAATGAATAATGATGATAAAATAATCTTATGCATGAGACCATATTATGCTTTAGTTAAACCAACCACACACACACAGCAAACCTTAGAACATTTAGGATCCACAAGGGTTTAGTCAAATACACAATATACTACAGTATATAAGTATTCCAATTCAAGTAGTCAAATAAAATTATTTAAAAAACATATTTCTTGGTGAGTTTTGCTCATTGTTCCGGGTTGATGGCAGATATACACCTGAAAAAAGAAGCCTTTAAATGAAATAAAGATTTTTAGTTCTTAAAAACAGTTGTATAAAACTACAATATTGCGCCATGAAAAAGAGTGCCAACATGTGGTGGTCTCCAATAGAGTTGCAACTGTCACAGTCTGTTAGAGAACTGATAATGACCAGCAGGAGAACTGTCACTGTCTGTTAGAGGACTGATAATGACCAGCAGAAGAACTGTCCCAGAGTCTGTTAGAGGACTGATAATGACCAGCAGGAGAAGTGTCCCAGAGTCTGTTAGAGGACTGATAATGACCAGCAAGAGAACTGTCCCAAACTGTTAGAGGACTGATAATGACCAGCAGGAGAACTGTCACTGTCTGTTAGAGGACTGATAATGACCAGCAGGAGAACTGTCACTGTCTGTTAGAGGACTGATAATGACCAGCAGGAGAACTGTCCCAGAGTCTGTTAGAGGACTGATAATGACCAGCAGGAGAACTGTCACTGTCTGTTAGAGGACTGATAATGACCAGCAGGATAACTATCCCAGAGTCTGTTAGAGGATTGATAATGACCAGCAGGAGAACTATCCCAGAGTCTGTTAGAGGACTGATAATGACCAGTAGGAGAACTGTCCCCGAGTCTGTTAGAGGACTGATAATGACCAGCAGGAGAACTGTCCCAGAGTCTGTTAGAGGATTGATAATGACCAGCAGGAGAACTATCCCAGAGTCTGTTAGAGGACTGATAATGACAAGTAGGAGAACTGTCCCAGAGTCTGTTAGAGGACTGATAATGACTAGCAGGAGAACTGTCCCAGAGTCTGTTAGAGGACTGATAATGACCAGCAGGAGAACTGTCCCAGAGTCTGTTAGAGGACTGATAATGACCAGCAGGAGAACTGTCCCAGAGTCTGTTAGAGGACTGATAATGACCAGCAGGAGAACTGTCACTGTCTGTTAGAGGACTGATAATGACCAGCAGGAGAACTGTCCCAGAGTCTGTTAGAGGACTGATAATGACCAGCAGGAGAACTTTCCCAGAGTCTGTTAGAGGACTGATAATGACCAGCAGGAGAACTGTCCCAGAGTCTGTTAGAGGACTGATAATGACCAGCAGGAGAACTGTCCCAGAGTCTGTTAGAGGACTGATCATGACCAGCAGGAGAACTGTCCCAGAGTCTGTTAGAGGACTGATAATGACCAGCAGGAGAATTGTCCCAGAGTCTGTTAGAGGACTGATAATGACTAGCAGGAGAAGTGTCCCAGAGTCAGTTAGAGGACTGATAATGACCAGCAGGAGAACTGTCCCACAGTCTGTTAGAGGACTGATAATGACCAGCAGGAGAACTGTCACAGAGTCTGTTAGAGGACTGATAATGACCAGCAGGAGAACTGTCCCAGAGTCTGTTAGAGGACTGATAATGACCAGCAAGAGAAGTGTCCCAGAGTCTGTTAGAGGACTGGTAATGACCAGCAAGAGAACTGTCCCAGAGTCTGTTAGAGGACTGATAATGACCAGCAGGAGAACTGGCACAGTCTGTTAGAGGACTGATAATGACCTGCAGGAGAACTGTCCCAGAGTCTGTTAGAGGACTGATAATGACCAGCAGGAGAACTGTCACTGTCTGTTAGAGGACTGATAATGACCAGCAGGAGAACTGTCCCAGAGTCTGTTAGAGGACTGATAATGACCAGCAGGAGAGCTTTCACAGTCTGCTGTGACAGCTGTCCCCACTTGCTTCAAGATGTCCATCATTGTTCCTGTACCCAATAAAGCAAAGGTAACTGAACTAAATAACTACCACCAACCTAGAACTCATCAAGTCATGCTTTGAGAGGCTAGTTAAGGATAATATCACCTCCACCGACACCCTAGACCAGGCCTGGGCAATTCCAGTCCTCGGGAGCCTGACACCTACAGCACCTGATGTCACAGGAAGGCCAAAAAAGATCAATAAGGACAACAACCACTCAAGCCATGGCCTATTCACCCCTCTATCATCCAGAAGGCGAGGTCAGTACAGGTACATCAAAGCAGGGGCGGAGAGAGAGAAAAACAGCTTCTATCTCAAGTCCATTAGAATGTTAAATAGCCATCACTAGCCAGCTACCACCCAGTTACTCGACCCTGCACTTTAGAGGCTGCTACCTTACATCTTGTCGCCTAACCCACTGGCTCCAGGTCATCTACAAGTCTCTGCTAGGTAAAGCCCCGCCTTATCTCAGCTCACTGGTCACCATAGCAGCACCAACCCGTAGCTCCAGCAGATATATTTCACTAGTCACCCCCAAAGTCAATTCCTCCTTTAGCCGCCTTTCGTTCCAGTTCTCTACTGCCAACGAACTGCAACAATCACTGAAGCTGGAGACTCATATCTCCCTCACTAGCTTTAAGCACCAGCTGTCAGAGCAGCTCACAGACCACTGCACCTGTAATGTACATAGCCCATCCAACTACCTCATCCCCATACTGTATTTATTTATTTATCTTGCTTCTTTGCACCCCAGTATCTCTACTTGCACGTTTATCTTCTGCACATCAATCACTCCAGTGTTTAATTGGTATATTGTAATTACTTCACCACCATGGCCTATTTATTGCCTTACCTCCCTTATCTTACCTCATTTGCACACACTGTATATAGATTTTTTCTACTGTATTATTGACTGTATGTTTGTTTATTCCATTGTTGTATGTGTCAAACTGCTTTGCTTAATTCTTGGCCAGGTCGCAGCTGTAAATGAGAATTTGTTCTCAATTAGCCTACCTGGTTAAATAAAGGTGTTCTCAACTATCCTACCTGGTTAAATAAAGGTGTTCTCAACTAGCCTACCTGGTTAAATAAAGGTGTTCTCAATTAGCCTACCTGGTTAAATAAAGGTGTTCTCAACTAGCCTACCTGGTTAAATAAAGGTGTTCTCAACTAGCCTACCTGGTTAAATAAAGGTGTTCTCAACTAGCCTACCTGGTTAAATAAAGGTGTTCTCAACTAGCCTACCTGGTTAAATAAAGGTGTTCTCAACTAGCCTACCTGGTTAAATAAAGGTGTTCTCAACTAGCCTACCTGGTTAAATAAAGGTGTTCTCAACTAGCCTACCTGGTTAAATAAAGGTGTTCTCAACTAGCCTACCTGGTTAAATAAAGGTGTTCTCAACTAGCCTACCTGGTTAAATAAAGGTGTTCTCAATTAGCCTACCTGGTTAAATAAAGGTGAAATAAAATTAAAATACAAATACATAGACATGGAATCGCTGGTCACTTTAATAATGGAACACTAGTCAGTCACTTTAATAATGGAACACTAGTCAGTCACTTTAATAATGGAACACTAGTCAGTCACTTTAATAATGGAACACTAGTCAGTCACTTTAATAATGGAACACTAGTCAGTCACTTTAATAATGGAACACTAGTCAGTCACTTTAATAATGGAACACTAGTCAGTCACTTTAATAATGGAACACTAGTCAGTCACTTTAATAATGGAACACTAGTCAGTCACTTTAATAATGGAACACTAGTCAGTCACTTTAATAATGGAACATTAGTCAGTCACTTTAATAATGGAACACTAGTCAGTCACTTTAATAATGGAACACTAGTCAGTCACTTTAATAATGGAACACTAGTCAGTCACTTTAATAATGGAACACTAGTCAGTCACTTTAATAATGGAACACTAGTCAGTCACTTTAATAATGGAACACTAGTCAGTCACTTTAATAATGGAACACTAGTCAGTCACTTTAATAATGGAACACTAGTTAGTCACTTTAATAATGGAACACTAGTTCATCACTTTAATAATGGAACACTAGTTAGTCACTTTAATAATGGAACACTAGTTAGTCATTTTAATAATGGAACACTAGTTCATCACTTTAATAATGGAACACTATTTCATCACTTTAATAATGGAACACTAGTCAGTCACTTTAATAATGGAACACTCGTCAGTCACTTTAATAATGGAATACTAGTTAGTCACTTTAATAATGGAACACTAGTTCATCACTTTAATAATGGAACACTTGTTAGTCACTTTAATAATGGAACACTAGTTAGTCACTTTAATAATGGAGCACTAGTCAGTCACTTTAATAATGGAACACTAGTCAGTCACTTTAATAATGGAACACTAGTTCATCACTTTAATAATGGAACACTAGTTCATCACTTTAAAAATGGAACACTAGTTAGTCACTTTAATAATGGAACACTTGTTAGTCACTTTAATAATGGAACACTATTTCCTCACTTTAATAATGGAACACTAGTCAGTCACTTTAATAATGGAACACTAGTCATTCACTTTAATAATGGAATACTAGTTAGTCACTTTAATAATGGAACACTAGTTCATCACTTTAAAAATGGAACACTAGTCAGTCACTTTAATAATGGAACACTAGTCAGTCACTTTAATAATGGAACACTAGTCAGTCACTTTAATAATGGAACACTAGTCAGTCACTTTAATAATGGAACACTAGTTAGTCACTTTAATAATGGAACACTAGTCAGTCACTTTAATAATGGAACACTAGTCAGTCACTTTAATAATGGAATACTAGTTAGTCACTTTAATAATGGAACACTAGTTCATCACTTTAATAATGGGGCACTAGTCAGTCACTTTAATAATGGAACACTAGTCAGTCACTTTTCATAATGGAACACTAGTCAGTCACTTTAATAATGGAACACTAGTCAGTCACTTTAATAATGGAACACTAGTTAGTCACTTTAATAATGGAACACTAGTTAGTCACTTTAATAATGGAACACTAGTTAGTCACTTTTATAATGGAACACTAGTTAGTCACTTTTATAATGGAACACTAGTTAGTCACTTTAATAATGGAGCACTAGTCAGTCACTTTAATAATGTTAACATATTGCTTTACTTATTTCATATGTGTATACTGTATTGCATTCTACTGTATTTTTGTCAATACCACTCTGACATTGCTCGTCCTGATTTTTATATATTTCTTAATCCCATTGGTTTACTTTTAACCCTTCTGCTGTGTTCACTTCGAATTGGATCGATTTACAAGTTTTCTCACTGAAAAATGTAGTTCATTGATTCTGAACACACAAAATACATTTGGATGATTTTCATAACATTTCGGGTGTTTTACTTGACTCTTGTACAGCTGTGGTGTTCCCGGTCAAAAATGACCTGTCATTAGAAATTAATGAGTGAGACTGCAATTAGTGTTTAAAATTGAGTTCAGAACATGCCCATTCATCAGATGGACACACTTTCCCTCCAAGACCCCCACATGCACGTGTGCTTGAGCACACACACACACACACACACACACACACACACACACACACACACACACACACACACACACACACACACCTCACTCCCCTTCTTGGCTTCCATGGCAACCCCCAAGGGAACCTTTCCCCAATAGAATATTTCCCCCACGGGAACCCCACAGCTGTTGGCATTCTCACAAACAATCACAACATTATTTCATTCCATATGTGTTATTTCATCATTTTGATGTCTTCACTTTTATTCTACAATGTATTCTGGCTGCAATTTCTGAGGCTGGTAACTCTAATAAACGTATCCTCTACAGCTGAGGAAACTCTGGGTCTTTCTTTCCTGTGGTAGTCCTCATGAAAAGCAATTTCATCATAGCGCTTGATGGTTTTTGTGTCCGCTCTTGAGGAAAAGTTCATATTTTCCAGATTTAAAGGACCTTCTTGTCTTAAAGTAATGATGGACTGTATTTTCTCTTTGCTCATTTGAGCTGGTCTTGCCATAATATGGAGTTGGTCTTTTACCAAGTAGGGCTATCTTCTGTATATATCACCCCTACCTTGTCACAACACAACAGTCAGAATAATGATTGTCCATGTGGAAAGGGTTCTGATGTGAGTTGATGTGGAGGACAGGAATTTATAGAGGTTCTTTCAACCTGCCTTCCTGAAAACAACTAAAGAGTTTAGGGGCAGACTGGGGTCTCCAACCCCTGGCAAGGCCACTGATTGGCTGACCGAGTCAGCTGACTCTGTTCTCTGGCAACCTGGTCCATAACACATAACCTCAGCTGTTAGATGTCATCAAGTTTGTCTCTAAGTCCCAGGAACAGATAGAGAGTTTTAGAGAGGGTTCTGGGTAATACTCATGGGCAACAGTAAAGGTCTTCGACACACTATGATATTGAATGTGTGCCCCAGACATATTTCCAGCGAAGAATTATGGTTAGTCACTAGCAGAACAATCTCCATGACATTAACTTGAGGTGCACTTTTGTCTGTCTCCCTATCAGTATGAATCAATGTTTAACAGGCATTTATAACCACCTTTAATGCTTTTATAATGACATAGTGGAGCAATCGCTGAGCTAAAGTTCCTGGTAGAAGAGGAAGTAAAGCTTTAAATTGAATCAATGTCATAACACTTGAAAACATGTTTACAGCCATATTGATTCTTTGTGTGGAATGGAACTCTAAAAACACAATTTAACACTGAGGTAAGGCAGACGACCATATGAACAGGAACAACTCTGGCTGGCAGTCTAGCTTATTATGACAGCATGTTTTGATGTTGAGAAAAGTACAAAATCCTGCAGGGCTTGCACTATGACGCTGGAAGCTTCATGAATTTGAGTAGGAGCTAGCAGACCAAATCTAATACCTTCCACTCTGTATCATAAACCTTTGTCTTTCGTGCAGATTTACCCATCTAACAATCATTACATTTTAATGCGACAACTCCCATAGGGAATGAATGTGCTGTGGTGGTTCAGTGTATTTTGTGTTTCTTGTCTAATAAAGTGATACGAGAAGATTATCACTTCCGGGCAAAAGGATGTAGCCCTGAGTAAAGTAAAAATCTAAATGCAGCATTAACATTAGCCTGGGGGCTTTGCAAGACTTTCTGACTTCCCCTATAGTTTTAAAATGAAACATTTCCCTGGAACAAAAAATCAAATTGGTTTCACTCCGTAGTTCTCATTTGCATTGCTAAACCCTCACACACGTACTTGGAAGGAAGTCACACACATCCACACCGTTTCTTCTTTGTCTGACTGGAATAAAGAAGAGGAGTTCAAACACAACTGTGCAAATATACTCATTTATTTATTTATATATATATATATTTCTGTCTGTTGTTCAGATTGTGTTTTCAACAATAGTTCCTAATACTGTTGATATGGGGCTTTTTTTAAAGACCTATTAAAGTGTTTCTACGGCTGTTAGAGCTGGACTGGAACAAAAGCCGACCAACACACCCTGCAGTTCCATCACCATCCCCGACCTAGAAGAAAAGTGGTACTGATGAGGGTAGGTAGGTGTTATGTAAAAATAAACTTCTTTCTTTCAACTAAATGTCCCTATTCAAAATACGGACATGCTTTGAACTTTGTCTCGTCATTGAACTCAACCGTGTGGCTAGTCATTAGAGAACAGCAAGCAAGAGTTGAGACGCCATTTATTTACACAGTCTAGTGAGAAAACAATTATTTTGATTTCACTTTTCCTAGCAATGTTCCGCAATGTGTTTTTTTTTTGTTGATGTGTGGACCACGGGAAGATTAGCTGTCATCATGGCATCAGCTAATGGAGCTCAGAAGAAAGACATTGATGTCTCTTCGCTCAACTTTTTGTTCTTCGTATAACACACTTTCCCACTTTCTGTTTTGATTGTAAGTCTTCCACACAATAACATTTAGTACAAACTCCAAAGCCAATCCAAGTCCTTGAGAGTTTTCCCATGCCTGAAGCATGCCTCCTGACTAGTCTCATGTTGACATTATCATTAAAAGCCTGCAAGGTTGACTCTGTTTGGCCAAAGGGCTAAATCCTATATTGTCCCTACTTACAACGGAAATTAAATATGTAAATACATCAGCACGCAAATGATTGGCTTGATAATATTCTCATTGGGGGGGGGGGGGGGGGGATTGGCTCCCAACCACGTGGTTGTTTTGGACTCTAGACTGTGTGTTTACTCAGTCATTCCACTCAATATTCCACTCAATATTCCATCTAGCATACAGTATGTATGATTTCACTAGTGTGAGACGTGCATGTTATTCAAATAGTCCGATATCTATGGAAAAAAACGAAGAGAAAACGCAACTGCTTAGAGTATTTCAAAATGGTTTCCTAAAGCACCTCAAATCAATTCCAGAATATATTTATCTGTCAAAGATAAAATCATGTAGTGTATTTGCAATCATTCATTTTCTACGTGTAGGCTATATGTGAGATGAACATCTGTAACCCTGTGTCCAGTCATCTCTACCTGTACATAACCATCTGATCATTTATCACTCCAGTGTTAATCTGCATAATTGTAATTATTCGCCTACCTTCTCATGCCTTTTGCACACAATGTATATATAGACTCCCCTTTTTTCTACTGTGTTATTGACTTGTTAATTGTTTACTCCATGTGTAACTCTGTGTTGTCTGTTCACACTGCTATGCCTTATCTTGGCCAGGTCGCAGTTGCAAATGAGAACTTGTTCTCAACTAGCCTACCTGGTTAAATAAAGGTGAAATAAAAAAAAATAAAAAAGGTGATGGTTATATAAAAGAAGAAGACCTACAGGGAGAGGGTCACCAATCTCTGATCACAAGAGGCAACAGCAGCACATGAAACAGGTCCATTCCTCTCTGTCTGATGCTTCAGAATCAAAGCTAACCAAGAGGGGGCCACTGTGGCAGAGAGAAGCTCACGGAACCTCAGAGAAGCTCACATCTGTGCCGTGTGGGTCTACAGTGTGTCTGCCCCTGCTGTGTCTACCATGCTGGTTGTATTAGTGTAGACTCACAGGCCTCCATCCATTCGGTGTGTGGGTGTCTACGTGTGTGTGGAGCCCTGTGATTATCCCTGCTCTCTCATAACTGCGCTGATTCACCTGGAAAGTAAACACATGGCCGCATGGGCCACTCACAAAGTAATAGCCTGAGAGAACAGAAACTAAACAAACATTAAACACCCTTACATGGCATCATGTTGCAGACCAAGATTAAATACACCGTTACAGTATATGGCATCATGCATGGGTCCTCAGAATCTCAATTTTTTTTACAGCTGCACCATCGAGAGCATCCCTCAGATCCTCAAAACGTTCTACACCTGCACCATCGAGAGCATCCCTCAGATCTTCAAAACGTTCTACAGCTGCACCATCGAGAGCATCCTGACTGGTTGCATCACCGCCCGGCAAGCGGTACCGGAGTGCCAAGTCTACGTCCAAAAGGCTTCTTAACAGCTTTTAACCCCAAGCCATAAGACTCCTGAACAGCTAATCAAATGGCTACCTGGACTATTTGCATTGTCCCCCCTCTGCTGCTGCTACTCTCTGTTTATCATCCATGCATCACTTTACCTCTACCTACATGAACATATTACCTCAATTACCTCGACTAACCTGTGCCCCCGCACATTGACACTGTACCAACCTGTATATAGCCTCGCTATTGTTATTTTACTGCTGTTCTTTAATTGTTGTTCGTATTCTATTGTTATTTTACTGCTGTTCTTTAATTGTTGTTCGTATTCTATTGTTTTTTTTGTTTTTTGTATTTTTTTGTATTCAGTTTATTTTAGTAAATACTTTTTTTAAAACTGCAATGTTGGCTAAGGTCTTAAAAGTAAACATTTCACTTTGAGGTCTACACCTGTTGTATTCGGCACATGTGACTAATAAAATAATATTTGATTTGATTTTTTGATTTGATGTACCAGACCAATATTAAATACACCCTTAAATGGTATAAAGGCAACGACCAAGCTAAAATACACGCTTATTTGGAATTATGTCCCAGACCAAGATGAAATACACCCTGATTTGGAAGTATGTCTCAGACGAAGACTAAACAAACCCTTATATGACATCATGTCCAATACACGCTTATTTTGAATTATGTCCCAGACCAAGATGAAATACACCCTGATTTGGAAGTATGTCTCAGACGAAGACTAAACAAACCCTTATATGGCATCAGGTCCAATACACGCTTATTTTGAATTATGTCCCAGACTAAGATGAAATACACCCTGATTTGGAAGTATGTCTCAGACGAAGACTAAACAAACCCTTATATGGCATCATGTCCATACCAGGATTAAACACACCCTTATATTGTAAGGGCGTTCGTCTGTAGGAGGAAGAGAAGCGGACCAAAGCGCAGCGTGGTGGTTATTCATGTTTTAATAAATCACTACACATGAACAAACTAACAAAAACAAGAAATGTGAAAACGCAAAACAGTCCTATCCTGTGACAACAAACACAGTGACAGGACTGTTTTGCGTTTTCACATTTCTTGTTTTTGTTAGTTTGTTCATGTGTAGTGATTTATTAAAACATGAATAACCACCACGCTGCGCTTTGGTCCGCTTCTCTTCCTCCTACAGACGAACGCCCTTACAGAATCACCCACCTACCAAGGACCAAGCGGCGTGGTAAACAGAGGCTGCAGCAACAGCAGCAGCAGGAGAAGCGACTGGTGCAGCAGGAGCAACAGCAGCAGCAGAAGCAGCAGTGGGAGAGGCTGCACTACTTGGAGAGATGGACTTGGGAGGAGATTCTAGACGGGAAAGGACCCTGGGCAGAGCCAGGAGAATATTGCCGCCCCAAGGCCGAGCTGGAGGCAGCAAAAGCAGAGAGGCGGCATTATGAGGAACTAGCACGGCAGAGCGGATGGAAGCCCGAGAGTCACCCCCAAAAATTTCTTGGGGGGGGGCACAGGGGGAGTGTGGCAGAGTCAGGAGTCAGACCTGAGCCAACTCCCCCCGTTTATCGTGAGGAGCCGTGGAGGAGCTCAGAACCAGAGCTGGTGTTGGAGGTGAGCGAAGCAGAGACTGTGAAGGAGTTAATGGGGAAATTGGAGGAGAGTGATATGAGGGACTTGCTGGTTTGGTGCATGAGGCACGACATTCGCCCGACGGAGCGTGTCAGGGATTTAATGGCACCGGGGTCAGCTCTCCATACTCATCCTGAGGTGCGTGCGAGGGGTCTGGTGAAGACTGTGCCAGCCTCACGCACCAGGCCTCCTGTGCATCTCCCTAGCCTTGCACGTCCTGTGCCATCTCAGCACTACAGTGCTCCTAGCAGTGCTAACTGTGGCGGGCGTGGTGCTGGTCAGGCACCGTGTTATGCAGTTGTGCGCACGGTGTCCCCAGTACGCGTGCTTAGCCCGGTGCGCTACATCCCAGCTCCCCACATCTGCCGGGCTAGGGTGAAGATCCAGCCAGGGCGGTTGGTGCCAGCCCTGCTCTCAAGATCTCCAGTACGCCTTCACGGCCCGGTCTATCCGTCACCACCTCCACACCCCAGCCCTCCGGTAGCAGCTCCCCGCACAAGGCTTCCTGTGCGTGTCCTCGGCCCAGTACCACCAGTGCCAGCACCACGCATCAGGCCTACAGTGCGCCTCGCCTGTCCAGCACTGCCGGAGCCTCCCGCCTGTCCGGCGCCATCGGAGCTTCCCGTCTGTCCGGCGCCATCTGAGCTTCCCGTCTGCCCAGCGCCATCTGAGCTTCCCGTCTGCCCAGCGCCATCTGAGCTTTCCGTCTGCCCAGCGACGCCAGCGCCGCCCGTCTGCCCAGCGCCGCCAGCGCCGCCCGTCTGCCCAGCGCCGCCAGCGCCGCCCGTCTGCCCAGCGCCGTCCGTCTGCCCAGCGCCGCCAGCGCCGCCCGTCTGCCCAACGCCGCCAGCGCCGCCCGTCTGCCCAGCGCCGCCAGTGCCGCCCGTCTGCCCAGCGCCGCCAGTGCCGCCCGTCTGCCCAGCGCCACCAGTGCCGCCCGTCTGCCCAGCGCCGCCAGTGCCGCCCGTCTGCCAGGGGCCGCCAGTGCCGCCCGTCAGCCAGGGGCCGCCAGTGCCGCCAGTCAGCCAGGGGCCGCCAGTGCCGCCAGTCAGCCAGGGGCCGCCAGTGCCGCCAGTCAGCCAGGGGCCGCCAGTGCCGCCAGTCAGCCAGGGGCCGCCAGTGCCGCCAGTCAGCCAGGGGCCGCCAGTGCCGCCAGTCAGCCAGGGGCCGCCAGTGCCGCCAGTCAGCCAGGGGCCGCCAGTGCCGCCAGTCAGCCAGGGGCCGCCAGTGCCGCCAGTCAGCCAGGGGCCGCCTGTGCCGCCAGTCAGCCAGGGGCCGCCTGTGCCGCCAGTCAGCCAGGGGCCGCCAGTGCCGCCAGTCAGCCAGGGGCCGCCAGTGCCGCCAGTCAGCCAGGGGCCGCCAGTGCCGCTAGTCAGCCAGGGGCCGCCAGTGCCGCCAGTCAGCCAGGGGCCGCCTGTGCCGCCAGTCAGCCAGGGGCCGCCCGAGCAGCTGCCCCTCTGTCCCGAGCAGCTGTCCCTCTGTCCCGAGCTGCTATCGCCCCTCTGTCCCGAGCAGTTGTCCCTCTGTCCCGAGCAGTTGTCCCTCTGTCCCGAGCAGCTGCTTCACCTCTGTCCCGAGCTGCCCCTCTGTCCCGAGCAGCCCCTCTGTCCAGTGGGGTCATTGAGAGGGGTGGTCATGGTGAGTAAGCCAGGGAGGCGGACAATAAGGCGGACTAAGACAATGGTGAAGTGGGGTCCGCGTCCCGCGCCAGAGCCGCCACCGCGGACAGACGCCCACCCAGACCCTCCCCTATAGGTCAAGGTTTTGCGGCCGGAGTCCGCACCTTTGGGGGGGGGTACTGTCACGTTCTGACCTCTATTTCTGTTGTTTTGTAATTATTTAGTATGGTCAGGGCGTGAGTTGGGTGGGCAGTCTATGTTTGTTTTTCTATGTTTTGGTCTAGTTCTATGTTCGGCCTGATATGGTTCTCAATCAGAGGCAGGTGTTCGTCATTGTCTCTGATTGGGAACCATATTTAGGTAGCCTGGGTTTCACTGTGTGTTTGGTGGGTGATTGTTCCTGTCACTGTGTTTGTTTTCACAGGATAGGCTGTATAGGTTTTCACGTTCCGTTTGTTGTTTTGTAGAGTTAAGTTATTTCATGTATCGTTCAGTTTCCATTAATTAAAGAACATGAGTAACCACCACGCTGCGCTTTGGTCCGCTTCTTCTCCTCCTATAGACGAACACCGTTACATATATGGAATTACGTCCCAGACCAAGATTAAATGCAGAGAGGGTGTGACCTACTAAATTCTAATAATGAGTTTACATTAAAACCCCTTTAATTTGAATCTGCTGCGTACTAAAGATTATTTGCGGGTTTTATTCCAGTCTAGGCCTTTAATTGCGTCCCAAATGACACCTTCGTCCATATAGGCCCTATAATAAACTACCTTTGACTACAGCCCTATGGGTCCTGGTCAAAGTAGTGCACTACAGTAAATAGGAAATATAGGGTGCCATTTGGGACATTCCCTGAGAGGTAGATTTGCGAGGCACATGCTAGGCCTCCCTGGGCATAAGCATCTAATAAGTAGAATGAAGGGAGGTGTGGCAGAGTTGAACAGCTGTAACAGTAAATAATGTTTATGTTGCAGAGGGAACGCAGTCTCATCTGTCACCAGGGTAACCATAGAGGTTGTCACCAGGGTAACCGTAGAGGTTGTTGATCCCTCGGGGAGGCTAGCCTGTCTCGTCTCCTCCACAACAACTCTTTGGGCGGTATCCCAAATGACAATATATTACCTGTCTAGCGAACTACTTTTGATAAGAGCCCTGTGGGCCTTTGGTCAAAAGTAGTGAACTACATACGGAATAGGGTACCGTGTGGGACACAGACCCTGGTTCCATTTCATGGCACAAGCCGCATGTGTTAAGCATCTACGATTATAGGCGTTATTAAGCAATGCTTTACTTAAAGAACACTTGACCCCATTGATGTTCCATTACATCAAGACTACGGACCATTCTAAAGAAAATATGAAACAGGCTAACAGTCCAAATTGTTTCACACCATCTACACTATCTACAGTATTACAGTATCTACATTAGCTACAGTATTACAGTATCTACACTATCTACAGTATTACAGAATCTACAATATCTACAGTACTATAGTGTCTACAATATCTACAACATCTACACTATCTACACTATCTAAAGTATTACAGTATCTACACTATCTACAGTATTACAGTATCTACACTATCTACAGTATTACAGAATCTACAATATCTACAGTACTATAGTGTCTACAATATCTACAATATCTACACTATCTACACTATCTAAAGTATTGCAGTATCTACACTATCTACAGTATTACAGTATCTACACTATCTACAGTATTACAGTATCTACAATATCTACAGTATTACAGAATCTACACTATCTATATTATTAAAGTATCTACACTATCTACAATATTACAATGTCTACAATATATACACTATCTATAGTATTACAGTATTACACTATCTACATTAATACATTATCTACAATATCTACAGTCACTACAGTATCTACAGTATTACAATATCTACACTATCTACAGTATTAAAGTATCTACACTATCTGCAGTATTGCTGTATCAACAGTATCTACAGTATTACAGTATCACAGTATCTACACTATCTACAGTATTACAGCATCTACAATATCTACAGTACTACAGTGTCTACAATACATACAGTATTGCAGTATCTACAATATCGACATTATCACAGTATCTACACTATCTACATAATTAAAGTATCTAAACTATCTGCAGTATTACAGTAACTACAATATCTACAGTATTACAGTATCACAGTATCTACCCTATGTACAGTATTAAAGTATCTACAATATCTACAGCACTACAGTGTCCACAATATCTACAGTATTACAGTATCTACAATATCTACAGTATCACCTTATCTACACTATCTACAGTATCACAGTATCTACACTATCTACACTATATACACTATATACACTAGTACAGTATCTAAACTATCTACAGTATCACAGTATCTACAGTATTACATTATCTACAATATCTACACTATCTACAGTATTACAGTATCTACACTATCTACAGCATTACAGTATCTACACTATATATAGTATTACAGTATAAACACAATCTACACTATCTATATTATTAGATTATCTACACTCTCTACACTATTACAGTGTCTACAAAAAAATACACTATCTACAGTATTACAGTATTACACTATCTAAATTATTACAGTATCTACAGTATCTACAGTATTACATTATCTACAATATCTTAACTATCTCCAGTATTAAAGAATCTAAACTATCTGCAGTTTCACAGTATCTACACTATCTACAGTATTACCGTATCTACAATATCTACAGTACTACAGTGTCTAAAAAATGTACAGTGTTAAAGTATCTAAACTAGGGCCTCCCGGGTGGCGCAGTGGTTAAGGGCGCTGTACTGCAGCGCCAGCTGTGCCATCAGAGTCCCTGGGTTCGCGCCCAGGCTCTGTCGTAACCGGCCGCGACCGGGAGTTCCGTGGGGCGACGCACAATTGGCCTAGCGTCGTCCGGGTTAGGGAGGGATTGGTCGGTAGGGATCTCCTTGTCTCATCGCGCACCAGCGACTCCTGTGGCGGGCCGGGCGCAGTGCGCGCTAGCCAAGGTTGCCAGGGGCACGGTGTAGCCTCCGACACATTGGTGCGGCTGGCTTCCGGGTTGGATACGCATTGTGTTAAGAAGCAGTACACTCTTGTGTATCGGAGGACGCATGACATTCAGCCCGTACGGGCGTTGTAGCAATGAGACAAGATACTACAACAATTGGATACCATGAAATTGGGGAGAAAAAAGGGGTAAAAATCAAAACAAAAAAAACAAAACAAAAAAAAAGTATCTAAACTATCTCCAGTATCACAGTATCTACACTATCTACAGTATTACCGTATCTACAATATCTACAGTACTACAGTGTCTACAGTATCTACAATATCACAGTATCTACACTATCTACAGTATCAGGGTAGCCTAGTGGTTAGAGCATTGGACTAGGAACTGAAAGGTTGCAAGTTCAAGTTCAAACCCCCGAGCTGACAAGGTACAAAATCTGTCGTTCTGCCCCTGAACAAGGCAGTTAACCCACTGTTCCTAGGCCGTCATTGAAAATAAGAATTTGTTCTTAATTGACTTGCCTAGTTAAATAAAGTTTCAAAAAATGTGAGTATTACAGTATCTACACCATCTACAGTATTACAGTATCTACACTATGTACATAATTTACAGTATCTACAATATCTAATCTATCTACATTAACTACATAATTACATGATCAACAATATATACAGAATCACGGTATTACAATATCTACAGTATCATAGTATCTACAATATCTACAGTATTACAGTATCTTCAGTATTACAGTGTCTACAATATCTACACTATCTACAGATTTACAGCATCTACAGTATCTACATTATTACAATATCTACAATATCTACACTGTCTACAGTATTACAGTATCTAAAATATCTACAGTATCATATTATCTACACTCTTTACAGTATATACACTATTACAGTATCTATAAAATCTACAGTATCTACAGTATTACATTATCTATAATATCTACAGTATCTACAGTATTACAGTATCTACAGAATCTACAGTATTACAGTATCTACAGTATCTATTCTATCTACAGTATCTACAGTATTATAGTCTCTACAATATCTACAGTTTCACCTTATCTACACTATTTACAGTATCACAGTATTACAGTATCTACACTATCTACACTATTACAGTATCTACACTATCTCCAGTATTAAAGTATCTAAACTATCTGCACTATTACAGTTTCACAGTATCTAAACTATCTACAGTATTACAGTATCTACAATATCTAAGGAATCACAGTATATATACTATCTACAGTATTAAAGTATCTACACTATCTACAGTAGTACAGTATCTACAATATCTACAGTACTACAGTGTCTACAATATCTACAGTTTTACAGTATCTACAATATCACAGTATCTACACTATCTGCAGTATCACAGTATTACAGTATCTACACTATCTACACAATCTACAGTATTACAGTATCAACAATATCACAGTATCTACACTGTCTACAGTTTCACAGTATTACAGTATCTACACTATCTACACTATCTACATATCTACAGTATCTACCGTTTCACAGTATCATAATATTTACAGTTCTACACTATCTACAGTTTCACAGTATCTATAGTATCTACAGTATCTACAGTATTCGTGTCTACAATATCTACAATATTACAGTATATATAATATCTACAGTATCTACAGTATTACATTATCTATAATATCTACAGTATCTAAAGTATTACATTATCTTTAATATCTACACTATCTACAGTTTCTACAGTATTACAGTATTACAGTATCTACACAATCTACAGTATTACAGCACCTACAGTATCTACCCTATCTACAGTTTTACAGTATCTATAGTATCTACAGTATTACAGTATCTACAGTATCTACTATATCTACAGTACCTACAGTATTACGGTATCTACAATATCTACTGTATCACAGTATCTAGTGTACCTACACTATCTACAGAATTACAGTATTACAGTATCTACAGTATTACAGTATCTACAGAATTACAGAATCTACAATTTCACAGTATTACAGTGTCTACAGCATCTACCGTAATACAGTATCTACAATGTCTGCAGCATCACAGTATCTACAGAATCTACACTACCTACAGTGTTACAGTATCTACAGTATTACAGTATCTACAGTATCTACAATGTCTACACTATCTACAGTTTTACAGTATCTACAGTATTACAGTATTACAGTATCTACACTATCTTCGGTATCTACAGTATTACAGTATCTATACTATCTACAGTATCTACAGTATTACAGTATTACAGTATCTACAGTAGCTACTCTATCTACAATATTTACAGTATTACAGTATCTACAATATCTACTGTATCACAGTATCTACTGTACCTACACTATCTACAGATTTACAGTGTCTACAATGTCTACAGAATTCCAGTTTATGCAATATCTACAGTATCTACAGTTTTACAGTATTTCCAGTATCTACAGTATCACAGTATCTACATCATCTACAGTTTCTACAGCATCTACAGTATTACAGTATCTACAGTATCACAGTATCTACATAATCTGCAGTTTCTACAGCATCTACCTTATTACAGTTTCTACAATATTACAGTATCTACAGTATCTACAGTATCACAGTATCTACAGTATCTACATCATCTACAGTTTCTACAGCATCTACGGTATTACAGTAGCACAGTATTACAGTTTCTACAGTATCTACAGTATTACAGTATCTACAGTATCACGGTATCTATAGTATTACAGTATCTACAGTATCACAGTATCTACAGTATCACAGTATCTACAGTATCACAGTATCTATAGTATTACAGTATCTACAGTATCACAGTATCTATAGTATTACAGTATCTACAGTATTACAGTATCTACAGTATCACAGTATCTACAGTATTACAGTATCTACAGTATCACAGTATCTACAGTATTACAGTATCTACAGTATCACAGTATCTACAGTATCTACAGTATCACAGTATCTACAGTATTACAGTATCTACAGTATCTACAGTATCACAGTATCTATAGTATTACAGTATCCTTGGATAACATTGAATGGGGACAATTCTATTTCAAAATGGGTTTATGGTGGTTTGTTGCGTAATCGATTCCATGGTCTTAATTAATGCAAATCACAGAATTATGTGTCGTGTTTTGAGAAGAAAGCAAAGCAGAACACATACAGTCTACCTTTAAGTGTATTAAACCTGCTGCAAAATATAGTGAACGCCATGGTCCTAATCTCCTGCAGGTATTAGACTTGGGAAGTTGTCCTTCAATTTGAACACAACAGCAGTGCCGTTTGGGATTGGAATTGACTGTCAAATCAAATGCAGAAGCCATGGATGCTCGCAGTTCAACTCCCTGGGGCATAACATGAATGCTCTTGTTTCCTTGTTGATCTCTCCCTGTTTGACAAGCCTGCTATTCCTATCTCGTACAAAGGAATAGAACCTAACAGCGTCATTTGAGTCATTTCTTCAGGGAGACATGAATGTAGTCACTTGGATGAGCTGGTTGGACATGAGTCAGGGTAGCAGGGTTTTCTACGCATTCAGGCCAACTCACAGAGTACACACAGTACTATGTACTCACAGTATGTAGATACTATGAATCCCCCTACCAATTAAGCTACATTGTCCAAATGATCCATTCAAAGAATTTGTCCTTTTTAAGTTAATTTCCCAATTCAAACAATGAATGTAGGCAGAGGATGCTGAACCCATGCAATCTAGCTATGTCATATAATCTTTTTTTTTTTTTAAACTGTCCAGTAAACAAGTGTTAAATAACTACTATACCGAAGCAAGTTGTTATGCTAGCCAACCTTAAGGCATAAACATGCTAGCCAAGATGCCACGTTAATTAATCATGTAAAAAATTGTTTGATTTGAAAATATAGTCAACATGGTAAGATGTTCTATATCATACAGTATGTCCTGTGTGGAAATCACATGATTCATACAAAATCAGACAGTACTGTGTGGAAATCACATGATTCATATAAAATCAGACAGTACTGTGTGGAAATCACATGATTCATATAAAATCAGACAGTACTGTGTGGAAATCACATGATTCATATAAAATCAGACAGTATGTGCTGTGTGATTCATATAAAATCAGACAGTATGTACCGTGTGATTCATATAAAATCAGACAGTATGTACCGTGTGATTCATATAAAATCAGACAGTATGTGCTGTGTGATTCATATAAAATCAGACAGTATGTACCGTGTGATTCATATAAAATCAGACAGTATGTACCGTGTGATTCATATAAAATCAGACAGTATGTACTGTGTGATTCATATAAAATCAGACAGTATGTACTGTGTGATTCATATAAAATCAGACAGTATGTACTGTGTGATTCAAATAAAATCAGACAGTATGTACTGTGTGATTCAAATAAAATCAGACAGTATGTACTGTGTGATTCATATAAAATCAGACAGTATGTACTGTGTGATTCATATAAAATCAGACAGTATGTACTGTGTGATTCAAATAAAATCAGACAGTATGTACTGTGTGATTCATATAAAATCAGACAGTATGTACTGTGTGATTCAAATAAAATCAGACAGTATGTACTGTCTGCTCCAACCAATGTTGTTTTATCTGGTATACCCAAGGAAAACCACATCACTAACTGACCCCTACAAGACATAAACAATGTCTGTAATTTCTCTACATTTCATCATACTAGTAGTCCTATTGGGTTTGAAGATATGAAGGAAAAAAAAAACATTTATTGACACCCTCATTCAAAGTTCCATTTGATTTCATGGATGGAACAAAATCATGAGCAGCACTCGGGAGGAGCTCAAACAAGTACTTGCCCCAGACCTTTCTTTGGAGATGTTGGCTCCTGTGATGTGAAGGATGGATGCTAGAGGACCCCTCTCTTTGGTGGATACGGTACAATAACAAATAAAGTGACACACAGTAGAGTAGTCATGATATTCCCAACGGCATAGAGACAGGTCTTACTCTACCAACACGTCAAATGATAATTACTGACGCTAAATGAAGTTGTAGTTTTAATGGACTAGAGTGGCTTTAACAAATTAGTCAGCAGCACTTAATGGTGTTAATTACTGATTGACAATTGAGAGCAACAGCCTGTTCAGACTGTAGAGTATGTGAATGATGCATTGTGGGGGAAAAATGCAGCTCAGCAGATTCATGGCTTTTTAGATGTTTTGTGCTAATTTAAGGTGTGAATAAATACTGAGGATTTGTTCAATTAAATATTCACCTACTGTAAATATCTAGTTATTCACACAATAAAATGGTGAACACAACACAGATAGACACATCCACTTTTTTTTGCTCTGATTATTATTGGTGCTGATGATATGCTTGCTCACATACATATTTTATACGGTTGCTAATATTCGTACTACCATATATTTAGCTCTACTTTACAAAGACAAACCACAGCACAAGAAGATACACTGTCACCTGTGTGATTTTGAACCGTACTTACAGCCTCATCGTACCTATTAAATCACCTTAATGATTCCTCTGAGATAACAAAGCACAGGCATTGATCATGAGCAGCACATTATTAGTAATAAAAAGCAGGATATGAATTTAAGAAATCTATTCATACCTTTTCCATTAGTTTGGTGTTATTTGGTTGAGGAAACATAAAACAAGCCAGCTGTTTAATAAGGTGTTGTTCCAAGCCTCTCTGGACATGGGGGAATGGAAGTCCTGCCATTTGAAATATACCATGTTTAAATATCCTATAGAAATAAAGTTTCCAAGATGGCGTAGCAGTGTAGACGTGTTTTGTTCGTCAACTTGTATACTTTTGTAGTTTTTTCTTCTTTTTTGTATATATACATTTTTTATTTTTTGAATTCTCCTTTTTAGTTCAATTATACCTTCCGGTAACCTGCCTCACCCAATGTGATATGGAACCGCTATTATTTTTAATTTTTAAACCAAGAACCACCTATCCATCAGAAGCTAACCAGCTAATTAGCTACAAGCTATTTAGCTACAAGCTATTTAGTCATTGTTAGCCACTGCTAGCAGCCTTTACCTTCTGCACAGGTACCAGCCCTTTTTTAATAGTTTTTTTTTAGCTTGGATAATACTCGCCAGCCTACCAGTAATGGACTGTCTCTCCACTACAACGCAGGATTCCTGCTGTAATCCCTGGACCATTACTCCTGATCTTCACAGCCAGCTAGCACCCACGAGTTACCCAGTACCGAAGCTATCCCTGAGGCCCACCTCAGTTGTCGCCCGGACTCCACCCAAACACGGCTAGAACACACTACTACACCAGATCCTTGCCGTAAGCTCTGGACCTTGGCACCGGATCACTGCTGCTACCGAGTGGCTATAGTGGCTAACGCCCCTGCCCCGAAGCTAGCACCAGTTAGGCGCATCTCCCGGCTAGAAAACAAAATTACTACACCTACAATACCTCTTTCGTCATCTGGCTTGGATCCTTAGTCGACACGGCGTCCTGCCGCACCACCACGACTAGTCTGCCGACGAATTCTCCATCCGCTGTGCCTTCAAACGGCCTCCGTTGGACGTCGGAGCGGACGCTTCTACTAGCCCCGGGCTACTAACTTTAAACGCTGTGTCGCCCGCGTGCTAGCGTGGTAACGACTACTCCGCGGCTTCCCTGTTCCATCTATTGCTGCCCCCTGGACCCTATGATCACTTAGCTACATAGCTGATGCCCGCTGGACTGTCCATTAATCACGGTACTCCATTCTGTTTATTTTTTGTTTATCTGTCGGCCCCAGCCGCGAACTCCGGCTCTGTGTGTAGTTAACCGACCCTCTCTGCCAATTCATCGCCATTTTACCTGTTTTTGTTTTAGCTGATTAGCTGTTGTTGTCTCACCCGTTGTTGTCTTAGCTAGCTCTCCAAATCAACACCTGTGATTACTTTATGCCTCGCTGTATGTCTCTCATATGTCAATATGCCTTGTATACTGTTGTTTAGGTTAGTTATCATTGTTTTAGTTTACAATGGAGCCCCTAGTTCCATCACCTCACCCATTATAACCAGCTTATACAGAGATACTACCTCTCTTATCATCACTCAGTACCTGGGCTTACCTTCGCTGTACCCGCACCCCACCATACCCCTGTCTGCACATTATGCCCTGTATCTACTCTACCACGCCCAGAAATCTGCTCCTTTTATTCTTTGTCCCAACACTCTAGGTGACCAGTTTTGATAGCCTTTAACCATAACCTTATCCTACTCCTCCTCTGTTCCTCTGGTGATGTGGAGGTAAACCCAGACCCTGCGTGTCGCCAGGCACCCTCATTTGTAGACTTCTGTGATCGAAAAAGCCTTGGTTTCATGCATGTCAACATCAGAAGCCTCCTCCCTAAGTTTGTTTTACTCACTGCTTTAGCACACTCCGCCAACCCTGATGTCCTTGTCGTGTCTGAATCCTGGCTTAGGAAGGCCACCAACAATTCTGAGATTTCCATACCCAACTACAACATTTTCCGACAAGATAGAACTGCCAAAGGGGGAGGAGTTGCAATCTACTGCAGAGATAGCCTGCAAGGTTCTGTCATACTTTCCAGGTCTATACCCAAACAGTTCTAATTTTAAAAGTGAACCTCTCCAGAAATAAGTCTCTCACTGTTGCCGCCTGCTATCGACCCCCCCTCCGCTCCAAAGCAACTACTTTGCAGACAGAGTTCAGTGTGTCAAATCGGAGGGCATGATGTCAGGACCTCTGGCAGTCTCTATGGGGGTACCACAGGGTTCAATTCTCGGGCTGACTCTTTTCTCTGTATATATCAATGATGTCGCTCTTGTTACGGGCGATTCCCTGATCCACCTCTACGCAGACGACGCCATTCTGTATATTTCTGGCCCTTCCTTGGACACTGTGCTAAATAACCTCCAAACGAGCTTCAATATCATACAACACTTCTTCCGTGGCCTCCAACTGCTCTTAAACGCTAGTAATACCAAATGCATGCTTTTCAACCGTTCGCTGCCCGAGCTAGAATATGTGGACAACTACAAATACCTAGGTGTCTGGCTAGACTGTAAACTCTCCTTCCAGACTCATATTAAACATCTCCAATCCAAAATCAAATCTAGAATCAGCTTTCTATTTCTCAACAAAGCCTCCTTCACTCACGCCGCCAAACTGACCCTAGTAAAACTGACTATCCTACCGTTCCTCGACTTCGGCGATGTCATCTACAAAATAGCTTCCAATACTCTACTCAGCAAACTGGATGCAGTCTATCACAGTGCCATCCGTTTTGTTACCAAATCCCCTTATATCACCCACCACTGCGACCTGTATGCTCTAGTCGGCTGGCCCTCGCTACATATTCGTCCTCAGACCCACTGGCTCCAGGTCATCTATAAGTCTATGCTAGGTAAAGCTCCACCTTATCTCAGTTCACTTGTCACGATAACAACACCCACCTGTAGCACACGTTCCAGCAGGTATATCTCACTGATCATCCCCAAAGCCAACACATCATTTGGCCGCCTTTCCTTCCAGTTCTCTGCTGCCAGTGACTGAAACGAATTGCAAAAATCGCTGAAGTTGGAGACTTTTATTTCCCTCACTAACTTTAAACATCACCTATCTGAGCAGCTAACCGATCGTTGCAGCTGTACATAGTCCATCTGTACCTCATCCCCATACTGTTTTTATTTGATTTACTTTTTTGTTCTTTTATACTCCAGTATCTCTACTTGCACATCATCATCTGCTCATTTATCACTACAGTGTTAATCTCCTAAATTGTAATTATTCACTCCTATGGCCTATTTATTGCCTACCTCCTCATGCCTTTTGCACACACTGTATATATACTTTCTTTTCTCTACTGTGTCATTGACTTGTTTATTGTGTTATTGTGTTGTTTATCGGTTACTCAATGCGTAACTCTGTGTTGTTGTCTGTGTCACACTGCTTTGCTTTATTCTTGGCCAGGTCGCAGTTGCAAATGAGAACTTTTTCTCAACTTGCCTACCTGGTTAAATAAAGGTGAAATAAATAAATATGAATGAGTAATGAGTAAGGAAATACATTGCTATAGACGAAGGAGAATGATGATTATCATCTTATATTATCATATAATTTCATTGTGGATCGTGTAGCCTACTGTTTACCTAGTTCACAACAGTAGAAATAGTCAAATAAAAAATCTATAAAAAACCCTCTTTAAATTATATTATAGTGTTACCATCAACTATAGTGTTTGGTTTCTCTAAAGTCATACAGTAGATCCACCTGGGTTTGTCTCTGACAGTAGATCCACCTTGGTTTGTCTCTGACAGTAGATTCTCCTTGGTTTGTCTCTGACAGTAGATCCACCTTGGTTTGTCTCTGACAGTAGATCCTCCTTGGTTTGTCTCTGACAGTAGATCCTCCTTGGTTTGTCTCTGACAGTAGATCCTCCTTGGTTTGTCTCTGACAGTAGATCCACCTTGGTTTGTCTCTGACAGTAGATCCACCTTGGTTTGTCTCTGACAGTAGATCCACCTTGGTTTGTCTCTGACAGTAGATCCACCTGGGTTTGTCTCTGACAGTAGATCCACCTTGGTTTGTCTCTGACAGTAGATCCTCCTTGGTTTGTCTCTGACAGTAGATCCTCCTTGGTTTGTCTCTGACAGTAGATCCACCTTGGTTTGTCTCTGACAGTAGATCCACCTTGGTTTGTCTCTGACAGTAGATCCTCCTTGGTTTGTGTCTGACAGTAGATCCACCTTGGTTTGTCTCTGACAGTAGATCCACCTGGGTTTGTCTCTGACAGTAGATCCACCTTGGTTTGTCTCTGACAGTAGATCCTCCTTGGTTTGTCTCTGACAGTAGATCCACCTTGGTTTGTCTCTGACAGTAGATACATCTTGGTTTGTCTCTGACAGTAGATCCACCTTGGTTTGTCTCTGACAGTAGATCCACCTTGGTTTGTCTCTGACAGTAGATCCACCTTGGTTTGTCTCTGACAGTAGATCCACCTTGGTTTGTCTCTGGCAAAATGAATTGGAACTTTACAATTAGAATGTCAAGAAAATACAACGCATTTTATTTATATGATTGGAACTATATAAATACCATGGAACGACAGTAGATCAGTTAGCATGTTATCACTTGTCTCATTTATCCATCTTATCTGTTTAAGTCACACTATTATAATTCAGAGTTTAAAAGACAGATTTGCCAAGCGTATCAACCTATGTTTTATACATCTAGCAAACTCACTGAGGCATGCCCATGCATTCATTACCAGCCTAATGCTCGACTTGAGTCACAGGCAGTCCTCAAAGAAGAAGACACGATAACTCATAGACTGTCAGAGCATTAGCAGGATTTAGAAAAAGTTTTCTATTCAGATCTAAGCTTTGAATAGACTTATGGATATGTGAATGTTTGATAAAAATGGATAATACATGGAAAACTGTTCTGTTGGATCTGTAGGTGATTACACATCTGTTTTGTTGAGAAGTTGATTGTTGGCACAAGGGAAGACAGCAAAAGCTTGAAAAGTCACATTACTGTAATGATGTAGTGTTATATTTCTCCCTTCAAACAATCCATTATAAAACATACTGGACACAACCTGGACCACTTTAACATAAGAAGTTATATTAGGCTTTTCAAAACATGTTGATCTGCTTCATCAATCTGTACTTTTTTTTTAATCAGACCTCTCTCTAATTAATTTCCAAGTCACGTTGTTGAAAACGCTACTCCATACGTATTGCAAGACGTCAATTTGTCCAATCATTGCTGAGGTAATTGTTGAGCCGTTACAATAATTACCTCTGTAGTTCCCGGTATGCAGAAACATCTTTAAGCAACAGACGATGGAAGTGCTTTAAAACTGTTATTGACATGTAAGTTTACAATGCTCCTGTCGGGCTGGCTTTACATTCATTATATTTATGTTGCTTCAGATCAACTGGAGTAGACAGGCCACAACGACTGGCTTTTTACTGAGCCAGCCAGCCCAATGCAGGTTCCAATGTATTTGTTTATTTATGTTCAACATGAGAGCAATAGACTAAAAAGCCTTGCCACTCTCGGGTAATGTTTAATCATATTTTTATGATTTAACTTCCAACCAATCATTGAAATGTGTTTGAATGTGTCTTTATAGCTCTCCAAGGCTGACTGCTATTCATGTGTGTCATGTTTTTGCAATGCACCTAGTTAAAATTAAGTGAATAAAGTGACGAAAATTGAAATAAAAAGGAAAAAAAATTATCTCCGTGTCACGATGTTCGTAATAATGGTCGGACCAAGGCGCGGCGTACTTAGAGTTTCTCATTACTTATTAAAGAAAGTGAAACTTAGAAAAACCAAAACAATAAAGAATAAACGAACCGTGACGACAATGCAGGGCCAACAGGCAACTAAACATAAACAATATCCCATAACCCACAGGTGGAAAACATGCTACTTAAGTATGATCCCCAATTAGAGACAACGATGACCAGCTGCCTCTAATTGGGAATCATACAAATCACCAACATAGAAAATCAAACCTAGAACCCCACATAGAAAATATAAACTAGAACAACCCCCCAGTCACGCCCTGACCTACTCTACCATAGAAAATAAATGCTTTCTATGGTCAGGACGTGACACTCCGATCTTTTTGAGTATTTGATTAAAAAACGAAGCTTTGAAATATACTGTCCTTTATTTTTCACCTCTGTAACTCTGTACTCTGTAACTCTGTACTCTGTATCTCTGTGCTCTGTATCTCTGTAACTATGTAATTCTGTAACTCTGTAGCTATGTAACGCTGTACTCTGTACCGCTGTAACTCTGTAATTCTGTAACTCTGTACTCTGTAACTCTGTACTCTGTAACTCTGTAACTCTGTAACTCTGTAACTCTGTAACTATGTAACTCTGTAACTATGTAACTCTGTAACTCTGTAACTATGTACTCTGTAACTCTGTAACTATGTAATTCTGTAACAATGTAACTCTGTAACTCTGTAGTCTGTAACTCTGTAACTTTTTAACTCTGTAACTATGTAACTCTGTAACTCTGTAACTATGTAACTCTGTACTCTGTACTCTGTACTCTGTAACTATGTAATTCTGTACTCTGTAACTCTGTACTCTGTAACTCTGTACTCTGTAACTCTGTAACTATGTAATTCTCTACTCTGTAACTCTGTAACTCTGCACCTCTGTAACTCTGTAACTCTGTAACTCTGTACACTGTAACTCTGTAACTCTGTACTCTGTAACTCTGTACTCTGTAACTCTGTACTCTGTAATTCTGTAACTATGTAATTCTGTAACTATGTAACCCTGTAACTCTGTATCCCTGTAACTCTGTACTCTGTAACTATGTAATTCTGTAACTCTGTAACTCTGTAACTCTGCACCACTGTAACTCTGTAGTCTGTAACTCTGTAACTATGTAATTCTGTAACTATGTAATTCTGTAACTATGTAACCCTGTAACTCTGCATCTCTGTAACTCTGTAACTATGTAATTTTGTAACACTGTACTCTGTAACTATGTAATTCTGTAACTCTGTAACTCTGTATCTCTGTACCTCTGTACCACTGTAACTCTGTAACTATGTAATTCTGAAACTCTATATCTCTGTAACTCTGTAACTCTGTAACTCTGTACCTCTGTAGTCTGTAACTCTGCACCACTGTACCACTGTAACTCTGTAGTCTGTAACTCTGTAGTCTGTAACTCTGTAGTCTGTAACTCTGTAACTCTGTACTCTGTAACTCTGTAACTCTGTAACTCTGTAACTATGTAACTATGTCACTCTGTACCTTTGTAACTCTGTAACTCTGTAGTCTGTAACTCTGTAACTCTGTAACTCTGTACCTTTGTAACTCTGTAACACTGTACCTCTGTAGTCTGTAACTCTGTACCTCTGTAACTCTGTACTCTGTAACTATGTAACTATGTAACTCTGTAACTATGTATCTCTGTAACTATGTAACTATGTAACTCTGTACTCTGTAACTATGTAACTATGTAACTCTGTACTCTGTAACTATGTATCTCTGTAACTCTGTAACTCTGTAACTATGTAATTCTGTAACTCTGTAACTCTGTAACTCTGTAACTATGTAATTCTGTAACTCTGTCACTCTGTACCTTTGTAACTCTGTAACTCTGTAACTCTGTAACTCTGTACCTTTGTAACTCTGTAACACTGTAACTCTGTAGTCTGTAACTCTGTAACTCTGTAACTCTGTAGTCTGTAACTCTGTAACTCTGTAACTTTGTAACTCTGTAACTCTATAGTCTGTAACTCTGCACCTCTGTAACTATGTACTCTGTAACTCTGTAACTCTGTACTCTGTAACTCTGTAACTCTGTAACTCTAAACTCTGTAGTCTGTAACTCTGTACTCTGTAACTATGTAACTCTGTACTCTGTAACTCTGTAACTCTGTAACTCTAAACTCTGTAGTCTGTAACTCTGTACTCTGTAACTCTGTAACTCTGTAACTCTGTAACTCTGTAACTCTGCACCTCTGTAACTCTTTAACTCTGTATTCTGTAACTCTGTAACTCTGTAACTCTGTACTCTGTAACTCTGTAGTCTGTAACTCTGTATCTCTGTACCACTGTAACTCTGTACCTCTTTACCTTCTAAGAATGTTGTGTAAAGTCTGCTACTGTATGTAATGCACCTGTCTTTTATTTTCCCATTCAGAGCAACATCTGCAATTCTGAAATCAATGGCTGAAAATACATGGCGTCGAAATCACTTTGTTCTTTCTTTACAAATGTTCACAGACACAACTCAGCCTTTATAGGGACACTGTCTGTCTGTCTGTCTGTCTGTCTGTCTGTCTGTCTGTCTGTCTGTCTGTCTGTCTGTCTGTCTGTCTGTCTGTCTGTACAGAAACAAGCTGTACAGTGGACAGTTGCTGGGCATATGAGAAAACATCAACATCAAGAAATGTTCTTTGTTCACACCCAGAGAGAGAGAGAGAGCTGTGCTGCTAGCCCTGGGTTTGCTTCCCAAATGGCACCCTATTGCCCACACAGTGCACTACTTTTAACCAGAGCCCTATTATTTCACCATAAAGGGAATAGGGTTCCGTTTGGGAAGCAGACCTGGTCGCCTAGCAGCTCCATTATGAGCTGATGTCACTGTCACATCAGTGTGGGCAGTAGAACCTCCAGATGCTAATTGGAAGTGTGGAAAATGAATCCTATGACGATCCTCTACATTACGATTGGCTGACTAACTACAGTGATGATGCCTTCCTTCTTTCAACATTCTGAGATATCTTCAAGGTTCTCTGTAATCACGAATCGCTCTACAATGATCCAAATTCATTTCAATTCAACAATCGGAATAACTCATAGTATACATAGATAATTCTCCTTTCTCCATTTCAATCTCCTTTTCATGATTCACTTCCGTCCTGTCTTGTTTAGCTAAATATTTCTGGATTTCTGGAAGTTCGCAAGCTGCCAATTAATTTGACATATAACAGCAGTTTTGTCATTGCGACGTTTACTGGTTATTATGTAAAGAAAAACTAAATAACTAAACTAAATAACTAAACTGTAAACTAAATAACTGCTAAATTCAATAACTCAGTTGTATAAAATGTTAGTAGTGTTGAAATACAATATGGGGCAACATTCACATTTCACCAATAAAGTATAACATCTAATGTAAGAAATAAAATACATCTTTGAAATGCAGTGTTTATTCAAGGCTATAGTGAAGACTCTTCAGAGCGTACCTAATGGTTTGTCACTTTGTGAACCCTACAGTAACTTGTGGATCATTGTCTTTTTCCCCACTAGGGTGAAAGCAACAGAGTAAGAATCCTGACAGCAAAGCATTAAATTTAAATCACCTTTCCATATCCTAGTGGATTTTCTTGTGATCCTTTTCTTTTCACATTGCATTTGTGCCATGTTATGGTTTAACTAAGTGGTATTATTTATGAAATGTGAGCACATGCCCAGCCCTCCAGCTGTGTCATCAAATTAACACAAGCACGGGAGAGTGAACAAAAAAAAAGCTCACTGCCAGGAGCGATCAGGCTCACGGACTGGGAAATGCACTGGCTCTGTTATGCAGGCGCCTCTCACTACGACCACCCAAGAAGACAAGCCACACTCTGCTACAGGCCCTGTGTGGCTGGGTGGCATAGTCGGCAGGCCCTGACGGGTCCCTCAATGTCATCCACCAGCACCACTAGCACTAGACCTGTCAGTGGCCCAGTGTGGTCATGGTGCTCCACGTTGACAGGAGTGACCTCGAGTGTGTGATGCCCCCCCTGAAACCCCTGATGCTCGCAGGCCTAATCTGTGAGCAGCATCGCAGCAGCCGTCTGCCTCCTCTAGAGACCATACAGAGAAGACGGGTCATTACTGGAGAGTGCTTCAAAGAGACTCCTCACAGTGCTGTGTGTCTCTCTAACCTCTCTCCTCTCTAGCCTCGCTCTTTAATAGCCCCTCTCCTCTCTAGATTTTCTCCTCTCTAGCCACTCTCCTCTCTAGCCTCTCACCTTTCTATCCTCTCTCCTCTCTAGTCTAACACCTCTCCAGACTCTCTCCTCTCTAAACTCTCTCCTCTCTAGATTCTCTCCTCTCTAGCCGCTCTCTTCTCTAGCCTTTCTCCTCTCTAGTCTCTTTCTTCTCTAGCCTCTCTCTTTTCTAGCCTCTCTCTTTTCTAGCCTCACATTTCTAGCCTCTATCTTCTCTAGCCTCTCTCATCTCTCTCCTCTCTCCTCTCTAGCCTCTCTCCTCTCTAGCCTGCCTCCTCTAGTCTCTCTCTTCTCTAGCCTCTCTCTTTTCTAGCCTCTATCTTCTCTAGCCTCTCTCCTCTCTATCCTCTCTCCTCTCTAGGCTTTCCTCGATGACGCTTGGCACCAAGCTAGGGTCTTCAGCCCGCTGTGTACTTTTAGCATCCCTTTACACCTCAGGGGAGGTAAGAGCCTGAGGAGGGCTAGACCTCAGGGGAGGTAAAGGCTTGAGGATGGCTAGACCTCAGGGGAGGTAGCGGCCTGAGGATGGCTAGACCTCAGGGGAGGAAAGGGCCTGAGGATGCCTAGACCTCAGGGGAGGTAAAGGCTTGAGTATGACTAGACCTCAGGGGAGGTAACGGCCTGAGGAGGGCTAGACCTCAGGGGAGGTAGGGGCCTGAGGATGCCTAGACCTCAAGGGAGGTAACGGCCTGAGGAGGGCTAGACCTCAGGGGAGGTAACGGCCTGAGGAGAGCTAGACCTCAGGGGAGGAAAGGGCTTGAAGAGGGCTAGACCTCAGGAGAGGAAAGGGCCTGAGGATGGCTAGACCTCAGGGGAGGTAATGGCCTGAGGAGAGCTAGACCTCAGGGGAGGAAAGGGCTTGAAGAGGGCTAGACCTCAGGAGAGGAAAGGGCCTGAGGATGGCTAGACCTCAGGGGAGGTAATGGCCTGAGGATGGCTAGACCTCAGGGGAGGTAAAGGCTTGAGTATGACTAGACCTCAGGGGAGGTAACGGCCTGAGGAGGGCTAGACCTCAGGGGAGGTAGGGGCCTGAGGATGCCTAGACCTCAGGCGAGGTAACGGCCTGAGGAGGGCTAGACCTCAGGAGAGGAAAGGGCTTGAAGAGGGCTAGACCTCAGGAGAGGTAGGGGCCTGAGGATGCCTAGACCTCAGGCGAGGTAATGGCCTGAGGAGGGCTAGATCTCAGGGGAGGAAAAGGCCCGAGGAGGGCTAGACTTGTGTTCTAAAAAAAAAGGGTTGGTACTAGGACTTAATAAATGTGCTCCCGACAGCGTCAGCCACCGCTAATTACTGGAGTTGAGGACGATCTGTTATGGCCCTTAGTGTAGTGGTATCACACAAAACAAACAGAGATCATGGTGCTGTTCATCATTGTCTTTCTTACAGTATATTGTCCTTGGGTACCTTTTGTCACAACCAAATGTAAACACATAATACATCTCACGCAGCAGCAGTGTATCTGCCATTTCCGCTCTCTTCTCTAGCCTTTCTCCTCTCTAGTCTCTTTCTTCTCTAGCCTCTCTCTTTTCTAGCCTCTCTCTTTTCTAGCCTCACTTTTCTAGCCTCTATCTTCTCTAGCATCTCTCTCCTCTCTAGCCTCTCTCCTCTCTAGCCTGTCTCCTCGATGACGCTTGGCACCAAGCCTCTCTCTTCAGCCCTATCTGTGTAGCCTCTTTTATCCTCTATCCTCTCTAGGCTTTCCTCGATGACGCTTGGCACCAAGCTAGGGTCTTCAGCCCGCTGTGTACTTTTAGCATCCCTTTACACCTCGGGGAAGAAAGAGCCTGAGGATGCCTAGACCTCAGGGGAGGTAAAGGCTTGAGTATGACTAGACCTCAGGGGAGGTAACGGCCTGAGGAGGGCTAGACCTCAGGGGAGGTAGGGGCCTGAGGATGCCTAGACCTCAAGGGAGGTAACGGCCTGAGGAGGGCTAGACCTCAGGGGAGGTAACGGCCTGAGGAGGGCTAGACCTCAGGGGAGGTAGGGGCCTGAGGATGCCTAGACCTCAAGAGAGGTAACGGCCTGAGGAGAGCTAGACCTCAGGGGAGGAAAGGGCTTGAAGAGGGCTAGACCTCAGGAGAGGAAAGGGCCTGAGGATGGCTAGACCTCAGGGGAGGTAATGGCCTGAGGAGAGCTAGACCTCAGGGGAGGAAAGGGCTTGAAGAGGGCTAGACCTCGGTGGAGGAAAGGGCCTGAGGATGGCTAGACCTCAGGGGAGGTAATGGCCTGCGGATGGCTAGACCTCAGGGGAGGTAAAGGCTTGAGTATGACTAGACCTCAGGGGAGGTAACGGCCTGAGGAGGGCTAGACCTCAGGGGAGGTAGGGGCCTGAGGATGCCTAGACCTCAGGCGAGGTAATGGCCTGAGGAGGGCTAGATCTCAGGGGAGGAAAAGGCCCGAGGAGGGCTAGACTTGTGTTCTAAAAAAAAAGGGTTGGTACTAGGACTTAATAAATGTGCTCCCGACAGCGTCAGCCACCGCTAATTACTGGAGTTGAGGACGATCTGTTATGGCCCTTAGTGTAGTGGTGTCACACAAAACAAACAGAGATCATGGTGCTGTTCATCATTGTCTTTCTTACAGTATATTGTCCTTGGGTACCTTTTGTCACAACCAAATGTAAACACATAATACATCTCACGCAGCAGCAGTGTATCTGCCATTTCCTATTCATCCCGTGTATTTCTACAGAGATAAGGAAGTCAGTTCGTAAGCAAAAGTTCATAACTCATCTATTTGGCTTACACTTTTTCAGAACCCAGTGGTTTGAAACTCATTTCCTAGTCTTAAAGTTTCTGTCTTGAACTTTCTTGATTTGCCTGTATATGGGATCACATTAATGGATGAAGTGCAATAGCATATGTACTGTCCTCTGAAGTTAACCCAGAAGCATTCATTGTCTTACAATAGAATAATATGCTATTTTTTGACAATTCCTAACATCGGAGACAATTCTAACTCGGGGCAACAAAAAAAGATGAAGCACCTGAGGCCAATATTTTTGGGGGACTCCGGGCAATAACATATAAACCAAATCAAAGGCTTTTTATACATATGTGCTGACTGATTATTTTTAAAATAGTAGCTACCGCATTTCACATCAGAAAGGATTCTCTCTAATATGTAGTCAGACTAGTGTGAGGTGCACACCTAACTACATGCACACATCAATCAATAGAGTTCACACATTCACAAACGATATTAAACTCAACGTAACGCCCGAAAGGAATACTTTGGTAGTTGTAGAGTAAGACCTTAATTAAGGGGAACTTCAGAAAACTGTGTGGGACAGTGTGATGGTGACAGCCAGAGATGGAATAGAGAAGGCAACATGTTACTTCTTAACCCATGATAGTCTCAGACCTGTCTAAGCTTAGGTGGGATTTCAAAACAGCATTTAGGCGAAAGCTATCCAAGTGTTTATGTTAGGACATCTCTCTCAGCAGACAAAACATTACAAACAGCTAGCAGCAAAGTAGACTGGTCACGAAAGTCAGAAAAGCAATAAAATGAATCGCTTACCTTTGATGATCTTCGGATGTTTGCACTCATGAGACTTCCAGTTACACAATAAATGTTCTGTTTGTTCCATAAAGATTATTTTTAAATCCAAAAACCTCCATTTGGTTGGCGTGTTATGTTCAGTAATCCACAGGCTCGAGCGGTCACGACGGGGCAGACGAAAACTCCAAATAGTATCCGTAAAGTTTGGAGAAACTTGTCAAACATTTTTTTATAATCAATCCTCAGATTGTTTTTACAATAAATGATCAATAATATTTCAACCGGACTGTAGCTTTTTCAATAGGAGTGAGAGAGAAAATCTCTGCTCCAAGCTGCTCACGCATGCAAAACTCTGCTGGCACCCAGCCATCCACTGACGCGTTGTGATCTTTCTCGCTAATTTTCTTCTGAATAAAAGACTGAAACTATGTCTAAAGACTGTTCACACCATGTGGAAGCCATAGGAAAAGGAATCTGGTTGATATCCCTTTAAATGGAGGGAAGGCATGCAATGAAACAAAGAGGTTTCAGGAAAAACAGCACTTCCTGGTTGGATTTTCCTCAGGTTTTCGCCTGCAATATCAGTTCTGTTTTCTCACAGACAATATTTTGACAGTTTTGGAAACTTTAGAGTGTTTTCTATCCTGATCTGACAATTATATGCATATTCTTGATTCTGGGACTGAGAAATAGGCAGTTTCATTTGAGTACGTTTTTCATCCAAACATCAAAATACTGCCCCCTACACTCAAGAGGTTAAGGTATTTGGTTGTGATTTCCAAGACCCCTTGAAGTATAAAATATATCAAATATACAAACACATTGAAAAACAGATTCACAACATTGAACAACAGAAAGTCACCCCTGAAATTTAAAAGAGTTATAAGAAAGATCAGGAATTATTTTTTGCTTGTTTTTTTACGTATTTAACCCCTTATTCTTTGGCACAAAACAGTCTCTATACTACCGTTCAAATGTTTGGGGTCACTTGTTTTTGGAAAAAAAAAAAAGTCCATTAAAATAACATAAAATTTATCAGAAATACAGTGTAGACATTGTTATTGTTGTACATGACTATTAGAGCTGGAAATGGCAGATTTATTATGGAATGTCTACATAGGTGTACAGAGGCCCATTATCAGCAACCATCACTCCTGTGTTCCGATTTGCACGTTGTGTTAGCTAATCCAAGTTTATCATGTTAAAATGCAATTTGATCTTTAGAAAACCCTTTTGCAATTATGTTAGCACAGCTGAAAACTGTTGTGCTCATTAAAGAAGCAATAAAACTGTCCTTCTTTAGACAGGTTGAGTATCTGGAGCATCAGCATTTGTGGGTTCGATTACAGGCTCAAAACAGCCAGAAACAAAGAACTTTCTTCTGAAACTCATCAGTCTATTCTTGTTCTGAGAAATGAAGACTATTCCATGCGAGAAATTGCCAAGAAACGGAAGATCCCGAACAATGCTGTGGACTAATCCATTCACAGAACAGCACAAACTGTCTCTAACTAGAATAGAAAGAGGAGTGGGAGGCCCCGGTGCACAACTGAGCAAGAGGACAAGTACATTAAAGTGTCTAGTTTGAGAAACAGATTCCTCACAAGTCCTCAAATCAAATCAAAATCAAATCAAATCAAATTTATTTATATAGCCCTTCGTACATCAGCTGATATCTCAAAGTGCTGTACAGAAACCCAGCCTAAAACCCCAAACAGCAAGCAATGCAGGTGTAGAAGCACGGTGGCTAGGAAAAACTCCCTAGAAAGGCCAAAACCTAGGAAGAAACCTAGAGAGGAACCAGGCTATGTGGGGTGGCCAGTCCTCTTCTGGCTGTGCCGGGTGGAGATTATAACAGAACATGGCCAAGATGTTCAAATGTTCATAAATGACCAGCATGGTCAAATAATAATAAGGCAGAACAGTTGAAACTGGAGCAGCAGCACAGCCAGGTGGACTGGGGACAGCAAGGAGTCATCATGTCAGGTAGTCCTGGGGCATGGTCCTAGGGCTCAGGTCCTCCGAGAGAGAGAAAGAGAGAAGGAGAGAATTAGAGAACGCACACTTAGATTCACACAGGACACAGAATAGGACAGGAGAAGTACTCCAGATATAACAAACTGAACCTAGCCCCCCTGACACATAAACTACTGCAGCATAAATACTGGAGGCTGAGACAGGAGGGGTCAGGAGACACTGTGGCCCACTCCGAGGACACCCCCGGACAGGGCCAAACTGGAAGGATATAACCCCACCCACTTTGCCAAAGCACAGCCCCCACAACACTAGAGGGATATCTTCAACCACCAACTTACCATCCTGAGACAAGGCTGAGTATAGCCCACAAAGACCTCCGCCACGGCACAACCCAAGGGGGGGGGGGGGGGGGGGCGCCAACCCAGACAGGATGACCACATCAGTGACTCAACCCACTCAGGTGACGCACCCCCTCCAGGGACGGCATGAGAGTGCCCCAGTAAAGCCAGTGACTCAGCCCCAGTAATAGGGTTAGAGGCAGAGAATCCCAGTGGAAAGAGGGGAACCGGCCAGGCAGAGACAGCAAGGGCGGTTCGTTGCTCCAGAGCCTTTCCGTTCACCCTCCCACTCCTGGGCCAGACTACACTCAATCATATGACCCACTGAAGAGATGAGTCTTCAGTAGAGACTTAAAGGTTGAGACCGAGTTTGCGTCTCTGACATGGGTAGGCAGACCGTTCCATAAAAATGGAGCTCTGTAGGAGAAAGCCCTGCCTCCAGCTGTTTGCTTAAAAATTCTAGGGACAATTAGGAGGCCTGCGTCTTGTGACCGTAGCGTACGTGTAGGTATGTACGGCAGGACCAAATCAGAGAGATAGGTAGGAGCAAGCCCATGTAATGCTTTGTAGGTTAGCAGTAAAACCTTGAAATCAGCCCTTGCTTTGACAGGAAGCCAGTGTAGAGAGGCTAGCACATCAAAATGTATTAGACACATGCTCCGAATACAACAGGTGCAGACCTTACAGTGAAATACTTACTTACGAGCCCCTAACCAACAATGCAGTTTCAAAAAATACAGATAAGAATGAGAGATAAAAGTAACAAATAGTTAAAGAGCAGCAGTGAAATAACAACAGCGAGACCACAGTGGCTTTGTTCCTATTTTGTTGCCTTACAACCTGGAATTAAAATGGATTTTGGGGGGGTTTGTATCATTTGATTTACACAACATGCCTATCCCTTTGAAGATGCCAAATATTTTGGGGGATGAAACAAACAAGAAATAAGACAAAAAAACAGAAAACTTGAGCATGCATAACTATTCACCACCCCAAAGTCAATACTTTGTAGAGCCACCTTTTGCATTAATTACATTTGCAAGTCTCCTGGGGTATGTCTCTGTAAGCTTGGCACATCTAGCCACTGGGATCTTTGCCAGTGGGATCTTTGGCTAAACTGCTCCAGCTCCTTTAAGTTGAATGGGTTCCGCTGGTGTACAGCAATATTTAAGTCATACCACAGAATCTCAATTGGATTGAGGCCTCGGCTTTGACTAGGCCATTCCAAGACATTTAAATGTTTACCCTTAAACCACTCGAGTGTTGCTTTAGCAGTATGCTTAGGGTCATTTTCCTGCTGGAAGGTAAACCTCCGTCGCAGTCTCAAATCTCTGAAAGACTGCAAGAATTTCCCTGTATTTAGCGCCATCCATCATTCCTACAAATCTGACCAGTTTCTCAGTCCCTGCCAATGACAAACATCCCCACAGCATGATGCTGCCACCACCATGCTTCACTGTGTGGATGGTAATCTCTGGGTGATGAGAGGGTTTGCGCCAGACATGTTTTCCTTGATGGCCAAAAAATCCAAATTTGTGTCTCATCTGACCAGAGTACCTTATTCCATATGTTTAGGGAGTCTCCCACATGCCTTTTGTCGAACACCAAAAATGTTTTTGTGTTTTCTTTTTTTCTTTAAGCAATGGATTTTTTTTCTGCCCACTCTTCCGTAAAGCCCAGCTCTGTAGAGTGTATGGTTCAAAGTGGTCCTAAGGAGAATCTCTGCTGTGGAGCTTTGCAGCTTCTTCAGGATTATCTTTGGTTGCTTTGTTGCCTGTCGGATTAATGCACTCCTGGTATGAGAGTTTTGGTGGGCAGCCATCTCTTGGCGGGTTTGTTGTGGTGCCATATTCTTTACTTTTTTTATAATGGATTTAATGTTGCTCCGTGGGATGTTCAAAGGTTAGGATATTTTCTTATAAGGCGACCCTGATCTGTACTTCTCCAGAACTTTGTCCCTGAACTGTTTGGAGAGCTCCTTGGTCTTCATGGTGCCACCTTGCTTGGTCGTGCCCCTTGTGGTGTTGCATTCTGGGGACTTTCAGAACAGGTGAATATACAGTGGGGCAAAAAAGTATTTAGGCAGCCACCAATTGTGCAAGTTCTCCCACTTAAAAAGATGAGAGAGGCCTGTAGTCATCATAGGTACACTTCAACTATGACAGACAAAATGAGAAAAGAAAATCCAGAAAATCACACAGTAGGATTTTGAATTAATTTATTTGCAAATTATGGTCATAAGAGACGGTAGCGGCAACATTATGTTCAAAATAACCAAAATAAATTGTTACAAACAACGCAAATTAGCAAACAAGATAACGCAATCGTCTGGAGGCACGTAAAACCTCCAATCTTATCCGGCGCCATTTGACTGGCCAACTGGCAGCTTCATTAAATAGTACCCGCAAAAAACTAGTCTCAACGTCAACAGTGAAGAGGCGACTCCGGGATGCTGGCCTTCTAGGCAGAGTTGCAAAGAAAAAGCCCAGACTGGCCAATAAAAAGAAAAGATTAAGATGGTCAAAAGAACACAGACACTGGACAGAGGAAGATTGGAAAAAAGTGTTATGGACAGACGAATCTAAGTTTGAGGTGTTCGGATCACAAAGAAAAACATTTGTGAGACGCAGAAACAATGAAAAGATGCTGGAGGAGTGCTTGACGCCATCTGTCAAGCATGGTGGAGGCAATGTGATGGTCTGGGTGTGCTTTGGTGGTAGTAAAGTGTGAGATTTGTAAAAGGGATCTTGAAAAATGAAGGCTATCACTCCATTTTGCAAACCCATGTCATACCCTGTGGATGGCGCTTAATTGGAGCCAATTCCCTCTGACAACAGGACAATGATCCAAAGCACAGCTCCAAACTATGCAAGAACAATTTAGGGAAGAATCTGGTGTTCTGTCTATAATAAAGTGGCCAGCACAGTCAACAGAACTCAAACCTATTGAGCTGTTATGGGATCAGCTTGACAATATGGTAAGTAAAAAGTAAAGTAAAGTAAAAAGTGCCCATCAAGACAATCCAACTTGTGGGAGGTGCTTCAGGAAGCATGGGGTAAAATCTCTTCCTATTACCTCAACAAATTGACAACTAGAATGCCAAAGGTCTGCAAGGCTGTAATTGCTGCAAATGGAGGATTCTTTGAAGAAAGCAAAGTTTGAAGGACACAATTATTATTTCAATTAAAAATCATTATTTATAACCTTATCAACGTCTTGACAATATTTCCTATTTGTTTTGCAACTCATATCATGTATGTTTTCATAGAAAACAAGGACATTTCTAAGTGACCTCAAAACCTTTGAACGTTAGTGTACTTCCATAATTTTTTTCAACTGGTACCACAAGACGAGTCTTGTGAGGCCTATGGGCATCCTAGAGCAAAACAACCAACATGTATGTACATGTTTGTGAGAGTCTCACTTTTCCACACAGCATGTGCCCCAAAAGGTTCAGACGCTAGAGACAGAAGTTGGCAGATCGGCTGTACGGACTTCAGTCCCAGGACGACTGTCGGAGTCGTAGAGCAAAATGGAGAACACCATCATGTTTGTGAGAGTCTCATTCTTCCATAGATGGGTCATAGTGTGTACCCCAAACTCTTCAGAAGCTACAGACTACAGTGTGTACACCAAACTGTTCAGACACTTACAGACAGAAGTTGGCTGATTGGCTGTACCTACTTCAGTCCCAAGACAACTGGAGCAAAACAGAGGACACCATCATGTTCGTGAGAGTATCATCTTTCCATAGATGGGTCATAGTGTGTATCTCAAACTGTTCAGACTCTACAGACAGAAGTTGGCAGATCGGCTGTACCGACTTCAGTCCCAAGACGACTGTGGGAGTCGTAGAGCAAAACAGAGAACACCATTATGTTCGTGAGAGTATTAACTTTCCATAGAGGTGTCAAAGTGTGTACCCCCAACTTTTCAGATGCTACAGACAGAAGTTGGCAGATCAGCTGTATCGACTTCAGTCCCAAGATTACAGTGGGGGATGTAAAGCAAAACGGAGAACACCATCATGCTCATGAGGACATCATCTTTCCGCAGAGGGGTCATAGTGTGTACCCCAAACTCTTCAGATGCTACAGACAGAAGTTGGCAGATCGGCTGTACCAACGTCAGTCCCAAGAATAGACTGAAGAGTTTCAGAAGAATGTTCTCTGTTTCTGGCCATTTTAAGCCTGTAATCGAACTCACAAATGCTGATGCTCCAGATACTCAACTAGTCTAAAGAAGCCCAGTTGTATTGCTTCTTTAATCAGAACAACAGTTTTCAGCTATGCTAACATAATAGAAAAATGGTTTTCTAATGATAAATTAGCCTTTTAAAATTATAAACTTGGATTAGCTAACACAATGTGTCATTGGAACACAGGAGTGATGGTTGCTGAAAATGGGCCTCTGCACGCCCATGTAGATTTTCCGTAAAAAATCTCCTGTTACCAGCTACAATAGCCATTTCCAACAATGTCTAGACCGTGTTTCTGATCAATTTTCTGTTGTTTTAATAGACAATTGTTTTTATTTTCTTTAAAAAACAAGGACATTTCCAAGTGACCCCAAACTTTTGTATGTTAGTGTATGTATGAGTTGCAGGTAAAAAATTGTACATGTATGATTTGCAGCTAGACATGTTATATGTATAACCTTTAAATGCTTCCAGTCCTTTAGTCTTTTAACCGCAGACTATTTTCATTGCTTTTTTTGGCAGTACCTTTACTGCGGCTTTAAAGGTAGTAACTCTTTAAACTTTAATGGGATAGTTCAGTGAAATCATGTATTCAGATAATTGTTTCCTTACCTCATCAGCAGTCTGTGGAGTGCTCTAAATCTCTCTTGGACAGATTCTGCACGTAAACTGGAATCTGTCATGACGGGATGAAATGCATAGTACAATGAGCAGTTGTAGTTCAAGTGTTTTGTTTTTTTTTGTCACAGATTTCTGGATGTACCAGGATTGGTCACTGAATATTTGGATGTACCAGGATTGGTCACTGAATATTTGGATGTACCAGGATTGGTCACTGAATATTTGGATGTACCAGGATTGGTCACTGAATATTTGGATGTACCAGGATTGGTCGCTGAAAATTTGGATTTACCAGGATTGGTCACTGTTTTTTTGGATGTACCAGGATTGGTTGCTGATTATTTGGATGTGTCAGGATTGGACGAAGTCGGTGCTTAAAATTTGACTGCTTTGCTGAGTGTTTCCCTTTGTGAGGGTGGAGACTTCGCAAACTAGAACTCTCAATTTCTAATGCAGATGGACCCATAACTTAATCAAGCGGCTGACCAAATGACATAAGATTTTATTTCTGGGTTAACTGAGATTAGACTGCTCTAAGGAGTGACTCCAATCCACACTTTGGTTTCGGTAGAAAAATCTCTGCCAAGAAAACCTTATGTTTGCATTTCCGGACTAAAAACATTATTTTATTCAGCAGAGAAGTTAGACATCACATTATTATAACAGTGTGACTGTTTTGGAATAAAATGTTCAATGTATTTAATTAAACATCCTCTGTATTGTAGCTTATTGTTTAACCATTGATATGTTCTAGGGGCCATTTGAGAACATAAAGGGTTACTGGAATGTACTGCTAGAATGTCTGCCAATGGAATGTCCATCTTTTTTTGACAAATGCCACAGGTCACTGAAAACATTTATAAATAATTTATGAAGTATAAATAGCCCACGCAACTTAACTAATAATTAGTAAATGATTTAAAAGGACCTATATTAAACGTCTTATGAATGGTACTACGAATTATTATTAAACACTATAAAAGCTGTTTATTATTGTGTGAATAACCATTTCTTTGTTGACTCTGTCAGGGAACTGGCTCAAAGATGTTCAACAAAGACCACAGCTCTCACCCCTACGAATAATAATAAACCAATATTCAGAATTCCTGAACTCTCAGCGTCAGCTGCGCACAGTATTATCAGCTTCTTCAGCTCTACAATATGTATTTTCGTCTAGACACTGTATTCCTGAAGAGACACAAATATTATCTGATTGCCCCTATTGTACATCTAGTTAATCTGTCCATCAAATATGGAGTCTTCATCAATGCTTGGAAGTCTGCTGCAGTGTTAGATTTTTTAAAAATTAAAAAAATCTGGTGACCCAACACTAGTGGAAAATTACTGACCTATGAGCAATCTTTTAGTGCTATCAAAAGTAGCTTAGAGATGAGTGGCTGATCCACTGACTGATCACCTGAACCAGGGCAACTCCATCCATCAAATGCAATTTGGATTCAGAATTAACCATTCAACCAAATCAGCAAATTGCTATTTTGTGGAGTACATTAAATCTGAACTGGACATAGGTGGTGATGTCAGCATAGTCTTTTTGGATTTAATAAGGCCTTTGATACTGTGAATCTTTTGGTGCTCCTAGTCAAACTATCCTCCTCTAATGTGTCCACTAGAAGTCATTAGTTGGATGTATTCCTATCTGACAAACAGAAGTCAAATAGTTTGTCTGGGGAACACTCAGTCAGACTCTCAATACTATAACATTGGTGTCCCACAAGGGTCAATTTTAGGTCCTCTTCTGTTTACCATCTATATAAAGGATCTCCCACTTGCTTGCCCACAAGTTGACATGCAGATGTATGCGAAGCAATACAGTTCTGTATGTACACTCAAAAAACAGAAAACAAGTTGTTAACAAGTTAACGGCTCTACGGTACGTGTCTCTAAATGGTTGGCTGATTCTTATAAACGCAACATGTAAAGTATTGGTCCCATGTTTCATGAGCTGAAAGAAACAATGCCAGAAATGTTCCATACACACAAAAAGCTTATTTCTCTCAAATCTGATTTCATTCCTGTTAGTGAGCATTTCTCCTTTGCCAAGATAATCCATCCACCTGACAGGTGTGTCATATCAAGAAGCTGATTAAATGGCACGATGATTACACAGGTGCAGCTTATGCTGGGGACAATGAAAGCCCACTTTAAAATGTGCAATTTTGTCACACAACACAATGCCACCGATGTCTCAAGTTTTGAGGGAGCATACAATTGGCATGCTGACTGCAGGAATATCAACCAGAGTTGTTGTCAGATAATTGAATGTTCACTTCTCTGCCATAAACTGCCTCCAACTGTCACACCCTGATCTATTTCACCTGTCTTTGTGATTGTCTCCACCCCCCATCCAGGTGTCCCCTATCTTCTCCATTACCCCCTGTGTATTTATACCAGTGTTCTCTGTTTGTCTGTTGCCAGTTCATCTTGTTTGTCAAGTCAACTAGCATTTTTTTGTATTCAGCCCCTGCTTTTCCCCCAGTCTCTCTTTTCTCATCCTCCTGGTTTTTGACCCTTGCTTGTCCTGACCCTGAACCCGCCCGCCTGACCACTCTGCCTGCCCCGGACCCTGAACCTGCCTGCCGTCCTGCACCTTTGCCCCATCTCTGGATTACCGACCTCTGCCTGATCCTGCCACTGACCCTGCCTGCCGTCCTGTACCTTTGCCCCTGTTGCTGTAGTAAACATTTTTACTTCGACACAGTCTGCATCTGTGTCTTACCTTGTCCTGATACCAATGTCGTTTCAGAGAATTTGGCAGTACATCTAACCGCGTGCAACCACGTCAGCCCAGGATCTCCACATCCAGCTTCTTCACCTGTTCGATCACCTGAGGAGTATTTATGTCTGTAATAAAGTCCTTTTGTGGGAAAAATTCATTATGATTAGCAGTGCCTGGCTCCCCAATTGGTAGGCCTGGCTCCCAAGTGGGTGGGCCTTTGCCCTCCAAGGCCCACCCATGGCAGCACCCCTACCCAGTCATGTGAAATCCATAGATTAGGCCCTAACTTATTTCTTTCAAATGACGGATTTCCTTATATGTACTGGAGTAAAATCTTTCAAATGACGGATTTCCTTATATGTACTGGAGTAAAATCTTTCAAATTGTTGCATGTTGTGTTTCATATTTTGGTTCAGTATAATATATTTCAAAACACATATAAAATTACTTGTGGATGCTACCATGATTAAGGATAATCCTGAATAAGGATGAGTGAGAAAGTTACAGAGGGTCAAAGATCATATCCTGAAGACATGCCAACCTCTCACTATTACCAAACTTGATATAATCATTGTGTGCTCGGAATATGAGACCAAATACTACACTTTTGACTAGATTATTTATAAGAATCTTTAGGGGTGTCAGTAATTATGACCCCCTACATTTTTGAGAGAAAACAAATATTTCTGTATTTCTCTAAGCAAATGTATTAGTATAAATTAGTATAATTCCCTAATTATTTAGCTCAGTATTTCATGTATTTATTTTATACAGTCATTATTGCTCATCTTTATTGAGGGTGTCAATAATTTGAACCCACTGTGTCTTTATCGAGGGTGTCAATAATTTAAACCCATTGTGTCTTTATTGAGGGTGTCAATAATTTAAACCCGACTGTATGTCTTTATTGAGGGTGTCAATAATTCAAACCCGACTGTATGTCTTTATCGAGGGTGTCTATAATTCAAACCCGACTGTATGTCTTTATCGAGGGTGTCAATAATTCAAACCCGACTGTATGTCTTTATCGAGGGTGTCAATAATTTAAACCTACTGCATGTCTTTATCAAGGGTGTCAATAATTTCATTAATTTATTAATTTATTAAGCATTTATGTTTTCCTTTGGTTTCTGTATCGTAAATGCACTCAGGACGGTGGTTCTCTTCATGCGTTTTATATCTCTGTGCATCGTAAATGCACTCAGGACGGTGGTTCTCTTCATGCGTTTTATATCTCTGTGTATCGTAAATGCACTCAGGACGGTGGTTCTCTTCATGCGTTTTATATCTCTGTGTATCGTAAATGCACTCAGGACGGTGGTTCTCTTCATGCGTTTTATATCTCTGTGTATCGTAAATGCACTCAGGACGGTGGTTCTCTTCATGCGTTTTATATCTCTGTGTATCGTAAATGCACTCAGGACGGTGGTTGTCTTCATGCGTTTTATATCTCTGTGCATCGTAAATGCACTCAGGACGGTGGTTCTCTTCATGCGTTTCATATACCAGCATCTGACACATTTAAAATGTGTCTGAAATAGGCTTTTATTGGCTGCAATGAATTCTCTCAAAACAACGTATTCAGAAAGGCAATGATTTTTCAGATGCATAAGCAGTAAAAGGGATTTAAAAAAGGAACATCAGGAAAAAAAAAAAAATATATATATATATGCCCATAAAAGTAAAGATATTACAAACGTAAAGGTAGTAATTAACTTCCAAATATGTGCCGGAGTTAGAGATTCACTATGGTACGTAATAAACTATTGCCCTCTATTGGAGAGAAGATCTATCTACATTGGTATTTGGTGAAAAGCTTTTGATGATATGTATCAGTCATGCTGCTCGTTTTTCTCACATGAACAAGTTGTCAAATTATTCCAGTCCTCAAGAAAAAACTAAACAAAGAATCGGAATGTACATACAAACAGACATATAAACTTTAATTTCCCCAAAACAGTTTAAGTCTGTGAATGTGTTTTCACTCGGTGTAACATGGTTGCCTGGACTCTCCCCTCCTCCAGCCTTTTTTAATGTAGTTTTGCGCCGTAATTGGATAACACAGGTTTATCCACAGCAAGCACTTTGTATGAGCAATCCAATTTCACATCCTCCTGAAAGGGAAGCCATTATTCCCTACCAAAGGTTGATACTGTAGTCACCCTCCTTCACAAAATGCAGCACAAGGTTCTCTCTAAATCCTATCAGTGTTTAACCTTGTTACCAAACAATCTGTATTATTGTCCTATAATTCTATATGTTGCCCTGTCCTCACTGTGGCACCAGTTGGCTGGCTGGCATTTGGAAAGACGAAGGACTAGCTGTCTGTTCTGTTTGTTCACAACAATGCCTCAGCAGAATCCGAATGCTTTCCTATTATCTTCGGGTACCCTTGTGAGAATTTGGCATCATGGTCAATCTCACTTTCAAAAGAAAATGGATGTCTGTCTGATGAATATTTCAGTCGCGTACAGTTCAGCAACATGTAGCCTAGCTAGCTAGCTGGGGAGAATTTACAGTATCTTTACTGTGTTGCCTTGCAAGCAGCGTCAGTCAATAACAGCATTTTCAAATATTAACATTATGGGAAGCTTAAAGAGAAGAGACAAAAACAGCATTTCAAACCACCAAACAAATCAAATGAATCGAACCAACTAATAAGCAAGGTTACAATTGGTTTCCTTGTAGGGCGTATGTGCCTCTCTATAATAACTTAAATATCCATAAATCAAATGTCAAAGATCTTGATATTGTGTACCCCCAAGAGATGTTAGGCACCTGCATGAGTCGATGTGTAATTCAACCACCAACGGTGACTTAAAAGAAAGGGATGGGCTACTCCCCGAAGGTTGCTCTAACTCAGATGTCACTGGTCAAGAAATCAAACGCAGCACACATGGATTTTCACAACTAGGGTATCTTGTTTCAACTAGGGTGTCTTGTTTCAACTAGAGTATCTTGCGTCAACTAGGGTATCTTGCTTCAACTAGAGTATATTGCGTCAACTAGGGTATCTTGCTTCAACTAGAGTATCTTGCGTCAACTAGGGTATCTTGCTTCAACTAGAGTATCTTGCGTCAACTAGGGTATCTTGCTTCAACTAGAGTATCTTGCGTCAACTAGGGTATCTTGCTTCAACTAGAGTATCTTGCGTCAACTAGGGTATCTTGCTTCAACTAGAGTATCTTGCGTCAACTAGGGTATCTTGCTTCAACTAGAGTATCTTGCGTCAACTAGGGTATCTTGCTTCAACTAGAGTATCGTGCGTCAACTAGGGTATCTTGCTTCAACTAGAGTATCTTGCGTCAACTAGGGTATCTTGCTTCAACTAGAGTATCTTGCGTCAACTAGGGTATCCTGCTTCAACTAGAGTATATTGCGTCAACTAGGGTATCTTGCTTCAACTAGAGTATCTTGCGTCAACTAGGGTATCTTGCTTCAACTAGAGTACATTGCGTCAACTAGGGTATCTTGCTTCAACTAGAGTATCTTGCGTCAACTAGGGTATCTTGTTTCAACTAGAGTATATTGCGTCAACTAGGGTATCTTGCGTCAACTAGGGTATCTTGCTTCAACTAGAGTATCTTGCGTCAACTAGGGTATCTTGCTTCAACTAGAGTATCTTGCGTCAACTAGGGTATCTTGCTTCAACTAGAGTATCTTGCGTCAACTAGGGTATCTTGCTTCAACTAGAGTATCTTGCGTCAACTAGGGTATCTTGCTTCAACTAGAGTATCTTGCGTCAACTAGGGTATCTTGCTTCAACTAGAGCAGGGGTGTCAAAGTCAAATGGACGGAGGGCCAAATAAAAAAATCAGCTACAAGACGAGGGCCGGACTGTTCGAATGTTCATTGAAAAAATTTTAAATGACGCATATAGTCTAGTGAACCTAATTGAACCTACTGAAAACCTAACAAATATATTACAATATGATCAGATAAATAAAGCAATATTTTCTTATGGCTCTGTCAGTAATCTTTAATTTTCAACAGACACAAAAGACAAATTTCCTTTATATAAATATCCCCATAACATGAACATTAAATGAAAGAAACCGGTATTCAAGGCACCATCAGTAGACTATATTTTCTATTTTAGCAAAAGTGGGCTAAATTTACTTCAAAGAAAAAACAATAATAGCAATTTTCTATCATCCACTCAACTGAAATATTTTTAAAATATAATTGGATTGAAATACAAAAAAATAAAGTGCAAAAATCTATTAATCAAAAACAACACTTTGTTTAAGGAGAAGTAACATGCAGTGAAAACAAATATTACATTTTAACTTTTAAACTTGAACTGAGTAAAAACTCTAAATATGTGATTGCACAGTAATGTTCACTTGTTTGAGGTTGAGGGTGATACTTGGTGGTGTCCCATCTTTTCCACAAGTTCATCAATGTTCGGGGTAAGGCTCTGAGCTGAAGAAATCCTCAGAATTGAGTGGAGGTGTTCAGCAGTAAGTCGACTTCTGTGTGATGTTTTGTTCAGGTTCATCAAAGAAAACAGTTGTTCACACAGGTATGTGCTGCCAAACATAGACAACGTTTGAGCAGCCTGGATGCGCAGCTGGGGCATTGTGCCGGGGAGGAAACGGGCGAACTCCGCAGCACCCACTGCCGCATATTTTGCCCTCAGTGCATCATTGCATTGGAGGTCAATCAACTCCATTTGGAGGTTTGGTGGTGAGCTTTCCACGTCAACAGCAAATGGGTTACCGAGCAGTTCCAACCTGCTTTTTTGTGCTTCAAAGTCAGCAAATCGGCGTCGAAAGTCAGCGGCAAGCATACCTATTTTATCAGCCAACTGTGTGCTCGGGAACGCACTGGTAGAGAGCTTCTCTTTCATGGTCTGGCAGCTGGGAAAGTGGCTCAAATTTTCTTTCCGCATCTGCGTCTCCCACAGAGTCAGTTTGGTTTTAAATGCCTTCACTGTACTGTACATATCAGAGATGACACGATCCCGACCCTGCAGCTGCAAGTTTATTGCATTCAGATGACTCGTAATGTCACACAGAAAAGCCATTTCACACAGAAACATTTCGTCTCGGAGTTGTGTTGTGTCTTTCCCTTTGCTGTCCAAGAACAGACAAATCTCCTCACGAAGCTCGAAACATCTTTGAAGCACCTTTCCCTGGCTTAGCCATCGCACCTCTGTGTGATAAGGCAAATCACCATGCTCCGTTTCTAACTCCGTCAGAAATGCCTTGAACTGGCGGTGATTCAAACCTTTGGCTCTGATAAAGTTAACTGTGCGCGTGATGATGCTCATTACATGCTCCATTTTCAAGGCTTTACCGCACAACGCTTCCTGGTGTATGATACAATGATAAGCTGTCAGCTCACCTGTCGCGTTTTCCTCTTGCATCTTTTCCCGTATCTTCGCCACCAGTCCGCTCCTGTGTCCACACATCGCAGGTGCTCCGTCGGTTGTCAAACCCACGAGTTTTTCCCAAGGCAGCTCCATCTCATTTACACATCTTGACACCTCTTCATACAAATCATGCCCCGTAGTTGTGCCATGCATAGGACGTAAAGCCAAAAACTCCTCTGTCACGCTTAGGTTGGAGTCCACTCCGCGGATGAAAATTGACAACTGGGCAATGTCAGAAATGTCGGTGCTCTCATCCACAGCCAAGGAATATGCAATAAAATCTTTTCCCTTTTTCACAAGCTGCTCTTTTAGATTGATGGACAACTGGTCTACTCTCTCGGCAATGGTGTTTCTGCTCAGACTCACATTTAAAAAGAGTTGCCTTTTTTCTGGGCAAACTTCGTCACAAACTTTAATCATGCAGTTTTTGATGAAATCCCCCTCCGTAAATGGCCGGGCTGATTTAGCGATCTCTTCTGCCAAAATAAAACTGGCCTTGACAGCAGCCTGGCCTTGTGATTTGGCTTTTTTGAACAGAGCCTGTCGAGATTTGAGGCCTCGTTTTAATTCCTCTGCCTTTTGTAGCCTTTGTTCCATGTCCATATTCTTGTTTTTGTCCGCGTGTTTCGTTTCATAATGTCGTCTCAGATTATACTCTTTCAGTACCGCCACACTTTCTCCACACAGAAGACACACAGGTTTTCCAGCTACCTTCGTGAACATATACTCCGACTCCCACCTTGTTTGAAACCCCCGGTTCTCAGTATCCACCTTCCGTTTTGCCATTTTTGATGGGTATCTGAAAGTTAATTTTACTGTGATGCTGACGACTGCTGTGCCAATAAATATTGAAATGAAGCAGCCTACTGCTCGGTGCGTCACCTTTGCATTGTGGGAAATGTAGTATTGGTGCGTGTAAAAGATCTGCGGGCTGCCGGCTTGCTGCGGGCCGGTTCTAATAATAAATCAAGATCATCCCAGGGGCCGTAAAAAACCTTCTTGCGGGCCGGATGTGGCCCGCGGGCCTTGACTCTGACATATGTGAACTAGAGTATCTTGCGTCAACTAGGGTATCTTGCTTCAACTAGAGTATATTGCGTCAACTAGGGTATCTTGCTTCAACTAGAGTATCTTGCGTCAACTAGGGTATCTTGATTCAACTAGAGTATCTTGCGTCAACTAGGGTATCTTGATTCAACTAGGGTAGTTATTAGCCCAATTTCAAACAAATGCTGATTTGCTTGATTATATGACTGATTGTGTTTTTATCAGGTAGTACTTGTCTTAATGTGTGTTTGCAGACTTCTGGCAGTGCTACAGATCCAGTTGTCATGACTGTAGGGGAGTGTGGGGGGTAAGTTGAGCCATTTTTTACAATCAGCATCATTCCGTCAAGGGAAATATATAGTACTATTTCTAACCAACACAGTACCAGTCAAATGTTTGGACACACCTACTCATTCCTTTGTTTTTGCTATATTCTTACTATTTCCTATATTGTAGAATAATAGCGAAGGCATCAACACCATGAAATAGTGCACATGAATCAACCAAAAAAGTGTTAAACAAATCAAAATATATTTTATATTTGAGATTCTTCAAAGTAGCCACCCTTTGCCTTGATAACAACTTTGCACACCCTCAGCATTCTCTCAACAAGCTTCATGAGGTAGTCACCTGGAATGCATTTCAATTAACAATTATACCTTATTTAAAGTTAATTTGTGGAATTTATTTCCATCTTAATGCGTTTGAGCCAATCAGTTTTGCTGTGACAAGGTAGGGGTTATATACAGAAGATAGTCCTGTTTGGTAAAAGACCAAGTCCCATATTATGGCAAGAACAGCTCAAATAAGCAAAGAGAAATGACAGTCCATCATTATTTAAAGACATGAAAGTTAGTCAATCTGGTAAATATCAAGAACTTTGAACATTTCTTCAAGTGCAGTCGCAAAAACCATCAAGTGCTATGATGAAACTGACTCTCATGAGAACTGCCACAGGAAAGGAAGACCCCGAGTTACCTCTGTTGCGAGGATAAGTCGTTAGAGTTAACTGCACCTCAGATTGCACCCCAAATGAATGCTTCACAGAGTTCAAGTAACAGCCACATCTCAACATCTACTGTTCAGAGGAGACTGTGTGAATCAGGCCTTCATGGTTGAATTTTTGCAAAGAAACCACTACCAAAGGACACCAATAATAAGAAGAGACTTGCTTGGGTCAATAAACACGAGCAATGGACATTAGACCAGTGGAAATCTGTCCTTTGGTCTATTGAGTCCAAATTTGAGATTTTTTGTGATGAATGCTGCATCAGATGACCTGTCCTCCACAATCACCTGACCTCAACCCAATTGAGATGGTTTGGCATGAGTTGGACCACAGAGTGAAGGAAAAGCAGCCAACAAGTGCTCAGCATATGTGGGAACTCCTTCCTCATGAAGCTGGTTGAGAGAATGCCAAGTGTGTGCAAAGCTGTCATCAAGGCAAAGGGTGGCAACTTTAAAGAATCTAAAATATAAATGTAACACTTTCTTAGTTACTAGATGATTCCGTATGTGTTATTTCATCGTTTTGATGTCTTCACTATTATTCTACAAAATAGTAAAACTGATAATAAGAACTTAACTGAGTTGGTGTGTCCAAACTTTGGACTGATGCTGTGTATCAACATATATTTCAGGATGTTGTGTATCCCTGGAAATAATCAGAATTAATGGAAACATTGCACTTTTGAAAACATAGCTTGTCCAAAACATGGTGGTCTCTTCAAACGTACTTTGCTCAACTTACCCCAAGGATATTGGTTTAATTTACCCAAAAGCCATTGGCTCAATTTACTCACCCCAAGGCCATTGGCTCAACATACCCAAAGAATATTGGCTCAATTTACCCCAAGGCCATTGGCTCACCTTACCCCAAGGCAATTGGCTGAATTTACCCCAAGGCTATTGGCTCAATTTACCCCAAGGCTATTGGCTCAACTTACCCAATGACATTGGCTCAACTTAACAATAGGCAGACATTTTGAATATATTAGACCACATATTTACAAGGATGCACTTTCAGGGCATTTAGGACATAATTTTAAAGCTAAAAAAGACCCCAACTGATATTTAGAGGAATCTTAAAATGATCTAATTTGGTTTAGATACAAGCATCATGAAACCTCTAACACAATAAATGGATTTGACTTACCACTTTTTCCATGTGGTTTGTTCCTTCACAGACTTGATGAAATTACGATCTCTTCCTAAATATTTGGACAAATTACTAATTTTGTGTATGGCTTCATATAAACAAGGGTGGCTCAACTTTCCCCTTTGGCTCAACTTTCCCCTTTGGCTCAACTTTCCACTTTGGCTCAGCTTTCCCCTTTGGCTCAATTTACCCCTTTGGCTCAACTTTGCCCTTTGGCTCAATTTACCCCTTTGGCTCAGCTTTGCCCTTTGGCTCAATTTACCCCTTTGGCTCAGCTTTCCCCTTTGGCTCAATTTACCCCTTTGGCTCAGCTTTCCCCTTTGGCTCAACTTTCCCCTTTGACTCAACTTACCCCTTTGGCTCAACACTCCCCTTTGGCTCAATTTACCCCTTTGGCACAACTTACCCCTTTGGCTCAATTTACCCATTTGGCACAATTTACCCCTTTGACTCAACTTACCCCTTGACTCAACTTACCCCTTTGACTCAACTTACCCCTTTGGCTCAACTTACCCCTTGACTCAATTTACCCCTTTGACTCAACTTACCCCTTTGGCTCAACTTATCCATTTGACTCAATTTACCCCTTTGACTCAACTTACCCCTTTGGCTCAACTTACCCCTTTGACTCAATTTACCCCTTTGACTCAACTTACCCCTTTGGCTCAACTTACCCCTTTGTCTCAATTTACCCTAATCTCAATGTACCCCTTCGGCTCAATTTACCCCTTTTGCTCAATTAACCCCACTCTTCCTATGAGTAGCTAGAGACCCATCATTCTTTATTTATCCTGGCTATGTCCCATTTATCTTTCCTAACTCCCAAAGTGTGAATTTACTTACTTCTTAACACTGAAATATAGGAAATATGGTGTACACTATCTCTAGCACATCTAATCCAATCCAATGAAATATGGTGTACACTATCTCTAGCACATCTAATCCAATCCAATGAAATATGGTGTACACTATCTCGAGCACATCTAATCCAATCCAATGAAATATGGTGTACACTATCTCTAGCACATCTAATCCAATCCAATGAAATATGATGTAAACTATCTCTAGCACATCTAATCCAATCCAATGAAATATGGTGTACACTATCTCTAGCACATCTAATCCAATCCAATGAAATACGATGTAAACTATCTCTAGCACATCTAATCCAATCCAATGAAATATGGTGTACACTATCTCTAGCACATCTAATCCAATCCAATGAAACATGGTGTAAACTATCTCCAGCACATCTAATCCAATCCAATGAAATATGGTCCAATCCAATGAAATAAACTCACTCTAGTCCATGGCTTCACCAATCAAGTCAAAATAAATAAAATTGTATTGGTCACATGGCGCCGAATACAACAGGTGTAGTAGACCTTACAGTGAATTCCCTCTGCTCCATGGCTTCACCAATCCAATGAAATATGGTGTAAACTCTGTCACGGCTCCTCCTCTGCAGTGCAGGGGCGGATCCTCCTGCAGGCAGAGGAGGGTCGTTAGTGATTGGAGTCACCTGGGCTCTAAGTATTTAAACTGTCACTAATCACCTCTCTCTCTCTCTCTGCTCCTCCAGGTATGAACCTGTTTTGTTTGTTCTTTTGTAGTTTTGCATAGTTTTCACGCATCCATGCACTTTGCATACACCTTACATTATGATACTTCCACACCTCATTCAATTTTCTTAGTTTAAAGTTAATCGTTTTGTTTACAATAAAGAACATTTTTTGATTGGCCGATACCTGTTGTTCGCGTCCCCTCATTGTTGCCACAGGCTATGAGCCAGCCTGTGACAACTCCCTCTGGTCCATGGCTCCCGCACCAATCCAATGCATTTAGATTTGGGAAGTAGAGAATAGAGAGAAGGAAGGGTCTCTACGAGGCTTTAGGAGCCATGTAAACCACACAGAGCACCTGGCTCAGCACCTCAGCCCACTGTTGAATCTGTTTCAATGACACCAGTTGGGTGTCCTTAGGTTTAATTTGAGAACAGTGTGTGGTGAAAGGACATTGGTTATAGACCTGCTCTGCAGGGAGATGAAATGAAACCAATGAGACAGGCGGAATGGGCTACATGAGAATATGTTCCAAAAAACACACTGAGACTTTTATTTTTGTTGCTATATGTTGATTAGCCTACATGTTTGTAGTTACAGTTTTGTTTGTTGCTATATGTTGATTAGCCTACATGTTTGTAGTTACAGTTTTGTTTGTTGCTATATGTTGATTAGCCTACATGTTTGTAGTTACAGTTTTGTTTGTTACTATATGTTGATTAGCCTACATGTTTGTTACTAGGCATGATTAAAATGGTGGGGATCAGGGAGATTCCCAGTTATCCACGTACGAGTTGGTCCGAACATAAAACATGTGATGCCAATTTGAAAGAGCAAAACAATTCCCAGTATTATCTTCATATTTAATGCTTTGACAGTTCCCTGAGGGTTCTCCTCTAATTTCTACTGTATCTTAATGTAAGGGGGCCACAGGCAGCCTACTGTACAGTCATGTTTATTTTATATATCAACTGGCTTATAAAGACAACACAGAATAAATAAATGTATAGAATAACTAAACATACTTCTGAAGATGTAACAAGAACCAAGAATAGTTCAAGGAAAAACTCAAGACATCTGTGTGTGCCGGGGAGTTGAATGTGTGTTTGTTAGGCCATTTATTTATAGAGGCTGTGGTCCCTGTGAGGTTTGTAAGTGTGTAATGCTGTGTCTGTGTGCACCTGCAGCGAAATAACTCATCGTCAACGACCGCTACTCAGGTTCCACCTTTCCCTTGAATGATACGTCCACCTATTTTACATTTTCCTATTTCAATAGGGCAGGCGGAGAAACTTTACTCCAAGGGGGAGATATAACTTCGCTAGCTTAAAGGAAACAGTTCAGAACATGAAGAAATTACTAAAGTGAATCAGGAACACCTTTTTATTTTTTTATTTTTACAAGTGGCACAAAATCCGTTTGGAAAAACAAAAACCACTTGCTTAATAGAAATTGAACCGCCATTTTATCCCCGAGGTATAGTGAAACGTAAATGATTTCCTTTATGTTCAGCACCAGGGATTTAACCAAAGTCAACTGCATGCCACAAGACGACGTTAGCCTTTTTTTTTAGCTTGGGTAATTCATGCATGTCCGTAAGTTTAAAACAAGGTTCCTTCATCACATGAATATGGTAATAAATTGCTGTGCATTATGTCATACTGAGGGCAAACTATGAGTTTCTACTGTATAGATGAATTGTGTCATGGTGATAGTGAAGAAAACGTCCATTAAGATAGCTGTTATCATCTAAAAATATACAGTGGGGCAAAAAGTATTTAGTCAGCCACCAATTGTGCAAGTTCTCCCACTTAAAAAGATGAGAGAGGCCTGTAATTTTCATCATAGGTACATTTCAACCATGACAGACAAAATGAGAAAAAAAATCCAGAAAATCACATTGTAGGATTTTTAAGGAATTTATTTATTATGGTGGAAAATAAGTATTTGGTCACCTACAAACAAGCAAGATTTCTGGCTCTCACAGAGCTGTAACATCTTCTTTAAGAGGTTCCTCTGTCCTCCACTCGTTACCTGTATTAATGGCACCTGTTTGAACTTGTTATCAGTATAAAAGACACCTGTCCACAACCTCAAACAGTCACACTATATAATCTATAGGGCTGTGATATAGGGCTGTGATATATATATATATATATCTCTGACGGGAATCTTGGAAGTTCATCAATATTTGTTGTCTGCCACTATATTGCTATTTTACTATTTTTTTTTGTCTCCTTCTAAATGAGTAATAACATAGCGAGGCTCGCCTAAGAAAAACGTCCAGCATGTTCACTTGCTAAGGTTAAGTCTAGAAAATATATGCTGTGGTGATTGTAGCTGAATGATTGTTTCCAGGTACTATGCAGTGCGTTAGTGTATTAATACTGAGAGATTCACTCCACACCACCCAAAAAAAGAATGATTCATGAACATTCTCATCCAATTAATATCAAGCAAAGCTGCAGTCTATTTCATATCTGATGAAAACTTGGGGTGGGTACCAATTAGTCTACTGTTAATTATCTCTCTCTCCTTTGATCTTGACTATGAATGCTCTGTCAGACGCTCCCATGTATTCATCATTCTGGTTGGGAGAGGGAGTCTTTTGGAGATTGCACAGATTGATCCATGTTAAAAAAAAAATGTATTTCGAAGCGAGAGGCAGAAGCAGGCAGCTAGATAGATCCATGTGTGAGAGCAGCCTACGCACGTAGCTGTTGCCTGTTCTTTGTATTTCCCTGTCTTCTTCTAGTCAGTAACCCCCGCTGTGACAGCCGGAGAGTATTTAAGCTTCATGAACACAGGGGAAGACAGGGGGGTTGGCAGGTTTTAGATTCAGCCGAGGGACGATTTTTGACGGAACGGATGGTTTGGCGGCTGCAACTTAATTAGAATAATTTGTACCCTGCAAATTGACCACAGCAGTAATAAATAACAATAAGGTCTTGTTTACATTGTGACATGATCACGTCTCTGTTTTAATTCACTGGGAATACTTGCTGAACAGATCTCCTAAGTTAACTCATTTGTAGCTCAATTCCTTGTGATTTCAGTACTTTTTTTTTTTTTTTACCCAAAAGAGAAATCACTTGCGGGATGTGTTTTTGGCCAACCCTTGTCATACTGCATGTGCTACATCCTATGGGATACCATCCAGTTTCAACTCGATCAATAACTAACATTTTGGAATCAATTTATACACTTCATTGTTGGTGGTGTGGTTCCTAGGTTTCTCTTTTAATTATTTTATTTTTATTTTTTATAATCGGTTCACGACATGAAGCCTAGTTTGGTGATGTAAACATCAAACGAGGCTCCCTGTGTAGAGGCAAAGATGTGAATATTTAAACACAGCTCAACTACGATGAGCTGAACGCTGCAGCACCTCCATTTGTGTTATGAGATAATATTCCCAGTTCCTTTTCTGTGATGTGGACAGTAAGTTGAATTGGCTTGACACCGAGGATTAGTATTACTGTCAGAACAGGAGACAACCTAGACAACTGCTATAAGACAGTGTGAACTACCGTTAGAGAAATACGGGAAGGTGCATAGCTTTGTGGTTCCATATTTCACTGGATGGAACTTTTTGTCTGTTTTAACTTCCAACGAGTTTTATGAAGCTTTATATATATATATATATATATATATATTGTTATATTGCATCGTACTCTTCACATTTTGATATGCTCTGCTTTTTATGTGGTGAAAAAAGAAGCTATTTTATGATTTTATGTGTGATAAAGCTATCATACTTAAAATGGCAGGCAACAAAGGGCTTCACCAAGACCTTATTTAGGATTGAGTTAGAAGTGAATATTACCTACCTTGATTTATATGAACGGGACCAAAAAAACGTAAATTGCATTACACGTATGGTTATTTTAAGGACTCGTATCAAAAGGGTATCATTGTGGTAAACACGCTAATGCACTGTATAAGCTATGGTATAACATCAACTGAAGGAAAGAGGGAACCTGTGTTTTTCTAAGTCGTGGTACTAAACTCAAGCAAAAATCTGTGTCCCTCAAGGAAAAGTTTTCAAGCTAAATTTATGTCCGTCAAGGAAAGGTTTTGAAGCAAAATCTGTGTCCCTGAAGGAAAGATGTTCAATGAAAATCCTGCTGAAGGACTGCACTCAATGGTAAAGGATAATCTCCAACAGGGAGAGGAGAATCTCCAAGTCATGTCCCAAAGCCTTAGCTGGAACTAATCATGACAGCCCTGAATACAATACAACACATTTGGAGGGAGGGAGAGAGGGAGAGAGAGAGAGATAGAAAGAGAGAGGGGAGGGAGACAGAGACATAGACAGAGAGAGGGAGAGAGACTAAAGCACCTAGACAAAGTCACAAGTTAAATACCACTTAAGAAATGTTGAAATGTGTCCATAGAAAATCATAAATCCACGGAGCAATCAAGAGGCCAAACCAATCCAGACAGATATTTGTTGGATGGTACAATGTCATAAAGCCCAGCATTTTAATTAAACAGATGGCTTTATGAAATGAATTAATGAATACATAATCATTGTAGTTTTTTTTTATGTGTTCAAGAAGTGGAACAATTCATGTTTGATTGCTTTTTAGAATGAGCCATATCTCTGAGGTAAGCTTTATATCGGACATGTGCCAATGATTTAATTTCACTCAGTTAATCAATTTGTTATGCTTTTCAAATGTTGGGGAGTAAGCACAAGCCTGCATTCTATTCTCCATCTGCCTGCTGATAAAATATTGATAAAGGAAATGAAAACAACAAAAACTTTTGTTCCTAATTTCGCTTCAACACTGAATTTATGGTCATGTACAATGAACACATTTTTTTTCCAATGTATTTTTAAATAACAAATATAAAAAATGACAATCAGGTGTTTCCTCACTTTTCTGATGAGAAGTTTTGGACATAGTTAAAGCCTGTGACATCAGCAGACACACCATAGTCTCCTGGGACTGGGCTAATTAGAGGTTCGCTATCTACAGCAATGGGTCACTGAGCTTTTATGCTTCTGTCACTTCCTATCCAGTCAATTGTATTGGACATATCCCAAGAACAACCTACAGACTTAGTTCTCCTCCTGCAAAAAAAAACAGGTCAAGCTGAGATTGCAGGAAGTGGAATGGTTCTAATTATTGGGGGATCATATGGGCACAGAAGACTTAATGGAATTATTATAATTATTGGGGGATCCAATGGGAACAGAATATTAGCCACCTTTTGATTTGACCTGCAGACCCAGCCACTAGACATGGCTAGCACAACGACCCACTCTCACAGACCTTCAGACCCAGCCAATAGACATTGCTAGCACAACAACCCACTCTCACAGACCTGCAGACCCAGCCATTAGACATGGCTAGCACAACGACAAACTCTCACAGACCTGCAGACCCAGTCATTAGACATGGCTAGCACAACGACCCACTCTCACAGACCTGCAGACCCAGTCATTAGACATGGCTAGCACAACGACCCACTCTCACAGACCTGCAGACCCAGCCACTAGACATGGCTAGCACAACGACCCACTCTCACAGACCTGCAGACCCAGCCATTAGACATGGCTAGCACAACGACCCACTCTCACAGACCTGCAGACCCAGCCACTAGACATGGCTAGCACAACGACCCACTCTCACAGACCTGCAGACCCAGCCACTAGACATGGCTAGCACAACGACCCACTCTCACAGACCTTCAGACCCAGCCACTAGACATGGCTAGCACAACGACCCACTCTCACAGACCTTCAGACCCAGCCACTAGACATGGCTAGCACAACGACCCACTCTCACAGACAGGGTCTGTTTGTTTTCTGTTCTTGATAGGCTTGTCCTAGTGAGATAGAGGCCTTTGAACAAAATGACTTCCAAGTGTTTCTGGGTTTATGATTGTTGGATAAACCATGGAGCAACTGGAATAATGAAACCATATTGAATTGATGAATAACTCCCATACAGACACTAATCCAGAAATACAATTATGGGGGATTAAAAATAGAAGAAGTAGTTCTGAGAGATGTCACAGCTGATATTGTCACGACGTCGCCTTCTTCTTCTTCTTCTTACAAAACAATAGAAACTGTTGCTTTCCAACAAAAATCTTGATGTCTGAGTCTGAGGTTTCAGTCACATAACAATCATCTGTTAACACAATGCAAGCAGATTATTCATTAAAGATATATTGTTTCAAGTTCATTTCTATTTTAATGATAACGTAATGAGATGAAGTAAAAAACAACAACAAAAAAAAACTATGTTCCTAATTTACAAGCAAACGCTACACCAGACTTGTCATAATCAGCTACCAGAAGTCGTGCTCATTAGCAAGCCAACACATTCCCGCTGACCTCTGCCTCTGTGTAGAATTACTGTATATGCTGTAAATACTCTATATATTCTTACTAATCTTCGAAAATAAAAAACCCCATCTCTGACTGGTAGAAAAGCAGCTCCAACTCATAATCCATCCAGCTGGATGGATGTAGGTAAACGCATGCTTTGTTCACTTTCTCTGTGTGTCGGGCCTTCCCAAATTCCCTTGTCTACGTGTGTGTCTGTCTATGGGCAGTGGTGCAGTGGACCTCTCTTACATACGATATACAGTTAGCCGGTCAGTGCAGTGGAGCCTCACTATAGCTGTCAGAGCTATATCATATTTCTGAATTCTGTATTTTTTTTTTTTGTATTGTGAGGCAAAAGTGGAATTCTCACGCTGTGATTGACACACTGCTTTACCGAACAGACATTCGGATAGAAAGTTCCATATTCATGGGCTGATTTAAATTCTACAACTGTACATTAGTTGACTTCACAATATAAGGGAACGTGTGTCCTATTCAACATCTCATGGAGTTGCCTTCGTGGGAACATTGAATGTTGTGATAACAAGGGTGGGTAAGCACACTACTGTGATGCTAGTATGTTCGAGTTTGTCAAAAGTATCAATGGTTATGTTTGCGTCGTTAGGACGAAATTGGACGTTGGACCTAAGTGGAAGTCTGGCCTATGAAATTCATGTGATTCATGTGACTTGTGAAAAATTTCCGTAACTGTGATGACTGAACTCTTAGGGCCGGTTTCACGACCACAAACCTGGTCTTTGACTTAATAAAAGCATGATCTGGGTCCAGGAAACTGACCCTAGACCTATCCCTTGTACTGAAGAGATAACCTACATGTCATTGATAGTTACAAATGCAGATTTGGACAGTCATACGTTTTGGAACACTAGTAATGTACCGTGCTGTATAATGCAACTCTAAATGGTATGCTTTCTGTAAGAGAACTGGGGTATGCTTTCTGTAAGAGAACTGGGGTATGCTTTCTGTAAGAGAACTGGGGTATGCTTTCTGTAAGAGAACTGGGGTATGCTTTCTGTTAGAGAACTGGGGTATGCTTTCTGTAAGAGAACTGGGCGTAGCAGCCGTAACATTTCACTGCAATAGGACCCAGCAGCATTGCCCATATATTTCTTCATATCAACTTAAATTCAATCATCCACAGCCAAATGGATTTTTGGCTTGGCTTGTTTACTAAACATTTGTTCAACATATTGTACGCTGTCCCTTAAGGCTATAGGGGGGATCATCTCTGCACACACCCCATTGTTTGCTTGTTTTATCGAGCAGCCTTAGGGGCCTTCACAGTACAGCACATTTTCACAGTGCACTAGACTAATCGCTGTTTTCCATCTTGTGAGGTAATACTTAAGAACACATGGAACAGCCTTGTAGGCCGTTTCAACTGCCTGAGCTGTGAAAGACGTGTGTCAGACAGCTCCCCGGGCCAAACATGATGTGTGCGCTACCATAAGTATTACATTGGAGAAGAAATCTATGAGAGCAAACACAGGCAGTGCAGTGTGCAAACGGCAGGGGTCTATCCAAGGGATGGTTCAAGTTGGTGCCACAGAGAGAGAGTTACTCTGAGTAGTTCCTCAGACAGTCTCTACAGGTGTATTTCTGGAGGGAAATGGCCTGGCAGCCTCTGCCTGTCAACATATTATGGTTATCTCCACCCACTGCCAGTTATTGGAGCTACCGGATATCACGTTTTAGTTTGCATGTGATGAAGTTGGACATTGTGAGAGACGTATAGGCCTTCTGCTTTTCAATAGGTCTCCCCATAGTGATTATCTCCTCTTTGGCTTTGAATAAATCCTTAAAACATAATATGGTACATTGACACTTAAATCATAATAAAACATATGGAAAGTAATGCATGACTATTAGTCCATCAATGTCCTCCTTTTTTTCACTGTTGCTGTTGAGCAGTTGAACAATGGCACAATGGCTACTCCCTACATAGGGCACTACTGTTGACCAGAGCCCTACTCCCTACATAGGGTACTACTGTTAACCAGAGCCCTATGGGCAGAGAGATATTCTCCCTAAGGGCAGAGAGATAGGCTCCCTATGGGCAGAGAGATATTATCCCTAAGGGCAGAGAGATAGGCTCCCTATGAGCAGAGCAATAGGATCCCTAAGGGCAGAGAGATAGGCTCCCTATGGGCAGAACGATAGGATCCCTATGGGCAGAAAGATAGGATCCCTATGGGCAGAGAGATAGGATCCCTATGGGCAGAGAGATAGGATCCCTATGGGCAGAGAGATAGGATACCTATGGGCAGAGAGATCCCTATTGGCAGAGAGACAGGATCCCTATGGGCAGAGAGATCCCTATGGGCATAAATCCTGATCTGTTTCTCTGAATTGCCTTGTGAAAGCCTAACACTGTAAGATCCTATTGTATGGCTTAGCTAGTCATGTCGGAAATAGATCAAGCTTTCAAATGATGTCCACCTGACCCAGATTGTGTTTTCTAATGGACCGCTTTTGGATTGCATAAACAACAGCAGTAATTGTGTGATGGCGGGGATGCAGGGTTCTGTTCCAAACGAAAAACAACTACAAGTGTACTTGCTCTTTTTCCCTCAACGGCACAGCTCAGAGAGCTAAATAAAAGTACCTTATAGTTGTTCTTTGAGTCATAAAAGTGGATTGAAATTGCTTTGGAACTGTGAACACTTTGGAGAGGTGTGTGTGTCCACTTGGAGAGGTGTGTGTGTCCACTTGGAGAGGTGTGTGTGTGTCCACTTGGAGAGGTGTGTGTGTCCACTTGGAGAGGTGTGTGTGTCCACTTGGAGAGGTGTGTGTGTCCACTTGGAGAGGTGTGTGTGTGTCCACTTGGAGAGGTGTGTGTGTGTCCACTTGGAGAGGTGTGTGTGTCCACTTGGAGAGGTGTGTGTGCCCACTTGGAGAGGTGTGTGTGTCCACTTGGAGACCCCAGTAAGTCCTCTCACTCAAAGCCTTGTTTTGGCTTATGTTGCACCCACACCTCACATTTACCAGGAATAGCCATGTTACTGAATGTATCCAGAGTGTTTTCATAAAGGACATTACATGTCAAATGCACATAAAATCGACAATGTAATGTTTGGATTCAATCTGATGTCAGGTGAACTGTTGTGTCCTCTCACCTTTGGTCTAAGAATTTTCACATCATCTCTAAACTGTTCCCTTTCAATTGCTACCACGGATATGCGTGTGTTTTTATATATTTCTTCTGTAAGAAACATTTACGTTTAGCACAATCCATATATGCAAATTCCCACGAGACTCACGGGTTAGTCAAACTGATCAGACACCCAGGAATAAACACAGGTTTACGTGGCGCTAAGACTGACTGAAGTAAATCAGGCCCCCCCATTTAACGTGTGTGTGAGCCCGCATAATTTCTCCCTGAAACCATTTACAATCTACAAGCCATAATGAATGCCAGTAAACTTATTGCCCCGAAAGATAAACTTTAATCAAGCTCTTTTTTTTTGTCTGTCCTCTGTTTGAGCATGCCCTGGCATATCCTGCAGAGGAGTGAAAGCAAATAGCAAACGGGAAGTAATTTAAGAGTTTTCATTTAAATGTGAAGGCCCACGCTAATATAATCACCTAGAAGATTGTCAGCAGTGACCCTCCAATCAATCAGTGTGTGATTCATTATAATCACAGAAGGGTATGTCATTAATGAGACCTCATATTGTCCACTTTAAGACTCGTAGGGTGTGCTGGAATGTTCCACACAAACTTTTATTTCATTATGCTTTGATCATATCCCACAGGTGCTTTGTTCATATCCCACAGGTGCTTTGTTCATATCCCACAGGTGCTTTGTTCATATCCCACAGGTGCTTTGTTCATATCCCACAGGTGCTTTGTTCATATCCCACAGGTGCTTTGTTCATATCCCACCGGTGCTTTGTTCATATCCCACAGGTGCTTTGTTCATATCCCACAGGTGCTTTGTTCATATCCCACAGGTGCTTTGTTCATATCCCACAGGTGCTTTGTTCATATCCCACAGGTGCTTTGTTCATATCCCACAGGTGCTTGTACAACCACACGGTATCATTGTGTGGTGAATAATGATTGTGTACTGATAAACAGATGAAATTAAAAAACAACAAAAGGGATGTCTACGAGGCCATCATTATTTATATTATACTTCCATGTAGGCTCATCGGCTGCAAAAAAATGAAGACAGTCCAGTACACAACCATTACAGCGAGAATAGTATAATTGATCTTCATCAACAAACAGAAAAATTAATTAAAATCATTAATTGAATCTTATAATACGGAGGACTTAATGCATTTTGTATTTTTTTTTTATAATATTGAATCCAATTTTCCCTCTACTATGCTCTGTCTGGATTACCATAGCCTAATGCAGAATACAATTTCAGCAGGCAGCATCCGAATGTCTTCAATACAAGATTACCAACTGACAAAGTTTTTTGGGGGGTTTGCAGGTTGATTATTGACTGCAGACGGAGATTAAAAGTGGGAACTGCAACATAGCTGACAGTTTGGTTATCTCTCTTTGTTGCACTAAATGAAAATCATGGCCTGAATCCGTCAACAGAGATGTAACAAAATGTGAGCACATTATTGATGTCCTCTTGCTTTTTCCATTGGCAGAGAAATCAGTTGATTGACCACTAAATTTGAAGGAACTAATGAAAAAGTGAAGTGTGAGTTATTTATAGGAAGCACAGGGGGTAAATGGTGAAAACAATGGAAGTAAACAGCACTCTGCTACACCCACATCAGGAAGGATGGTGTTGAATACATCTTTGCCATCAAGCATCTTTGCCACCATTTGCCATCAACCACAGTGTGGTTCTAAACATTCTAGAATAATTGTATTGTGACCCTATCAAAAGTCTAGTAAACAGTTTAATGTCAACAAACCTGGGGTGGTCTTTTAACTTCTCTTTCCTTTGGAAAGTTTATGCAGCTACAATTTCACCCATCTGTGGAAACCAGCTTTTAAATAATAGTTTTTTTTTAAAACCTGATGTGCCCATCTGATGTGCCCTATAGAGTAAATGATTAACAACAGCTGACTATTGCCACATAGAGGGCATGATTAACAACAGCTCCGTATAGCCCTATATAGGGCATGATTAACAACAGCTGACTATAGCCCTATAGAGTAAATGATTAACAACAGCTGACTATAGCCCTATAGAGTAAATGATTAACAACAGCTGACTATAGCCCTATAGAGTAAATGATTAACAACAGCTGACTATAGCCCTATAGAGTAAATGATTAACAACAGCTGACTATAGCCCTATAGAGTAAATGATTAACAACAGCTGACTATAGCCCTATAGAGTAAATGATTAACAACAGCTGACTATAGCCCTATAGAGTGCATGATTAACAACATCTGACTATGGCCCTATAGAGGGCATGATTAACAACAGCTGACTATAGCCCTATAGAGGGCATGATTAACAACATCTGACTATTGCCACATAGAGTGCATGCCCAGAAGGGTCAGTTTACCTGGAACATTGGCTCTAGCTTTTTGCAGTAGGAATTAATGACTTGGGAGCGGTAGTAACCTCAAGGTTAGAGAGGTGGACTGGTAATTTTCCGGAGGGTTGCCAGTTTGACTTCCGGACCAGGACAGAGAAAATCTAGAGGGAGTTAATAAACTCATTCAGATTAGTCGTCATGGTTTCACACTACACTAGAGGTTATTTATGACATCATAACACGCTGTGATTCTCCATCGAGCACTGAGAGGAACTACAAGGAATCTACACCATCAATTGTGCCACAGTGGTACTACTACGAGTCAGTCTGCCTTAAATAGACTAATTAGCACCAAAGGAGGAGCTGGCCATATGATTACTCTGCTTCTCCAAGCATGTGTTTTACAGAAGAATGTGTGTCTAATGATAAAGTCAGCACCAAATGCAAGCTGTTACAAGTCCCACCCAGACCAAGGCTACCATTAACATGAATAACCCAGCAGAGTGAGACTCTCTGGGCTCGTCTGGAATCGTGCACAGTGATGACAAACAAATCCAGCTCAGAGGCTTTGCGGCGACACCAGGGGATAAGTCACAATAGCTTCCAGTTTCAGGCTGGTTCCCAAATTCCCTTATAGGAAACTATGTTTGACAGGGGCCCTATGGGTAGGGCTCTAAAGAAATGCCTTATAATAAGGAGAAGAGGATGGTATTTGCGACACAGCCTCAGTCTCAGTCATGTATGTGTACTTGATAACTATTGTCATATTCCATGATGTATGGGACAATGCTAGATATGTCAGATATCACAAAGCCCTGGCTTTGCAACCTACACAGTGAATTTTCTCATAATTAATGTGAAACTAGGAATAAAGCAAAATTGATATCCCCGGAAACCATACCCACTGGTAATGGAACAAACAATTAGGGATGGTTGCTCCTAGGACAACGGCTAAGATGTGTTCCCCATGCAGTAAGCAGAGCACCCAATCCAGAATATATGGGGGAAAAGTTAATATTAGTACTTTGGGAGGAAGACACACCGTAATCCTTCAGACAATTTGGTCCAATGTTGAATTGTTGCATTTGGGGGACACTTGGAAAGGTTGCATCTAAAATACAGTACATCACATACAAATTACACCTAGAGTATCAATCAAAATGTTTGGACACACCTACTCATTCAAGGGTTTTTCTTTATTTCACTATTTCCTACATTGTAGAATAATAGGGAAGACATCAAAACTATGAAATAACACATATGGAATCAGGTAGTAACCAAAAAAAGTGTTAAACAAATCAAAATATATTTTAGATTCTTCATAGTAGCCAGATTTTCACACTCAAATCAAATCAAATCAAATCTTACAAATTCACAAGGACTGCCTTATACACACACATGTAAAGGAATGAATACGAATATGTACATATAAATATAGACATGCGGCATAAGCAAGATGCAGTAGATGGTATAGAATACAGTATATACATACAGTATGAGATGAGTAATGAAGGATATGTAGACATTATTAAAGTGCTGTTATTTAAAGTGACTAGTCATACCTTTATTAAATATATTTATTATATGTATTAAAGTGGCCAGAGATTTGAGTCTGTACGTTGGCAGCAGCCACTCTACAGTCGTGGCCAAACATTTTGAGAATGACACAAATATATATTTTCACAAAGTCTGCTGCCTCAGTTTATATGATGGCAATTTGCATATACTCCAGAATGTTATGAAGAGTGATCAGATGAATTGCAATTAATTGCATAGTCCCTCTTTGCCATGCAAATTAAATTAATTCAAAAAAAAAACATTTCCACTGCATTTCAGCCCTGTCACAAGAGGACAAGCTGACATCATGTCATTGATTCTCTCATTAACACAGGTGTGAGTGTTGACGAGGACAAGGCTGGAGATCACTCTGTCATGCTGATTGAGTTTGAAAAACAGACTGGAAGCTTCAAAAGAAGGGTGGTGCTTGGAATCATTGTTCTTCCTCTGTCAACCTTTGTTACCTGCAAGGAAACAGGTTCCGTCATCATTGCTTTGCACAAAAAGTGCTTCACAGGCAAGGATTTTGCTGCCAGTAAGATTGCACCTAAATCAACCACTTATCGGATTATCAAGAGCTTCAAGGAGAGCGGTTCAATTGTTGTGATGAAGGCTTCAGGGCGCCCAAGAAAGTTCAGCAAGTGCCAGTACCGCCTTCTAAAGTTGATTCAGCTGCGGGATCGGGGCACGACCAGTACAGATTCTCCAGGAAAAACATCAGGGACAGACTGATATTCTGCAAAAGGTACAGGGATTGGACTGCTGAGGACTGGGGAAAAGTATTTTTCTCTGATGAATCCCGGAGAAGACAAGGTGAGCACTACCATCCTGATACCATTCATGTGTGGGGTTCCTTCTCAGCCAAGGGAGTGGGCTCACTCACAATTTTGCATAAGAACACAGCCATGAATAAATAATGGCACCAACACATTCTCCGAGAGCATCTTCTCACAAAAATCCAGGAACAGTTTGGTGACGAACAATGCATTTTCCACCATGATGGAGCACCTTGCCATAAGGCAAAAGTGATAACTAAGTGTCTCGGGGGAACAAAACATTGATATTTTGGGTCCATGGCCAGGAAACTCCCCAGACCTTAATCCCATTGAGAACTTGTGGCCAATCCTCAAGAGGCAGGCGGACAAACAAAAAAAAAACACAAATTCTGACAAACTGCAAGCAATGATTATGTAAGAATGGGCCGCCATCAGTCAGGATGTGGCCCAGAAGTTAATTGACAGCATGACAGGGCCGGATTGTAGAGGCCTTGAAAAAGAAGAAAAAAAGAAGGGTCAACACTGCAAATATTGACTCTTTGCATCAACATCATGTAATTGTCAATAAAAGCCTTTGACACTTATGAAATGCTTGTAATTATACTTCAGTATTCCATACTAACATCTGACAAAAAATATCTAAAGACACTGAGGCAGAAGACTTTGGGAAAAGGAATGTGTCATTCTCAAAACTTTTGGCCATGACTTTATGTTAGTGATGGCTGTTTAACAGTCTGATGGCCTTGAGATAGAAGCTGTTCTTCAGTCACTCGGTCCCAGCTTGGATGCACTTGTACTGACCCCTCCATCTGGATCATAGCGGGTTGAACAAGCAATAGCTCGGGTGGTTGTTGTCTTTGATGATATTTTTGGCCTTCCTGTGACATCAGGTGATGTAGGTGTCCTGGAGGGTAGGTAGTTTGCCCCCGGTGATGCGTTGGGCAGACCACACCGCCCTCTGGAGAGCCTTACGGTTATGGGCGGAGCAGTTGCCGTACCAGACAGTGATACAGCCCGACAGGATGCTCTCGATTGTGCATCCGTAAAAGTTTGTGAGTGTTTTTGGTGACAAGCCAAATATCTTCAGCCTCCTGAGGTTTCAGTTTGTCAGTGATGTGTACGCCGATGAGCTTAAAACTTTCCACCTTCTCCTATGCTGTCCCATCGATGGGAATGGGGTATGCTCCCTCTGCTGTTTCCTGAAGTCCATGATCATCTCCTTTGTTTTGTTGACCTTGAGAGGTTATTTTCCTAACAACACACTCTGAAGGTTCTCACCTCCTCCCTGTAGGCTGTCTCGTCATTGTTGGTAATCAAGCCTGCTACTGTAGTGTCGTCTGCAAACTTGGGTGATTGAGTTGGAGGCGTGCATGGCCATGCAGTCATTTGTGAACAGGGAGTACATGAGGGGGCTGAGCACGCACCCTTGTGGAGCCCCAGTGTTGAGAGTCAGCGGGGTGGAGATGTTGTTTCCTACCCTCACCAACTGGGGGCGGCTGTCAGAAAGTCCAGGACCCAGTTTCATAGGGCGGGGTCGAGACCCAGTGTCTCGAGCTTAACGACAAGTTCGAAGGGATCTATGGTGTTGAATGCTGAGCTGTAGTCAATGAACCGCATTCTTACAAAGGTATTCCTCTTGTCCGAATGGGATAGGGCAGTGTGCAGTGTGATGGCAATTGCGTTGTCTGTGGATCTATTGGGGCAGTAAGCAAATTGGAGTGGGTCTAGGGTATCAGGTAGGGTGGAGGTGATATGATCCTTGACTAGTCTCTTAATGCACTTAATGATGACAGAAGTGAGTGCTATGGGGCGATTGTCATTTAGTTCAGTTACCTTAGCTTTCTTGGAAACAGGAACAATGGTGGCCATCTTGAAGCATGTGGGCACAGCAGACTGGGATACGGAATGATTGATTATGTCCATAAACACACCAGCCAGCTGGTCTGCGCATGCTATGAGGATGCGGCTAGGGATGACATCTGGGCCGGCAGCCTTGCGAGGGTTAACACGTTTAAATGTTTTACTCATGTTGACCACGGTGAAGTAGAGCCCACAGGCTTTGGTAGCAGGCCGTGTCAGTGGCACTGTATTGTCCTCAAAGCGAGCAATGAAGTTGTTTAATTTGTCTGGGAGCAAGACGTCGATGTCCGCAACGGGGCTGGTTTTCTTTTTGTAATCCGTGATTGACTTTAGACCACATACATCACATGTTTGAGCTGTTGAATTGCGACTCTATACTTAGCTTGTTTGATTGCTTTGCAGAGGGAATAGCTACACTGTTTGTATTAAGTCATGTTTCAGTTGCATTGCCATGATTAAAACCGATGGTTCCCACTTTCAGTTATGCGTGAATGCTGCCATCAATCCACAGTTTCTAGTTAGAGAATGTTTTAATAGTCACAGTGGGTACAACATCACCGATGCACTTGCTAATAAACTCGCTTACCGAGTCAGCATATACGTCAATGTTGTTGTCTGAGGACCCGGAAACATATCCCAGTCCACGTGATCGAAGCAATCTTGAAGTGTGGAATCCGATTGGTCAGACTGGGAGGCTGGGAGCAACAAAATGGAGTCATGGTCAGATTTGCCAAAGGGAGGGTGGGGGAGGGCTTTGTATGCATCGCAGAAGTTAGAGTAGCAATGGTCCAGGATGCTACCAGCTCGTGTCATGCATTTGATATGCTGATGGATTTTAGTTAGCCTTGATCTCAGATTAGCTTTGTTAAAATCCCCAGCTACATTAAATGCAGCCTCAGGATATATGGTTTCCAGTTTACATGGAGTCCAGTGAAGTTCTTTCAGGGACGTTGAGGTATCTGCTTGGGGCAGGATATACACATATAATCAAAAATCAAATCAAATCAAATCAAATCAAATTTTATTTGTCACATACACATGGTTAGCAGATGTTAATGTGAGTGTAGCGAAATGCTTGTGCTTCTAGTTCCGACAATGCAGTAATAACAAGTAATCTAACTAACAATTCCAAAACTACTGTCTTGTACACAGTGTAAGGGGATAAAGAATATGTACATAAGGATATATGAATGAGTGATGGTACAGAGCAGCATAGGCAAGATACAGTAGATGGTATCGAGTACAGTATGTACAAATGAGGTGAGTTTGTAAACAAAGTGGCATAGTTTAAAGTGGCTAGTGATACATGTATTACATAAGGATACAGTCGATGATATAGAGTACAGTATATACGTATGCATATGAGATGAATAATGTAGGGTAAGTAACATTATATAAGGTAGCATTGTTTAAAGTGGCTAGTGATATATTTACATCATTTCACATCAATTCCCATTATTAAAGTGGCTGGAGTTGAGTCAGTGTCAGTGTGTTGGCAGCAGCCACTCAGTGTTAGTGGTGGCTGTTTAACAGTCTGATGGCCTTGAGATAGAAGCTGTTTTTCAGTCTCTCGGTCCCAGCTTTGATGCACCTGTACTGACCTCGCCTTCTGGATGATAGCGGGGTGAACAGGCAGTGGCTCGGGTGGTTGATGTCCTTGATGATCTTTATGGCCTTCCTGTGACATCGGGTGGTGTAGGTGTCCTGGAGGGCAGGTAGTTTGCCCCCGGTGATGCATTGTGCAGACCTCACTACCCTCTGGAGAGCCTTACGGTTGAGGGCGGTGCAGTTGCCATACCAGGCGGTGATACAGCCCGCCAGGATGCTCTCGATTGTGCATCTGTAGAAGTTTGTGAGTGCTTTTGGTGACAAGCCAAATTTCTTCAGCCTCCTGAGGTTGAAGAGGCGCTGCTGCGCCTTCTTCACGATGCTGTCTGTGTGAGTGGACCAATTCAGTTTGTCTGTGATGTGTATGCCGAGGAACTTAAAACTTGCTACCCTCTCCACTACTGTTCCATCGATGTGGATAGGGGGGTGTTCCCTCTGCTGTTTCCTGAAGTCCACAATCATCTCCTTAGTTTTGTTGACGTTGAGTGTGAGGTTATTTTCCTGACACCACACTCCGAGGGCCCTCACCTCCTCCCTGTAGGCCGTCTCGTCGTTGTTGGTAATCAAGCCTACCACTGTTGTGTCGTCCGCAAACTTGATGATTGAGTTGGAGGCGTGCGTGGCCACGCAGTCGTGGGTGAACAGGGAGTACAGGAGAGGGCTCAGAACGCACCCTTGTGGGGCCCCAGTGTTGAGGATCAGCGGGGAGGAGATGTTGTTGCCTACCCTCACCACCTGGGGGCGGCCCGTCAGGAAGTCCAGTACCCAGTTGCACAGGGCGGGGTCGATACCCAGGGTCTCGAGCTTGATGACGAGCTTGGAGGGTACTATGGTGTTGAATGCCGAGCTGTAGTCGATGAACAGCATTCTCACATAGGTATTCCTCTTGTCCAGATGGGTTAGGGCAGTGTGCAGTGTGGTTGAGATTGCATCGTCTGTGGACCTATTTGGGCGGTAAGCAAATTGGAGTGGGTCTAGGGTGTCAGGTAGGGTGGAGGTGATATGGTCCTTGACTAGTCTCTCAAAGCACTTCATGATGACGGATGTGAGTGCTACGGGGCGGTAGTCGTTTAGCTCAGTTACCTTAGCTTTCTTGGGAACAGGAACAATGGTGGCCCTCTTGAAGCATGTGGGAACAGCAGACTGGTATAGGGATTGATTGAATATGTCCGTAAACACACCGGCCAGCTGGTCTGCGCATGCTCTGAGGGCGCGGCTGGGGATGCTGTCTGGGCCTGCAGCCTTGCGAGGGTTAACACGTTTAAATGTCTTACTCACCTCGGCTGCAGTGAAGGAGAGACCGCAAGTTTTCGTTGCAGGCCGTGTCAGTGGCACTGTATTGTCCTCAAAGCGGGCAAAAAAGTTATTTAGTCTGCCTGGGAGCAAGACATCCTGGTCCGTGACTGGGCTGGATTTCTTCCTGTAGTCCGTGATTGACTGTAGACCCTGCCACATGCCTCTTGTGTCTGAGCCGTTGAATTGAGATTCTACTTTGTCTCTGTACTGGCGCTTAGCTTGTTTGATAGCCTTGCGGAGGGAATAGCTGCACTGTTTGTATTCGGTCATGTTACCAGACACCTTGCCCTGATTAAAAGCAGTGGTTCGCGCTTTCAGTTTCACACGAATGCTGCCATCAATCCACGGTTTCTGGTTAGGGAATGTTTTAATCGTTGCTATGGGAACGACATCTTCAACGCACGTTCTAATGAACTCGCACACCGAATCAGCGTATTCGTCAATGTTGTTATCTGACGCAATACGAAACATCTCCCAGTCCACGTGATGGAAGCAGTCTTGGAGTGTGGAGTCAGCTTGGTCGGACCAGCGTTGGACAGACCTCAGCGTGGGAGCCTCTTGTTTTAGTTTCTGTCTGTAGGCAGGGATCAACAAAATGGAGTCGTGGTCAGCTTTTCCGAAAGTGGGGCGAGGCAGGGCCTTATATGCGTCGCGGAAGTTAGAGTAACAATGATCCAAGTTCTTTCCCCCCCTGGTTGCGCAATCGATATGCTGATAAAATTTGGGGAGTCTTGTTTTCAGATTAGCCTTGTTAAAATCCCCAGCTACAATGAATGCAGCCTCCGGATAAATCGTTTCCAGTTTGCAGAGAGTTAAATAAAGTTTGTTCAGAGCCATCGATGTGTCTGCTTGGGGGGGGATATATACGGCTGTGATTATAATCGAAGAGAATTCTCTTGGTAGATAATGCGGTCTACATTTGATTGTGATGAATTCTAAATCAGGTGAACAGAAGGATTTGAGTTCCTGTATGTTTCTTTCATCACACCATGTCACGTTGGCCATGAGGCATACGCCCCCGCCCCTCTTCTTACCAGAAAGATGTTTGTTTCTGTCAGCGCAATGCGTGGAGAAACCCGTTGGCTGCACCGCTTCGGATAGAGTCTCTCCAGTGAGCCATGTTTCAGTGAAGCAAAGGACGTTACAGTCTCTGATGTCCCTCTGGAATGCTACCCTTGCTCGGATTTCATCAACCTTGTTGTCAAGAGACTGGACATTGGCAAGAAGAATGCTAGGGAGTGGTGTGCGGTGTGCCCGTCTCCGGAGTCTGACCAGAAGACCGCCTCGTTTCCCTCTCTTTCGGAGTCGTTTTTTTGGGTCGCTGCATAGGATCCACTCCGTTGTCCTGTTTGTAAGGCAGAACACAGGGTCCGCGTCGCGAAAAACATATTCTTGGTCGTACTGATGGTGAGTTGACGCTGATCTTATATTCAGAAGTTCTTCTCGACTGCATGTAATGAAACCTAAGATGACCTGGGGTACTAATGTCAAAAAACTGCATAGTTTCCTAGAAACGCGAAGCGAGGCGGCCATCTCTGTCGGCGCCGGAAGTCTGTCTATCTACCAGCCGGTCTATCTACCAAGAATTCTCTTGGTAGATAATGCATTTGATTGTAAAGAATTCTAGTTCAGGTGAACAAAAGGACTTCTTGTGTGTTGTTATGATAACACCTTGAGTTGTTAATCATAAGGCATATACCCCCGCCCTTCTTCTTACCAGAGAGATGTTTGTTTCTGTCGACGCGATGCGTGAAGAAACCGGGTGGCTGTACCGACTCTGACAACATATCCCGAGTGAGCCATGTTTCTGTGAAACAGAGAATATTACAATCTCTGATGTCTCTCTGGAAGGAAACTCGTGCCCTAACTTCGTACACCTTGTTGTTTAGAGTTTGGACATTGGCGAGTAATAATGCTCGGAAGCGGTGGATGGGGTGCTCGCCTTCTAAGTCTGACCAGTAGGCCATTCCATCTGCCTCTCCTGCGGCGACCGCATTGTTTTGGGTCGTTCTCTGGGATAAGATCCAATGTCCAGGGTAGAGGTCCGAACAAAGGATTCGCTTCGGGAAAGTGGTATTCCTGGTTGTAATGTTGATAAGTTGACGTCACTTTAATAATATTCAGTAGTTCTTCCTGGCTGTATGTAATAACATGTGAGATTTTCTGGGCTAACAATGTAAGAAACGATACATAACAAAATTATTACTGCATAGTTTTTTAAGAACCTGTCGGCGCCATCATGCAAACTCTTGGCGTTCTCTCAACCAGCTTCATGAGGTAGTCACCTGGAATGCATGTCATTGAACAGGTATGCCTTGCTAAAAGTTAATTTGTGGCATGTCTTCTAGTTTGCCAAAAGGCACCTAAAGGACTCAGACCACGAGAATCAACATTCTCTGGTATAACAAGGTTCTACTCGTTGGCCTGAATGCCAAGTGTCACATCTGGAGGAAAACCTGGCACCTTCACTATGGTGAAGCACGGTGGTGGCAGCATCATGCTGTTGCGATGTTTTTCAGAGAAACCTGCTCCAGAGCGCTCAGGACCTTGAAGTGGGGCGAAGGTTTACCTTCCAAGATGACAACAACCCTAAGCACACACCCGAGACAATGCAGGAGCGGCATCAGGACAAGTCTCTGAATGTCCTTGATTGGCCCAGCCAGAGCCCGGACCTGAACCCGATCGAACATTTCTGGAGAGAAACGAAAATAGCTGTGCAGCAATTCTCCCATCCAACCTGACAGAGCTTGAGAGGATCTGCAGAGAAGAATGGGAGAAACTCTCCAAATACAGGTGTGCCAAGCTTGTAGCATCATACCCAAGAAGCGTTGAGGCTGTAATTGCTGACAAAGGTGCTTAATTAAACAAAATTCTGAGTTAAAAGTTTGAATACTTATGTAAATATGATATTTCCGTTTTTTATTAAAAGCCTATTTTTGATTTGTCAATATGGGGTATTGTGTGTAGATTGATGAGGGGGAAAAATACAACAGAGTCAATTTTAGAATGAGGCTGTAACGTAACAAAATGTGGAAAAGTCAAAGAGTCTGAATACTTTCCGAACGCACTGTATGTTAGCTAGCTAGCCAGTCCAGTTACAACTTGGGTTTTAATATGACTTCTAGCCAACGTTTTCCAAATACAATTCTTATCTTGTTCTGTCACTCTGCACTTTGGGGGCCAGGTTGGATTGTTTGCTAGCTAGTTTATTTGAACTTGTCTATGTGGAAGAACTCTTTCTTGCAAGCAGCTCAAATTATTTTCATTTGTCACTGGCTAGGTGGGAGATGCATAAATTAATTGATGACAATCTAATAAAAATAAATGTTTTCACATGAAAGCTTTTTTTTTAAGTGACCGATGACTACCCCGTCTCATTTGAGCAAGTAAACATTTTTGGCGGGGGGAGGGCTTAGGAATTTGAAATTGTGATTGACAGCTCAGTACTCTATGACCCAAATGTTCCATGTTCCATGTGCAAGCAAATCATTGATATATTTCTAATTTATTTGAAACCTGCTGTATTTTCAAATCATTCCACCATTTGTGTCCGGTTACATCGGTTTTAATGCGAGACTTTTATTTTGAAGGCGAACCTCCGATTTGACCATTGTTGTTAATCACACATTTCGCATTTCATACTTGTGACACCAGCTAACTCATAGCTTGAAAATGAACCATGCAATTAAAATCCAGCATACAGAAGTGTAATCAACAATCCTTTTTTGGGGGTCTGGGGGTGCAGTTATAAAGGTGACTGCAGTCATTTGGCTGACCAAAATTCCACGGGAGTCACTGTTTACTTACACCAGATGAGATATGTGTGCATGTGTAGCAGTGTGATGTTGTTCCCCTAGATTACGTACCAAGTTGCACACAGGGACCAGTTCAAATAGGCCAGGTCAAGAGGGGATGTTAATCATTTGATAATAATAATAATAATAATTCAGTGTGTTTTTTAAAATTAATTACAGCTACATAGCTAATGTTATTTTTTTTGTGTACAAACACTTTTCCATATCTATATTGTAAATAAACTTGATTGTAAAAGTGTTGTATATTTTGGTTTTGTCCATCATGGGTTATCTGTATTTCTTTACCCTCCTATTGTTCTCTCTTGCCTGACCTTCAGCTAGCGAGGTGCCTGAGAGCTGTGACTGCGCCAAGGGCTAACATATTGTGCGTTGTCTCTTCGTGCGAAGTGCAAATAAAAATCCAACAAGCAGACCTCCAGTTGTGGCAGTGTCCTCATTAAATTACACAACGCAGAACGAACCACGCTACACATTCAATTAGCTAAGTAGCTAGCTCGCTAACGGCGCTAGAAAAGGCATTATATCAGGTACATTATTTACTACAATTTCAAATCAATTGACACCGGTGTTGGTAATTTGTCTTAGCTAGACATTTCGTTACTGGGTTTGGGAATCATATAGGCTCCAGGCCCTCTATCGTAATGCCTGAAGTAAAGCCTTTCTTCTTTGCAAATAGATAAACTTGTAATTGACATTTTTCTTTAGATTTTGAATTTATTATCCCCTATTGTAGACCTAAGAGAAATAAGCGTATTTTCGTCAAAAACTCAGTAATCTGTGTGTTCTAGAATTATTCTGGGGTTCTAAAGAGTTACTTATTAAACTGAAATATATAACCTTTACCTTTTTGTTTTATAGACATTTATAGACATATAAACACTCTCTAGAAGACACCTAAATGGATGTGTTCTGTTATCTTGCTTCAACAACTGCACTGTTGAATAGTTGAAGGTCACAGTAACATAGATGATTTGATCAACCCCTTGCCTTTGGTGCAGATCATGGCAATGCATGTTATTATAATACCAGGAATGAAAAAGAGCTGATGTATTTGGAGAGGCAACATTGCAATTCCCCAAACTGTGGGGGTCTGCAATAATGGCCCTGTGGCAGCGTCTGCACTCAGTCTCCTCTGCACTGCCAGATCCACACAGAAATGCCATTGGAAGTCTCGCACTTATTATCCTCAAATGGTTTTGGAAATGAGACCCCAGCTGTTTTCTCGATTTGTAGCCTTAAAGGAAAATTCCACAAACTATATTTTTTGGTATTTGTTTAATTAGTCCCTTGTTGACATAGTCCCAAAAATGTTGACAAGCAACAAAAAAAATAATGTGGGACTAGTCAAGTCAAAAATGGACAAATTAAACAAATACCAAAAATATAGTTTGTGGAATTTTCCTTTAAGGCAGCTAATTGAACAGATGAAATGCTAAATGCAGAGGCTAAGCACCCTCACCCTCCACTCAGTCATTCAGTTGACCTTGTGTTTCAGGAAAGGAATTTAACTGGAAAATAAATCTGCATGGACTTTTCTCAAAGTCAACCGTCATGTTGATGGTGATGGAGGAGAGGACTGGTGTGGTGTCATATTTTTTCATTCAAGGCGATCACTCTCGCTCTCTCTCTCTCTCTCTCTCTCTCTCTCTCTCTCTCTGACACCCATCTCATTGGCTCCACACTAATGAGGCCACTTGAGTATATATTTCAATACCATCGCTGAGTGAGATGCTAAATCGATAGTCATATCCACACGGTCATATTGGATTGACAAGTCCCTCAACCGAGACGGAGACAAACTAGCCAGTGCGAAAAAGTGTTCATTGAACTGAGATAATTATTTAATTAGTGCTTGGTCCTATCCTAAGGTTAATATGAAATTATAACCACGGTTCAACCTACTAGCTAATATGGGGTTTTTCTCTGCTCTCCTTGGTAATGATAGGGATTCATGTCATTACCTTGGATAGCGAAGGCACTAAATATCAAGCATCACTAATTTGGCCTGATGACTCAGTTGATAGCGGTGTGCTTGAAATGCATAAAACACCACAACCCATACTGTATCTATGCAAACCAATGTACATGTCCCTGAGTCATGTTTGACAGGTAGTGAACCAAATGAATAGCATGAGGTACCCTAACCCCCCCATAATGCATCCGTCCTACACTCTTATGATGAGGTACCCTAACCCCCCCCCCCCCCCCCCCCCCCCATAATGCATCCGTCCTACACTCTTATGATGAGGTACCCTAACCCCCCCCCCCCATAATGCATCCGTCCTACACTCTTAGGGAAAAAACAGTGCTATATAGAGCTTTAAAGGGTTCTTTGGCTGTCCCCATAGGAGAATAGAGTGTACTACGTAGGGAATAGGGTGTACTATGTAGGGAATAGCGTGTACTATGTAGGGAATAGGGTGTACTATGTAGGGAATAGGGTGCACTATATAGGGAATACGGTGTACTACGTAGGGAATATGGTGCACTATATAGAGAATAGGGTGCACTATATTGGGAATAGGGTGCCACCTGGGAAACTCTCAGCCTTCTTTCTCTCTAGGAAAATACTAATCTGACTTTGTCCCTGTAGAGAAGGAAAAAGGTCAACTACTGTAAGGCAGGCGTTCGTTCGTTCACGTTGTGCTGAAAATCGTTTGTTAATCAAGAGAAGTGACTGGAAGCTAATGGAGAAGAGATATTAGTCACTTAATGTTTCATGTGCAGTGATCAAATCAAAACAAATCACATTTTATTGGTCACATGTACATATTCAGCAGATGTTATTGCTGGTGTAGCAAAATGCTTGTGTTCCTAGCCCCAACAGTGCAGTAGTATCTAACTAAATGCTTGTGTCCCTAGCTCCAACAGAGCAGTAGTATCTAACTAAATGCTTGTGTTCCTAGCCCCAACAGTGCAGTAGCATCTAACTAAATGCTTGTGTTCCTAGCTCCAACAGTGCAGTAGTATCTAACTAAATGCTTGTGTTCCTAGCTCCAACAGTGCAGTAATATCTAACTAAATGCTTGTGTTCCTAGCTCCAACAGTGCAGTAGTATCTAACTAAATGCTTGTGTTCCTAGCTCCAACAGTGCAGTAATATCTAACTAAATGCTTGTGTTCCTAGCTCCAACAGTGCAGTAGTATCTAACTAAATGCTTGTGTTCCTAGCTCCAACAGTGCAGTAGTATCTAAGAATTCACAATAATAAAGGCAAATCTAAAAGTAAAAAAATGGAATTAAGAAATATATAAATTAGGATGAGCAATGTTGGAGTGGCATTGACTAGAATACAGCAGAATAGAAAACAGTATATACATATGAAATTAATCAAACTGTATGTAAACATTGTTAAAGTGACCAGTGATTCCATGTCTATGTATATAGGGCAGCAGCCTCTAAGGTGCAGGGTTGAGTAATCGGGTGGTAGCCGACTAGTGACAGTGACTAAGTTCAGGGGAGGGTACTGGGTGGAGGCCGGCTAGTGACGGCTATTGGTCTTGCGATAGAAGCTGTTTTTCAGTCTCTCGGTCCCAGCTTTGATGCAGCTGTTCTGACTTCGACTTCTGGACGAAAGCGGGTTGAACAGGCCGTGGAAGTTGATTTATTTATTTATGTGCATCTATAAAGGTATTCCTCTTGTCCAGGTGGGATAGGGCAGTGTGCAGTGCGATTGCATCGACTGTAGATCTATTGGGGTGGTATGTAAATTGAAGTGGTTCTAGGGTGTCAGGTAAGTTGGAGGTGATATGATTCTTAACTAGCCTCTCAAAACACTTCATGACGACAGAAGTGAGTGCTTCAGGCCGATAGTAATTTAGTTCAGTTACCTTTGCTTTCTTGGGTGGGGACTGGGAAGACTGGGGACTGGGAAGTGGGGACTGGGAAGACTGGGATAAGGAGAGATTGAATATGTCTGCGAACACTCCAGCCAGGTGGTCTGTGCATGCTCTGAGGACGCGGCTCGGGATGCCGTCTGGGCCGGCAACCTTGCGAGGGTTAAAAACACTTAAATGTTTTACTCACGTCAGCCACACAGAGAACGAGAGCCCACAGTCCTCGGGAGCGTGCCTCGTTGGTGACACTGTGTTATCCTCAAAGCGGGCGAAGGTGTTTAGCCTGTCCGGGAGCAAGATGTCGTTGTCCACAACGTTTCTGGTTTTCCCTTTGCAATCTGTGATAGTCTGAAGTCCCTGCCACATAAGTCTCGTATGTTGACCCAACTCTGTCGTCATCATCAAGAGATTATTTCTGTACATTGCGTCTTGAGTAAGGCTACGTTGAGTCATTAGCAAGTCAGTTGTTGAACCGAACTCCCACCAGCCACCACAATCACTTAGTCCAGAACACTTAGGTCACGAAGGACCTAAGGAGACCGATTAAGTCTGGACTAAAACGCATTTGCAATAAAGATGAGCCATTGAGTTTGCTTTGTAGTCAGGGACTAGGCAGAATCTGTGTCCGGGATACTGGCTCCAAGAGTTTTACTTATAATATGGGCATTTCATATAGCATTTCCACCACTTATACAGACACTCTGTCTCTAGTTTTTTTTTGGAGAGTTGGTTTCACGAACTCTCAATAACCTTTCTTAGAAAATTGCTTTTCAGATGAAAGCATTTGCATAATAATGTTGTTTTGTGTTGTACTGTATTATTAGAAAATGCTCTGTAAATGTTTTACGTCATTTTGTCTATCCTTGATTTGAGGAAAAGGAATACAAATGTACATTGTCCTGTAGAGATAAAAAAAAAAATGCCAATGTTGACTCCTTTGAAGTACATTCAGTAAAACATTTAATATAAGAAACTGAACCATCTGGTAAAAACACAGCATATTTATTTGACATTAATCTATTTGCTTCGTTCAGCTCAAGGATATTTCTTTAGAATAAGCTGCTTTTGAAGCAAACTTTTTTACCCTCCTAAATCCCAATTTGTAGACTCAACATGGATGCAGAGAGTTCTTGTGGCTCTTGGTTTCTTAACCACTTGTTATGTGACCAGGAAAGCATGGCTTATCCTCTCTTATCGGAGCTTTCAGTGCACAAGCGTGGTCTTCAGGGGGAAAGACAAGATAAGAAAGAGACTGTGTAAAGCTCACACCAGGCAGGAGGAACACAGTGAGACTGTGTAAAGCTCACACCAGGCAGGAGGGCCAGAGTGAGATAGACTGTGTAAAGCTCACACCAGGCAGGAGGATCACAGTGAGACTGTGTAAAGCTCACACCAGGCAGGAGGGCCAGAGTGAGATAGAGACTTTGTAAAGCTCACACCAGGCAGGAGGAATACAATGAGATAGAAACTGTGTAAAGCTCACAACAGGCAGGAGGAACAGAGGAGACCCTGTCAAAATGAATAATGAGACATTTTGAAATAACACCTTCTCAGTACTATTGCCTTTAATAAATTACTGTATCGTCATTCCGCTTGGCATAAGTATCACCATTTTTAGTGTCAATCAAACACTTAAAGGGGAAGTTGAAACAAAACACCTCTGGGCCCTTTATAACAGTTTTTAGGTTGTTTTTTTTGAGTGTTTAGATTTCTGTATGTTTACATCAAAATGCTGAATTTCCTAAATGACCTAAAATCAATTAGAAACGGTGTATTTATTGTTGAAAAATAACTATTAGTGTCTCGGCATTGAATTGCCAAATATATGTGTTGTTTAATGTAAAAAAGTATACAAAACAAAGCTTATACTTTGTGCTAGCACAAAGGTCTTCCATACAATCTAACCCTGTAGATACTCTTCTTCGTGATTCTAAGATGGATAATTACATGAGGCGGGATGCAGGAGTGTCTTGGTATTGGTTTTTAAGAAAGGAAGTCAGAAGAAAGGAAATAAATAAAGAGATGGTAGCTAGCTAGGCTAGCGGTTAGTAATCTCTGAAGTAAAGTAAGGCTAGTTAAGCTAGCGGTTAGTAATATCTGAAGTAAAGTAAGGCTAGTTAAGCTAGCGGTTAGTAATCTCTGAAGAAATGTAAGGCTAGTTAAGATAGCGGTTAGTAATATCTGAAGTAAAGTAAGGTGAATAACGTTTGAAGTTGAGTAGCTAAGCGACATTGGCCAAAATGAAGTGCAATAATGTTCAGGTCAGATACAAATACACTAGACATTTCCACTCTATTCCTGACCACGACAGAGCTTTCTGTCAGGAATGGCTGCAGGCCATCATCCATCCTGCTTATGGTGTCGACACAACACCTAGTCATTCACTAGCTGCGGTTGTCTGCAATGGGGACCACTTGAAACCGGGTTCTGTTGCCACCATCTTTCAACCATGGATGGGAAAACTCCAACCATTCAAGGTGTGTTGCAAACCAGCTAAGTTGCTAACAGCGATAGCTAGTCACAACAAAGTCATTTATAAGGTCATTTGTTTACCATTCCTTGAACTAGTTGTTGGTGTTTTTAGCTTAGCTACTACTGTAAAAGTAACGTTATTCTGTCCTACTGACTGTTTTGTTGATTTGACTATGTGATGCAATTCCTTTTTCATTATGATGTTACTGATACGAAATAGTATATTCTTTACTACTAGGCATCACAGTTTTATGTAGTGCTATTGCTTGCATAGAAATGACTTGGCCCTAGTTAAGATCCATGAGTAGGACACAGCCCTAGCCAGAGCAATTTACATAAATATATGTCTCTGGCCCTCACTGTGGCATGAGTTGTAATGACAACAAACTATCCTAACCTTTACATTATTTACATAAAAACAGTTAGAATATCAGCTCATGCGCTGAATTGACTGACTCTGTTTTTTACCAGCCAAACATCACCAATCACTCTTTCTGTTTCTACCTGCCTGGGAGGGAATTGAAGAAGGAGAGGGGTGGTGGAACAGACATAAGGATAGAACAATGAACCATACCGTCTCGGATTTTATCTTTCTTCAATTTCTCACATCTTCTATCTTTGTATCCTTTTGACATATTTTTCAAAGAGGGAACCCAATGTTCCTCCACTCATGCCTCATCCAATCATTTTTTCAGGAGGATGCAAGGAAAGACTAAACAGGACACATTTCTATGTTTTGTTTTGTTATTCTGTTGCACATCTTTCAGGAGATTCAGAAGCTGTGTTGAGTTTTCCAAGCAGGCCAAGGACTGGGTAGAGAAGAATATCTGAACAGAAGACATTCCATTTTAGAACCCCATTGGTCCAGCAGGATGTCAATCAATCAACTTTACAACCGATTGGTCCAGCAGGCCTACCCTCGAAAACCAACGGAGATGCATCCCATAACAATGCATCCCATAATATTTTTTTTACATGGAACTAGCTGTTCTATTATTCAGCCTACAGTAGCATCCAAGATGTGGTGGCCAATGTAGGCCTACATTCCATGAGACATCTGAAAAAAACATACAGGGCTTGACCTTTAACCTGTTTATCCACTTGTCCTTCAAACAAGGAGGTGACTGAACATGTTGTTGTGTTGTTTGATACAAGAAACCACTTACAAAATAAAATGCATCATTATTCCCATACCATTATTACAAATAATCAGACAAATCATGCTACCCTCTGCCTCCTGGCTACTTAGCTTATTCATGCCTCTCTCAAAATGCAACACTGCCCCTTTAAGACATATAAAAAGCTCTTTACCTGACTCGCTTTTCAAAGATGGCTTGAAATGCACGTGTTTTGTGCTCTTGTAGGAGGAAGCAATCATTCCCCCTTTTATTGACTACACATGATCTATAACTGGGCTAATAACTCATTAAGTTGCGAAGGATATGAACACATGTACAGGACACATGTCCCTACATGTAGCTCTGGCTTTGATCTCAAAACAAGCGCATCTACTGACAACCGCTCATGCTGTAAACACAGTCCAGTTCAAAGTGAATGGCACATATCCATATATGGCAACGGTCTACTTGCATATAGGCCTACCGTGGCTCTGACTGGCTAAGGCGCACCGGTCTGTGTAGAGTACATGCCTGAGTCAGGCCTGTCAATGAAATAGAATCCCACTCCGATGTGTTCTGCCTACAACAAAATATTTTGCATAGTTAGTTTGGCACGCTAAGTCTTGCATAGTTTGTTTTGTTTCGGTATGTTGCATTGAAAGTGGCTAATATTGCATTGTTTTGATCAGAATTGCCACAGTTAAGGGAAACGTTGATTGTGTTAACTAATGGGGAAAACTCTAGAAAGTTGAATGAAGTTCAATCTCACGCTTCTCTCCAAGGTTGATATTTCTTCTGAGAAGCAGTCCCGCACGCGCACAGCTTAGAGGGAGCAGTGATCACAGCAGCTTAGAGGGAACAGTGATCAAATCAAATCAAATGTATTTATATAGCCCTTCTTCCATCAGCTGATGTCTCAAAGTGCTGTACAGAAACGCAGCCTAAAACCCCAAACAGCAAGCAATGCAGGCGTAGAAGCACGGTGAATAGGAAAAACTCCATAGAAAGGCCAAAACCTAGGAAAAAACCTAGAGAGGAACCAGGCTATGAGGGGTGGCCAGTCTTCTTCTGGCTGTGCCGGGTGGAGATTTTTATAACAGAACATGGCCAATATGTTCAAATGTTCATAAATGACCAGCATGGTCAAATAATAATAATCACAGTAGTTGTCGAGGGTGCAACAGCACCTCAGGAGTAAATGTCAGTTGGCTTTTCATAGCCGATCATTGAGAGTATCTTTACTGCTCCTGCTGTCTCTAGAGAGTTGAAAACAGCAGGTCTGGGACAGGGAGCACGCCCGGTGAACAGGTCAGGGTTCCATAGCCGCAGGCAGAACAGTTGAAACTGGAGCAGCAGCACGGCCAGGTGGACTGGGGACAGCAAGGAGTCATCATACCAGGTAGTCCTGAGGCATGGTCCTAGGGCTCAGGTCCTCCGAGAGAAAGAAAGAGAAAGAGAGAATTAGAGAGAGCATTCTTAAGTGATCACAGCAGCTTAGAGGGAACAGTGATCACAGCACAGATTGATGGGTAAACGTCCTGCTTTTAAATTATGTTTTTACTTAAAGCCATCATTGTCTTGAATGGGAACACTGGCCCATGCGCCCGGATAGGCGTGTTTTGCACCCGGTGAACTTTTGGAACCGGGCTGCCTCCCAGGTGTAAGCCACAACATGGAGTAATGAGTAGGATTCTGTGGGAAGATCTCAGATGCATCACATCGTCTCCCTTTTCTACTACTCAAAAGACATTGGATGAGAAGCACAGAAATCCTCTAGCCTTCTCATCCAATGTGAATTGAGAAGGAGAGAAGACAAAAAAATACTTTTGGGATCTTCCCTGTGTTTTATTTTACCCTCTACGATTCTCAAACCATGTACGTAGATATCTATCATCCAACCTGACCCTAATCAAGCCCATGTTGGAGTGAAAACCTACAAGATGGTTGCTGGTTGCTCTCCAGGAACATGTTTGTAAATCCCTGGTCTAACTAATGCTGAGTGACTTTGTGAATGGCATTAGTAACTGTGTAATTGTTTTCTATTAACATTAAATTGTTTATTAAAAAAAAAAAAACGGGAAATACAATGTTTTTTATTGAAAGTGTTATTCGCATAAGACGCTGTGAGCCTCCTCAACTTCCTGGAGTCCAATGTAGCTGCTGTTGGGGATGTAATTGTTGACACCACAGAGGCTGGGAGTACCTGTCGCTTGGCCTTAACCTAGATGTTCTCTCCTCGGCATCCACTCCAGACCACCAGTCTGTTTTGTCTAGTGAGACAGAAAATAAATACATGACAATGTTTTATACAACAATCAAGACCATAAATAGGCCTTTAAAACATGAAATATAACAGGCTCAGGGATCATTAAGCATATTGACATATAAGCCATATCGATGATTGCATAATACATTTATAGTTAGGTAAATTAGCAGAGACTTATTGAGAGCGACTAAGAGCAGCAGTTAGGAATAATGCGCCTTGCTCATGGGCACATGGACAGATGTTTCACCTTGCCGGCTGGGGGGAATTTCGAACCAGCAACCTTTCGCTTACTGGCCCAAAACTATAACCAAAATGCTACCTGCCACAATACTATTGACGGGTTTCTTTTGGTGTTGTACTCTTGAAGACTGTTTTTACCAACTCACTGTTCAAAGACTGTTAGGGGTCAAGAGAGGCTGTTTATCTTCCTCTTGTAAGTGGCTTTACAGGCCAATTGGGAGATTTTGGGTAGAAAAGCTAGACCGACACTTAAAAGAAACATGTTCTTCTCTACAACAGTACCACTATTGACTTTGTACTTCTTACAATGTTTTGTAAATATAAAATATTGTTTTGTAGACCCAGATTATGAAGTACTTGTCCCATACATTGTATTTCTACAGCGTTCATCCACTCGTTCTAGACACTGTTCACCAAGCCAGAATTTCAGCACTGTCTGACTACCATGAATGGGACTACAGTAGCCAGTTGCAACATGGGATATAGGCAGGAGACTGGAAAATACAGTTGGAAGGCTGTCATTAGGTAGTCTATACAGTTGGAAGGCAGTTGGAAGGCTGTCATTAGTTAGTCTATACAGTTGGAAAGTTGTCATTAGGTAGTCTATACAGTTGGACGGCTGTCATTAGGTAGTCTATACAGTTGGAAGGCTGTCATTAGGTAGTCTATACAGTTGGAAGGCTGTCATTAGGTAGTCTATACAGTTGGAAGGTTGTCATTAGGTAGTCTATACAGTTGGAAGGCTGTCATTAGGTAGTCTATACAGTTGGAAGGTTGTCATTAGGTAGTCTATACAATTGAAAGGCTGTAATTAGGTAGACTATACAGTTGGAAGGCAGTTGGAAGGTTGTCATTAGGTATTCTATACAGTTGAAAGGCTGTCATTAGGTAGTCTATACAGTTGGAAGGCTGTCATTAGGTAGTCTATACAGTTGGAAGGCTGTCATTAGGTAGTCTATACAGTTGGAAGGCAGTTGGAAGGCTGTCATTAGGTAGTCTATACAGTTGGAAGGTTGTCATTAGATAGTCTATACAGTTGGAAGGCTGTCATTAGGTAGTCTATACAGTTGGAAGGCTGTCATTAGGTAGTCTATACAGTTGGAAGGCAGTCATTAGGTAGTCTATACAGTTGGAAGGCAGTTGGAAGGCTGTCATTAGGTAGACTATACAGTTGGAAGGCTGTCATTAGGTAGACTATACCGATGGAAGGCTATCATTAGGTAGTCTATACAGTTGAAAGGCTGTCATTAGGTAGTCTATACAGTTGGAAGGCAGTTGGAAGGCTGCCATTAGGTTGACTATACAGATGGAAGGCTATCATTAGGTAGTCTATACAGTTGAAAGGCTGTCATTAAGGAAGACTATACAGTTGGAAGGCTGTCATTAGGTAGTCTATACAGTTGGAAGGCTGTCATTAGGTAGTCTATACAGTTGGAATGCTGTCATTAGGTAGACTATACAGTTGGAAGGCTGTCATTAGGTAGACTATACAGTTGGTAGGCTGTCATTAGGTAGTCTATACAGTTGGAAGGCTGTCATTAGGTAGTCTATACAGTTGGAAGGCTGTCATTAGGTCGTCTATACAGTCGGAAGGCTGTCATTAGGTAGTCTATACAGTTGGAAGGCTGTCATTAGGTCGTCTATACATTTGGAAGGATGTCATTAGGTAGACTATACAGTTGGAAGGCTGTCATTAGGTCGTCTATGTATTTTAATCTTAGAATAATAACGTTCTAAATCTGACATTCTTTATTCTCATCAAATGCTGCCATGGAGAGAGAACAGAAAATGAACGTCTTCATCTTTCAACCACGCCCGCCTCGGAAGTCCCAGGTCCAATTCGCGGAGATTATTAATCTAGTTTCTGGATTCCAATACAAAAGTAACAAGAAACAGTGATGAGAATATGCCTACTGAAATAAATTAACTTAAAAATGAGCTACCTCAGTTACAAATTACCCTGAAAATCAACTCAAAGTGCTGTTGCTCCCTGTATATAGCCAACTCACTGGTTGAAGTAAACAAGTTCTTGAAAATGACGAATGTGTTACTATTCACTGTATTTTCCAGGCCATTGTTTACACACAAACCGTGATGATCGCATAATGTCAGTCATTCTACAATTAACCCAGTGTCGGTATCAGTGATTCACACCGACCGAGATAGAAAAGATTTATAAAAATGAATATGCATGATGCTTAACAACATATCTTTTGAGCTATTCATCTACGGCATAAGGGATTTGTGATGCTCCATGAGTAAACCATTTCCAATTATCCCTGAGGTGATAACTATGCAGTGGTAGCATGCTAGTAAATTAGGCAAACATCCAAGTCAACTCTCCAAAGGCATAGCTAATCACATTTCTTTATTATTTGCAAAAGCCAATGGAGCAGCATGTGTTCCTATAGGTCATGGTGCGTCGTTGCCTCTTGGAAATAATTTGCTTAATACTGTTGTGAGGTAATAATAGGCCTTTATGAATGAACTCCGACTTGTTTTCCCCACCTCAGTGTTTTCCCTTCATACCAGCAACACTCAATGGAGCTCCCGTCTATCCTCAAATGCTAAATGTTGCATTTACATCATGCATGCTGTAAAAAAATTGACATTAAAGGTTGGCTAAGAAAAAAAATGATATTATTCATTCCATGTTCACTAACTTTAGTTATTTCAATTAATGTATTATTCATTAGAGATGAATTTGCACGTTGTTGCATCATTAAAATATATGAATAATACAAAAATACAATTCCTTGAAGTAGAAGTAACGGTCGTGAATGTTTGAAGGCCATTGGTACTACTTGTTGGTGGAGGTGCTTTGGACTCTGTCTTTTCTCTACCCTGACAAAGGGAGTGTCTGTCTTCTCTCTACCCTGACATAGGGAGTGTCTGTCTTCTCTCTACCCTGACATAGGGAGTGTCTGTCTTCTCTCTACCCTGACATAGGGAGTGTCTGTCTTCTCTCTACCCTGACATAGGGAGTGTCTGTCTTCTCTCTACCCTGACATAGGGAGTGTCTGTCTTCTCTATATCCTGACAAAGTGTCTGTCTTCTCTCTACCCTGACATAGGGAGTGGAGTGTCTGTCTTCTCTCTACCCTGACATAGGGAGTGTCTGTATTCTCTCTACCCTGACATAGAGAGTGTCTGTCTTATCTCTACCCTGACATAGGGAGTGTCTGTCTTCTCTCTACCCTGACATAGGGAGTGTCTGTCTTCTCTCTACCCTGACATAGGGAGTGTCTGTCTTCTCTATATCCTGACAAAGTGTCTGTCTTCTCTCTACCCTGACATAAGGAGTGTCTGTCTTCTCTCTACCCTGACATAGGGAGTGTCTGTCTTCTCTCTACCCTGACATAGGGAGTGTCTGTCTTCTCTCTACCCTGACATAGGGAGTGTCTGTCTTCTCTATATCCTGACAAAGTGTCTGTCTTCTCTCTACCCTGACATAGGGAGTGGAGTGTCTGTCTTCTCTCTACCCTGACATAGGGAGTGTCTGTATTCTCTCTACCCTGACATAGAGAGTGTCTGTCTTATCTCTACCCTGACATAGGGAGTGTCTGTCTTCTCTCTACCCTGACATAGGGAGTGTCTGTCTTCTCTCTACCCTGACATAGGGAGTGTCTGTCTTCTCTATATCCTGACAAAGTGTCTGTCTTCTCTCTACCCTGACATATGGAGTGTCTGTCTTCTCTCTACCCTGACATAGCGAGTGTCTGGCTTCTCTCTATCCTGGCATAGGGAGTGTCTGTCTTCTCTCTACCTTGACATAAGCAGTGTCTGTCTCTTCATAGTCTCTTTTTAAAAACTCACCCGCTAAGGTGGGTAAAAAATAGAGGAAACGGAGCCCATTCTTTCAAATTGTCAAAGTGAGTTTGTGTCGAGAGAGGGAGAGAAAGAGGAAGAACATTGGCCAGTATACAGGCTGACAGGAGTGACATTTCTATTCTCCTTTGGCTGACAGAAACCTATTGTTACTGACTATTCTCAATAGTTAATGTACATCACCCCTGTCAGAAGGACATGCCTGATATTTTCATTTGTCAAAAGTGAGTCATACAAATGTTTGAGCAACCTTTAATTGGCAGGAGCCTTCTGAGTAATCAGAGCGGCTAAACGGACACATTTCACAAACAAAGAATGGCAGTTGGAAGACATCGTCATTTAACATTTTTGAATTATTAAACAATTAACTAACATACAGTGCCTTGCATAAGTATTCAACCCCCTTGGCATTTTTCATATTTTGTTGCCCTAAAACCTGGAATTAAAATTTATTTTTTGGGGGTTCGTATCATTTGATTTACACAACATGCCTACAACTTTGAAGATGCAAATGATTTTTTATTGAGAAAAAACAAGAAATAAGACAAAAAAAAAACCTGAAAACATGAGCGTGCATAACTATTCACCCCCCCCCCCCAAAGTCAATACTTTGTAGAGCCACCTTTTGCAGCAATTACAGCTTGGCACATCTAGCCACTGGAGTTTTTGCCCATCCTTCAAGGCAAAACTGCTCCAGCTCCTTCAAGTTGGATTGGTTCCGCTGGTGTACAGCAATTTTTAAGTCATACCACAGATTCTCAATTGAATTGAGGTCTGGGCTTTGACTAGGCCATTCCAAGACATTTAAATGTTTCCCCTTAAACCACTCGAGTGTTGCTTTAGCAGTATGCTTAGGGTCATTGTCATGCTGGATGGTGAACCTCCATCTCAAATCTCTGGAAGACTGAAACAGGTTCCCTTCAAGAATTTCCCTGTATTTAGCACCATCCATCATTCCATTAATTCTGACCAGTTTCCCTGCCGGTGAAAAACATTCCCACAGCATGATGCTGCCACCGCCATGCTTCACTGTGGGTGTGGTTATCTTGGGCTGATGAGAGGTGTTGGGTTTGCACCAGACATAGCGTTTTCCTTGATGGCCAAAAAGCAACATTTTGTCTCATCTGACCCGAGTACCTTCCTACAAAAGTTTGGGGAGCCTCCCACATGCCTTTTTGTGGCCACTCTTCCGTAAAGCCCAGTTCTGTGGAGTGTATGACTTGTGGTCCGATGGACAGACACTCTAATATCCGGTGTGGAGCTTTGCAGCTCCTTCAGGATTATCTTTGGTCTCTTTGTTGCCTTTCTGATTAATGCCCTCCTTGCCTGGTCCGTGAGTCTTGGTAGGCAGCCCTCTCTTGACAGGTTTGTTGTGGTGCCATATTCTTTCCATTTGTTTTATAATGGATTTAATGGTGCTCCGTGGGATGTTCAATGTTTTGGATATTTTTGTACTTCTCCACAACTTTGTCCCTGACCTGTTTGGAGAGCTCCTTGGACTTCACGGTGTCGCTTGCTTGGTGGTGCCCCTTGCTTAGTGGTGTTGCAGACTCTGGGGCCATTCAGAACAGTTGAAAGCGGAAGTTTGGTTGGAGTCATTAAAACCATCATTTTTCAACCACTCTACAAATGTCCTGTTAACAAACTATAGTTTTACCAAGTCGATTAGGACATCTACTTCGCACACGACGCAAGTAATTTTCCAACAATTGTTTACTCCACAAAATAGATGGCATCATGCGGTTGGAAAATGATGTGGATATATTGAAACAACATCTCAAGACATCAGTTAAAGCTTGGTTGCAAATGTGTCTTCCAAATGAACAATGACCCCAAGTATACTTCCAAAGTTGTGGCAAAATGGCTTAAGGACAACAAAGTCAAGGTATTGGAATGGCCATCACAAAGCCCTAACCTCAATCCTATAGAACCTGTATGGGCAGAACTGAAAAAGCGTTTGCGAGCAAGGAGGCCTACAAACCTGACTCAGTTACACCAGCTTTGTCAGGAGGAATGGGCCAAAATTCACCCAACTTATTGTGGAAAGCTTGTGGAAGGCTCCCCGAAACGTTTGACCCAAGTTAAACAATTTTAAGCAATGCTACCAAATAGTAATTGGGCATATGTAAACTTCTGACCCACTGGGAATGTGATGAAACAAATAGAAACTGAAATAAATAATTCTCTCTACTATTCTGACATTTCACATTCTCAAAATAAAAAGGTGATTCTATCTGACCTAAAACAGGAATTTTTACTAGGATTAAATGTCAAGAATTGTGAAAATCTGACTTGAAATGTATTTGGCTAAGGTGTATGTAAAACTTCTGACTTCAACTGTATACTGACATCATGTGACATATCATGTGACACTTAGATTGCACACAGGTGGACTTTATTTAACTAATGATGTGACTTCTGGAGGTAATTGGTTGCACCAGATCTTATTTAGGGGCTTCATAGCAAAAAGGTGATGTAGAACTTTTCTGTTTCAAATTTTTCTGAATTACATGAGAAAAGTTTTTTTTTTTCATTTCACTTCACCAATTTGGACTGTTTTGTGTATGTCCATTACATAAAAATACATTTAAATTACAGGTTGTAATGCAACAAAATAGTAAAAATGCCAAGGGGGGGTGAATACTTTTACAAAGCACTGTATTGTATTAAGCATATGTAAACATCGTTTTTCAGAAATGTAATCATTAAATCAACTCGACAACCATCCACCACATAACAGGGGAATCTACTCTAAAATATGTGCTTACTTTCTTCAAATTGTATGAGTTCAAATCCCTAGCTGGATCATTTTTGTGGAACCACAAAGGTTGATTTGATTTGATTATACATTCAATACTTTCCTATGGAGGTCTGTAACTCTGTACACTACTTTCCTATGGAGGTCTGTAAACTCTGTACACTACTTTCCTATGGAGGTCTGTAACTCTGTACACTACTTTCCTATGGAGGTCTGTAACTCTGTACACTACTTTCCTATGGAGGTCTGTAACTCTAACAACTACTTTCCTATGGAGGTCTGTAAACTCTGTACACTACTTTCCTATGGAGGTCTGTAACTCTGTACACTACTTTCCTATGGAGGTCTGTAAACTCTGTACAGTACTTTCCTATGGAGGTCTGTAACTCTGTACACTACTTTCCTATGGAGGTCTGTAAACTCTGTACACTACTTTCCTATGGAGGTCTGTAACTCTGTGCACTACTTTCCTATGGAGGTCTGTAAACTCTGTACACTACTTTCCTATGGAGGTCTGTAACTCCGTACACTACTTTCCTATGGAGGTCTGTCACTCTGTACACTACTTTCCTATGGAGGTCTGTAAACTCTGTACACTACTTTCCTATGGAGGTCTGTAAACTCTGTACACTACTTTCCTATGGAGGTCTGTAACTCTGTACACTACTTTCCTATGGAGGTCTGTAAACTCTGTACACTACTTTCCTATGGAGGTCTGTAACTCTGTACACTACTTTCCTATGGAGGTCTGTAACTCTGTACACTACTTTCCTATGGAGGTCTGTAAACTCTGTACACTACTTTCCTATGGAGGTCTGTAAACTCTGTACACTACTTTCCTATGGAGGTCTGTAAACTCTGTACACTACTTTCCTATGGAGGTCTGTAAACTCTGTACACTACTTTCCTATGGAGTTCTGTAACTCTGTACACTACTTTCCTATGGAGGTCTGTAACTCTGTACAATACTTTCCTATGGAGGTCTGTAAACTCTGTACACTACTTTCCTATGGAGGTCTGTAAACTCTGTACACTACTTTCCCATGGAGGTCTGTAAACTATGTACACTACTTTCCTATGGAGGTCTGTAAACTCTGTACACTACTTTCCTATGGAGTTCTGTAACTCTGTACACTACTTTCCTATGGAGGTCTGTAACTCTGTACACTACTTTCCTATGGAGGTCTGTAAACTCTGTACACTACTTTCCTATGGAGGTCTGTAAACTCTGTACACTACTTTCCTATGGAGGTCTGTAAACTCTGTACACTACTTTCCCATGGAGGTCTGTAAACTATGTACACTACTTTCCTATGGAGGTCTGTAAACTCTGTACACTACTTTCCTATGGAGGTCTGTAAACTCTGTACACTACTTTCCTATGGAGGTCTGTAACTCTGTACACTACTTTCCTATGGAGGTCTGTAAACTCTGTACACTACTTTCCTATGGAGGTCTGTAAACTCTGTACACTACTTTCCTATGGAGGTCTGTAACTCTGTACACTACTTTCCTATGGAGGTCTGTAAACTCTGTACACTACTTTCCTATGGAGGTCTGTAAACTCTGTACACTACTTTCCTATGGAGGTCTGTAAACTCTGTACACTACTTTCCTATGGAGTTCTGTAACTCTGTACACTACTTTCCTATGGAGGTCTGTAACTCTGTACACTACTTTCCTATGGAGGTCTGTAAACTCTGTACACTACTTTCCTATGGAGGTCTGTAAACTCTGTACACTACTTTCCCATGGAGGTCTGTAAACTGTGTACACTACTTTCCTATGGAGGTCTGTAAACTCTGTACACTACTTTCCTATGGAGTTCTGTAACTCTGTACACTACTTTCCTATGGAGGTCTGTAACTCTGTACACTACTTTCCTATGGAGGTCTGTAAACTCTGTACACTACTTTCCTATGGAGGTCTGTAAACTCTGTACACTACTTTCCTATGGAGGTCTGTAAACTCTGTACACTACTTTCCCATGGAGGTCTGTAAACTATGTACACTACTTTCCTGTGGAGGTCTGTAAACTCTGTACACTACTTTCCTATGGCGGTCTGTAACGCTGTACACTACTTTCCCAGAGTGTGTGAGGCTTGAGAAACAATGTGAAATGGAAATGTTAGAGATAGGTAATGGAGAAAAACTGGTATTTAACGCATTCATCTTTTAAAGAGATAGATTGCAACAGCACCTTTTGCCACCAGGCAGCTTGCTTGAAAGCCGTTTACTATAATGCTAAATTTTCACAGATGATTTATTCATCTGGTGACGAGGTGCAAGAAGCCAACTTGAAGAGAACATAGTTAGTGTACAGTAGGTGTATCTACTTCCCCAAATGCGGGGTTCAAGACAGGCCTAGGTAACAGGCAGTAATGGCTCTTCTCACCTTATATCCACATCCTCTTGGTTTCCATTGTTGAATCTGTCAACGTCTGACAGTCTTTCAGATACTCTGGGAAACAGAATCCTCTAGATATGAGCCCTGTGATCTTCACCGGGAGTAAGCTGAAAGCTGTTGCCAATCTGTGAAAAGAAACTTGGTTTCTCCTTGAAAATTAGATTGAGCGTCTTGGTTAAAATACTGTAACTGAACACAATTAACCTATAGAACATATAGACAAGTAATGTGTTTGAGTGAAGGACAGCTGGCATCTGAATTGAATGGCCTGCGCTTGACATGAATAAGTTGGAAGTACAGTGTGCTTGCTTAATTGCGTTTGTGCGTCAGCATGTTGTGTAATGAGTAATGCCTTTTAGGGACTTTCTCTGCTGTTAGGGACTTACTGTAATTTCTCTGCTGTTAGGGACTTACTGTAATTTCTCTGCTGTTAGGGACTTACTGTAATTTCTCTGATGTTAGGGACTTACTGTAATTTCTCTGCTGTTAGGGGCTTACTGTAATTTCTCTGCTGTTAGGGACTTACTGTAATTTCTCTGCTGTTAGGAACTTACAATAGGATGGTGGGCAGGGTAGTGGCGTGGTAGGATGGTGGGCAGGGTAGAGGAGAGGTAGGATGGTGGGCAGGGTAGAGGAGAGGTAGGATGATGGGCAGGGTAGGGGTAGAGGAGAGGTAGGATGCTGGGCAGGGTAGAGATAGAGGAGTGGTAGGATGGTGGGCAGGGTAGGGGTAGAGGAGAGGTAGGATGGTGGGCAGGGTAGAGATAGAGGAGTGGTAGGATGGTGGGCAGGGTAGAGATAGAGGAGTGGTAGGATGGTGGGCAGGGTAGGGGTAGAGGAGAGGTAGGATGCTGGGCAGGGTAGGGGTAGAGGAGAGGTAGGATGGTGGGCAGGGTAGGGGTAGAGGAGAGGTAGGATGGTGGGCAGGGTAGAGGAGAGGTAGGATGGTGGGCAGGGTAGGGGTAGAGGAGAGGTAGGATGGTGGGTGGGGTAGGGATAGAGGAGTGGTAGGATGGTGGGCAGGGTAGGGGTAGAGGAGTGGTAGCATGGTGGGCAGGGTAGAGGTAGAGGAGAGGTAGGATGGTGGGCAGGGTAGAGGAGATGTAGGATGGTGGGCAGGGTAGAGGAGAGGTAGCATGGTGGGCAGGGTAGGGATAGAGGAGTGGTAGGATGGTGGGCAGGGTAGGGGTAGAGGAGAGGTAGGATGGTGGGCAGGGTAGAGATAGAGGAGTGGTAGGATGGTGGGCAGGTTAGGGGTAGAGGAGAGGTAGGATGGTGGGCAGGGTAGGGGTAGAGGAGAGGTAGGATGGTGGGCAGGGTAGGGGTAGAGGAGAGGTAGGATGGTGGGCAGGGTAGAGGAGAGGTAGGATGGTGGGCAGGGTAGGGGTAGAGGAGAGGTAGGATGGTGGGTGGGGTAGGGATAGAGGAGTGGTAGGATGGTGGGCAGGGTAGGGGTAGAGGAGAGGTAAGATGGTGGGCAGGGTAGAGGAGAGGTAAGATGGTGGGCAGGGTAGAGGAGAGGTAGGATGGTGGGCAGGGTAGAGGAGAGGTAGGATGGTGGGCAGGGTAGGGGTAGAGGAGAGGTAGGATGGTGGGCAGGGTAGGGGTAGAGGAGAGGTAGGATGGTGGGCAGGGTAGAGGAGAGGTAGGATGGTGGGCAGGGTAGGGATAGAGGAGAGATAGGATGGTGGGCAGGGTAGGGGTAGAGGAGAGGTAGGATGGTGGGTGGGGTAGAGATAGAGGTAGGATGGTGGGCAGGGTAGAGGAGAGGTAGGATGGTGGGTGGGGTAGGGATAGAGGAGTGGTAGGATGGTGGGCAGGGTAGGGGTAGAGGAGTGGTAGGATGGTGGGCAGGGTAGGGGTAGAGGAGAGGTAGGATGGTGGGCAGAGTAGAGGAGAGGTAGGATAGTGGGCAGGGTAGAGGAGAGGTAGGATGGTGGGCAGGGTAGGGGTAGAGGAGAGGTAGGATGGTGGGCAGGGTAGGGGTAGAGGAGAGGTAGGATGGTGGGCAGGGTAGAGGAGAGGTAGGATGGTGGGCAAGGTAGAGGAGAGGTAGGATGGTGGGCAGGGTAGGGGTAGAGGAGTGGTAGGATGGTGGGCAGGGTAGGGGTAGAGGAGAGGTAGGATGGTGGGCAGGGTCGGGGTAGAGGAGTGGTAGGATGGTGGGCAGGGTAGAGGAGAGGTAGGATGGTGGGCAGGGTAGGGATAGAGGAGAGATAGGATGGTGGGCAGGGTAGGGGTAGAGGAGAGGTAGGATGGTGGGTGGGGTAGAGATAGAGGAGTGGTAGGATGGTGGGCAGGGTAGGGGTAGAGGAGAGGTAGGATGGTGGGCAGGGTAGGGGTAGAGGAGAGTTAGGATGGTGGGCAGGGTAGGGGTAGAGGAGAGGTAGGATGGTGGGCAGGGTAGGGATAGAGGGGAGATAGGATGGTGGGCAGGGTAGGGGTAGAGGAGAGGTAGGATGGTGGGTGGGGTAGAGATAGAGGAGTGGTAGGATGGTGGGCAGGGTATGGGTAGAGGAGAGGTAGGATGGCGGGCAGGGTAGGGGTAGAGGAGAGGTAGGATGGTGGGCAGGGTAGAGGAGAGGTAGGATGGTGGGCAGGGTAGGGGTAGAGGAGAGGTAGGATGGTGGGTGGGGTAGGGATAGAGGAGTGGTAGGATGGTGGGCAAGGTAGGGGTAGAGGAGTGGTAGGATGGTGGGCAGGGTAGGGGTAGAGGAGAGGTAGGATGGTGGGCAGGGTAGGGGTAGAGGAGAGGTAGGATGGTGGGCAGGGTAGAGGAGAGGTAGGATGGTGGGCAGGATAGAGGAGAGGTAGGACGGTGGGCAGGGTAGGGGTAGAGGAGAGGTAGGATGGTGGGTGGGGTAGGGATAGAGGAGTGGTAGGATGGTGGGCAGGGTAGGGGTAGAGGAGTGGTAGGATGGTGGGCAGGGTAAGGGTAGAGGAGAGGTAGGATGGTGGGCAGGGTAGGGGTAGAGGAGAGGTAGGATGGTGGGCAGGGTAGAGGAGAGGTAGGATGGTGGGCAAGGTAGAGGAGAGGTAGGATGGTGGGCAGGGTGTAGGAGAGGTAGGGTGGTGGGCAGGGTAGGGTAGGGGTAAAGGAGAGGTAGGATGGTGGGCAGGGTAGCGGAGAGGTAGGATGGTGGGCAGGGTAGGGGTAGAAGAGTGGTAGGTTGGTGGGCAGGGTAAGGGTAGAAGAGTGGTAGGTTGGTGGGCAGGGTAGGGGTAGAGTGGGTAAGGGTAGAGAGGGTAAGGGTAGAGAGGGTAAGGGTAGACAGGGTAGAGAGTGTAGAGGGAGATAGGGTAAGGGGAGAGAGGTTAAGGGTAGAGAGGGTAAGGGTAGAGAGGGTAAGGGTAGAGATGGCAGGGAAGTCAGGGTAAGGGTAGAGATGCTACAGGTAGAGAGGGTAGGGGGAGAGATGGTAGAGATGATAAGGGTAGGGAGGATAAGGGTAGAGAGGGTAAGGGTAGAGATGGTAGAGAGGGTGGGGAGAGAGAGGGTAGAGATGATAAGGGTAGGAAGGATAAGGGTAGAGAGGGTAAGGGTAGAGATGGTAGAGAGGGTAGGGAGAGAGTGGGTAGAGATGATCCTCCCTTTGTAGGGAGGATAAGGGTAGAGAGGGTAAGGGTAGAGAGGGTAAGGGTTGAGAGGGTAGAGAGGGTAGAGATGATAAGGGTAGAGGGGGTAGGGATAGAGAGGGTTAGTGTAGAGAGGGTTAGAATAGAGAGGGTAGGGGTAGAGAGGGTAAGGGTAGAGAGGGTAAAGGTAGAGGGGGTAGGGGTAGAGATGGTTAGTGTAGAGAGGGTTAGGATATAGAGGGTAAGGGTAGAGGGGGTAGGGGTAGAGAGGATAAGGGTAGAGAGGGTTAGGATAGAGAGGATAAGGGTAGAGGGGGTAAGGGTAGTGAGGGTTAGGGAAGAGATTGTTAGGGAAGAGAGGGTAGGGTAGAGAGGATAAGGGTAGAGGGGGTAAGGGTAGAGAGGGCTAGGGAAGAGATTGTTAGGGAAGAGAGGGTAGGGTAGAGAGGATAAGGGTAGAGGGGGTAAGGGTAGAGAGGGCTAGGGAAGAGAGTGTTAGGGAAGAGAGGGTAGGATAGAGAGGATAAGGGTAAAGGGGGTAGGGGTAGAGAGGGCTAGGGAAGAGAGTGTTAGGGAAGAGAGGGTAGGGTAGAGAGGATAAGGGTAAAGGGGGTAAGGGTAGAGAGGGCTAGGGAAGAGATTGTTAGGGAAGAGAGGGTAGGAGTGAACGAATGAGTGGTTTTACTGCAGGTCTAAGAAGATTAGGTCACAAAAAAGACTAGCTGGTCATTTGATTACCCTGCATTTCCGTGCTTTTATAGAGACAGAACTTCATCCCAAATTACACTCTATTCCCTATATGGTGCACTATTTTTGATGAGAACCCTGTACTTGGGCTTGGTGTAAGTTAGGGCATTGAAAAAAAATCTATGGAGGATTTAGACGAGACTGAATTAAGCAAATCTAACTCAAATCAGAACGGTATATGCTAGCTCTGAAGTTGAGCCATTCAGGAGTGCTGGACTGCACCCCTTATGTGAATTGCCAATTATGCCTTTCACTATAGTCAACTTGGGACATTTATAACCAATTTATATTCTATATACATTTTGCTTATGAATTATTGTTTTATTATTCATGAAGACATTCATGTGACCAGTATCCCATCAGTTTGTGTTCGGCTTGCTGGGATTGTACCTAATGTACTATTTTGGAGCAAAACGTTTTGTTGGTTAGGCCTAAATGATGAATATTCAGAGTTCGCAATATCGAAGAGAAGCCATGCTGCTTCTTATCTGAATGTGTCTATCATTGGCAGAGAAAGGGGACATCAAAAATAAAGAGGGATTTTCATTGAGAAAATCACAATCGTTTATATTCTGGAAAATATGCCATGCAATTTACATGCAGGATTTCCTCTCTTCCCCCCCGAGCTAAGTCAAATAATGCACTGGGCTGCCAGCGAAAAGTGCTGGTTGGGAGGATTAATGGAGTCACACTGTTGTCAGTCGTGTTGCATTTCCGATGACCGTTCTGCCTGTGAGGAAAGCAGGGGCTAATTCAATGTGATCGAAGGTGAAGAAAGCGAATATGTTCACAGAGACAAAAGGAGATCAAATTATATACAAGCCAAAGTGGCCAAAGTGATTTTATTTAGATTAATCTGGAAAATACAGGAGTGTCCTAGCTCCAGCTTGGGGATTTGCCTTACACAGATAGACAAAGGGGAAGGTTAGATTGTACGTTGTGTTTTAATTCATTTTTATTTTCCTATTGTAAAGAGGCAAACCTTGACCTTGTGTTTCGAGACATTGCATGCGGTATTTTGACTATGTATATATGGCCGTCACCAAATCTGTGATCAGACGCAGACAGGATGCATCCCAAATGGAACCCGATTCCCTATATTATAGTGCACTACTTTTGACCAAAACCCTATGGGAGCCCCATGGGCCCTGGTCAAACGAAGGGCACTATGTAGGGAACAGGGTGGTATTTGGGAAACAATCCCAGTAAAAAAAACAGCCATACATCTCAACTGCCAAATTAGATGTCAGCCAACTTCCTGAACCCGCCCCTTGTCTCCGTGTAAACGCTACAGGGGGACCATTGTCTCAGGAATCATGGGTAATAAAAAAATGAATCATAGATGAGACGTTAGAGAGGATACTAGCAGGCAGAGAGACCTGGTGCATTAAACAGGAACAGAAATAGTATGTGTCCTCCTGTGATGATACTAGATATTAGTCTCCTATCCAATACAGCAGCACACAGTCAGGAAACAGGGATGCAAATATTTAACACTTGTCTATTTAACCATTAGGTACGACAGAAGGTGACTCTCACTCTACCTGTGAATGGCAAAGAGCTAGGCAAGATGAGAGAAGCTTTCTGAATTGTGGGCAGACGGATGAACATTTTTTTTTTTTTTTTGGCCCCTTATTTATGGCACTAAGCAGCCTAAATCATCTTAGCAGACATTCATGCCTGTGGGCATCCTAGAGCAAAACGTGTTCGTGTGTAATGACATTCATCTTCCTCTGACGAGGAGTATGACAGATCGGACCAACGTGCAGCGTGGTAAGTTTTTCGTCATTTTTAATGAAAAGACACTGAACACGAAAATAAAGTGAAACAACGAAACGAGAAACAAAACAGTTGTCTGGTGAAGACACAGAGACAGAAAACATTCACCCACAACTAAAATGGGGGAAAACAGGCTACCTAAGTATGATTCTCAATCAGAGACAACGAACGACACCTGCCTCTGATTGAGAACCATACCAGGCCAAACACATAAATACTACATAGAAAAAACAACATAGACTACCCACCCCAACTCACGCCCTGACCAAACTTACACACAGACATTATAAAGAAACTAAGGTCAGAACGGGACAATGTGAGAGTCTCACCTTTCCATAGAAGTGTCATCTTAGTGTGTAACCCTACCTGTTCGGATGCTGCAGACGATTTGGTGAGAAGACTGATTTTCGGGATGTCTCATGGTCTGACGAACACCGCTCTTGCTCTGTCACCATTCACCGCAGATGCGGAAGTGCAACAGAGACGTGTCATCTTAGACGGATGAGAAGTGCAACATAGACGTGTCATCTTAGACGGATGAGAAGTGCAACATAGACGTGTCATCATAGACGGATGAGAAGTGCAACATAGACGTGTCATCTTAGACGGATGAGAAGTGCAACATAGACGTGTCATCATAGACGGATGAGAAGTGCAACATAGACCTGTCATCTTAGACGGATGAGAAGTGCAACATAGACGTGTCATCATAGACGGATGAGAAGTGCAACATAGACGTGTCATCTTAGACGGATGAGAAGTGCAACATAGACATGTCATCTTAGACGGATGAGAAGTGCAACATAGACGTGTCATCTTAGACGGATGAGAAGTGCAACATAGACGTGCCATCTTAGACGGATGAGAAGTGCAACATAGATATGTCATCTTAGACGGATGAGAAGTGCAACATAGACGTGTCATCTTAGACGGATGAGAAGTGCAACATAGACGTGTCATCTTAGACGGATGAGAAGTGCAACATAGACGTGTCATCTTAGACGGATGAGAAGTGCAACATAGACGGACGGATGAGGTGGTTTGAGACGCATCCAATGATATCTATAGTTTAAACTGACGGATTTTGATGCAGATTTTTGTATTAAGGTATTAATTATATATCCTTGTGGGCGCGGACATCAACCTTAGGGGGTTAAGATCCCCTGTTACCTTGACCTTAGGGGGTTAAGATCCCCTGGTACCAGCTGAAAAAAATGAATGAAAGTATTTATGGAGACAGTTTAGTGCCCCCCAAAAAATAGGGCAGGTATCTCAGCTGTTAGAGCATTGGGCCAGTTACCGTTTTGCTCTAGGACGCCCATAGGCCTCACAAGACTTTGCTTAAGCACAAAGTCCTTTTGTCCATCTGTGACCAAGAGAAAGTGGTCTTGTTGAAATTCTAGAAAATGATTTAGTATTTTCATGTTGAGATTGCTGGATTTGCTAGACTCTCACCTTTCAGATGCCGTCTCCTAGCGAATTCATTCTTTGTCCGGACAGAACAGAACATGTGACACGTCTTTCCCTACGCAAATTGTGGGGTGTGAAACCTGACACTTGAAGTCAGGTCCACTGACAGAGTGGTGGAGGAGAGCAGACAGGTGGGGCTTCCTGGAACTGTAAAGGTACTGGACCCGACAACGTTCACAGAACACTTTGTACACCAAAAATTTCAGTCGGAACCAGTCCAGAACCGCGCCAAATCCCCCATATGGCGGACTTAATCACATCTTAGAGGATTTATTAATATGCTGTATATTTGCATGACCTCTGAGTACAGTGGGGCAAACAATTATTTAGTCAGCCACCAATTGTGCAAGTTCTCCCACTTAAAAAGATGAGAGAGGCCTGTAATTTTCATCATAGGTGCACTTCAACTATGACAGACAAAATGAGAAAACAAAATCCAGAAAATCACATTGTAGGATTTTTTATGAATTTATTTGCAAATTATGGTGGAATATAAGTATTTGGTCACCTACAAACAAGCAAGATTTCTGGTTCTCACAGACCTGTAACTTCTTCTTTAAGAGGCTCCTCTGTCCTCCACCTGTATTAATGGCACCTGTTTGAACTTGTTATCAGTATAAAAGACACCTGTCCACAACCTCAAACAGTCACACTCCAAACTCCACTATGGCCAAGACCAAAGAGCTGTCAAAGGACACCCTGGTGTCCAATGCTGGTACCATCAGAAAATATACTGTTGTTGGAGTGGGTATTTACAGTGTTCTGACAGTGTTCTAGTGAAGTATGCTGTTGGAGTGGGTATTTACAGTGTTCTAATGAAGTATGTTGTTGGAGTGGGTATTTACAGTGGTCTGACAGTGTTCTAATGAAGTATGTTGTTGGAGTGGGTATTTACAGTGTTCTGACAGTGTTCTAATGAAGTATGTTGTTGGAGTGGGTATTTACAGTGTTCTTATAGTGTTCTAATGAAGAATGTTGTTGGAGTGGGTATTTACAGTGCACTAACAGTGTTCTAATGAAGTATGCTGAGGTAGCTATTTGTGCAAAAGGCTCTGAGAGATACCTTCTCCTACCACTTGGCTGTACACACTGTTGGCTATTTCTTGTTACACGGTTGACCTTCGATGTAAGTGGTAAGCTTAGCGTCATTATAATGTTACTAAGCTACAGCTCTGCGATAATGGCACTAAAGTCAGTCCATTTTGTTCGTGAGAAATACATTAAGGGAACTCTGTCAGATTAGAACAAGGACAAAGTATTAACAAATTTGAGGATGTTAAACTATATATACAGTAAAAAAATATATATATTCAGAACATTATTCAGTCTTTGGCAGGCGGTGTAGATTAAAGACTGTGTTTTTGCAAAAGGCATCTGTTAGAGCCACGGGAAACGAATAAACAGATTCATGAAAACAATGCATACCGTAACAAATAGCATCTGTTAGAGCCACGGGAAACGAATAAACAGATTCATGAAAACAATGCATACCGTAACAAAAAGCATCTGTTAGAGCCACGGGAAACGAATAAACAGATTCATGAAAACAATGCATACCGTAACAAAAAGCATCTGTTAGAGCCACGGGAAACGAATAAACAGATTCATGAAAACAATGCATACCGTAACAAATAGCACCATCTTCTGAATACTCAAAACAGCTGCATGCCCCAGTCTTGGTTTAGTGACACTTGATTTATTTTTGTACACTTAAATCCTCACATCACTACTGAGACTTTTTGCTGTGCTCTCCTGGAAAGTGATATCAAAACATGAACATAATAATAATAATAATAAAATTATAATAAAGTAAAATAATAATCACATCCTCATAGCCAGAGCTTTTTCTGATTTAAATACATTATTTTCAGCACACTTCATTTTTAAATCACACATTCACACCAACATTCCAATATTTTGAAGTGTTGACAGTTTACAGAAGGGACAGGATACAAATACAATGTGTGTAATTGAGCTAAGTGTAATTGAGCTGAGTGTAATTGAGTTGTGTGTAATTGAGCTAAGTGTAATTGAGCTGAGTGTAATTGAGTTGAGCGTAATTGAGCTGAGTGTATTTGAGTTGTGTGTAATTGAGTTGAGTGTAATTGAGTTGAGTGTAATTGAGTTGAGTGTAATTGAGTTGTGTGTAATTGAGCTGAGTGTAATTGAGTTGTGTGTAATTGAGCTGAGTGTAATTGAGTTGTGTGTATTTTAGTTGAGTGTAATTGAGTTGAGTGTCATTGAGTTGAGTGTAATTGAGTTGAGTGTAATTGAGTTGAGTGTATTTGAGTTGTGTGTAATTGAGTTGTGTGTAATTGAGTTGAGTGTACTTCAGCTGAGTGTAATTGAGTTGAGTGTAATTGAGTTGAGTGTAATTGAGTTGAGTGTAATTGAGTTGAGTGTCATTGAGTTGAGTGTAATTGAGTTGAGTGTAATTGAGTTGGGTGTAATTGAGTTGAGTGTAATTGCGTGTATTTGAGTTGTGTGTAATTGAGCTGAGTGTATTTGAGTTGAGTGTAATTGAGTTGAGTGTAATTGAGTTGAGTGTATTTGAGTTGAGTGTAATTGAGTTGTGTCTAATTGAGCTGAGTGTAATTGAGTTGTGTCTAATTGAGCTGAGTGTAATTGAGTTGAGCCTTCTGTTGAACAACAGTTGACAGTATTTGTGTGTCTGCCTTTATTCACAATGGCCACTCTCAACTCCTGACGTTGGCTGTATTCAAATCAAATGTAATTTGTCACATTCGCAGAATACAACAAGTGTAGACTTCACCGTGAAATGCTTACTTACAAGCCCTTAACCAACAGTACAGTTCAAGAAGATGAAAAATAAAATGCGTACGAAGTAGACTAAAATAAAACGTAATAATAAAAGTAACACAATAAGAATAACAATAATGAGGCTATATACAGGGTGTTACGGTACAGAGTCAGTGTGGAGGCTATATACAGGGGGTACCGGTACAGAGTCAATGTGGAGGCTATATACAGGGTGTTACGGTACAGAGTCAGTGTGGAGGCTATATACAGGGGGTACCGGTACAGAGTCAATGTGGAGGCTATATACAGGGTGTTACGGTACAGAGTCAGTGTGGAGGCTATATACAGGGGGTACCGGTACAGAGTCAATGTGGAGGCTATATACAGGGTGTTACGGTACAGAGTCAGTGTGGAGGCTATATACAGGGGGTACCGGTACAGAGTCAATGTGGAGGCTATATACAGGGTGTTACGGTACAGAGTCAATGTGGAGGCTATATACAGGGTGTTACGGTACAGAGTCAGTGTGGAGGCTATATACAGGGTGTTACGGTACAGAGTCAATAAGGAGCCTATATACAGGGTGTTACGGTACAGAGTCAATGTGGAGGCTATATACAGGGAGCACTGGTACTTAGTCAGTGTGGAGGCTATATACAGGGAGCACTGGTACTTAGTCAGTGTGGAGGCTATATACAGGGAGCACTGGTACTTAGTCATTTTGGAGGGTATATACAGGGGGTACCGGTACCGAGTCAGTGTGGAGGCTATATACAGGGTGTTACGGTACTGAGTCAGTGTGGAGGCTATATACAGGGTGTTACGGTACAGAGTCAATGTGGAGGCTATATACAGGGGGTACCGGTACTGAGTCAGTGTGGAGGCTATATACAGGATGTTACGGTACAGAGTCAGTGTGGAGTCTATATACAGGGGGCACCGGTACTGAGTCAATGTGGAGTCTATATACAGGGGGTACCGGTACAGAGTCAATGTGGAGGCTATATACAGGGTATTACGGTACAGAGTCAATGTGGAGGCTATATACAGGGGGTATTAGTACAGAGTCAGTGTGGAGGCTATAAACAGGGGGTACCGGTAGAGAGTCAGTGTGGAGGCTATATACAGGGGGTACCGGTACAGAGTCAGTGTGGAGTCTATATACAGGGGCCACCGGTACTGAGTCAATGTGGAGTCTATATACAGGGGGTACCGGTAGAGAGTCAGTGTGGAGGCTATATACAGGGGGTACCGGTACTGAGTCAGTGGGGAGGCTATATACAGGGTGTTACGGTACCGAGTCAGCGTGCAGGGGTACAGGCTAGTTGAGCTAATCTGCACCTGTAGATAGGGGCGAAGTGACTATGCATATGTAATAAAACAAACAGTGAGTGTATTGCCACCATAAACTCCCTCCCTCCACCGCCAACCCTGCCATGTCGTGTGTATTGCCACCATACTCTCCCTCCCTCCACCACCACCAACCCTGCCATGTCGTGTGTATTGTCACCATACTCTCCCTCCCTCCACCACCAACCCTGCCATGTCGTGTGTATTGCCACCATACTCTCCCTCCCTCCACCACCAACCCTGCCATGTTGTGTGTATTGCCATAATACTCTCCCTCCCTCCACCACCAACCCTGCCATGTCGTGTGTATTGCCACCATACTCTCCTCCCTCCACCACCAACCCTGCCATGTCGTGTGTATTGCCACCATACTCTCCCTCCCTCCACCACCAACCCTGCCATGTTGTGTGTATTGCCAGGCTGGTGGAAAGGAAACAACACAAGCCCTTTGGGGTCGGGACACCTCCCAGATCTGAAGGGATGGGAGCGAGCGGCTTGTTCCTTCAGATAAAAAAAAAACCCCTCTGAGATCAATCTCACGGATGCGCAGCCAATCAGCAGAGCGAAAGCCTTTGAAAACCAAGCCAATGTCCGTGATGTGCCCAGCCAACGATTATGTGGTCGGTCAGTCAGTGATACCAAAAGGCAAACCTTGAAACATCAAGGAACTCGGAGTCTTGAAAACCCATCAGTTCTACAACTCTAATTAAACTTATACAAGTAGCGCACTGAAGCCTTGCCAATGGGGCGAAGAGTGGCCCTCTCTTTGGTGATTAACGAGGTGAAACACTCAACACATTCCGTTAGGAAATACAATATATCAAGAATTGCTCTCTATATACCACTCAACACGTTCCTGTGGGGATTGCATCTATCAAGATTGGATCCATAGATACCAATCTTCAAGAGTACTTTGCCTTCAAGAGACTATGCCAATTGATTAGTGTTTTGTTTGATAGTTGATTAGATGACCAGGCTCGTTGCTGCACTGTACGTCCCCCTTAATATAACGCGCGGTGCATCAACAGATCGAGCTCAGCGAGTTGCACCACACCGTAAATCACTTTGTTAGACGGATATTTCGTACTATCACAATATAACACGCTATGACATTTATATAAAGCAGCCATTTAACTCCGCTGGGGCCTCTGCCTGTGGAGCTGAATTGTTTCCTTTGAACCTTCTACTCAAAGCAGAATCAGCTAGTTTGTCAGCTAAGTGTGTAAAATTACCAGAAATAACTTTTTTTATTTTTTGTAATTTTTTTTAATGGAGACTTAAATTGACAAGGTGTATTTGACTTCACAACGACAACCAAATATACAAATGTAGCTTTCTGGAATCAACCAGAAGAAGAAAAAAAAGCATGAGTTGTTACAGTATGTGTCTGTTTATCAAAGTCAGCTGGCTAACTTAATAACCCTGTTCTCTGGAACACCACACTGCTGTCGGCTGCATCGACTCTAATGTGTAGGGTCTGTTTCCAGCTGACCACTAACCTGCCTGCGAGACATCCACTGAAACAGCTGCTCATACCAGATTACAATTTGTCATCGCTTTTGTGCCATCAATATGACATCTCAAAAATAGTATCTATTGAATTGAATAAATACATGTTTACATATATTACCATCTGTGTCAATAGGTTATATTATCATTGTTTTATTCTGTTTCGATATGTAACTGAAATACATATACTTGGAACCTAACAGCAGTCAGTGAGAACAAGGTGTTCAGTGTGCGTCAAGGCAAACCCCCTCTCTCCACCTCTCTAAATACCTACTGACAGGTAGACCTACTGACAGGTCCTCTCTAAATACCTACTGACAGGTCCTCTCTAAAGACCTACTGACAGGTCCTCTCTAAAGACCTACTGACAGGTCCTCTCTAAAGACTTACTGACAGGTCCTCTCTAAAGACCTACTGACAGGTCCTCTCTAAAGACCTACTGACCAGGCCCTCTCTAAAGACCTACTGACAGGTCCTCTCTAAATACTGTACCTACTGACAGGCCCTCTCTAAAGACCTACTGACAGGTCCTCTCTAAAGACCTACTGACAGGTCCTCTCTAAAGACCTACTGACAGGTCCTCTCTAAAGACCTACTGACCAGGCCCTCTCTAAATACCTACTGACAGGTCCTCTCTAAATACCTACTGACAGGCCCTCTCTAAAGACCTACTGACAGGCCCTCTCTAAAGACCTACTGACAGGTAGACCTACTGACAGGCCCTCTCTAAAGACCTACTGACAGGCCCTCTCTAAAGACCTACTGACAGATCCTCTCTAGATACCTACTGACAGGCCCTCTCTAGATACCTACTAACCAGGTCCTCTCTAAAGACCTACTGACAGGTCCTCTCTAAATATCTACTGACCAGGTCCTCTCTAAATATCTACTGACCAGGTCCTCTCTAAAGACCTACTGACAGGTCCTCTCTAGATACCTACTGACAGGCCCTCTCTAGATACCTACTAACCAGGTCCTCTCTAAAGACCTACTGACAGGTCCTCTCTAAATATCTACAGACCAGGTCCTCTCTAAATATCTACTGACCAGGTCCTCTCTAAAGACCTACTGACAGGTAGACCTACTGACAGGTAGACCTACTGACAGGCCCTCTCTAAAGACCTACTGACAGGTCCTCTCTAAAGACCTACTGACAGGTAGACCTACTGACCAGGTCCTCTCTAAAGACCTACTGACAGGTCCTCTCTAAAGACCTACTGACCAGGCCCTCTCTAAATACCTACTGACAGGTCTTCTCTAAAGACCTACTGACAGGTCCTCTCTAAAGACCTACTGACAGGCCCTCTCGAGATACCTACTGACAGGTCCTCTCTAAAGACCTACTGACAGGCCCTCTCTAAAGACCTACTGACAGGTCCTCTCTAAAGACCTACTGACAGGACCTCTCTAAATACCTACTGACAGGTCCTCTCTAAAGACCTACTGACAGGCCCTCTCTAAAGACCTACTGACAGGCCCTCTCTAAAGACCTACTGACCAGGTCCTCTCTAAAGACCTACTGACAGGTAGACCTACTGACAGGTCCTCTCTAAAGACCTACTGACAGGTAGACCTACTGACAGGTAGACCTACTGACAGGTCCTCTCTAAATACCTACTGACAGGTCCTCTCTAGATACCTACTGACCATGTCCTCTCTAAAGACCTACTGACCAGGTCCTCTCTAAAGACCTACTGACAGGTCCTCTCTAAAGACCTACTGACCAGGTCCTCTCTAAATACCTACTGACCAGGTCCTCTCTAGATACCTACTGACCAGGTCCTCTCTAAAGACCTACTGACAAGTCCTCTCTACATACCTACTGACAGGTCCTCTCTAAAGACCTACTGACAGGTCCTCTCTAAAGACCTACTGACAGGTAGACCTACTGACAGCTTCTCTCTAAAGACCCACTGACAGGGCCTCTCTCCACCTATCCAAAGGCCTAATGACAGGGCCTCTCTCCACCTATCCAAAGGCCTAATGACAGGGCCTCTCTCCACCTATCCAAAGGCCTAATGACACGGCCTCTCTCCACCTATCCAAAGACCTAATGACAGGGCCTCTTTCCACCTATCCAAAGGCCTAATGACAGGGCCTCTCTCCACCTATCCAAAGACCTAATGACAGGGCCTCTCTCCACCTATCCAAAGACCTAATGGCAGGGCCTCTTTCCACCTATCCAAAGACCTAATGACAGGGCCTCTCCAAAGACATAATGACAGGGCCTCTTTCCACCTATCCAAAGGCCTAATGACAGGGCCTCTCCAAAGACATAATGACAGGGCCTCTCTCCACCTATCCAAAGACCTAATGACAGGGCCTCTTTCCACCTATCCAAAGACCTAATGACAGGGCCTCTCCAAAGACATAATGACAGGGCCTCTCTCCACCTATCCAAAGACCTAATGACAGGGCCTCTTTCCACCTATCCAAAGACCTAATGACAGGGCCTCTCCAAAGACATAATGACAGGGCCTCTTTCCACCTATCCAAAGGCCTAATGACAGGGCCTCTCCAAATACCTAATGACAGGGCCTCTCTCCACCTCTCTAAAGCCCTACTGACAGGGTCTTGGCAGGGTTCATGGTTTCTCCTCATTCACGCTGTGCAATGAAATATCAATCAAATACTTCTCCGCTCCGTTGGGCTAATTTCAGGTCCTTGAATTACTTTTTGTTCAGCTCCATTATTATTATTATATATATATTTTTTTACCTGGGACAACTTCAAGGAGTGTAGTAGATCCACACTGTTTGAGTTATTCATGAACATGAGAAAACGCTCAAAGAGTAAGTTGATTGTGTTCTATAAAGAAAGGCTGTTCTGAAAACAACTCAGACCACAGATATATCACATAAAACATAAAATCCGTTGGTGCTATTTTACCTGTTTACCCCTCTCCTGATAATAATATGGGACGGTTGGGATATTTTAAACTGGGATCACTGGAAAAAATGGGGTAGGGTCATGCTTTTTCAATTTCAGACAGGGGGAGAGCTCTAGTCTCACCTCTAGCTCTAGTCTCACCACTAGCTCTAGTCTCACCACTAGCTCTAGTCTCACCTCTAGCTCTAGTCTCAACTCTAGCTCTAGTCTCACCACTAGCTCTAGTCTCACCTCTAGCTCTAGTCTCACCACTAGCTCTAGTCTCACCTCTAGCTCTAGTCTCACCACTAGCTCTAGTCTCACCTCTAGCTCTAGTCTCACCACTAGCTCTAGTCTCACCTCTAGCTCTAGTCTCACCTCTAGCTCTAGTCTCACCACTAGCTCTAGTCTCACCTCTAGCTCTAGTCTCACCACTAGTTCTAGTCTCACCTCTAGCTCTAGTCTCACCACTAGCTCTAGTCTCACCTCTAGCTCTAGTCTCACCACTAGCTCTAGTCTCACCTCTAGCTCTAGTCTCACCACTAGCTCTAGTCTCACCTCTAGCGCTAGTCTCACCACTAGCTCTAGTCTCACCACTAGCTCTAGTCTCACCACTAGCTCTAGTCTCACCTCTAGCTATAGTCTCACCACTAGCTCTAGTCTCACCTCTAGCTCTAGTCTCACCACTAGCTCTAGTCTCACCTCTAGCTCTAGTCTCACCACTAGCTCTAGTCTCACCTCTAGCTCTAGTCTCACCACTAGCTCTAGTCTCACCACTAGCTCTAGTCTCACCACTAGCTCTAGTCTCACAACTTGCTCTAGTCTCATCTCTAGTTCTAGTCTCATCTCTAGCTCTAGTCTCATCTCTAGCTCTAGTCTGATCTCTAGCTCTACTCTCACCTCTAGCTCTACTCTCATCTCTTGCTCTAGTCTCATCTCTAGCTCTAGTCTCATCTCTAGCTCTAGTCTCACTTCTAGCTCTAGTCTCATCTCTAGCTCTACTCTGACCTCTAGCTCTAGTCTCACCTCTAGCTATAGTCTCACCTCTAGCTCTAGTCTCATCTCTAGCTCTAGTCTCATCTCTAGCTCTACTCTCACCTCTAGCTCTACTCTCACCACTAGATCTAGTCTCACCTCTAGCTCTAGTCTCACCACTAGCTCTAGTCTCACCACTAGCTCTAGTCTCACCTCTAGCTCTAGTCTCAACTCTAGCTCTAGTCTCACCACTAGCTCTAGTCTCACCTCTAGCTCTAGTCTCACCACTAGCTCTAGTCTCACCTCTAGCTCTAGTCTCACCACTAGCTCTAGTCTCACCTCTAGCTCTAGTCTCACCACTAGCTCTAGTCTCACCTCTAGCTCTAGTCTCACCTCTAGCTCTAGTCTCACCACTAGCTCTAGTCTCACCTCTAGCTCTAGTCTCACCACTAGTTCTAGTCTCACCTCTAGCTCTAGTCTCACCACTAGCTCTAGTCTCACCTCTAGCTCTAGTCTCACCACTAGCTCTAGTCTCACCTCTAGCTCTAGTCTCACCACTAGCTCTAGTCTCACCTCTAGCGCTAGTCTCACCACTAGCTCTAGTCTCACCACTAGCTCTAGTCTCACCACTAGCTCTAGTCTCACCTCTAGCTATAGTCTCACCACTAGCTCTAGTCTCACCTCTAGCTCTAGTCTCACCACTAGCTCTAGTCTCACCTCTAGCTCTAGTCTCACCACTAGCTCTAGTCTCACCTCTAGCTCTAGTCTCACCACTAGCTCTAGTCTCACCACTAGCTCTAGTCTCACCACTAGCTCTAGTCTCACAACTTGCTCTAGTCTCATCTCTAGTTCTAGTCTCATCTCTAGCTCTAGTCTCATCTCTAGCTCTAGTCTGATCTCTAGCTCTACTCTCACCTCTAGCTCTACTCTCATCTCTTGCTCTAGTCTCATCTCTAGCTCTAGTCTCATCTCTAGCTCTAGTCTCACTTCTAGCTCTAGTCTCATCTCTAGCTCTACTCTGACCTCTAGCTCTAGTCTCACCTCTAGCTATAGTCTCACCTCTAGCTCTAGTCTCATCTCTAGCTCTAGTCTCATCTCTAGCTCTACTCTCACCTCTAGCTCTACTCTCACCTCTAGCTCTAGTCTCACCTCTAGCTCTAGTCTCACCACTAGCTCTAGTCTCACCACTAGCTCTAGTCTCACCACTAGCTCTAGTCTCATCTCTAACTCTAGTCTCATCTCTAGCTCTAGTCTCATCGCTAGCTCTACTCTCACCTCTAGCTCTAGTTTCATCTCTAGCTCTAGTCTCATCTCTAGCTCTAGTCTCATCTCTAGCTCTAGTCTCACCTCTAGCTCTAGTCTCATCTCTAGCTCTACTCTCACCTCTAGCTCTAGTCTCACCTCTAGCTCTAGTCTCATCACTAGCTCTAGTCTCATCACTAGCTCTAGTCTCATGTCTAGCTCTACTCTCACCTCTTGCTCTACTCTCACCTCTAGCTCAAGTCTCACCACTAGCTCTAGTCTCACCACTAGCTCTAGTCTCATCTCTAGCTCTAGTCTCATCTCTAGCTCTAGTCTCATCTCTAGCTCTACTCTCACCTCTAGCTCTAGTCTCACATCCAGCTCTAGTCTCATCTCTAGCTCTAGTCTCATCTCTAGCTCTACTCTCACCTCTAGCTCTAGTCTCACCTCTAGCTCTAGTCTCATCTCTAGCTCTAGTCTCATCTCTAGCTCTAGTCTCATTACTAGCTCTAGTCTCATCACTAGCTCTAGTCTCATCTCTAGCTCTACTCTCACCTCTTGCTCTACTCTCACCTCTAGCTCTAGTCTCACCACTAGCTCTAGTCTCACCACTAGCTCTAGTCTCATCTCTAGCTCTAGTCTCATCTCTAGCTCTAGTCTCATCTCTAGCTCTACTCTCACCTCTAGCTCTAGTCTCACCTCTAGCTCTAGTCTCATCTCTAGCTCTAGTCTCATCTCTAGCTCTACTCTCACCTCTAGCTCTACTCTCACCTCTAGCTCTAGTCTCACCTCTAGCTCTAGTCTCATCTCTAGCTCTAGTCTCATCTCTAGCTCTAGTCTCATCACCTGCTCTAGTCCCATCTCTAGCTCTACTCTCACCTCTAGCTCTACTCTCACCTCTAGCTATAGTCTCATCTCTAGCTCTACTCTCACCTCTAGCTCTAGTTTCATCTCTAGCTCTAGTCTCATCTCTAGCTCTAGTCTCATCTCTAGCTCTAGTCTCACCTCTAGCTCTAGTCTCATCTCTAGCTCTACTCTCACCTCTAGCTCTAGTCTCACCTCTAGCTCTAGTCTCATCACTAGCTCTAGTCTCATCACTAGCTCTAGTCTCATGTCTAGCTCTACTCTCACCTCTTCCTCTACTCTCACCTCTAGCTCAAGTCTCACCACTAGCTCTAGTCTCACCACTAGCGCTAGTCTCATCTCTAGCTCTAGTCTCATCTCTAGCTCTAGTCTCATCTCTAGCTCTACTCTCACCTCTAGCTCTAGTCTCACCTCTAGCTCTAGTCTCATCTCTAGCTCTAGTCTCATCTCTAGCTCTACTCTCACCTCTAGCTCTACTCTCACCTCTAGCTCTAGTCTCACCTCTAGCTCTAGTCTCATCTCTAGCTCTAGTCTCATCTCTAGCTCTAGTCTCATCACTAGCTCTAGTCTCATCACTAGCTCTAGTCTCATCTCTAGCTCTACTCTCACCTCTTGCTCTACTCTCACCTCTAGCTCTAGTCTCACCACTAGCTCTAGTCTCACCACTAGCTCTAGTCTCATCTCTAGCTCTAGTCTCATCTCTAGCTCTAGTCTCATCTCTAGCTCTACTCTCACCTCTAGCTCTAGTCTCACCTCTAGCTCTAGTCTCATCTCTAGCTCTAGTCTCATCTCTAGCTCTACTCTCACCACTAGCTCTACTCTCACCTCTAGCTCTAGTCTCACCTCTAGCTCTAGTCTCATCTCTAGCTCTAGTCTCATCTCTAGCTCTAGTCTCATCACTAGCTCTAGTCTCATCTCTAGCTCTACTCTCACCTCTAGCTCTACTCTCACCTCTAGCTCTAGTCTCATCTCTAGCTCTAGTCTCATCTCTAGCTCTAGCTCTAGTCTCATCTCTAGCTCTAGAGACGTGGGGGATGTCACGTTATACCTTCAGCATGGTTGTATTACTGGTAAACCAGGTTGCAAGGCCTCTTCAAAGTATTTTCACCTATAGGGTTCTAATGTTTTCCCCTTAATGACTCTGACCCTGGGTTAAGTCATGTTAACAGAGTGTTGTCAGTTCACGGTGTCTACATGGTATATGATTTGGTCATGCTTGATGCATTAATTGTAGCCTTTTCTCCCAGGGCCTGTATGGAAGTGGTTAGCTTGGCGGTCCTCCAACTCAATCTCATTGATTTTCCATAACAATATGAAGAACACTTTTCAGCGGTCTAGATTAATGAATTGCATCTTCAGAGTCACTTTGGCAATCCTAATGAAGGTAGATGCATTTCCCTGAGCAACACAGCTGGATTTCAATTGGTTTAAAATGTGTTGGTACCCTCCTGACAACTGAATAAAAAAAATAAAAAATAATAACTAATATATTTATATATATATATATATATATATATATATATATTCTCCCAGGCCAATACATCTTCCTTCGGCTTGTCAGATCACTTTAATAAAAACATATGATTCCAAGTCGGACATTTATCATCATCAAACCTGGTTCTCCATCTTTCTCTCTATAGTGGCAAGAAAAAAGTACGTGAACCCTTTGGAATTACCTGGATTTATGCATAAATTGGTCATAACATTTTGATCTGATCTTCATCGAAGTCTCATAGACAAACACAGTCTGCTTAAACTAATAACGCACAAATAATTATACGTTTTCATGTCTTTATTGAACACACCGTGTAAACATTCACTGTGCAGGGTGGGAAAAGTATGTGGACCCTTGGATTTAATAACTGCTTGACCTTCCTATGGCAGCAATAACCTCAACCAAATGTTACCTGTAGATCAGACCTACACAACGTTCAGGAGGAATTTTGGACCATTGCTCTTAACAAAACTGTTTTAGTTCAGTAATATTCTTGGGATGTCTGGTGTGAACCACTCTCTTGAGGTCATGCCACAGCATCTCAATTGAGTTGAGGTCAGGACTCTGACTGAGCCACTCCAGAAGGCGTATTTTCTTCTGTTGAGGCCGTTCTGTTGTTGATTTACTTCTGTGTTTTGGGTCGTTGTCCTGTTGCATCATCCAAATTCTGTTGAGCTTGAATTGGCGGAAGGATAGCCTTATATTCTCCTGCAAAATGTTTTGATAAACTTGGGAATGTATTTTTCCCTCGATGATAGCGAGCTGTCCAGGCCCTGAGGCAGCGAAGCAGCACCAAACCATGATGCTCCCTCCACCATACTTTACAGTTGGGATGAGGTTTTGATGTTGGTGTGCTGTGCCTTTTTTTCTCCACACATAGTGTTGTGTGTTCCTTCCAAACAACTCAACTGTAGTTTCATATGTCCACAGAATATTTTACCAGTAGCGCTGTGGAACATCCAGGTGCACTTCTGCGAACTTCAGACGTGCAGCATTGTTTTACATGAACACCCTTCTTGTTTAGTGTTTTACGTATCGTAGACTCGTCAACAGAGATGTTAGCATGTTCCAGAGATTTCTGTAGGTCTTTAGCTGACACTCTAGGATTCTTCTTAACCTCATTGAGCATTCTGCGCCGTGCTCTTGCAGTCATCTTTTGCAGGTCGGCCACTCCTAGGGAGAGGAGCAACAGTGCTGAACGTTCTCCATTATAGACAATTTATCTTACCGTTTACCGATGAACATCAAGGCTTTTAGAGATACTTTTGTAACCCTTTCCAGCTTTATGCAAGTCAACAATTCTTATTCTTAGGTCTTCTGAGATGTTTTTAGTTGGAGGCGTGGTTCACATCAGGCAACGCTTCTTCTGAATATCAAACTCAAATTTTGTGAGTGTTTTTTATAGGGCAGGGCAGCTCTAACCAACATCTCCAATCTTGTCTCATTGATTGGACTCCAGGTTAGCTGACTCCTGACTCCAATTAGCTTTTGGAGAAGTCATTAGCACAGGGGTTCATATACTTTTTCCAACCTACACTGTGCATGTTTAAATTATGTATTAAATATAGACAATACAAATACATTAATTTATGTGTTATTAGTTTAATAAGCACACTGTGTTTGGCTATTGTTGTGACTTAGATGAAGACCAGATCAATTTATGCAGAAATTAAAATACATTTTCCTGCCACTGTATCTGCTTCTTCTTCTGCTTCTGCTTCTGCTTCTTCTTCAGCTTCTTCTTCTTCTTCTTCTGCTTCTTCTTCTTCTGCTTCTTCTTCTGCTTCTTCTTCTTCTGCTTCTTCTTCTTCTGCTTCTTCTTCTTCTTCTTCAGCTTCTTCTTCTTCTTCTTCTGCTTCTTCTTCTTCTGCTTCTTCTTCTGCTTCTTCTTCTTCTGCTTCTTCTTCTTCTGCTTCTTCTTCTTCTTCTGCTTCTTCTTCTTCTGCTTCTTCTTCTTCTGCTTCTTCTTCTTCTTCTTCTGCTTCTTCTTCTTCTGCTTCTTCTTCTTCTGCTTCTTCATCTTCTGCTTCTTCTTCTTCTTCTGCTTCTTCTTCTTCTGCTTCTTCTTCTTCTGCTTCTTCTTCTTCTGCTTCTTCTTCTTCTGCTTCTTCTTCTTCTGCTTCTTCTTCTTCTGCTTCTTCATCTTCTGCTTCTTCTTCTTCTTCTGCTTCTTCTTCTGCTTCCACCGTATAAAGATGTCTGCAGTAGATCACAATAGAGTTCTAAATATTGCATGTCATCTACTAAAGAAGCATTTTGTAGAGCGTGTAACTGTGAACATAAAATGCATAGTTCACACGGGGTTCAGTTGCATATGTCTCACGGATGTCATAACAAAAATAGGCATAACTTATAGCATAGCGGTTCATGTATTTTTTTATGTTTAATGAATTAATTCATATAAAATGAGTTTAAAATTAGATGGTGAAAAAAGCAATTCCTTGAGACACATTGACTGGTGGGTTACTCAGCTGATGGACCACAGTCCATGGTCTTCTTTTCTCTTAATAATTTGACAGTTAAAATGTGCAGTCTGGGATTCAAAAAACAACAAAAATGTACTGTATATGTACCAATCCCAGATTGCCCCTTTAACTCAATGAGTTTGTGAAGAGGTAAAAGACTGCTCTATGTCTTTTCACTGAATGGAAACATTTGATAATTATAAGACCTATTTTCAAAACATAAAGGACCTTTTGCCACATTTCAGGCTTCAAACATAAAGATATAAAACTGTATTTTTTTGTGAAGAATCAACAAGTGGGACACAATCATGAAGTGGAACGAAATTTATTGGATATTTCAAACTTTTTTAACAAATCAAAAACTGAAAAATTGGGCGTGCAAAAATATTCAGCCCCCTTACTTTGTAGCGCCACCTTTTGCTGCGATTACAGCTGTAAGTCGCTTGGGGTATGTCTCTGTCAGTTTTGCACATCGAGAGACTGAATTTTTTTCCCATTCCTCCTTGCAAAACAGCTCGAGCTCAGTGAGGTTGGATGGAGAGCATTTGTGAACATCAGTTTTCAGTTCTTTCCACAGATTCTCGATTGGATTCAGGTCTGGACTTTGACTTGGCCATTCTAACACCTGGATATGTTTCTTTTTGAACCATTCCATTGTAGATTTTGCTTTATGTTTTGGATCATTGTCTTGTTGGAAGACAAATCTCCGTCCCAGTCTCAGGTCTTTTGCAGACTCCATCAGTTTTTCTTCCAGAATGGTCCTGTATTTGGCTCCATCCATCTTCCCATCAATTTTAACCATCTTCACTGTCCCTGCTGAAGAAAAGCAGGCCCAAACCATGATGCTGCCACCACCATGTTTGACAGTGGGGATGGTGTGTTCAAGGTGATGAGCTGTGTTGCTTTTACGCCAAACATAACGTTTTGCATTGTTGCCAAAAAGTTCAATTTTGGTTTCATCTGACCAGAGCACCTTCTTCCACATGTTTGGTGTGTCTCCCAGGTGGCTTGTGGCAAACTTTAAACTACACTTTTTATGGATATTTTTAAGAAATGGCTTTCTTCTTGCCACTCTTCCATAAAGGCCAGATTTGTGCAATATACGACTGATTGTTGTCCTATGGACAGAGTCTCCCACCTCAGCTGTAGATCTCTGCAGTTCATCCAGAGTGATCATGGGCCTCTTGGCTGCATCTCTGATCAGTCTTCTCCTTGTATGAGCTGAAAGTTTAGAGGGACGGCCAGGTCTTGGTAGATTTGCAGTGGTCTGATACTCCTTCCATTTCAATATTATCGCTTGCACAGTGCTCCTTGGGATGTTTAAAGCTTGGGAAATCTCTTTGTATCCAAATCCGGCTTTAAACTTTTTCACAACAGTATCTCGGACCTGCCTGGTGCGTTCCTTGTTCTTCATGATGCTCTCTGCGCTTTTAACGGACCTCTGAGACTATCACAGTGCAGGTGCATTTATACGGAGACTTGATTACACACAGGTGGATTGCATTTATCATCATTAGTCATTTAGGTCAACATTGGATCATTCAGAGATCCTCACTGAACTTCTGGAGAGAGTTTGCTGCACTGAAAGTAAAGGGGCTGAATAATTTTGCACGCACAATTTTTCAGTTTTTGATTTGTTAAAAAAGTTTGAAATATCCAATAAATGTCGTTCCACTTCATGATTGTGTCCCACTTGTTGTTGATTCTTCACAAAAAAATACAGTTTTATATCTTTATGTTTGAAGCCTGAAATGTGGCAAAAGGTCGCAAAGTTCAAGGGGGCCGAATACTTTCGCAAGGCACTGTATATATAAATACGAGTATCACCATGCATTGAAAAAATAAAACTGGTGTGGTCTTTATGGGAGATCCCATCGCCTCATGACCAGACAAGACTTTTAAAAATAATGTACCCCAGGGGTCCATAACAATATAAGCCAATCTTTATGTTTCTGCTTATATGTGTTGGAAATAGAGATGGAAATAGTGTTTACTAACCATGCCACATTGGATTTACTTCTTGTTATCACATAAGAGCCTCTGGTTACGAACCCATTCTCCTCCAACACACCTGACTGTCATACTAATTAATTCAGTGATGTAGAATCTGTCTGACATCCCATTCCACCCACAGAACTGTAGTCATGTGGACACTAGAATAATCATTTGTTGAACTTTCACACCAATGTTTTCGATAAGCAAAAAAAAAACACTTTTAAAGAATTTTTTTTTGTTGCTTGGCTGTTCCTGTGAAATAACTCCCGGGTTAATGTTATCTTGTGTTCAGATACAGTGAAGCTCTCGGTGAAGTATGAGAGGATGGCTGTTACACCCTCCCCAAACAAGACACACCACATCGCTACAGGCATCAGCGCATCACAAATAATTTCAATGATTACATTGCAATCAATATAGTGAAAGGGTGTAAATTTTAGTTTTTAGCTATTGGATAAATAGACAACTTGACACATCATGAATCTAACCCTCATTTGTTGTTTGTTTTTCCTCCATATTTTAAAACCCTGTCTACTTTTTCTTGAGCTGAACAGTCAAGTCGGCAATAGTTCTCCAAGAACTGGTGCAGATTAATTGGGATTATTTATTTATTGTTACGTAAACATCTGTTTGGAACAGGTACATGAACCCAGTGGGATAAACAGATACGCATTCAGCCAAGAGACGATGCAAACAGGAGTTAATACAACTCATGTAGCACAATGTCCCTAGGAGCTCAGTACACCATCATGCAAAGATTTGAGTTCCCAGAGGGAATCAGTTGAAGCAAAACCATGGACATTTCTTCTGATTGTACTGTTCCTTACATGTTGGGGAGAGAGATAGAGAGAGGCAGAGAGAGAGAGAAATTGAATTGAATTTGAGAGAGGGTTGGGAGTGAGAGATAGAGGCAGAATACCTGACCACTGTGAATGACCAAAACTTAAGGAAAGCTTTGACTATGTATAGACTCAGTGAGCATAGCCTTGCTATTGAGAAAGGACCGCCGTAGGCTGACATGGCTCTCAAGAGAAGCCAGGCTATGTGCACACTGCCCACAAAATGAGGTGGAAACTGAGCTGCACTTCCTAACCTCCATTCCAATGTATGACCATATTAGAGACACATATTTCCCTCAGATTACACAGATCCACAAATAATTTGAAAACAAACCCAATTTTGATAAACTCCCATATCTCCTGGGTGAAATCCCACAGTGTGCCATCACAGCAGCAAGATTTGTGACCTGGTGCCACAAGAAAAGGGCACCCAGTGAAGAACAAACACCATTGTAAATACAACCCATATTTATGCCTATTTATTTTATCTTGTGTCCTTTAACCATTTGTACATTGTTAAAACACTGTATATATACATAATATGACATTTGTAATGTCTTTATTGTTTTGAAATTTCTGTATGTGTAATGTTTACTGTTAATTTTTTATTGTTTATTTCACTTTGTATATTATCTACCTCACTTGCTTTGGCAACGTTAACACATGTTTCCCATGCCAATAAAGCCCCTTGAATTGAATTGAGAGGGTTGAGGAGAGGGTTGAGAGAGATGGTTGAGAGAGAGAGAGAGAGAGGGGGTTGAGAGAGACGGTTGAGAGGGTTTGGAGAGAATGAGAAAGAGAGGGTTGAGAGAGAGTGAGAGAGGGTTGAGAGAGAGAGAGGGTTGAGAGAGGAGAGGGTTGAGAGAGAGAGGGTTGAGAGAGAGGGAGGGAGAGAGAGAGAAGGTTGAAAGAGGGTTTGGAGAGAATGAGAAAGAGAGGGTTGAGAGAGAGTGAGAGAGGGTTGAGAGAGAGAGAGGGTTGAGAGAGAGAGTGGGTTGAGAGAGAGACGGTTGAGAGAGAGAGAGAGAGGGTTGAGAGAGACGGTTGAGAGGGTTGAGAGAGAGAAGGTTGAGAGATGGTTGAAAGAGGGTTTGGAGAGAGGGAGGGAGAGAGAGGGTTTGAAGAGAGGGTTGAAAGAGGGTTTGGAGCGAGGGTTTGGAGAGAGTGAGAGAGAGAGGGTTGAGAGAGATACGGTTGAGAGAGAGAGAGAGGGTTGAGAGAGACAGTTGAGAGGGTTTGGAGAGTGAGAGAGAGTGGGTTGAGAGGGTTGAGAGAGAGAGTGAGAGAGGGTTGAGAGAGAGAGAGGGTTGAGAGAGAGAGGGTTGAGAGAGGGTTTGGAGAGAGAGAGAGAGAGAGAGAGGGTTGAGAGAGAGACTGTTGAGAGGGTTGAGAGAGGGTTTGGAGAGAGGGAGAGAGAGAGGGTTGAGAGAGAGAGAGAGAGGATTGAGAAGGAGTGAGAGAGTTGAGAGAGAGGCTTGAGAGAGAGAGCGAGAGAGAGAGAGAGAGAGAGAGAGAGAGAGAGACACACACAAGCACTTGATGCCTTACTAGTCTCAGAGCCCTATGGAAGCACTTGATTCCTTTCTCATCTCAGAACTGGCTGGAACCAGTGTTCTACACTGCTTAGAGTTAAAACAAGATGAGCCACGGTTGGAATTCAAGGCAAACAAATACACTCTTCTTTTCACACATGCACTTCTCTGCCACACGCACGCAAAAACACACACACACACACACACACACACACACACACACACACACACACACACACACACACACACACACACACACACACACACACACACACACACACACACACATGCACGCACGCACGCACGCACACACGCACACACACACACACAAAAAGAGGGAGAGCTAGAAGGCCTTGGGGCCAGGCAGCTACCACCTACATGACATTCTGAACTGCAACTTGTTTTGTGCTGTGACTTTGAAATGTAGAACATCCAGGTCAGACACAGAGAGAAGTAGATCTATCTTCCAGGTGTCAGGGCCCAACATTGATGGATGACCCTTGGTTCTTGAGTTGTGTTGGCTCCTGCGACAGCCGGTCATTAATAAACTGATTGTGACAACCCTCTCCTTTGTGTCGTGTGCTGTCTGCCTGTCTGTGTGCAGCAGCCTCCACTTCTAGATTATTTCCATGCCACTGATAATAAATACTCATAAAGCTAATGATCCCTGATTACTGCTGCAATCTTTGCCTCATTACACCGATTAGCTGCAACGGTGTAACTCGGAGGACGCCCGCGCCTGTTTAAAAATACCATCACGAGCTCGTGATGTCGCCCTGTTAGACACCTCTCAGAATTAAAACCTAACACCTTGTAACCTTATCAAACTAAGCTGCTGTCTCAACAGAAACGCAAATGACACCGTGTTAATTAATATAATGTAATCATACAAACAACATTAATGTCTAAACCTTTTTATTCCCATAGTGCATCAGTGAGGAATCTGTTGTAAAAACCAGGCGCTGTAATGGGGGGATGTGTTCCAAACAGCAGTCTACTGTATGCCCTACACTGCTTTTAACACGGGCCCTGGTCAAACGTAGCGCACTATCGTAGAGGATAGGGTACCGTTTGGAACACATCCATGCAGTGCCACCGGCTCCGAGTCTTGGATATCGGGAAGACATGGTTCATTTACAGTCCTTACGCTAGAAAATATGTCCTTCAATGTCAAAATAAAGCCTTGTGAGACCGCAGACAGATCAAACAAGCAGGCGGAGTCAGTGACCCCAATAATTTTGCAAGTTGGCTCTGGACGTTTTCCCCCGAGGCAAAGTGGGCATTTTCTCCCCCCCCCCCCGAAAATAGTGCCATGCTCCTATCTGCTTATTACAGGTTGTTGACCCACCTCCAGAGAAGGCGGACCACATGGAGCTTTATAGGAGGTCAGGCCCAATGACACAACCATCATCTCCTCTCTCCATCTCAAACAACACGAGTTGAAAGTGAAACAGAGACAAAGAAAGAATTGAAAAACCGGAGAGAAACAGAGTGAAGCCACAAAGGCACAAGGCTCGTCCTCTGAGTGGTCCGTTTTGGGAATGCAACAGACTGGTTCGTTAGCATATTTACTGTGTCAGTAAAAACAGTCTGCCCCCATCAGCTTGTAGTCATAATGTTTTAGGACAATGCTGAGGTTGTGAAATAGATACAAGGTTTAAAGGTATAAATTGATTAGTCAGTTTTCAATCGAAATTTTTATTTCACCTGTGGTAAATTATATTGACTGGACATGATTTGGAAAAGCGCACACCTGTCTATATAAGGTCACACAGTTGACAGTTCATGTCAGAGCAAAAACCAAGCCATGAGGTCAAAGGAATTGTCCGTAGAGCGCCGAGACAGGATTGTGTCTAGGCACAGATCTGGGGAAGGGTACCAAAACATTTATGCAGCATTGAAGGTCCCCAAGAACACATTGGTCTCCATCATTTTTAAATGGAAGAAGTTTGGAACCACCAAGCTCTTCCTAGAGCTGGCAGCCCAGCAAAACTGAGCAATCGGGGGAGAAGGGCCTTGGTCAGGGAGGTGACCAAGAACCCGATGGTCACTTTGACAGAGCTCCAGAGTTCCTCTGTGGAGATGGGAGAACCGTCCAGAAGGACAACCATCTCTGCAGCACTCCACCAATCAGGCCTTTATAGTAGAATGTCTAAATGGAAGCCACTCCTCAGTGAAAGTCACATGGCAGCCCGCATGGAGTTTGCCAAAAGGCACCAAAAGGACTCTCAGACCATGAGAAACAAGATTCTCTAGTCTGATGAAACCAAGATTGAACACTTTGGCCTGAATGCCAAAGAGTCATGTCTGGAGGAAACCTGACACTATCCCTACGGTGAAGCATGGTGGTGGCAGCATCATGCTCTGGGATGTTTTTCAGCAACAGGGACTGGGAGACTAGTCAGGATCGAGCGAAAGATTAACGGAGCAAAGTACAGTGAGATCCTTGATGAAAACTTGCTTCAGAGCGCTCAGGACCACAGACTGGGGTTAAGGTTCACCTTCTAACAGGAAAATGACCCTAAGCACACAGCCAAGACAATGCTGGAGTAGCTTCAGAACAAGTCTCTGAATGTCCTTGAGTGGCCCAGCCAGAACCCGATCGAGCATCTCTGGAGAGACCTGAAAATAGCTGTGCAGCGACGCTCCCCATCCAATCTGACAGAGCTTGAGGGGATCTGCAGAGAAGAATGGGAGAAACTACCCAAATAAAGGTGTGCCAAGCTTGTAGTGTCAAGAAGACTTCGAGGCTGAAATGGCTGCCAACGGTGTTTCAGTAAAGTACTGGGTAAAGGGTGTGAATGTTTATGTAAATGTCATATTTCAGTTTTTCGTTTATTATTTTTTTATATATTTTCAAACATTTCTAAAAATTATATTAAAGTGAAGGGGTCTGAATTCTTTCAGAATGCACCATATACATAACTACAAAATATCTCTGACAGTATATTACCCAAAACAATCATATCACAATTACTCCACATTGTACTGAAACCATGTTTGGGTTCCAAAACGGTTCTCCCACTGTTCCTATAGGAGAACCCTTTTTGGTTCCAGTTAAAACCCTTTTGGGTTCCATGTCGAACCTTCTGTGGAAAGGGTTCTACATTGAATGGGAAAGAGGAATACCTAGTCAGTTGGGATTAGGGTTAAGGTTAGGGTTAGGGGTATGAACGCTTTCTAAAGGCACTTCAGTATGGAAAGGGAAATGGGGATACCTTGTCAGTTGTACAACTGAACACATTGAAATGAAATGTGTCTTCCCGAAATATGGCTGCTTTAATCGACATCCACGTCATTGGCGCCCGGGGGAACAACGGGTTAACTGCCTTGCTCAGAGAATCAAAATGGTTCTACATGGAACCAAAAAGGGTTCTTCAAACAGTAGTCCTATGGGAACAGCCAAATAACCCTTTAAAGTTCTAGATGGTACCCCTTCTTTTTCTAAGAGTCTAGCAACAATCCCCCTTTTCTTTTTTAGTATCTACAGTATCTTCAGGGGCTGTGAAGAGATGATTTGTGCATTTCTATCACAGGGGAGGGATGAAGGGAGGGAAGAAATGAATGAACAAGGCAGTGCAACATTGATCCAGGACCCCCTAGGCTTCAATTTCACCATAGAGAAAACATGGCTAATTAGGCTAGCATGTTGCCTGTTCCAGCACAGCTGCACTGAGAGATTATACAGACAGGGGCTGCCAGCTGTTAGCCAGCTGCACTATCAGTGACTAATTGAGACCAGAACAACATTCACAGTGCAAGGCCTCACTAACTCTCTACAGCTTTAATGTGGCCTAAATGCATGGTCCACAGATAAGGTTAATGGAGGGAAACCGAAGCAGCACATCATGGCTCGATGAGAACATGATTGAAATGTAAAGATCTATTGACTGAATTCAAGTATTGAACTTATCAGAGCTCCCTGAGAGAGATTCAGTCTTGTACTGTATGATGATCCGTGTTTTGTGGTTTATGTCTGCCGCACATCAACACCACCGTGTGAACTGACAAGTGATTGCTAATGGCTTGGTTGGCAATGCTGAGTCTGATGTTATAGACTAGGTATAACTACTACAACAACATTAGGGAAGGGCAGATCTGAAGGAGTAGGTTCTAACACAACCTAGTCTACTTTAAAAGGGAATAGGATGCTCGGAGCACGCAAATTGGAGCACAGGAGGGTTTGGAGTATGAGTCCAAATCAAGTATGCAAAACAGATGCGTACTACGTTGGTACATATTTTTTTGAAGCATGTGTTAATGCATGCTTGAACGGCAGGTATTCAAAATAATTATGTAAAAAAAATGACAAAGCTGAAGTGAGAGAAAATACACTTGCCTTTTCACATCTCATATGTTACTAAACTCAGCAAAAAAAGAAACCGCCCTTTTTCAGGACCCTGTCTTTCCAAGATAATTTGTAAAATTCTGAATAACTTCACAGATCTTCATTGAAAAGGTTTTGAACACTGTTTCCCATGCTTGTTCAATTAACCATAAACAATTAATGAACATGCACCTGTGGAACGGTTGTTAAGACACTAACAGCTTACAGACGGTATGCAATTAAGGTCACAGTTTTGAAAACTTAGGACACTAAAGAGGCCTTTCTACTGACTCTGAAAACCCCAGAAACGCAGGGTCCCTGGTCATCTGTGTGAAAGTGCCTTAGGCATGGTGCAAGGAGGCATGAGGACTGCAGATGTGGCCAGGGCAATACATTGGATTGGAAGAAGATGCACTGAAGTACTTAATGCAGCTGGTGGCCACACCAGATACTGACTGTTACTTTAGATTTTTACCCCCCCCCCCTTTGTTCAGGGACACATTATTCAATTTCTGATAGTCACATGTCTGTGGAACTTGTTCAGTTTATGTCTCATCCAAATATTTACACATGTTCAATTTGCTGAAAATAAACACTGTTGACAGTGAGAGGACTTTTCTTTTTTTGCTGAGTTTACAACATTTTAATCTTGATATGTTAATAAATACATGCTGTGTTGAAACTGGCATGTTTACCTGCCTACAAACCGTAGATCGCAAGCCCATAATAAGTCAATAGGGCTATCAACTAGTATTGTTAGCTAGGCAGATAGCCACAAATAATGTTTTGCTAGCACCTACGAAGAATTGAAATCTATTATAGTTTTTTTGTAATTTTTTGCCTGTTAAACTATCTGGTTAGATACATTATCACAATTCACATTTAGCTAGCTCATAGTCATGAAGTGAAACGGTTGCTTTATGCAAATCTTGTTTAGTCTCTATTGCCATTGTCCTGGCAGGAAGGTGATTAATTGAATTGGTAAGTCTGTCGATAGGGCTAACTGGCTAGCTTGCTATCCACAAAGAATTGGCAACTAGCTGGCTAGCTAGATTATTACGATTTACCTATCTAACTGATAAAACGTTTGCTTTGAGAATATCTTGTTGTCATCATTGTCATTGCTAGAAGAAGGTTCAGTGAATGAGGGAGGTGAAGCGTGAGGGTTGAGCTTCTCACATGTAATGTTCTATGTGTTCTCCGCACTCTCGTCCTCACAAGAACACGCTCAAGAGAACGTGGTCGGAGAATGCACTTCGAGAGTGAGAGCACAGTACTATGCATTTTTTTTGAGAAACACCCCCATTGTCTGTTAATTACACATCTACGTCTTTAAGGGTTTTGTCTCAAAGAAGAGGTGGTTTCAAACTCCAGATGGACATTTACATGTTTTGATCAGGCTGTTTTCTTCTGTGAAAATCCATATGATCCGTTCCATAATCAATACATGTTGGTGATAATATATCAACTGAGCTAGCTTGCTAGCTTCTCTTTTGATCCAAATGTCTGATTGTAATGTGAGAGTCTATGGAGTGTTGTGTCAGGCGACGTCGGCAAAACAGATTGACAGTATGATGGACTATACAGCAGTGGCGTGGATAGTCTCTGTAGGTTGGATGGAGCCTCCCTATACACTATGTATTCCAGCAACAACAGATAACCCTCTCCTCAAAGCCACCTGTGCTTCACTCTCTTTTCCCTCACTGACAAACCATCACTTTGGCTATATGTATTGCTGTCAAATGCAGCCAAAATAATCTATTTTTTTCCCCCAACAGAATTTGACCCCATACCTTCTACTAGCACAGGGATGCAATGTAATGTCTCCACGTATAACTAATGGGAGAAACTCTTAAATCGTCAGAGCTTATAATAAGCTTGTCAGCTTATCATATTAGCATTTAAATGTTCTTTGGAAGCATGTGAAGTCGGAGCGCTAGCTGCCATTTTGACTTGGCCATTGAAAGGGGGGAAAAAAAGCTAGTGATACTCCTGTGCAGATGCCAATTTTCATTCATCTGTTTATCCAAATTGTTTCTGACACATGACTTATTGTTATTAGTCAGTGAGACGGGTGTGAAATGATCCCGTTATTTACCATATGGTATTATTTTACATATGATCCTGTTGCATAGAAGCCTTATCCCGATTGCTGCATTCCCCGTTCTATTTCATTTCACAGGCTGGTGTAGTGAACACAAGGAGCAGCCAGGTTTAAAATATATATATATATATATTAAAAAAGGGAACGTATAATAAAGACTTGTGGTTTGCGTTCAACCTGGGAGTGGGATGGGGATCTACTAAGCTAAAGTATGGAATTGTTTTACGTTTTAACTGTTGGATTCAGATATAAGCCTGGGATGGGGATCTACTAAGCTAAAGTATGGAATTGTTTTACGTTTTAACTGTTGGATTCAGATATAAGCCTGGGATGGGGATCTACTAAGATAACGTATGGAATTGTTTTACGTTTTAACGGTTGGATTCAGATATAAGCCTGGGATGGGGATCTACTAAGCTAAAGTATGGAATTGTTTTACGTTTTAACGGTTGGATTCAGATATAAGCCTGGGATGGGGATCTACTAAGCTAAAGTATGGAATTGTTTTACGTTTTAACGGTTGGATTCAGATATAAGCCTGGGATGGGGATCTACTAAGCTAAAGTATGGAATTGTTTTACGTTTTAACGGTTGGATTCAGATATAAGGCTGGGATGGGGATCTACTAAGCTAAAGTATGGAATTGTTTTACGTTTTAACGGTTGGATTCAGATATAAGCCTGGGATGGGGATCTACTAAGCTAAAGTATGGAATTGTTTTACGTTTTAACTGTTGGATTCAGATATAAGCCTGGAATGGAGTTCTACTAAGCTAAAGTGTGGAAATTGTTTTACGTTTTAACTGTTGGATTCAGATATAAGCCTGGAATGGAGTTCTACTAAGCTAAAGTGTGGAAATTGTTTTACGTTTTAACTGTTGGATTCAGATATAAGCCTGGAATGGAGTTCTACTAAGCTAAAGTGTGGAAATTGTTTTACGTTTTAACTGTTGGATTCAGATATAAGCCTGGGATGGGGATCTACTAAGATAACGTATGGAATTGTTTTACGTTTTAACGGTTGGATTCAGATATAAGGCTGGGATGGGGTTCTACTAAGATAACATATGGAATTGTTTTATGTTTTAACAGTTGGATTCAGATATAAGCCTGGGATGGGGATCTACTAAGATAAAGTATGGAATTGTTTTACGTTTTAACTGTTGGATTCAGATATAAGCCTGGGATGGGGTTCTACTAAGATAACATATGGAATTGTTTTATGTTTTAACAGTTGGATTCAGATATAAGCCTGGGATGGGGATCTACTAAGATAAAGTATGGAATTGTTTTAAGATAGTCATACCAAGGATCATTTATCTCTTTGAATTTTAGGACCCCATTAAGTATAAAAACATTTTTTTATAAAAAGTTAGATGAAACATTGAGTTTGGCCTTACTGCATGGAAACCGGATAGTCCAAAAATAAATTAAAGTATGTTTGTTATAAAGTGTGTGTCCTATATCTGAGTAATCAGGAAAATATTTGTATAACTTTCTAACCCATTGTTAACAAAGGAAATTGAGTACTAAACTATTTACATAGAGAGTACCAGTCACAAGGTTGGACATACCTACTCATTCAAGGGTTTTTCTTTATTTTTACTATTTTCTACATTGTAGTACATCATGTAGTAGCCAAAAAAGTGTTTAACAAATCCAAATATACATTTCATTTGAGATTCTTCAAAGTAGCCACCATTTGCCTTGATGACAGCTTTCCACACTCTTGGCATTATCTCAATCAGCTTCACCTGGAATGCTTTTCCAACAGTCTTGAAGAGTTCCAACATACGCTGAAAACTTGTTGGCTGCTTTTCCTTCTCTCTGCTGTCCAACTCATCCCAAACCATCTCAATTAGGTTGAGGTCGGGTGATTGTGGAGGCCAGGTCATCTGATGCAGCACTCCATCACTCTCCTTCTTGGTCAAATAGCCCTTACCCAGCCTTGAGGTGTGTTGCGTCATTGTCCTGATGAAAAACAAATGATAGTTCCACTAAGAGCAAACCAGACGGGATGGTGTATCGCTGCAGAATGCTGTGGTAGCCATTCTGGTTAAGTGTGCCCTGAATTCTAAATAAATCACACAGTCACCAGCAAAGCACCATCGCCTCTCCTTCTCCATGCTTCACGGTGGGAACCACACATCCGGAGATCATCCGTTCACCTACTCTGCGTCTCACAAAGATACGACGGTTGGAACCAAGTATTGCTAATTTGGACTCATGAGACCAAAGGGCAGATTTCCACCGGTCTAATATCCAATATATCTGTTACTTGAACTCTGTGAAGCATTTATTTGAGCTGCAATCTAAGGTGCAGTTAACTCTAATTAACTTATCCTCTGCAACAAAGGTAACTCTCGGTCTTCCTTTCCTGTGGCGGTCCTCATGAGAGCCAGTTTCATCATAGCACTTGAAGATTTTTGCAACTGCACTTGCAGAAATGTTCAAAGTTCTTGCAAAAAATTGGGGGACTGACCTTCATGTCTTAAAGTAATATGGACTGTCATTTCTCTTTGCTTATTTTAGCTGTTCTTACCATATTATGGAGTTTATGTTTTGTCAAATAGGGCTATCTTCTGTATTCCACCACTACCTGATTGGCTCAAACACATTAAGAAGGAAAGCAGTTCCACAAATTAACTTTTGACAAAGCACACCTGTTCATTGAAATGCATTCCAGGTGACTCCCTCATGAAGCTGGTTGAGAGAAGGCCAATAGTGTGCAAAGCTGTCATCAAGGCAAAGGGTGGCTACTTTGAAGAATCTCAAATATAAAATATATTTTGGTTTTAGTTACTACATAATTTCATGTGTTATTTCATAGCGTTGATGTCTTATTCTACAATGTAGAAAATAGTAACAAAAATAAAGAAAAAACCCTTGAATGATTAGGTGTGTCCAAACTTTTGACTAGTACCGTATAACGTTTTAAATGGTATCGGGTTACCTTCAGACAAAATGTGTTTGTGAGAGTCTGACCTTTCTACAGAGGGGTCATGTTAGTGTGTAACCCAAGCGGTTCAGACGCTACAGACAGAAGATGGCAGATTGGCTGTATTAGAGATGTGTCCAACCAATGATCTGTCTCAGCGAGATACAACACTAAGCAAGTGATCATTTTCAAGATTGACAGAGATTATTAAACAGAAGTAATTATAGTCGTTGGTACAGAACAATAATATCCTGCGTACTAAAGTATTAATGAGGGAGATTAAAATAGGCCTATCCATTAAAACACTGATCTTTCGTTCCATCTTAACAGGGAGGATATAAGATTCATAAGCCTTTGATTTGGTCGGAAATGGAGAGAAGAGACGAAGACGAATATCTGTTAAAAACTGGATCCTCTCCCCATCAGAGAGGAATGTCTGTTAAAAACTGGATCCTCTCCCCATCAGAGAGGAATGTCTGTTAAAAACTGGATCCTCTCCCCCTCAGAGAGGAATGTCTATTAAAAACTGGATCCTCTCCCCATCAGAGAGGAATGTCTGTTAAATGCTGGATCCTCTCCCCTCAGAGAGGAATGTCTGTTAAAAACTGGATCCTCTCCCCATCAGAGAGGAATATCTGTTAAAAACTGGATCCTCTCCCCCTCAGAGAGGAACGTCTGTTAAAAACTGGATCCTCTCCTCGTCAGAGAGGAATGTCTGTTAAAAACTGGATCCTCTCCCACTCAGAGAGGAATGTCTGTTAAAACTGGATCCGCTCCCCCCCTCAGAGAGGAACGTCTGTTAAAAACTGGATCCTCTCCCCATCAGAGAGGAATATCTGTTAGAAACTGGATCCGCTCCCGCTGAGAGGAATATCTGTTAGAAACTGGATCCGCTCCCCCTCAGAGAGGAATATCTGTTAGAAACTGGATCCGCTCCCCCTCAGAGAGGAATATCTGTTAAAAACGGGATCCTCTCCCCCTCAGAGAGGAACATCTGTTAAAAACTGGATCCTCTCCCCATCAGAGAGGAATGTCTGTTAAAAACTGGATCCTCTCCCCCTCAGAGAGGAACGTCTGTTAAAAACTGGATCCTCTCCCCCTCAGAGAGGAATATCTGTTAGAAACTGGATCCGCTCCCCCTCAGAGAGGAATATCTGTTAAAAACGGGATCCTCTCCCCCTCAGAGAGGAACATCTGTTAAAAACTGGATCCTCTCCCCATCAGAGAGGAATGTCTGTTAAAAACTGGATCCTCTCCCCCTCAGAGAGGAACGTCTGTTAAAAACTGGATCCTCTCCCCCTCAGAGAGGAATGTCTGTTAAAAACTGAATCCGCTCCCCATCAGAGAGGAATATCTGTTAGAAACTGGATCCGCTCCCCCTCAGAGAGGAATATCTGTTAGAAACTGGATCCGCTCCCCCTCAGAGAGGAATATCTGTTAGAAACTGGATAATCTCCCCCTCAGAGAGGAATATCTGTTAGAAACTGGATCCTCTCCCCCTCAGAGAGGAATATCTGTTAAAAACTGGATCCTCTCCCCCTCAGATAGCTTGCTATGAACTCAGATATAGTGAATGTAGAGTTTAGAGACTCAGCTAAATATTACACGATAGAGACTTGACATCAAGCCATTGAAAACAAGGAAGAAAACTAGCATTGATTAAAGCTTGACGTACATGTCAAGTCACTGTTCCTTGTCACTGTTCCTACCAGTTGTAATGCTTAACCTGCCTTGATCGGTATCCATATAGAATATAGTAGTTTAGGTATCTACATAAAATAACCATCTCTATCGGTCATTCATCATGATCATAAAATAACCTTCATCTCTATAGGTCATTCATCATGATCATAACATTCATCTACACTACATGACCAAAATCATGTGCATTAATATGGAGTTGGTCCTCCCTTTGCTGCTATAACAACCTCAACTCTTCTGGGAAGGTTTTCCACTAGATGTTGGAACGTTGCTGTGGGGACTTGCTTCCACTTAGCCACAAGAGCATTAGTGAGGTCGGAACTGATGTTGGGTGATTAGGCCTGGCCCGCAGTTGGCATTCCAATTCCTACCAAAGGTGTACGAAGGGGTTGATGTCAGGGCTCTCAAGTTCTTCAACACCGATCTCAACAAACCATTTCTGTATGTACTTCGCTTTATGCACAGGGGCATTGTCATGCTGAAACAGGAAAGAGCATTCCCCAAACTGCTGCTACAAAGTTGGAAGTAGAGAATTGTCTAGAATGTCATTGCTTGCTGTTGCGGTAAGATTTCCCTTCACTGGAACTAAGGGGCCTAGCTCGAACCATGAAAAATCAGCTCCAGACCATTATTCCTCCTCCACCAAACTTTACATTTGGCACTATGCATTGTGGCAGGTAGCGTTCTCCTGGCATCCGCCAAACTCAGATTTGTCCGTCGGACTTCCAGATGATGGGGCGTGATTCAATTCTCCAAAGAATGTGTTTCCACTGCTCCAGAGTCCAATGGTGGCGAGTTTTACACCACTCCAGCTGACGCTTATGCTTGTGTGTGGCTGCTCTGCCTTGGAAACCCATTTCATGAAGCTCCAGAAGAACACTTGTGCTGACGTTGCTTCCAGAGGCAGTTTGGAACTCGGTACGGAGCGTTGCAACTGAGGACAGACAATTTTAATGCAATACGCGCTTCAGCACTCGGCGGTCCCATTCGGTGAGTTTGTGTGGCCTACCACTTCGAGGCTGAGTCGTTGTTGCTCCTAGACCTTTCCACTTCACAATAACAGCACTTACAGTTGACTGCGGGTAGCTCTAGCAGAATTTGACTAACTGACTAGTTGGAAAGGTGCCACGTTGAAAGTCACTGAGCTCTTCAGTAAGGCCAATCTACTGCCAATGTTTGTCTATGGAGATTGCATGGCTGTGTACTCAGTTTTATACACCTGTCAGCAACGGGTGTGGCTAAAATAGCCAAATCTAATCTGAAGGTGTGTCCACATTTTTTAATTGTACCTTTATTTAACTAGGCAAGTCAGTTAAGAACAAATACTTATTTTCAATGACGGCCTAGGAACAGTGGGTTAACTGCCTGTTCAGGGGCAGAACGACAGATTTGTACCTTGTCAGCTCGGGGGTTTGAACTTGCAACCTTCCGGTTACTAGTTATTCAAAAATATTAATTATGTTCAATCTAAAGGTTATTTGCTATGACCATTGTGCTTTAAAAAACACAAATTACATCTTACATTGGATTTAATAGGTATTCAATTAAAACATTGACATTATAATTTGTGTTTATGATAAAGGCTTTTAAGTGTAATCAGTGAAAAATAGTAATTTAATCGTCAATCCTAGATGGTCTCTTTGATTGTGTCAAAATAGGTGATTGTGCAATATTATATTGCCAGAAGCAAATTAAACATGAAATCAGAGGCATGGTTATTGTTTGGTACAATGTGATAAAGAAGTACATAACACCAGACCAGAATTAGACCAGACCATATTTAACATTTACAAGCTCTGGTACTTCAATATTTCAGTCACGATTAGCACGACACATAGTATTAACAATCGACAGTTAAAAATAACACCTGAGCTATTTTTGTAAAATATTTACCAGCATTGTTTTCCTTTTTTCTAAACAAAAGGGAATGTTCGCAGAATGCATCAATTTCTGAGCATTAGCTGATTCAATTATATATGGATCAATGAGTTTACTGAGTGAAACATCAGTAATGAACATCACTAAACATGTATTTTCCTGCTGCATGTCTTCTTCTTAATAACTACGTCACATCTCATGATGAGTTACCGTACCGCTGAGGATATAGCTGTTATGCATAATGCAATGACCTCTAAGTGTTCTCCAGATGGAGCCTAGATTCTTAGAAAACAATCGTTATGAATCACAGAGGACACAATCCCACCTATCAGTGTCTTTATACACACCAGTACAATATATATCCTATCTGTGTCTTTATAAACACCAGTACATTATATATCCTATCTGTGTCTTTATAAACACCAGTACAATATATATCCTATCAGTGACTTTATAAACACCAGTACAATATATATCCTATCTGTGTCTTTATAAACACCAGTACAATATATATCCTATCAGTGACTTTATAAACACCAGTACAATATATATCCTATCTGTGACTTTATAAACACCAGTACACCAGTACAATGTATATCCTATCTGTGACTTTATAAACACCAGTACACCAGTACAATATATATCCTATCAGTGACTTTATAAACACCAGTACAATGTATATCCTATCAGTGACTTTATAAACACCAGTACAATGTATATCCTATCTGTGACTTTATAAACACCAGTACAATGTATATCTTATCAGTGACTTTATAAACACCAGTACATTATATATCCTATCTGTGACTTTATAAACACCAGTACAATATATATCCTATCTGTGACTTTATAAACACCAGTACACCAGTACAATATATATCCTATCTGTGACTTTATAAACACCAGTACAATATATATCCTATCTGTGACTTTATAAACACCAGTACAATATATATCCTATCTGTGACTTTATAAACACCAGTACACCAGTACAATATATATCCTATCAGTGACTTTATAAACACCAGTACAATATATACATCCTGTCTGTGACTTTATAAACACCAGTACAATATATATCCTATCAGTGACTTTATAAACACCAGTACACCAGTACAATATATATCCTATCTGTGACTTTATAAACACCAGTACAATATATATCCTATCTGTGACTTTATAAACACCAGTACAATATATATCATATCAGTGACTTTATAAACACCAGTACAATATATATCCTATCTGTGACTTTATAAACACCAGTACAATATATATCCTATCTGTGACTTTATAAACACCAGTACAATATATATCCTATCAGTGACTTTATAAACACCAGTACAATATATATCCTATCTGTGACTTTATAAACACCAGTACAATATATATCCTATCTGTGACTTTATAAACACCAGTACACCAGTACAATATATATCCTATCTGTGACTTTATAAACACCAGTACAATATATATCCTATCTGTGACTTTATACACACCAGTACAATATATATCCTATCTGTGACTTTATAAACACCAGTACATTATATCTCATAATACCTCTGCTGGAATTACCTTCATGTGTACTCCATGTGTTGTTCGATTTCTTGAAATCACATTCGATTCCAAACCCACCTAATAGTAACTGGCACAATTCTACACAGGCTGTTTATTTATGAACGTGTGTCCCGCCCTGACCTTAGAGAGCCGTTTTATTTCTCTATTTGGTTAGGTCAGGGTGTGATTTGGGGTGGGCATTCTATGTTTTGTGTTTCTATGTTTTGGCCGGGTATGGTTCTCAATCAGGGACAGCTGTCTATCGTTGTCTCTGATTGGGAATCATACTTAGGTAGCCTTTTTTCCTTTTGGTAGTTGTCGGTAGTTGTGACGGAGCGTCACGGTTGTTTTTATTGTACTATTGTTTTGTTGGTTACATTTGCAAATAAAGAAAAATGTACGCTCACCACGTCGCACCTTGGTCCATTCCATACGACGATCGTGACGATGTTATTTATTTGATTAATTGTATATTGTATATTGTACACCTAAAATGGATACAAAATCAATGTTAAGTTCCACATGAGTAAGAGGCAAGGACAAATATTGTTTCAATGTTTCAATAGTTCAGAGAGAGATTAACCTTTTCCCTTCAATGGCAAATCATATGTGTGGAAGAGAGATAAGGAAATACCAAAGCTCTTGGTTCGCTTCCTTATACGTGTGAAGAGATCAGAAGTGTATTCAAATTGAAATGACAGACATGAATTATAAAACCCAGTGACATTTTCAGAAACCTTTGATTTTCCTGGTGTCTGTTTTACAGGGGTTTTAAACTTGACCAACCCCATGAGAGGTCTTTCACCCAATGAGTCATGCCAGGTACCACAGAATTAAATAGACCACTAGAATGGATTTTTGGTATTACTGACAACATGGCCATGGGACAGCCATCTTGGTCAGGGTGGCAACATGGCCACAGGGCAGGAATCTCTTTGAGTTTTATTGTGTACACAGCTTCGTTAGGTACTAGACAGTTATGTTATTTTCTTAATATTTAAAGTAGTTAAGTTTAACAGGTATGTTAATGACATATCACAACAGTGAGTTTTAGAGTTATAGGAATGTAAATGTGAATAGGAGGCCATCCTTTAATCAAGGCTTATACCAATGTCAAATTCAATAACTTTTCAGGGACTTTCTTTTAAAGAACTTCATTGTAATTTTCAAGGACCTCACTCAATTGTATATTTTTATTTATTTAACCAGGCAAGTCAGTTAAGAATAAATTCTTATTTTCAATGACGGCCTAGGAACAGTGGGTTAACTGCCTTGTTCAGGGGCAGAACGACAGATTTGACCTTGTCATCTCGGGGGTTTGAACTTGCAACCTTCCGATTACTAGTCCAATGCTCTAACCACTAGGCTACCCTGCTGCCCCATATAATTCAAATGACCATTACATTCTAAAATATACCAAACAAAAATTTAAACGCAACATGTAAAGTGTTGGTCCCATGTTTCATGAGCTGAAATTAAAAGATCCCAAAATTTCTCCATATGCCTGAAAAACTTTTTTTCTCTGAAATGTTGTGCACAATTTTGTTAGCATCCCTGTTAGTGAGCATTTCTCCATATCAAGAAGATGACTAAACAGCATGACTATTACTCAGGTGCACCTTAGGCTGGGCACAATAAAATGCCACTCTAAAATGTGCAGTTTTGTCACAACACAATGCCACAGATGGCACTAGCTTTGAAGAAGCATACTGAACGCACAGATAATTAATAAGGGAGCAGGAGAACATGGCTAAAATAATTACAAGGGACTTTTGAGACACCAAATGTTGGCCATTTTTAAGGTAGACCTATTCCAGTACTTTCATTTCTGAGGTCCAAATTCGAGTTCAAATAAGCTACTTCAAGTCCCTTGTTTAAAATTGGAGGTGTAACATGGAAAACAAAATGTTTTTCGTCATGGTATTTCATTACCAGATCATAGTATGTATAAGTCCACTAGGCTGTGTAATTTGTTGTTTTATTATCCAGAAAAATTCATGGGAATAGCTTCGGGTGTACCGCAATAGACTATCCTACACAATTACGCACAGTAGACTCAGTGTCCAATTCGTAGCAAAAAAAAAACACACATGAAAACATGAAGTCATTACCCTGATGCATTCTCTGTTAAATCTAGCGAGACCCTGCTGTAAATCAAGCAGACTACAACAGATGATCAACATCAAGTCACAAGGGATGTTAGATCCAACGTGGATCCAGGCGCAACTAATACACCAAAGTATTCTGGACATTCCTCTCAAACACATTCTTTCCAGCACTTGGGCTGTTGTTGCATTGTATGTGCTATCATAACAGCTGTTTGTTTGTCACTTGACTGTCATTACAAAAATAACTTACTGGATCAGATGATGGTGTGAGAATATCACAGCAAAACTAATCAGATGGACTCCAAATGTGCATTCCAAATCCCGGGATGAGAGAAGGACGGTATGATGATATGAACATCTGCATACCGCCCAAACCTAACTAGTACCTTAGTTTATAGAAAGACCCATGATGGTAAACATCAGTCTGAACGAGCATCTTTATTTATTTATTTATTTATTTTTATTTCACCTTTATTTAACCAGGTAGGCCAGTTGAGAACAAGTTCTCAATTACAACTGCTACCTGGCCAAGATAAAGCAAAGCAGTGTGACAAAAAGCAGTGACAAAAAACAACACATAGGATAAACAAAAGTACAGTCAATAACAGAATAGAAAAATCTATATACAGTGTGTGTAAATGGAGGAGGGAGGTAAGGCAATAAATAGGCCGTCGTAACGAAGTAATTACAATTTAGCAGATTAACACTGAAGTGAAAGATATGCAGATGATGATGTGCAAGTAGAAATACTGGTGTGCAAAAGAGCAAAACGTAACGGCATTCAGAGGAAGAAGGTGAGGACCAAGGTGCAGCATGGAACGTGTTCATCTTTTATTAGTTGAACTGGACACTGAATAACAAAACAACAAAGAGAACAACCAGAAACAGTGCTGTCTGGTGCAGACAAAAACAGAAAGCAACTACCCACAACCTAAGGTGGCAAAACAGGCTACCTAAGTATGATTCCCAATCGGAGACAACGAAAGACAGCTGTCCCTGATTGAGAACCATACCCGGCCGAAACATAGAAATACAAAAACCTAGACATACAAACATAGAATGCCCACCCAAATCACACCCTGACCAAACAAAAATAGAAACATACAAATCAATCTACGTTCAGGACGTGACACAAAAAAAGTATATAAAAACAATATGGGGATGAAGTAGGTAGTTGGGTGGGCAATTTACAGATGGGCTATGCACAGCTGCAGCAATCGGTAAGCTGGTCAGACAGCTGATGCTTAAAGTTAGTGAGAGAGCTACGTATAACTCTCCAACTTCAGTGATTTTTGCAATTCGTTCCAGTCACTGGCAAAAGAGAACTGGAAGGAAAGGCGGCCAAAGTGGGTGTTAGCTTTGGGGATGACCAGTGAGATATACCTGCTGGAGCGCGTGCTACGGATGGGTGTTGTTATGGTGACCAGTGAACTGAGATAAGGCAGAGCTTTACCTAGCAAAGACTTAAAGATGACCTGTAGTCAGTGGGTCTGGCAACGAATATGAAGGAAGGGCCAGCCGACGAGACCATACAGGTTGCAGTGGTGGTTGGTATATGGGGCTTTGGTTACAAAATAGATGGCACTGTGATAGACTGCATCCAGTTTGCTGAGTAGAGTGTTGGAGGCTATTTTGTAAATGACATCGCCGAAGTCGAGGATCGGTAGAATAGTCCGTTTTAAGAGGGTATGTTTGGCAGCGTGAGTGAAGGATGCTTTGTTGCGAAATAGCAAGCCGGTTCTAGATTTCATTTTGGATTGGAAATGCTTAGTATGAGTCTGGAAGGAGAGTTTACAGTCTAGCCAGACACCTAGGTATTTGTAGTTGTCCACATATACTAGGTCAGAACGTCCAGAGTAGTGATGCTAGTCGGGCGGGCGGGTGAGGGCAGCAATCGGTTGAAGAGCATGCATTTTGTTTTACTAGCGTTTAAGAGCAGTTGGAGGCCACGGAATGAGTATTGTATGGCGTTGATGCTCGTTTGGAGGTTTGTTAACACAGTGTCCAAAAAATGGCCAGATGTATACAGAATGGTGTCCTCTGCGTAGAGGTGGATCAAGGAATCACCCGCAGCAAGAGCGACATCATTGATATATACAGAGAAAAGAGTCGGCCATAGAATTGAACCCTGTGGTACACCCATAGAGACTGCCAGAGGTCCGGACAACAGGCCCTCTGATTTGACACACTGAACTCTGTCAGAGAAGCAGTTGGTAAACCAGACGAAGCAGTCATTTTAGAAACCAAAGCTGTTGAGTCTGCCAATAAGAATTCGGTGATTGACAAAGTCGAAAGCCTTGGCCAGGTCGATGAAGACGGCTGCACAGTACTGTCTTTTATCGATGGCGGTTATGATATTGTTTAGGACCTTGAGCATGGCTGAGGTGCACCCGTGACCAGCTCGGAAACCGGATTGCACAGCGGAGAAGGTATGGTCGGATTCAAAATGGTCAGTAATCTGTTTATTAACTTGGCTTTCGGAGACTCTAAAAAGGCAGGGCAGGATGGGTAATAGGTCTGTAACAGTTTGGGTCTAGCGTGTCTCCCCCTTTTGACGAGCGGGATGACCGCAGCAGCTTTCCAAACTTTTTGGAATCTCGGACGATACGAAAGAGAGGTTGAACAAACTAGGGTTGCAACAATGGCGGCGGATAATTTTAGAAAGACTGTGTCCAGATTGTCTAGCCCAGCTGATTTGTATGGGTCCAGGTTTTGCAGCTCTTTCAGAACATCTGCTATCTGGATTTGGGTGAAGGAGAAGCTGGGGAGACTTGGGTAAGTAGCTGTGGGGGATGCGGAGCTGTTGGCCCGGGGTTGGGGTAGCCAGAAGGAAAGCATGGCCAGCCGTAGAGAAATGCTTGTTGAAATTCTCGATTATCATTGATTTATTGTTGGTGGGCAGCTGGGAAGAGGTGCTCTTATTCTCAATGGACTTTCCAGTGTCCCAGAACTTTTGGGAGTTTGCATTACAGGATGCAAATTTCTGTTTGAAAAAGCTATCCTTTGCTAGCCTAACTGATTGTGTGTATTGGTTCCTGACTTCCCTGAAAAATTGCACATCCTGGGGACTATTCAATACTAGTACAGTACGCCACAGGTTATTTTTCTGCTGGTCGAGGGCAGTCAGGTCTGGAGTGAACCAAGGGCTCTATCTGTTCTTAGTTATAAATTATTTGAAATGGGCATGCTTATTTAAGATGGTGAGGAAATTACTTTTAAAGAACAAACAGGCATCCTCAACTGATGGGATGAGGTCAATATCCCATAACAGATGCAGGCAATGACTCAGTGACCGCTGAGATCCTGATTGAAAACAGCAGAGGTGTATTTGGAACGCAAGTTGGTCAGGATAATATCTATGAGGGTGCCCATGTTTATGGATTTAGGGTTGTACCTGGTGGGTTCCTTGATGATTTGTGTGAGATTGAGGCCATCAAGCTTAGATTGTAGGTGTTATTCTAGGTGTTATTCTACCTTATTTACAAGATTCTTAGAAGTTGAACATCCCCCAGGTTTGCCTAACTTCAGTTGAACTACAGTTTAGACTAGAAGAAAGATACTGTTTAGGAGGGCACCGATATTATATAACACATTTACAAAGTAAAAATGAGGCCCGTACGGTGTCCATAATATGACTCAGCAGTACATATTAGGACCAGAATTTTAGCAGTGACATCACACCTCCAGGGCCGCCGCTGCCAACTTCTTCTTCTTCTGAAACTCCCATTAGTTTCTGATCCAAAAAGTTCCAGCCTTCCAGGGTGGCTGCTTGGTTTATTGCTTAATAAGTTGGTGAAGTCAGTGTCGCCATGGAGCTTGTGGAGTTCTGGCCAAATTTTAGCCAATCACAATAGTTAGGCAGCTAGACCAGGGAAAGATACATTTTAGTCTTTGGAAATCAAAAAACTGCTTCTGTTTAGTCAGGTGTGGAACACTAGGGTGATTAGGCACTCATATGACAGGCATGGATGTTAGAAGCCAAGCAGAACTAACAATACTTCTGATCTCTGTGGGCCAATTAGCCTTAGAGTTCTCATGTAAACCCTTCATAAAGAGCCTGTGAATAGAGGCCATTACAGAGGGAGAGAGAGCCATGGCAGGCTTGTCAGGCGAGCCGTGTCTCAAGTGGTTATCACCCTGTCCAGTCATGCCTAAAGTCGTAACGGGTGAAAATGTTCAGCCACCATATGTGATGTTGAGGGGGACCAGAGCAGGCAATACAGACCAGACCATAACAGTCTGGATGGAACATTACAGTAATAGCCAGTCATTTGGATGAGTCGTTGGTGAAAACACACATGGTTGATTGGTTGTTCGTATCATCATCAACATCATCATCATCATTCTTGATATAGTCTCAACATTGTTCACTGATCGCTTTAAAACATTATGTCCTAGTATGAACACATTCAAATATGTCTATATTGGCATTAGACGTTCCTTTGAAATTAATTTGCATTTGGATTCAAAGAATGTCTAAAAAATTATTGGAACGCTTCATGCATGCTTGTTAGTGTAGGGAGAGTTAGGTGTGTGGGCCTGTGTGTTTTGGTGTAGGGAGAGTTAGGTGTGTGGGCCTGTGTGTTGGTGTAGGGAGAGTTAGGTGTGTGGGCCTGTGTGTGTTGGTGTAGGGAGAGTTAGGTGTGTGGGCATGTGTGTTGGTGTAGGGAGATTTAGGTGTGTGGGCCTGTGTGTTGGTGTAGGGAGAGTTAGGTGTGTGGGCCTGTGTGTGTTGGTGTAGGGAGAGTTAGGTGTGTGGGCATGTGTGTTGGTATAGGGAGAGTTAGGTGTGTGGGCCTGTGTGTGTTGGTGTAGGGAGAGTTAGGTGTGTGGGCATGTGTGTTGGTGTAGAGAGAGTTAGGTGTGTGGGCCTGTGTGTTGGTGTAGGGTGAGTTAGTTGAGGCAGCTTGATGTGCAAAGACACCCCCTAGACAGGATGATAGTCTATCTCCTGTTTCTGTAGTGTGAGGCAGCTTGATGTACCGGTAGACCCCTTAGAAAGGATGCTAGTCTCTCTCCTGTTTCTGTAGTGTGAGGCAGCTTGATGTACCGGTAGACCCCCTAGAAAGGATGTTAGTCTATCTCCCGTTTCTGTAGTGTGAGGCAGCTTGATGTACCAGGACACCCCCTGGACAGGACACTAGTCTGTCTCCTGTTTCTGTAGTGAGGCAGCTTGATGTACCAGGACACCCCCTGGATAGGACACTAGTCTCTCTCCTGTTTCTGCAGTGTGAGGCAGCTTGATGTACCGGTACACCCCCTGGACAGGACACTAGTCTGTCTCCTGTTTCTGTAGTGAGGCAGCTTGATGTACCAGGACACCCCCTGGACAGGACACTAGTCTATCTCCTGTTTCTGTAGTGTGAGGCAGCTTGATGTACCAGGACACCCCCTGGACAGGACACTAGTCTGTCTCCTGTTTCTGTAGTGAAGCAGCCTGATGTACCAGGACACCCCCTGGACAGGACACTAGTCTCTCTCCTGTTTCTGCAGTGTGAGGCAGCTTGATGTACCAGGACACCCCCTGGACAGGACACTAGTCTCTCTCCTGTTTCTGCAGTGTGAGGCAGCTTGATGTACCAGGACACCCCCTGGACAGGACACTAGTCTGTCTCCTGTTTCTGTAGTGTGAGGCAGCTGATGTACCAGGACACACCCTGGACAGGACACTAGTCTGTCTCCTGTTTCTGCAGTGTGAGGCAGCTTGATGTACCGGTACACCCCCTGGACAGGACACTAGTCTGTCTCCTGTTTCTGTAGTGAAGCAGCTTGATGTACCAGGACACCCCCTGGACAGGACACTAGTCTCTCTCCTGTTTCTGCAGTGTGAGGCAGCTTGATGTACCAGGACACCCCCTGGACAGGACACTAGTCTCTCTCCTGTTTCTGTAGTGAGGCAGCTTGATGTACCAGGACACCCCCTGGACAGGACACTAGTCTCTCTCCTGTTTCTGCAGTGTGAGGCAGCTTGATGTACCAGGACACCCCCTGGACAGGACACTAGTCTCTCTCCTGTTTCTGCAGTGTGAGGCAGCTTGATGTACCAGGACACCCCCTGGACAGGACACTAGTCTCTCTCCTGTTTCTGTAGTGAGGCAGCTTGATGTACCAGGACACCCCCTGGACAGGACACTAGTCTCTCTCCTGTTTCTGCAGTGTGAGGCAGCTTGATGTACCAGGACACCCCCTGGACAGGACACTAGTCTCTCTCCTGTTTCTGTAGTGAGGCAGCTTGATGTACCAGGACACCCCCTGGACAGGACACTAGTCTCTCTCCTGTTTCTGCAGTGTGAGGCAGCTTGATGTACCAGGACACCCCCTGGACAGGACACTAGTCTCTCTCCTGTTTCTGCAGTGTGAGGCAGCTTGATGTACCAGGACACCCCCTGGACAGGACACTAGTCTCTCTCCTGTTTCTGCAGTGTGAGGCAGCTTGATGTACCAGGACACCCCCTGGACAGGACACTAGTCTCTCTCCTGTTTCTGTAGTGAGGCAGCTTGATGTACCAGGACACCCCCTGGACAGGACACTAGTCTGTATGGTGACAGCCTGTACGGTGAATTGATACATCAAATAAAATTCAAATTGTATTTGTTCCCCGAATACAATAGGTTTAGAGGCTTAATTACAAGCCTTTAGAACCAACAATGCAGTTTTAAGAAAAAAAAACAAATGTATATATATATATATATTTATAAATATATTACAAAAATAAGAAGAAATAAAAGTAAACAAATAATTAAAGAGCAGCAGTGAAACAGCAAATCAAATGTTATTTGTCACATGCACATGGTTAGCAGATGTTAATGCGAGTGTAGCGAAATGCTTGTGCTTCTAGTTCCGACAATGCAGTAATAACCAACGAGTAATCTAACCTAACAATTCCACAACTACTACCTTATAGAGACACAAGTGTAAAGGGATACCTATTGGAGTGAATTAGATGATGAGCATTGTCTCAGTTGGTAACTGTTAATGACTTACATCAGCAAACCAGTTGCTTTTAGTGTAAAGAGATTTTAACTAAGAGTCTACGAGTATGTCTTGTGTACGACCTTCCACCTTCCCGATTCTCATGTCGTTTGCAACTGACCTTAGAGCAAGGCACTAAAGTCCCTCTAGATAAGAGCGACTGCTACAGTAAATGACTAAAACAATTATAATAACATATATATATTTATATACATAATATTTATGTTTGCGTCCTAAACTTAGGTCTGTCCCCTATTCCCTAAGTAGTGCACTTCTTTTGGACCAGGGTCCTATAGGGAATAGGTTACCATTTCGGATAGACAGGAATCTGTTAACGCAGAAGGAGGAACAGATGCTTCCCTGATTGGCTGAACGGATGGAGTTTTTGCTGATAGCAGGATTGATTATAGTGTAGGGAGCAACTGTATTTTCTTAGACACTTGCTCACTTGATAGGAGGTTAGTTAGATGAATAGCAACATCACTCAACCGGCCTGCATGGGGTAAGGCCTACAGCCACATCGTTCTACCGGCCTGCATGGGGTAGGGCCTATGTTTTAGGCTTACACCTGGAAATACAGAACCAGCAACATGAGAAACCGCTTCACAGCTTCCTTCGGGGTGAAGGGATCGTTCAGAGATAAATGACCCCACGGTGTTGATAGATACAGCGAAATACATTTGGCTTTAAATGAAAATTGCAGTAGTTCAACTCAAGAGATATCTGTTCAAGTCCCATGATTTTCTGTGTGGATACACAACACTTGTGCAATTTCATCTCCCACAAAATCTGACATGAATGGCTAGGCTCTATTAACTGAGACGGAGAGGCCTTCTGCTGGACTGTAACTACCGCTATTAATCCATATACTGTAGCTACTGTAGTCGTTGCTGTATCAAGATGTATGAAATAACAGAATTGTCCGTCTGTTCGTTCTAAAAAATAAAAATAAAACCCATTATGATGTTTCTGTATTAAACACGATTTTAGACTCACAATCAATTTGTTGTGAAATTTGTGCAGATATTATGAGAAAGTGTATTGTCATTTCTGACGTGGTAGTACACTGTATATCCATTCACTTCTATGGTTATAGTTGATGGTGATGTAACCTGATAGTGATTATAGTTGATGGTGATGCAACCTGATAGTGATTATAGTTGATGGTGATGTAACCTGATAGTGATTATAGTTGATGGTGATGTAACCTGATAGTGATTATAGTTGATGGTGATGTAACCTGATAATGATTATAGTTGATGGAGATGTAACCTGATAGTGATTATAGTTGATGGTGATGTAACCTGATAGTGATTATAGTTGATGTTGTTGTTATCTGACTATGATTATAGTTGATGGTGATGTAACCTGATAGTGATTATAGTTGATGTTGTTGTTATCTGACTATGATTGTAGTTGACGGTGTTGTCACCTGATAGTGGTTGAATTTCCATGACTATTTCTCCTTGTGTTACAACATTCTATGTTTCGTTTTGAATACGTGCACATTACAGTAGCTAGAATTCTCCTCCTGAAATCCCATTTGTTACAATTCTGTCGTTCTTGTAACCCGTCGAGCAATTCCAGAGCTTTTAACAAACACTGTTAATTAAGCAACAAGGAATATTCATGTTTCCACGGTGACTGATGTGTCTCAGTGGAGGAAGGTCATTGGTCAAGAGCCTCTGTCAACAGGTCCACCATTGAAAGGGACACCGCTTCCAGCGCTTGGATCTCAAAAGCTACAATTTAAAAAAAAGAAATTGTTCTCGAATTGCAGTAGGTATCTTATATAATTGTATATGCAGTAGGTACCATATATAATGTTAGATGCAGTAGGTACCATATATAATGTTAGATGCAGTAGGTATCTTATATAATGTTAGATGCAGTAGGTACCATATATAATGTTAGATGCAGTAGGTACCATATATAATGTTAGATGCAGTAGGTACCATATATAATGTTAGATGCAGTAGGTACCGTATATAATGTTAGATGCAGTAGGTACCGTATATAATGTTAGATGCAGTAGGTATCTTATATAATGTTAGATGCAGTAGGTACCATATATAATGTTAGATGCAGTAGGTACCATATATAATGTTAGATGCAGTAGGTACCATATATAATGTTAGATGCAGTAGGTATCTTATATAATTGTATATGCAGTAGGTACCGTATATAATGTTAGATGCAGTAGGTACCATATATAATGTTAGATGCAGTAGGTACCATATATAATGTTAGATGCAGTAGGTACCATATATAATGTTAGATGCAGTAGGTACCATATATAATGTTAGATGCAGTAGGTATCTTATATAATTGTATATGCAGTAGGTACCGTATATAATGTTAGATGCAGTAGGTACCATATATAATGTTAGATGCAGTAGGTACCGTATATAATGTTAGATGCAGTAGGTATCTTATATAATTGTATATGCAGTAGGTACCATATATAATGTTAGATGCAGTAGGTACCGTATATAATGTTAGATGCAGTAGGTACCATATATAATTTTAGATGCAGTAGGTACCATATATAATGTTAGATGCAGTAGGTACCGTATATAATGTTAGATGCAGTAGGTACCATATATAATGTTAGATGCAGTAGGTACCATATTAAATGTTAGATGCAGTAGGTACCGTATATAATGTTAGATGCAGTAGGTACCATATATAATGTTAGATGCAGTAGGTACCGTATATAATGTTAGATGCAGTAGGTACCATATATAATGTTAGATGCAGTAGGTACCATATATAATGTTAGATGCAGTAGGTATCTTATATAATGTTAGATGCAGTAGGTACCATATATAATGTTAGATGCAGTAGGTACCGTATATAATGTTAGATGCAGTAGGTATCTTATATAATTGTATATGCAGTAGGTACCATATATAATGTTAGATGCAGTAGGTACCATATATAATGTTAGATGCAGTAGGTACCGTATATAATGTTAGATGCAGTAGGTACCGTATATAATGTTAGATGCAGTAGGTACCGTATATAATGTTAGATGCAGTAGGTACCGTATATAATGTTAGATGCAGTAGGTACCATATATAATGTTAGATGCAGTAGGTACCGTATATAATGTTAGATGCAGTAGGTACCATATATAATGTTAGATGCAGTAGGTACCATATATAATGTTAGATGCAGTAGGTACCGTATATAATGTTAGATGCAGTAGGTACCGTATATAATGTTAGATGCAGTAGGTACCATATATAATGTTAGATGCAGTAGGTACCATATATAATGTTAGATGCAGTAGGTACCATATATAATGTTAGATGCAGTAGGTACCGTATATAATGTTAGATGCAGTAGGTACCATATATAATGTTAGATGCAGTAGGTATCTTATATAATTGTATATGCAGTAGGTACCGTATATAATGTTAGATGCAGTAGGTACCATATATAATGTTAGATGCAGTAGGTACCATATATAATGTTAGATGCAGTAGGTACCGTATATAATGTTAGATGCAGTAGGTACCATATATAATGTTAGATGCAGTAGGTACCATATATAATGTTAGATGCAGTAGGTACCGTATATAATGTTAGATGCAGTAGGTACCGTATATCATGTTAGATGCAGTAGGTACCATATATAATGTTAGATGCAGTAGGTACCATATATAATGTTAGATGCAGTAGGTACCATATATAATGTTAGATGCAGTAGGTACCGTATATAATGTTAGATGCAGTAGGTACCGTATATAATGTTAGATGCAGTAGGTACCGTATATCATGTTAGATGCAGTAGGTACCGTATATAATGTTAGATGCAGTAGGTACCGTATATAATGTTAGATGCAGTAGGTACCGTATATAATGTTAGATGCAGTAGGTACCGTATATAATGTTAGATGCAGTAGGTACCGTATATAATTGTATATGCAGTAGGTACCATATATAATGTTAGATGCAGTAGGTACCATATATAATGTTAGATGCAGTAGGTACCATATATAATGTTAGATGCAGTAGGTACCGTATATAATGTTAGATGCAGTAGGTACCGTATATCATGTTAGATGCAGTAGGTACCGTATATAATGTTAGATGCAGTAGGTACCGTATATAATGTTAGATGCAGTAGGTACCATATATAATGTTAGATGCAGTAGGTACCATATATAATGTTAGATGCAGTAGGTACCGTATATAATGTTAGATGCAGTAGGTACCATATATAATGTTAGATGCAGAAGGTACCATATATAATGTTAGATGCAGTAGGTACCGTATATAATGTTAGATGCAGTAGGTACCGTATATAATGTTAGATGCAGTAGGTACCGTATATAATGTTAGATGCAGTAGGTACCGTATATAATGTTAGATGAAGTAGGTACCATATATAATGTTAGATGCAGTAGGTACCGTATATAATGTTAGATGCAGTAGGTACCATATATAATGTTAGATGCAGTAGGTACCGTATATAATGTTAGATGCAGTAGGTACCATATATAATGTTAGATGCAGTAGGTACCATATATAATGTTAGATGCAGTAGGTACCATATATAATGTTAGATGCAGTAGGTACCGTATATAATGTTAGATGCAGTAGGTACCGTATATAATGTTAGATGCAGTAGGTACCATATATAATGTTAGATGCAGTAGGTACCGTATATAATGTTAGATGCAGTAGGTATCTTATATAATTGTATATGCAGTAGGTACCGTATATAATGTTAGATGCAGTAGGTACCATATATAATGTTAGATGCAGTAGGTATCTTATATAATTGTATATGCAGTAGGTACCGTATATAATGTTAGATGCAGTAGGTATCTTATATAATTGTATATGCAGTAGGTACCGTATATAATGTTAGATGCAGTAGGTACCATATATAATGTTAGATGCAGTAGGTACCATATATAATGTTAGATGCAGTAGGTATCTTATATAATTGTATATGCAGTAGGTACCGTATATAATGTTAGATGCAGTAGGTACCATATATAATGTTAGATGCAGTAGGTACCGTATATAATGTTAGATGCAGTAGGTACCATATATAATGTTAGATGCAGTAGGTATCTTATATAATTGTATATGCAGTAGGTACCATATATAATGTTAGATGCAGTAGGTACCGTATATAATGTTAGATGCAGTAGGTACCATATATAATGTTAGATGCAGTAGGTACCGTATATAATGTTAGATGCAGTAGGTACCGTATATAATGTTAGATGCAGTAGGTACCATATATAATGTTAGATGCAGTAGGTACCGTATATAATGTTAGATGCAGTAGGTACCATATATAATGTTAGATGCAGTAGGTATCTTATATAATGTTAGATGCAGTAGGTACCATATATAATGTTAGATGCAGTAGGTACCATATATAATGTTAGATGCAGTAGGTACCATATATAATGTTAGATGCAGTAGGTACCGTATATAATGTTAGATGCAGTAGGTACCGTATATAATGTTAGATGCAGTAGGTACCGTATATAATGTTAGATGCAGTAGGTACCGTATATAATGTTAGATGCAGTAGGTACCGTATATAATGTTAGATGCAGTAGGTACCATATATAATGTTAGATGCAGTAGGTATCTTATATAATTGTATATGCAGTAGGTACCATATATAATGTTAGATGCAGTAGGTACCATATATAATGTTAGATGCAGTAGGTATCTTATATAATTGTATATGCAGTAGGTACCGTATATAATGTTAGATGCAGTAGGTACCATATATAATGTTAGATGCAGTAGGTACCATATATAATGTTAGATGCAGTAGGTACCGTATATAATGTTAGATGCAGTAGGTACCATATATAATGTTAGATGCAGTAGGTACCATATATAATGTTAGATGCAGTAGGTACCGTATATAATGTTAGATGCAGTAGGTACCATATATAATGTTAGATGCAGTAGGTACCATATATAATGTTAGATGCAGTAGGTACCATATATAATGTTAGATGCAGTAGGTACCATATATAATGTTAGATGCAGTAGGTACCATATATAATGTTAGATGCAGTAGGTACCGTATATAATGTTAGATGCAGTAGGTACCATATATAATGTTAGATGCAGTAGGTACCATATATAATGTTAGATGCAGTAGGTACCGTATATAATGTTAGATGCAGTAGGTACCATATATAATGTTAGATGCAGTAGGTATCTTATATAATTGTATATGCAGTAGGTACCATATATAATGTTAGATGCAGTAGGCACCATATATAATGTTAGATGCAGTAGGTACCATATATAATGTTAGATGCAGTAGGTACCGTATATAATGTTAGATGCAGTAGGTACCATATATAATGTTAGATGCAGTAGGTACCATATATAATGTTAGATGCAGTAGGTACCATATATAATGTTAGATGCAGTAGGTACCATATGTAATGTTAGATGCAGTAAGTACCATATATAATGTTAGATGCAGTAGGTACCATATATAATGTTAGATGCAGTAGGTACCGTATATAATGTTAGATGCAGTAGGTACCATATATAATGTTAGATGCAGTAGGTACCATATATAATGTTAGATGCAGTAGGTACCATATATAATGTTAGATGCAGTAGGTACCATTTATAATGTTAGATGCAGTAGGTACCATATATAATGTTAGATGCAGTAGGTACCGTATATAATGTTAGATGCAGTAGGTACCGTATATAATGTTAGATGCAGTAGGTACCGTATATAATGTTAGATGCAGTAGGTACCATATATAATGTTAGATGCAGTAGGTACCATATATAATGTTAGATGCAGTAGGTACCATATATAATGTTAGATGCAGTAGGTACCATATATAATGTTAGATGCAGTAGGTACCATATATAATGTTAGATGCAGTAGGTACCGTATATAATGTTAGATGCAGTAGGTACCATATATAATGTAGGTAGGTACCGTATATAATGTTAGATGCAGTAGGTACCATATATAATGTTAGATGCAGTAGGTACCATATATAATGTTAGATGCAGTAGGTACCGTATATAATGTTAGATGCAGTAGGTACCATATATAATGTTAGATGCAGTAGGTACCGTATATAATGTTAGATGCAGTAGGTACCATATATAATGTTAGATGCAGTAGGTACCATATATAATGTTAGATGCAGTAGGTACCGTATATAATGTTAGATGCAGTAGGTACCATATATAATGTTAGATGCAGTAGGTACCATATATAATGTTAGATGCAGTAGGTACCGTATATAATGTTAGATGCAGTAGGTACCATATATAATGTTAGATGCAGTAGGTACAATTTATATCTTTAGGTGCAGTAGGTACCTTATATGGCTATAGTGCCACTGTAGCTTAAAATTGAACAATACCTAAGACTTGGCCTGATCATGTTAACAGGGTTTACAGTATGAAACTGCCATGTATTTAACATACCGTTTAGAGAGAGGAGTGGATATAACTCATGGATACAGTATGTATATATATATCCTACATGACTTCAGGAAGTATTCACGACCTTTGACTTCTTCCTCATTTTGTTGTGTTACGGCCTGCATTTAAAAAAAAATATTACATTTAGATGTTTCGGGGTCACTGGTCTACACACAAACCCCCACAATATCAAAGTGGAATTATGTTTTTCTTTTTTTTATTTACGTATACAAATGAATTACAAATGAAAAGATGAAATGTCTTTAGTTGTATAAGTATTTTAACCCCTTTGTTATGGCAAGCCTAAATAAGTTCAGGAGTAAACATTTGCTTTAACAAGTTACATAATAAGGATCATGGTGTTTAAGATGATTTTTGAATGACTACCTCACCTCTGTACCCCACACATACAATTATATGTAAAGTCAATTATATGTGAATTTCAAACACAGATTCAACCACAAAGACCAGGGAGATTTTCCAATGCTTCATAAATAAGGGCACCTATTGTAGAATAAAATGAAAAGCAGACATTGAATATCCCTTTGAGCATGGTATTAATACCAAAACAATTAACAAAGTGAAAAAGGGAAGGCTGTACTGAATAACATATTCCAAAATATGCATCCTGTTTGCAACAAGCCATTAAAATAAATCTTCCAAAAATGTGGCAAAGAAATGTCATGTCCTGAATACAAAGTGTTATGTTTGGGGCGAATCCAATACAACATATTACTGCAACACTGTAACACTATCCAAACCACTCTCATAGTGGTGGCTGCCTCATGTTATGGGTATATTTGCAATTGTTGAGGACTGGGGAGTTTTTCAGGATAAAAAATAATCTGAATGGAGCAAAGCACAGGCAACATCCTATAGGAAAACCTGGTTCAGTCTACTTTCCACCAGACACTGGGGGAAAAATTCACCTTTCAGCAGGAACTTAACTTAAAACACAAGGCCAAATCTACACTGGAATTGCTTCCCAAGAAGACTGTGAATGTTGCTGATTGGTGGAGTTACAGTTTTGACTCAAATCTACTGGAAAATCTATGGAAAAATTTCAAAATGGTTGACTAGCAATGATCAACAATCAATTTGAAAGATCTTGAAGAAGTTTGAAAATAATAATTGGCAAATGTTGCACAATCCAGGTGTGGAAAGCTCTTACCCAGAGACTTACCCAGAAAGACTCATGGCTGAAAATCGCTGCTATGAGGTGATTCCACAAAGTATTGACTCAGGGGTGTGAATACTTATATAAATTAGATATTGCTGTATTTAATTGTCAATACATTTGCAAAAAAAAAAAATGAAAAACATATTTTCACTTTGTCATTTTATGGGGAATTTTGTTTAGGTAGGTGAAAGGAAAAATCGATCCATTTTGAATTCAGGTTGTAACAACAACCAAATGTGGAATAAGTCAAGGGGTATGAATACTTTCTGAAGTCACGGTATATCTAATTGTAAGTTGCTCTGGATAAGAGCGTCTGCTAAATGACTCCAATGTAAAATGTAGGTTGAATATGCTGCTAAGAGAGTAGGACCAGGACACTAGGTGTTCATTCCCCACCATGACCCACAAATGGTCCTTTAAATGTAAGAATACACAATTCATGAGTGGCATTCTACGGCAAGCATTTCACAAATTCTTCTATCTCAGTTAAACGTCCGCCATGAACCTGCATGGCGCTACCAGACGTTATATTGATTGGTCTAAATGGTAATGTCTTTGGAGCCAAGACATCTGATGTTTCACCATTAAATCAGAGATAAAGCATGTAACATTCTAATGATATTTACCAACAGCTGTTATACTGCTGCTTCCCTGGGAGGGGGAGGGGGGGGGGGGGGGGGGGGCGGACAGCCAGTCTACTGTTTATAGCCCCAGTGGTTGTCTTCATTGATTTCATCAGGGAAAAATAGAATCAATAAAAATATCAGTCAGTAGAGATGTTCCTAAACAATATTTTCATCTTTAACGGGCAAACAAGTCCAAAACATTAACACCTTTGATGCATTATATTACATACATAGAAACAATGGACAAACCCTTTGGAGCTGACAAAAAAAACAACTCAATTTTCAAAATCCCAATTGCTCAAAATTCCACTTGCCAGAACTTGGGACTCCATGATGATGCTTTAATTCTCTAAGAGTTAGTAGAAATCACTTTCGCTTAACCAGAGTAATTTATAGTAATCCAAAATTAGCTAAAAAACATTCCCTAAACTACAATTAGGTCATATAGCTGTTCCAGTGAACCGAAGGCCTCTGGAGCCTAAGAACTATGGGTTTATTCTTATTGGTTATAACATGAAAGCCTTGATAACTTATTTGTCAAAAAGCACCAGTGTTTCATCAAGGAGGGACGTATTTGTGTACGTTAGCTGTGCATGGTGCTATGTTAGCGGCTGCGCCCATAATTGCTTCGTTAAAACCAGTTGCTTTGTGTGTCCTAGAGTAATTAAGTAGATGGAATTTTACATTACACTAGTGAAAATTAACAAAGAACACATCTGGGTGTCCCATAGGTTTAGTCATTAAAAAGCCCATTATTTTTCAAATTACTTTCTCAATCTTTCTGCCCCTCTAATCCTAAGGTATTTCCCCATGGATACTTGCTGTTACTGTTTTTGAATGACTCCTTTAGGAAAGTTAACATTTAGAGACCGTATGTCCTGTTTTGGCTGCTCTTCTACGAGGTGAACCCTATTTTCACTGGCAGCCATGATGAACTGACAATCGCCAGACTTGCAGGTATCAGTGCCAAATCAGTTGTAGTCCCCATTTCAAGTAGGCTACTCAGTCCTTGCCATTATCTACCACTGCCTGGTTAAGCTAATTAAATCTCATTCATTCTGACTTCAGAAGTTTATTGCAAGTATTTGTAACCACCTAATTGTTTTATCTTGTGGTTTAACCTTTATAGCTGAGAATCTGCTTTAGGGAAACACCTGCTGTCAATACATTTGAAGTTAATTTTCTATTCTCTGAATTCACAGAGTGGAGATGACACCACATTTACATGCACACCAATTTCCCATTATTACTCGGGATAGTCAAGTATTCAGATTTTAGTTGAACGATATAAACATCATATCTCGTTTACAATAACCCGAAAAAAGCTTGTATCCCAGGTTATCAGAAATGCGGATAAAATCCCTGGAATATGCTGATTTTAGACGGGACACTGTAGCATTGTAAACATCGTGTCTAGTTTACTGTTGTTGTTTTTTTTTTGCAGTCTGCAAAGGCTCAGTTTCGCATATCATTGGTGTTGTGTGCTGTTTTCATCTGATTGTCAAACAAATGACTTCAAATAATAATAATTTATGTTGCTGATACTGATGCTGATGTTGCTGATACTGATGCTGATGTTGCTGATGCTGATGTTGCTGATACTGATGCTGATTTTGCTGATCCTGATGCTGATACTGATGCTGATACTGATGCTGATGTTGCTGATACTGATGCTGATGTTGCTGATCCTGATGCTGATTTTGCTGATGCTGATGCTGATGTTGCTGATACTGATGCTGATGTTGCTGATACTGATGCTGATGTTGCTGATACTGATGCTGATGTTGCTGATGCTGATGCTGATGTTGCTGATCCTGATGCTGATACTGATGCTGATACTGATGCTGATGTTGCTGATACTGATGCTGATGTTGCTGATCCTGATGCTGATGTTGCTGATCCTGATGCTGATACTGATGCTGATACTGATGCTGATGTTGCTGATACTGATGCTGATGTTGCTGATCCTGATGCTGATGTTGCTGATACTGATGCTGATGTTGCTGATCCTGATGCTGATGTTGCTGATACTGATGCTGATGTTGCTGATACTGATGCTGATGTTGCTGATGCTGATGCTGATGTTGCTGATGCTGATGCTGATGCTGATGTTGCTGATACTGATGCTGATTTTGCTGATCCTGATGCTGATACTGATGCTGATGCTGATGCTGATGTTGCTGATCCTGATGCTGATGTTGCTGATCCTGATGCTGATGTTGCTGATACTGATGCTGATGTTGCTGATCCTGATGCTGATGTTGCTGATACTGATGCTGATGTTGCTGATACTGATGCTGATGTTGCTGATGCTGATGCTGATGTTGCTGATGCTGATGCTGATGTTGCTGATACTGATGCTGATTTTGCTGATCCTGATGCTGATGTTGCTGATCCTGATGCTGATGTTGCTGATACTGATGCTGATGTTGCTGATCCTGATGCTGATGTTGCTGATACTGATGCTGATGTTGCTGATACTGATGCTGATGTTGCTGATGCTGATGCTGATGTTGCTGATGCTGATGCTGATGTTGCTGATACTGATGCTGATGTTGCTGATACTGATGCTGATGTTGCTGATCCTGATGCTGATTTTGCTGATGCTGATGCTGATGTTGCTGATACTGATGCTGATGTTGCTGATACTGATGCTGATGTTGCTGATACTGATGCTGATGTTGCTGATGCTGATGCTGATGTTGCTGATCCTGATGCTGATACTGATGCTGATACTGATGCTGATGTTGCTGATACTGATGCTGATGTTGCTGATCCTGATGCTGATGTTGCTGATCCTGATGCTGATACTGATGCTGATACTGATGCTGATGTTGCTGATACTGATGCTGATGTTGCTGATCCTGATGCTGATGTTGCTGATACTGATGCTGATGTTGCTGATCCTGATGCTGATGTTGCTGATACTGATGCTGATGTTGCTGATACTGATGCTGATGTTGCTGATGCTGATGCTGATGTTGCTGATGCTGATGCTGATGTTGCTGATCCTGATGCTGATGTTGCTGATCCTGATGCTGATACTGATGCTGATGCTGATGCTGATGTTGCTGATCCTGATGCTGATGTTGCTGATCCTGATGCTGATGTTGCTGATACTGATGCTGATGTTGCTGATCCTGATGCTGATGTTGCTGATACTGATGCTGATGTTGCTGATACTGATGCTGATGTTGCTGATGCTGATGCTGATGTTGCTGATGCTGATGCTGATGTTGCTGATACTGATGCTGATTTTGCTGATCCTGATGCTGATGTTGCTGATCCTGTACAGCATACTGGCTTCCTTCACCCATGTTTTCCGACATGTTTCTGCTTTATAATTACTGACGTTTCATAGTTTGTCGACTATAGTTAAATACATCCAGCTTTTCTTCTGTCATGGGGCGGCAGGGTAGCCTAGTGATTAGAGTGTTGGACTAGTAACCGGAAGGTTGCCAGTTCAAGTCCCCGAGCTGTCGTTCTGCCCCTGAACAGGCAGTTAACCCGCTGTTCCTAGGCCGTCATTGAAAATAAGAATTTGTTCTTAACTGACTTGCCTAGTTAAATAAAGGTAAAAAAAAATAACTTGTTGCCCCTGAAGACTAAATAAAGTAGTGCTCACCAGAATAACGTTTTACATCGATAGAAGGAATTAATTAGTAATTTTGTTAATTAACACCGGTAAAGTTGTCTGTTTCGTGGGACCGGGGAGAAAATGCAATAACTACAAAAACAAAAGTGGAAAGATTGGTCCTGTGCAAAATGTCGAAATGTCATCAGTTTGAACGGTTTTAAGGAAATGACAGGCTGAGAAAATGACGACACACGTTTCTGATCTACAGTTACTCTTGGGTACATATTTTATGTGGTTGAAATGCTGTCTGTTTGCATAAACCTGTCAACGATAACATGACATTACACGCTCTTTCACAATAAATAAGTTATATTTCTCCACTCCTGTTCCCGGGACAAAATTAACATTTGCTGTATCCTTTTACTGCAAGAAATGCATAATTCTGCATTAGTTAATATTATATTAGGGCCTTAGGGTATCACTGTTCAATCCAATGATCTAATACGATCATTCAAGTTACATAATACAATATTAGTTTCAATGTTTCAATTTTCTGATCCACTCATACAATTTTAAAATATCAACTTTTTATTTTTATTTTTTTATTTCACCTTTATTTAACCAGGTAGGCTAGTTGAGAACAAGTTCTCATTTGCAACTGCGACCTGGCCAAGATAAGGCATAGCAGTGTGAACAGACAACACAGAGTTACACATGGAGTAAACAATTAACAAGTCAATAACACAGTAGAAAAAAGGGGAGTCTATATATACATTGTGTGCAAAAGGCATGAGAAGGTAGGCAAATAATTACAATTATGCAGATTAACACTGGAGTGATAAATGATCAGATGGTTATGTAAAGGTAGAGATATTGGTGTGCAAAAGAGCAGAAAAATAAATAAATAAAAACAGTATGGGGATGAGGTAGGTGAAAATGGGTGGGCTATTTACCAATAGACTATGTACAGCTGCAGCGATCGGTTAGCTGCTCAGATAGCAGATGTTTGAAGTTGGTGAGGGAGATAAACTGAGTTTCAATGTCAAGGATAATTTGATATTATTATTATTTTTAAATTTTTGACATTTCCCTTGTATACTTTGAAAATGTTTAGCTGGAATATTGGTGGGGTTAGAGAAACTACAGTGATTTCTAAGCACGTGCTTCAAGCATACAATACTATTACAGTGAGCAGGGAGGGAGGCACATTGAGAGAGAGAGACATTTGGATGAGGCCACTCAACCAAAGAGGTAAATTAATGGGGTCTTTAGGATGAGAAATCTCTCTCTCTCTCTCTCTCTCTCTCTCTCTCTCTCTTTCTCTCTCACACACTCACACTCACACTCACACTCACACTCACACACACATGCTCTGTGGCTATGCAAGCTGCACGTTTTCCATCACAAGAGTTCAGGGGCAGTCCTTCTCAAAGTAATCTGTGCATTATGCACGCAACGTCTTTGCAGTCAGTGACATCACCAAAACAGTTAACTCCTGACAACGCAATGGTATAGCATTGCTTTGGGGATGTGTGTGTGTGTGTGTGTGTGTGTGTGTGTGTGTGTGTGTGTGTGTGTGTGTGTGTGTGTGTGTGTGTGTGTCTCTGTGTGACCACCTCCAAGGACCACAGCAAGGTGTAGGTTCATCTCCCCCTGAACTGAAGTGGTAGCATCCACAGCAAGGTGTAGGTTCATCTCCCCCTGAACTGAAGTGGTAGCATCCACAGCAAGGTGTAGGTTCATCTCCCCCTGAACTGAATTGGTAGCATCCACAGCAAGGTGTAGGTTCATCTCCCCCTGAACTGAAGTGGTAGCATCTACAGCAAGGTGTAGGTTCATCTCCCCCTGAACTGAAGTGGTAGCATCTACAGCAAGGTGTAGGTTCATATCCCCCATCCACCTTCCTCTTGAACTACAAACGTAGAAATCACGCAGTTTCCAGCAGCAACGGCAATATTTTCATTTTCCTTTTCAAATTAATAGAGGAAAATTGTTACAATTTGAAAAACTATATTTAAAACATAAAACATGTACATTGTAGAAAATCAGGATTTTATACATTGAAAACAATTGTCTATCCTTCAATTTTAAATGACTGGATTATAAAATGTCAATCTTCAGAAATTGAAACTACCGTTTTAATTTGAAGGAGTGTGTTAGATCATCAAACTAATCCGTGTTCCACGGACCCCTTGTTATAGGCCTACAGTCAGTGTCTGTATTTCAGATAATATTCCATATGAGCTTGAATGAGGGATATTCTGTTTATTCATGGACACATTCAGATATTCGTGAGCGGAATATCACAGATGCATGTAAACGGCTTATCCGGAATAACACCTTAAGCGGGATATGAGCTACTATCCTTAAATACTGTGCACATGCTAACGCGGTCACCGTAATGTCGGCCCGTGTATTCCTATTAAGTTGAAGCCTTACACACGAAAAACATTTGCGTTCCTCGAGGGCTCTTTGGGTAAGGTGATGATTCTATGTGGATTCATACTGAGCGCGTCAATGATTCTTTGCAGTTAAAAAAAAAAGGGCTTCTTTCCTTAATTAGTGGTAATTATAATATAAGGCGTGTCTGAGAGTGTCATTCCAGTTAATCGAATCTGTTGTAATATGCTATTACATGTTATACACTGAGGTATACAAAACATTAAGAACACCTGCTCTTTCCATGACATAGACTGACCAGGTGACATGGATTGTGCATGTGTGCCATTCAGTTCATTAATTGTACCTTTATTTAACTAGGCAAGTCAGTCAAGAATAAATTCTTATGTACAATTACGGCCTACCCCGGCCAAACCCTAACCCGGACAATTCTGGGGCAATTGCGTATCAACCTATGGGACTCCCAATCACGGCCGGTTGTGATACAGCCTAGAATCGAACCAGGGTCTGTAGTGACACCTCTAGCACTGAGATGCCTTAGAGCACTGCGCCACTTGAAGGGCCTTTGGGTTGTGGTTGTAGGGGCCAGGCGCACCGGTTTGTGTCAAGACCTGCGCCACTTGAAGGGCCTTTGGGGTGTGGTTGTAGGGGCCAGGCGCACCGTTTTGTGTCAAGACCTGCGCCACTTGAAGGGCCTTTGGGGTGTGGTTGTAGGGGCCAGGCGCACCGGTTTGTGTCAAGACCTGCGCCACTTGAAGGGCCTTTGGGGTGTGGTTGTAGGGGACAGGCGCACCGGTTTGTGTCAAGACCTGCGCCACTTGAAGGGCCTTTGGGGTGTGGTTGTAGGGGCCAGGCGCACCGGTTTGTGTCAAGACCTGCGCCACTTGAAGGGCCTTTGGGGTGTGGTTGTAGGGGCCAGGCGCACCGGTTTGTGTCAAGACCTGCGCCACTTGAAGGGCCTTTGGGGTGTGGTTGTAGGGGCCAGGCGCACCGGTTTGTGTCAAGACCTGCAACACTTCTGGGGATTTATAACACTTAACAGTTTCCCATGTGTATCAAGAATAGTCCACCACCCAAAGCAATCCAGTCAACTTGACACAAACGTGGGAAGCATTGGAGTCAACATGAGCCAGCATCCCTGTGGAATGCTTTTGACGCCATGCCCCGAACGAATTGTTCTGAAGGCAAAAAGGAGTCTGGTATACTCGGTGTCTACGACTATGGCTAGTTACGGTGTCTTGTGAAAGACTCATGTACTGCCTTGTGTCAATTGAGAACGGTTGACTAAGTTAGTAGTTCTTAATTCACTCCTCAGGGACCCTCAGTCATTCCAGACCTAGCACACCTGATGCAACTTGTTAAAATAACCACAATAATAAAACCAATGGGAAATGTAACATGTATATTATGGCTATTAAACCAAAATAAAAGAGAAACCTCGTGATTCTAGAAATAACTTTTTAGATAGAGAAAGATTTTTAAAGGAACCATTCTCTACAAAGGTTCAATAAATTACAATAACAAAAATACCATAGCGGAAACACTCGTTTGGTGCTATATCGAATATTTTTTGAGTGATTCTTTATAGAACATTTGGAAAGGGTTCTATACTGTTTCCAACCAGTGGTCCTCCAGTACCACACAACAGTACATCATTTTATTGCAATCCTGGACAAGAACACCTGATTCAACTTGTCAACTAATCATCAAGCCCTCAATTACTTGAATGAGATGTTTGTGTCGAACGGCTGTCTTGGGGGGGGGAATCCTGAACATATGACATCTTGGCAGAGACCCCTGAGTAACAAGATCCTTGACATTCAGGTCTTCTTTTGTTCACAATTTGAATCCCAAGAAGAAAAATAACACGAATGAGTATCCACAAGGTAGCCCGTTGTTGCTGTGTGGAGAATCACTCCTTTTCCCCTCTGTGCCTCTGAGACGAAAACTCTTCTGGACACAACAGTTGCTGATGGAATTATTTCTAAAACTGCTATCACACACACACACACACACACACACACACACACACACACACACACACACACACACACACACACACACACACACACACACACACACACACACAAACACACCATGCCGGAACACAGCTATTCAGCTTTAATGGTTGTCATGTCAACAGCCATACTTTTTTTCTTGGACACATGGGGTGTTAACCTCAGACAAAATAAAGACATCTTTGTATTGCCGCCTATACATTGTTGAATGTTGGCTTATTATGACCAGAACAAGACTTGTTTTAAATAGCCTCATGCACAGACAGGAAGCATAGGCCAGTACTTTACCTAGGCCAGTACTTTAAGTTGATTCTGCAACTAAAAGGATCATGAATGTTTGGCTTGTAGACTGCATGTCTATACGCTATATACTGCATGTACAGACTGCGTGTATAGAGACTGCATTTACAGACTGCATATAGATACTGCATGAATAGAGACTGCATTTACAGACTGCATGTATAGAGATGCATGTATATAGACTGCGGGTATAGACTGCATGTATAGAGACTGCATGTATAAACTGCATGAATAGACTGCATATATAGACTGCATGTATATAGACTGCATGTAGAGACTGCATGTATAGAGACTGCATATATAGACTGCCTGCAGAGACTGTATGTATAGAGACTGCATATGTAGACTGCATGTAGAGACTGCATGTATGGAGACTGCATATATAGACTGCATGTAGAGACTGCATGTATAGAGACTGCATATATAGACTGCATGTATAGAGATGCATGTATATAGACTGCGGGTATAGACTGCATGTATAGAGACTGCATGTATAGAGATGCATGTTTAGAGATGCATGTATAGAGGCTGCATGTATAGAGACTGCACGCATAGAGATGCATGTATAGAGACTGTGGGTATAGAGACTCCATGTATAGAGACTGCAGGTATAGACCGCATGTATAGAGATTCATGTATAGAGATTCATGTATAGAGATTCATGTATAGAGACCGCATGTATAGACTGCATGTATAGAGGCAGCATGTATAGAGACTGCATGTACAGAGACTGCGTGTATAGAGACTGCATGTACAGAGACTGCATGTACAGAGACTGCGGGTATAGAGACCGCATGTATAGAGACTGCATGTATAGACTGCATGTATAGAGACTGCATTATAGAGACTGCGGGTATAGAGACTGCATGTATAGAGATTGCATGTATAGAGACTGCGTGTATAGAGACTGCATGTACAGAGACTGCATGTACAGAGACTGCGGGTATAGAGACTGCATATATAGAGACTGCATGTATAGAGACTGCGGGTATAGAGATTGCATGTATAGAGACTGCGGGTATAGAGACTGCATGTATAGAGACTGCAGGGTATAGAGACTGTGGGTATAGAGACTGCATGTACAGAGACTGCATGTACAGAGACTGAGGGTATAGAGACTGCATGTACAGAGACTGAGGGTACAGAGACTGCATGTATAGAGACCGCATGTATAGAGACTGCGGGTATAGAGACTGCATGTATAGAGGATATATGTATAGAGACTGCATGTATAGAGACTGCATGTACAGAGACTGTGTGAATAGAGGCTGCATGTATAGAGACTGCATGTATAGAGACTGCATGTATAGAGACTGCGGGTATAGATATGGCATGTATATAGACTGCATGTATAGAGACTGCATGTACAGAGTCTGCATGTATAGAGACTGGATGTATAGAAACTCTATGTACAGAGACTGCATGTACAGAGACTGCATGTACTGAGACTGCATGTACTGAGACTGTGGGTATAGAGACTGCGGGTATAGAGCCTGCGGGTATAGAGACTGCGGGTATAGAGACGGCATGTACAGAGACTGCATGTATAGAGACTGCATGTATAGAGACTGCATGTACAGAGACTGTGGGTATAGAGACTGCATGTCTAGAGACTGCATGTATAGAGTTATGCACAAGCTGTATAGCATATTGTATATAACATATATTGCTGAATACAATGAGGTACGATGTAGAGTAAAGGGTATATATTTTTTAAAGCACCTTTTTTGTGACGTTAGATCAGCTGCATTTCAAGGTCATGCATGTATACAGCTCACCTGCAGACAGTTTACACCTCCCTGCCAAGTACTACAACTCCTCCAAATACCCTTCCCCTCCAAAGTATTGCACCAAATAAGGCAACCGTGTCATCTTTAAGCAGTTTCTCAATCTCACATATTGCACCTCTTCAGAGAAGGTGTAGGATAATGTAGCAGCGCATGTCTCTTAAAAAAATGCTCAAAGAATACAAAATATATTGGATACCTTATTTACTGACACTACCACCAGGAATATTTCTGAGGGTTTGCAACAGTGGAGGGAGGTGGAGGAGGAGGGGGGCGGGTAGCTTTCATCCACCCAGGGACCCTTGACAGTGGTTGCTTTCATAAGAGCAGAGCCATAGGAGAAAAGAGAAGGAGGGGTTGAGACCATACTAGCCCAGCCCCTATCCACCGTGATATATCTTTATCATTTTAGGTGATGGGCTGACCTCTAAGAGTTGCGCCGGTGAGGGGGGTCCTCATTAATATAACTTTAAAACCCTCCTGGCTCATTCCTCTTATTTTCTTGATGCCTGTGACCTTTCTAAGGACGCAGCCTAGAACGGGTGATATCAAACAGAGCCCTCCGTGGCAGCTCTTTTAGTCGAGAGAATAGAGGAGAGTGGAGATCAGCAATGGATCCTGTTTGGTTTAGTAAAAAAAAGCCCATCATAGTATTGTCTCTAAGGTAGGCTAACTAAAATGTCAGACATATTTTATCTTGTAGCAAGCTTGTGTGAGCATGGCTGTTGTCTCATAGTGTTCCATTTGAATTAGGAAATTGATCTTATATTGTTACTAAACAAATCAAATTACAACTTTTTAGTCTCTAAGGTCCCAAGGGCTTCATATTCTATGGGAGGAAACCAACCCGAATGTGTACAGTAGATTCCTATTGTATAGGGAGGAACCAACCCCAATGTGTACAGTAGATTCCTATTGTATAGGGAGGAACCAACCCAATGTGTACAGTAGATTCCTATTGTATATGTAGGGAACCAACCCAATGTGTACAGTAGATTCCTATTGTATATGGGGGGAACCAACCCAATGTGTACAGTAGATTCCTATTGTATATGGGGGGAACCAACCCCAATGTGTACAGTAGATTCTCCGGAGGGGAAGGCTGCGATATTGTCGGCTCTTAAACAACCATGCAATTTTGTTTGTTTTTTTGCGTTGTTCGTAACTTGTTTTGTACATAATGTTGCTGCTACCGTCTCTTATGACCGAAAATAACTTCTGGACATCAAAACTGCGATTGCTTACCTCAAACTAGACAAAGAGTTCTTCTTCAATGAGCCGGACGGTAGAGATATAACACCCCTGACCTGGCCCAGATCCCCGTTATTCGCTGGAGAAGGAAACGGAGACTTAGTGGAAAGAGATCAGGGCGCCTTGTGAGCATCAGGTGATGAGTGTCAATCTGCCCTTGCCTTCCGTCCTGCTAGCTAACGTTCAATCGCTGGGAAATAAATGGGACGAACTGAGGGTACCTTTATAATACCAACGGGGCATTAAAAACTGTAATATCTTATGTTTCATCGAGTCGTGGCTGAACGACGACATTAAGAACATACAGCTGGGGGGTTTTACACTTTATCAGCAGGACAGAACAGCAGCCTCTGGTAAGACACAGGGACCTATGCATTTATGTAAACAGCAGCTGGTGCACGATATCTAAGGAAATCTCTAGATTTTGCTCACCTGAGGCAGAGTATCTCATGATAAGCTGTAGACCACACTATCTACCTAGAGAGTTTTCATCTGTATCTGTAGCTGTCTACATACCACCGCAGACCGAAGCTGGCACTAAAACCACAGTCAATGAGCTGTATAGGGCCATTAGCAAACACGAGTGTCCAGGGACTTTAAGGGAAACTTAAATCAGTTTTGTTTTACTTCATTTCAATCAGCATGTTAAATGTGCAACCAGAGGGAAAAAAATTCTAGACCACCTTTCCTCCACACACAGAGACACGTACAAAGCTCTCCCTCGCCCTCCATTTGGCAAATCTGACCATAATTATATCCTCCTGGTTCCTGCTTGCAAGCAGAAATTAAAGCGGGTAGCAATGGTGACTCAGTCAAAAAAAAGGTGGTCACATGAAGCAGATGCTAAGCTACCGGACTGATTTGATAGCCAAGACTGGAATACGTTACAGGATTCTTCCTAGGGCATTGAGGAGTACACCACATCAGTCATTGGCTTCATCAATAAGTGCATCCATGACATCTTCCCCACAGTGACCGTACATATCCCCAACCAGAAGCCATGGATTACAGGCAGCATCCGCACTGAGCTAAAGACTAGAGCTGCCGCTTTCTTAATATTGGGTTGGACAATTTATAAACAACGTTTAGTTATGATTTGGATATAGAACTGTTTAAATTTACTAGGCCTAGGGAAGCTCTGGAAACTAATCCTGAGACAGGGTGATTGACAGAATTTACAGAATATTAGATTCATGGTTTTTGTTTCTTTTGTTTTATAATGTCATTGGAATTGTAATGATAAATTGGAATGATATAAGTAATTGAATAAAAGGTATAGTCTATTGTGCAATAACATCCAAGGATGAAGAAGAAAGAGACGAACATAACATGGGCATAGAATGAAACGGATGGACGTTTTCCCCATGTTTAATTACATTACAAATAGTGGTAATTTATTGCAAATATGCAGTTATTAAAATGTACTTTTATTTTATTCATTCCATCGCCTACAAATTCTCAGAACGCAGCCTTACCTCCACCCTCTTTTTCTCCGTTGTCTCTTCACGCAAATGATGGGGATTTGCGCCTGTTCCTGGGAAAGCAGTATGTCGTTCATGTCGGGCTCGTCGGACTCGTTAAAGGAAATAAAAGGTTCTGCCAGTTCGTGGTGACTAATCGATGTTCTGATGTCCAGAAGTTATTTTCAGTCATAAAAGACTGTTAGCAGCAACATTATGTTTTTTAAAAGTAAAAAAAATGGTTACAAACAACACAAAAAACGAACATAAAATCACAATCGGTTAGGAACACGTAAAACGTGTTCCGGTTTAGGGTTAGGAACACGTAAAACGTCAGCCATCTTCTCCGTTTCCAGCGCTAGGGTTAGGGTTAGGGTTATGAACACGTAAAACGTCAGCCATCTTCTTCGTTTCCAGCACTAGGGTTAGGGTTAGGGCTAGAGCTAGGGTTGGAGTTATTGTGTTAGGGTTAGGGTTAGGGTTAGGGTTATGAACACGTAAAACGTCAGCCATCTTCTTAATTTCCAGCGCTAGGGTTAGGGTTAGGGTTAGGGTTATGAACACGTAAAACGTCAGCCATCTTCTTCGTTTCCAGCGCTAGGGTTAGGGTTAGGGTTAGGGTTAGGAACACGTAAAACATCAGCCATCTTCTCCATTTCCAGCACTAGGGTTAGGGTTAGGGCTAGAGCTAGGGTTGGAGTTATTGTGTTAGGGTTAGGGTTAGGGTTAGGGTTATGAACACGTAAAACGTCAGCCATCTTCTTCGTTTCCAGCACTAGGGTTAGGGTTAGGGCTAGAGCTAGGGTTGGAGTTATTGTGTTAGGGTTAGGGTTAGGGTTAGGGTTATGAACACGTAAAACGTCAGCCATCTTCTTCGTTTCCAGCGCTAGGGTTAGGGTTAGGGTTAGGGTTAGGAACACGTAAAACATCAGCCATCTTCTCCGTTTCCAGCACTAGGGTTAGGGTTAGGGCTAGAGCTAGGGTTGGAGTTATTGTGTTAGGGTTAGGGTTAGGGTTAGGAACACGTAAAACGTCAGCCATCTTCTCCGTTTCCAGCGCTAGGGTTAGGGTTAGGGTTAGGGTTAGTGTTAGGAACACGTAAAACGTCAGCCATCTTCTCCGTTTCCAGCGCTAGGGTTAAGGTTAGGGCTAGAGCTGGGGTTGGGGTTATTGGGTTAGGGTTAGGGTTAGGAACACGTAAAACGTCAGCCATCTTCTCCGTTTCCAGCACTAGGGTTAGGGTTAGGGCTAGAGCTAGGGTTGGGGTTATTGGGTTAGGGTTAGGGTTAGGGTTAGACAGCAATCCTGCAATCCTAAAAAAAACACTCCAATTTCAACAGCATAAATAATTCTGCAGTTAGCTTCAAAAGATCAAAGGCCAATCAAAGTGATTACCTTCTCCAACATTTCAATTCATATTTCACTCTCACGTTTGATGTGCACCTTGTAGAAGACTCATTCTTTATTCTATTCCCTCGTTTCAGCTACTCTATATATCTGACTCCTCCCGGTTCAAATACCTCTCAACTGACCTTGAAATATCAAGCAATGCTTCTTCTTCTGCACTTGATCAGACCATTTCTATTAACTACAAATGAGTTTGATTGAACCGATGGATGGAAGTTGAGTCCTGGTCTATAGGTAAAATATGAGGTAGGTAACAATGCCACTTACTCACCGTAAGGCCTTGAGTACGGCAAACTATTTCTGACTCTCAGATATCCAACCCAAATCTCTTGCACGGTACTGTTCACTTTTAGCCTCAGTAAATGATAGTGTCGTAATATATATGCCCTTTAGCAGATGCTCTTATTCAAAGACACGTACAGTACAGGCACGCAAACAACCTTGTTTGTGAGTGGACCTTTTCCGTCCCGAAATATCCCACGAAATACTAGACATTTGACTCAATTAATACATTAATGACAAGTTCTTTAAATTAATTCCTTAAGGAAATGGAAGCTTTAAGCCACAATTGAATCATTGACTCTAATTACGGTGAGATGAATGGTATGGTAATTACCAACCGAGCCGAACATAACTCAGAACCAATCAATTATATTGAGGGGGAAAAAAATGCTATTAAATGAATGTAGCTAATTGAAATCCCACTTCAGAACGTAATTAGACCCAAATATAACCTTTTTGGAAACAAAAAAAATGAAGTTTAAAGGAATAACTGTTTGCTCTTGGTGATTGACGAGGGACAGTAACAGGGATACGAAGGGAAGACCAAAAAAATAGCACATCAAATAAGTAAAGCACCACATTAAGGCTGATGATCAGTAAAAATAGGTTTTTATTCTCATGCATATCTTATTAACAGGGGGCTAAAGAGAGAAAAAACAGGAAAGAGGAATTGATCCTAATGATCTTAAAAGACACCACAAACCAGATACACCTATAGCTATACCTCCGAGGCTCTTGTTTATGAGTGGTGTTTATCCCATCAACATTCTACCTGTAATTCCTCCCATATGGTGAATAACTGATATGGATTAAACAATTAAAGACAATTTTCTCCGCTTGTCTCCTGGCAGAATCCTCCAACTTGCATTTCAATTGAAATTTGCCCCAATAGATGAATCCGTTTTACTTCCCTGAACAATTAAACGTGGCATAGCTTGTAAGATTATCTATAATTAAAATTGACTGCTGGGGTGTCTGGTGCCTAATGCAGCTTGTTCTTTGTTGTTGTGTTTTACTTTAGAAACTATAGTGAGTTTTATATTTGGCCCTGTATGCATGTGCAAATAATACATCCTACACTTCCCAGTAGTATTTAAGGGATCTTGTCATTTTTTAATTTGACCTTTATTTATACAGGTTATTTTTCATTGAGATAATATCTCTTTTCCAAGAGAGACCTGGTCCAATAGCAGCACAGGGAACAACGTTTCAGACAAAACAACTTACATACACTAACACAACATCAAACAAAACTATAAACACACATACAGTACAGCAATTACATATTACATTAAAAACACAAACATCTTGACTAAAAACAGCTGGCCTAAAAACAATTACACTCTTCTATGATATATACATCGATCAAGTGTTTTAACTCCACCAACGAAACTAGATCATTACATTTTAAAATGTTCAGGAGAGAATTTCAGGACCACGGTGCTAAGTAACTAAAGCTATTTCTACCTTGACCAGGTCTAATTTTTGGTACTGTTAGAAGCAAATCAGAATGGGACCGTAATTGATATTTATTTACTGACCTGACTTAAAAAGAACAGAGATTAAATGGCATTTTACCCAACATGGCCTTATAAATCAGTGTACACCAGTGTTTAAGCCTACGCAAGATCAATGACGACCAGCCAAAAGCGCTGTAGAGATCCCAATGATGTGTTAGACATTTCTGATTTGTAATGAACCTGAGGGCTACATGATACACTGAATCAAGTGCTCTCAGGGTAGTGTCTGAGGCCTGCATATACAGTGGGGAGAACAAGTATTTGATACACTGCTGATTTTGCAGGTTTTCCTACTTACAAAGCATGTAGAGGTCTGTAATTTTTATCATAGGTACACTTCAACTGTGAGAGACGGAATCAAAAATCCAGAAAATCACATTGTATGATTTTTAAGTAATTAATTTATATTTTATTGCATGACATAAGTATTTGAACACTTACCAACCAGTAAGAATTCCGGCTCTCACATACCTATTAGTTTTTCTTTAAGAAGCCCCCCTGTTCTCCACTCATTACCTGCATTAACTGCACCTGTTTGAACTCGTTACCTGTATAAAAGACACCTGTCCACACAATCGATCAAACAGACTACAACCTCTCCACAGTGGCCAAGACCAGAGAGCTGTGTAAGGACATCAGGGATAAAATTGTAGACCTGCACAAGGCTGGGATGGGCTACAGGACAATACGCAAGCAGCTTGGTGAAAAGGCAACAACTGTTGGTGCAATTATTAGAAAATGGAAGAAGTTCAAGATGACGGTCAATCACCCTCGGTCTGGGGCTCCATGCAAGATCTCACCTCGTTGAGCATCAGTGATCATGAGGAAGGTGAGGGATCAGCCCAGAACTATACGGCAGGACCTGGTCAATGACCTGAAGAGAGCTGGGACCACAGTCGCAAAGAAAACCATTAGTAACACACATGTAACACACATGTGCTGCAGGATTAAAATCCTGCAGCACATGCAAGGTCCCCCTGCTTAAGCCAGTTTAAGCCAGTTCCTCTGGATTATCCAGAGGAGGAATGGGAGAAGGTCATGTGGTCTGATGAGACAAATATAGAGCTTTTTGGTCTAAACTCCACTCGCTGTGTTTGGAGGAAGAAGAAGGATGAGTACAACCCCAAGAACACCATCCCAAACATGAAGCATGGAGGTGGAAACATCATTCTTTGGGGGTGCTTTTCTGCAAAGGGGACAGGACGCCTGCACCGTATTGAGGGGAGGATGGATGGGGCCATGTATCGTGAGATCTTGGCCCTCTTTAAGAGCATTGAAGATGGGTGGTGGCTGGGTCTTCCAGCATGACAACGACCCGAAACACACAGCCAGGGCAACTAAGGAGTGGCTTCGTAAGAAGCATCTTAAGATCCTGGAGTGGCCTAGCCAGTCTCCAGACCTGAATCCAATAGAAAATCTTTGGAAGGAGCTGAAAGTCCGTATTGCCCAGCGACAGCCCCGAAACCTGAAGGATCTGGAGAAGGTCTGTATGAAGGAGTGGGCCAAAATCCCTGCTGCAGTGTGTGCAAACCTGGTCAAGAACTACAGGAAAAGTAGAATCTCTGTAATTGCAAACAAAAGTTTCTGTACCAAATATTAAATTCTGCTTTTCTGATGTATCACATACTGTAATGCAATAAAATGCTAATTAATTACTTAAAAATCATACGATGTGATTTTCTCACGGAGTGTACCTATGATAAAAATTACAGACCTCTACTTGCTTTGTAAGTAGGAAAACCTGCAAAATCGGCAGTGTATCAAATGCTTGTTCTCCCCACTGTATAAAACATCACTAAAATCTAAATCCGACAGTAATGTACATCGTACCAGCTCCTTCCTGGCCCCAAAAGAAAAACAAGCCTTATGCCGGTAAAAAAATCCTATTTTCAGCTTGAGCTTCCTTATCAAGTTCTCTACATGCACAGTGAAGCTCAGCTTATCATCAACCCACACACCCAAATATTTGTACACTTTAACTTGCTCTATAGTATGTCCAGCCAATGTGGCAATGACATGATTTGTAACATGCCTGGCATTTGAAAATGCCATGCATTTTGTTTTACCTGAATATAGAATCAGCTTTAAATCATACAGATTCTGTTGAATGATGTTAAATGCTCTTTGTGCATTTTCTAAAGCTAAAGATAAAATACTACCACTTGAATAAAGAACTGTATCATCTGCATAGAAATGAACATCCGCTCTTTCAATAAGATCCCCATGTTGTTGATATACAAAATGAACAACAGTGGTCCCAAAATAGAACCTTGCGGAACACCTGAGCACACCTCTATGGACTCAGATTTACAACCATCCGCCATTACACATTATGTACGATTTGATAGGTAATTTATAAACCAATCTAGAGCATGACCTGTAATTCCACAACAGTTTAACCTTTGCACTAACACATCATGGTCCACGGTGTCAAAAGCCTTCGACAAATCAATAAAAACAGACACACAATGTAACTTCTCAGAGCTCTGCTCTGTCCTTTGTTTGAGTCACAGCTCTGCTCTGTCCTTTGTTTGTGTCACAGCTCTGCTCTGTCCTTTGTTTGAGTCACAGCTCTGCTCTGTCCTTTGTTTGAGTCACAGCTCTGCTCTGTCCTTTGTTTGAGTCACAGCTCTGCTCTGTCCTTTGTTTGAGTCACAGCTCTGCTCTGTCCTTTGTTTGAGTCACAGCTCTGCTCTGTCCTTTGTTAGAGTCACAGCTCTGCTCTGTCCTTTGTTAGAGTCACAGCTCTGCTCTGTCCTTTGTTAGAGTCACAGCTCTGCTCTGTCCTTTGCTTGAGGCGCAGCTCAACCCCATTAAGATGCATAATGTGTGTACTAGTTCTGCAGTGACTTAAAGATTTTTGGCAATAGCCATGACTGCTTCAGAAGTTTCATCTGAAAATAAGGGAGGAAGGAAGGAAGGAAGGAAGGAAGGAAGGAAGGAAGGAAGGAAGGAAGGAAGGAAGGATGGAAGAAAGGGAGGAGGTAGGACACCCATGTGTGTTAAGGTTAATTTGATGACCCTATCCATCTCAATTAGTGATTTAAAGACATGCTTTTCTCCAAGTAGGTGCGGAAATTGAAATCTGTTACAGATGGTCTTTCTTGAGGGGTTGGTTGAAGATAATATAACACTGTTTTGACATTTCAACTGCCTGGTAGAGCTCTGTAATTTCCAAAATAAACATAACGTTTGGGGGGAAAAAACTATTGGAATGTCTTATTTGAGTTGTCAGTAGTTTTATAATGGAAAGGTGAAATATTTGACAGCTGAAGGGTTCAAACTCAATTAAACTGAAACTTAAAATTATTCTAATACATTGAATAGTGTAAAAAAAAAAAAATGCGAAGACTATGCAGCAACACCAAAGCAGGAATATGAACCATTATGAATATGGCTGTGAAAATGACACCGCCTCATCGGTACATAGTGACAAAGATCATTAACATAATTGCTGTGTTCTTTGTCTGTCACCATCCAGAGCAACCATGCCATTTATTATAATGCTATTTGCTGTCCATTGCAATTGTCATCTCTTTCATTATAATCACCATTTAAGTACCATTATTGATGTAATTCTAATCTATCATAAAGTTTTGCGATTTAATTTCTATTCTAAAATTATCACTTTCATTGCTGATTTCCCTTCGTCAAAAGCCATTGAGACAGTATTAGTATAGGCTATGATATTCAATTAATCCTATTCATTTAAACACACTCTGTTTCTAGATGAGATTACAGCTGTGAAAGCATCTGGCATTGATGGCTTAATTGTTATGACTTGTATCTCTTATCCAAGAATCTGGTCTGGCTAAGAGGGTTTTATGAAAATTGTCTAATTGTTTGAAATAAATGTATACTACTTGTGACTAGTTATCCCAACAGAAATTAGAAGCTTTTGTTTAGATCACAGTGTGTGGGACCACTAGCGGCCTTGCCATTTCCAACAACCAGTGCTGAAACTGTAACTCTCATTCCATGGGTCTGTCCCAGCCTGTTCCCTATGTAGTGCATTCCTTTTAACCAGTGGCAAAGGAGTAGTAGTGACCTAGTGCCAGGTAAAAAGTCAAATCAAATCAAAGTTTATTTGTCACATTCGCCAAATACAACAGGTATGGAATTTACTGTGAAATGCTTACTTTACAAGCCCTTTAATAATCAACAATGTAGTTGAAGAATGGAGTTAAGAAAATATTTACCAAATAAAGTAAAAATTATTCAAAAGTAACACCATTATCTCTGCCCAATACCCATCTCCCCAGACCCAGACCCATCTCCCCAGACCCAGCTCCGTCACTCCAGACCCGTCCCTCCAGCCCTGTCTCCCCAGCCTCATCTCCCCAGCTCCATCTCCCCAGACCCAGCCCCGTCACTCCAGCCCCGTCTCCCCAGCCTCATCTCCCCAGCCCCGTCTCTCCAGCCCCGTCTCCCCAGCCCCTTCACTCCAGCCTCGTCTCTCCAGCCCCGTCTCCCCAGCCCCGTCTCCCCAGCCCCGTCTCCCCAGCCCCGTCTCCCCAGCCCCGTCTCCCCAGCCCCGTCTATCCAGCCCCGTCTCCCCAGCCCCGTCTCCCCAGCCCCGTCTCCCCAGCCCCGTCACCAGTCTCTCTCCATCCCCCCTCCAGCACCAACTTAAAGGGAATTCATTTCCCTCGGCACCCTGGCCCATCTATTGCCAACAAACATTGTGAGGACTGCAGTCACATCATGTTGACACAGTGCAGAATCAGTTCCCCTTGTCTGCGTTGTTCCAGTGGCACAAAGAAAATGAAAAGGACAGGGGGGAGGTCCGTCTGAAAATGGCACATTATTTCAGAATCCGCTGTTAACCTCATGTTGTCGTTAGCCGGAGACATTCTCCTCCAGAATAAAAGGGACTCGGGGGAGGATGCTTCAATCAACAGCATTTGTTCTCTGTACATGTAAACAGAAATGGAAATGGATGTAAGGTCTAACTTATTCCCTCAGAGAAACCTTTAAAAGACATACTGTAAGTTGCCCTGGGCAGGCTCTCTGCACCGGTATCACCTACAGTAGGTCTCTTAGATCTTAACGAACACATAGAACAGTAGGTTAGGAATATATGTTTTGTAATGACAAATTTGCCTGAATGTAACCTTAATCCACCCCATGTGTTTTCATTCTAATGTCATTTCAGATTATGCCATCATCAGGAGGGGAAAGGTTTCATGAGACGACAATGGAGGACCAAAAACGCCCCAGGGAATATGCAGTGGCACGAAATCAATCGAATTCGGCTGGCAGGTTAGGAATTATTTTCAAAGGGGAACTTATTAAGGATGATCAATCCCTGTGATTCTAATCGTCTCTCTATGCAAATATCAAACATGCGTAAGGCTCGTCAATGACTTTTGGACAATCTTTTTTTCCCTAGGGATGATAGTCAGTTTTAATCAGGTTCTGCTTTTCTTTTCTGAGTCAACCGTGTGTTCCTTCAGGGACCTAGGAGTAAATCAGGATGTCATCAATGTAGATGATGAGGAAGCAGTTGATCATATCCTAGAAAACCTTGTTCATAAAGGATTGGAAGACTGCGGGGGCGTTCGTAAGGCGTGACCAGATATTCGTAGTGCCCTCGAGTGGTGATAAAGGCCGTCTTCCATTCTTCGCCTTCACGTATAATTACAAGGTTACAGTTGAAGTCGGAAGTTTACATACACCTACGCCAAATACATTTAAACTCAGTTTTTCACAATTCTTGACATTTAATCCAAGTACAAATGTCCTGTTTTAGGTCAGTTAGGATCACCACTTAATTTTAGGAATGTGAAATGTCAGAATAATAGTAGAGAGAATTATTTATTTCAGCTTTTATTTTTTTTCATCACATTCCCAGTAGGTCAGAAGTTTACATACACTCAGTTAGTATTTGGTAGCATTGCCTTTAAATTGTTTAACTTGAGTCAAACATTGCGGGTTGCCTTCCACAAGCTTCCCACAATAAGTTGGGTGAATTTTGGCCCATTCCTCCTGACAGAGCTGGTATAACTGAGTCAGGTTTGTAGGCCTCTTTGCTCGCACACACTTTTTCAGTTCTGCCCACACATTTTCTATAGGATTAAGTTCAGTTCTTTGTGATGGCCACTCCAATACCATGACTTTGTTGTTCTTAAGCCATTTTGCCACAACTTTGGAAGTATGCTTGGGGTCATTGTCCATTTGGAAGACCCATTAGCAACCAAGAGATGTTGCTTCAATATATCCACATACATTTCTTATCCTCATGATGTCATCTATTTTGTGAAGTGCACCAGTCCCTCCTGCAGCAAAGCACCCCCACAACATGATGCTGCCACCCCCATGCTTCACAGTTGGAATGGTGTTCTTTGGCTTGCAAGCCTCCCCTTTTTCCTCCAAACATAACGAGGGTCATTATGGCCAAACAGTTCTATTTTTGTTTCATCAGACCAGAGGACATTTCTCAAAAAAATACAATCTTTGTCCCCATGTGCAGTTGCAAACCGTAGTCTCGATTATTTATAGTGGTTTTGGAGGAGAAGCTTCTTCCTTGCTGAGTGGCCTTTCAGGTTATGTCGATATAGGTCTTCTTTTTACTGTCGATATAGATACATTTACCTGTTTCCTCCAGTATCTTCACAAGGTCCTTTGCTGTTGTTCTGGGATTGATTTGCACTTTTTACACCAAAGTACTTTCATCTCTAGGAGACAGAACTCGTCTCCTTCCTGAGCAGTATGATGGCTGTGTGGTCCCATGGTGTTTATACTTGAGTACTATTGTTTGTACAGATGAACGTGGTACCTTCAGGCATTTGGAAATTGCTCCCAAGGATGAACCAGACAATTTCTATTCTGAGGCCTGTGCAACTGGGTCCTGGACTTTCTGACGGGCCACCCCAGGTCGTAAAGGTAGGAAACAACATCTCCACCTCGCTGACTCTCAACACTGGGGCCCCACAATGGTGCATGCTCAGCTCCCTCCTGTACTCCCTGTTCACCCACGACTGAGTGGCCATGCACACCTCCAACTCAATCATCAAGTTTGCAGATGAACAGTAGTGTGCTCGATTACCAACAATGGCGAGACAGCCTACAGGGAGGAGGTGAGGGCACTCGGAGTGTGGTGTCAGGAAAACAAACTCTCACTCAACGTCAACAAAACAAAAGGGATGATTGTGGACTTCAGGAAACAGCAGAGGGAACACCCCCCTATCCACTTTGAAGAGGACTGCAGTGGAGAAAGTGGAAGGTTTTAAGTTCCTCGATGTACACATCAACGACAAACTGTGCCTCTTCAACCACAGCCTGGTATGGCAACTGCTCCACCCTCAACCGCAAGGCTCTCCAGAGGGTGGTGCGGTCTGCACAACACATCACCGGGGGCAAACTACCTGCCCTCCATGACACCTACAGCACCCGATGTCACAGGAAGGCAAAAAAGATAATCAAAGACAACAACCACCTGAGCCACTGCCTGTTCACACCGCTACCGTCCAGAAGGAGAGGTCAGTACAGGTGCATCAAAGCTGAGAATGAGAGACTGAAGAACAGCTTCTATCTCAAGGCCATCACACTGCTAAACAGTGATCAGTACTTCAGAGAGGCTGCTGCCTACATGGAGACCCAATCACTGGCCACTTTAACAAATGGACCACTAGTCACTTTAAACAATGCCACTTTAACTAAGCCACTTACATTTTTACGTTACTCATATCATATGTACATACTGTATCTTATACCATCTATTGTACCTTGCCTATGTCGCTCGGCCATCGCTCATCCATATATTTATATGTACATATTGTCATTCATCCCTTTTTGATTTGATTTGATTTGAATTGATCTGACCACTTTTTTATTGAACGAGTCACTGGTACTTCCTGCTTTAATTTTTGCTTGTAAACAGGAATCAGGAGGATAGAATTATTGTCAGATTTGTCAAATGGAGGGCGAGGGAGAGCTTTGTACGCATCTCTGTGTGTGGATATACATGCCTGTAGTTCGTCCACTTTATTTTCCAGCGATTGTATCGATGGCAAAGGCATATTAGCCACTCGTTGCCGGATCCTTACAAGGCACCCCGAGCTCCTTCCGCGATCCCTCTGTCTCTTTCTCCTGCGAATGACGGGGATGAGGGCCTTGTCGGGTGTCTGGAGTAAATCTCATCCGACTCGTTAAAGGAAATGATTTGTCCAGTTCGAGGTGAGCAATCGCTGTTTTGATGTCCAGAAGCTCTTTTCTGTAATAAGAGACGGTAGCAGCAACATTATGTACAAAATAAGTTACTAACAATGCAAAAAAACGAACAAAATAGCACAGTTGGTTAAGAGCCCATAAAATGTCAGCCTTCCCTCCGGCGCCACCTTCAGATGTTGTAAATGGAATGAAATGCCCTTGTTCTCCCTCTTATCCTGTATTCAGACCACAGGGGAAGGTTGTAACCTAACCTTAGCATCCATATACCTAGAGTAATGCTTTGTTAACGTCAGCATTGCCTTATAACTTAAGCCTCATGCTTAAGCGTCATACAAAGTTATTAAATAATACTTGCTCCGAATTTCGTTTCTCATGACCATTCCTTGATCTTAGTCAGCGAAACTCATAACAGTTGATTGCACGTGGTTCAACTGTAGTCTCTTGCATATGCCACTTATCTTTATGGAGTCAGAGAAACATTTTAAATGGCTAATTGCTTGTGATGTGTATATATTAAATACGGAATATTCACGTATAAAATATCTAAATATTATTATTACACACCTACGTACACACCACACACACTATGCCACGGTGCATTGGAGCTGTTCTCACAGCTCCTCGTGCTCCAACACCCTTATAAGACACTTTATGTTGGTGTTTCCTTCGCTAATTACCTGTATGCACTTGCAATAACATTTAATCCACAGTTATTTTTTTTTGTGATGATTGACCCTCTGCAGCTAAATGATGGTCTCTGGTGTATTTTGAACATCGAGTGTGGGCTCCTGTGGTTGGATAAAAACAATAACAATAATAAATAAATAAATAACAGAATTTTTTTTTTTGTGTTTTTTGTTTTTCTTGCTTCTTGGGTCCAGCCGCTGACTTCACACGCTTGACCAGTCACATGTATTTGTATTTATGCAGTTAATGTTTATTTATTTGTATTAATCAGTTACCCAATCAAGACAGGGCCCCCCAGTTACCCAATCATGACAGGGCCCCCCAGTTACCCAATCAAGACAGGGCCCCCCAGTTACCCAATCAAGACAGGGCCCCCCAGTTACCCAATCAAGACAGGGCCCCCCAGTTACCCAAACAAGACAGGGCCCCCCAGTTACCCAATCAAGACAGGGCCCCCCAGTTACCCAATCAAGACAGGGCCCCCCAGTTACCCAATCAAGACAGGGCCCCCCAGTTACCCACGTGGGCCCTCTACCTCCTCTCCTCCCTCATCTGATGATTAGCAGAGCAGCAGCAGGAAGCAGCAGGCTTTGCACGCGTGTTGACAACTCCTATATCCTCCTGTGGTTGGAGGTTGCAATAAAATAACATTTAACATAATATATACTACATATCTAATAAATAAGTATATACTGTAGAATATATACTGCATCTATGTATTATCATTTTATATTTGTTTACTATTAATCCAGCCCTGTACACATGTAATTACACTGTAATAAGGATTGCTGTAAATGAAGTGTTACCATTAAAAACTCTTATTTCCATATGTAACCAAAAGTCCAATATATATTTTTTCATTTTGCAGCATATTCCTCTCCATTGGAGGTAAGTGGTTTCAGTGGAACTGGTTTCAGCAGAACACACCTGCATAGACTGTATAGACATGTTAATGGTAGGTATCAGGGACATTCAACTGAAATATTTTTCCCTTTTAGCAGTGTGTGCTGTGCCCTTGAAAATCAATAGCTACAAAATACTGGCTCGCTGCCTGTCACCCCTGTTAATATGTTCCACAATTGAATCTCACCATCTAGACGAGTTCTATACAGTCCAGTTAACAAGGACCAGACCGCCTCACAAAATGCAGAGAATCCTTAGAGTACACTCTACATGAAAATGTAACCCTGAAGTACGGTCAATATGTTTTTCGATGTAGTTTAATGCAACATTTATTAGTCTCAACTATAATCAATGGTTATTGGTCCGTTTATAGAAAAACAGTCAAGAGGAAGATATAAAAACAGTTTAAGGTTATTCAAGGATGAAGGTTTAGTTTAGCTTGTAATGAATGGGTAACTGTACAAAACACGGATAAATTGGTTTTATTGCTATCTGCTGTTGGATTCTATCTGCTGCTGGATTCTATCTGCTGTTGGATTCTACCTGCTGTTGGATTCTATCTGCTGTTGGATTCTATCTGCTGCTGGATTCTACTTGCTGCTGGATTCTACTTCCTGCTGGATTCTACTTCCTGCTGGATTCTACTTGCTGCTCGATTCTACTTGCTGCTGGAATCTACTTGCTGCTGGATTGTACTTGCTGCTGGATTAAATTTCCTGCTGGATTCTACATGCTCCTGGATTATACTTGCTGCTGGATTCTACTTCCTGCTGGATTCTACATGCTGCTGGATTCTACTTGCTGCTGGATTCTACCTTCTGATCGATTCTACCTGCTGCTGGATTCTACTTGCTGCTGGATTCTACTTGCTGCTGGATTCTACTTGCTGCTGGATTCTACTTTCTGCTGGATACTACTTGCTGCTGGATTCTACCTGCTGCTGGATTCTATCTGCTACTGGATTCTACTTCCTGCTGGATTCTACTTGCAGCTGGATTCTACCTGCTGCTGGATTCTACCTGCTGCTGGATTCTACCTGCTGCTGGATTCTACCTGCTGCTGGATTCTATTTGCTGCTTGATGCTGGCTAGTTGGCCCACAACAGTGCAACAGTGCTCTCAGACTTACCAACAATAACATAGAAGACAAGATACATTAAGGTTCTATACGTATTTTGTTACATTGTGTCCAAGAGTGTTGGTATTGAGATTCCATTCACTATAGGTGCTTGTTATTGTTATTTTGTTACGACAAGAGGTGCAGGGAAGACCAATGAAGACATGTGTTAAGTGTAATTACTTCAGTAATTTGGTAGTGACCATCTTACTATCTGGACATAGTATCTGATTTCACCATTGAACCTATTGGTCTGACTACCAGTAATTATCTCTAAGGACAGGAGTGTCTCCATTAACAGATGTAAAGGTGTGGACCAAACACTAATAAACTCTTTGCTGAAATTGATGAAAGGCAACTGCAATTCCCAAAAGCAAAAGTTTGCAAGTTCACATGCAAAGGGACTGGTTGCAGTCAACCATAGTGGTATATTATCTGACTGATTTATATTGGTCTAGTAAAACAACTCTATCTGATCTATATCGTTATTAATACAACTCTAACTGATCTGAATCGTTATTAACACAACTCTAACTGATCTATATCGTTATTAACATAACTCTAACTGATCTATATCGTTATTAATACAACTCTAACTGATCTATATCGTTATTAATACAACTCTAACTGATCTATATCGTTATTACCACAACTCTAACTGATCTATATCGTTATTAATACAACACTAACTGATCTATATCGTTATTCAAACAACTCTAACTGATCTATATCGTTATTAATACAACACTAACTGATCTATATCGTTATTAAAACAACTCTAACTGATCTATATCGTTATTAATACAACTCTAACTGATCTATATCGTTATTAATACAACTCTAACGGATCTATATCGTTATTACCACAACTCTAACTGATCTATATCGTTATTAATACAACACTAACTGATCTATATCGTTATTAAAACAACTCTAACTGATCTATATCGTTATTAATACAACTCTAACTGATCTATATCGTTATTAATACAACTCTAACTGATCTATATAATTTTTAGCACAACTCTAACTGATCTATATCATTATTAATACAACTCTAACTGATCTATATCGTTATTAACACAACTCTAACTGATCAATATCGTTATTAACACAACTCTAACTGATCTGAACCGTTATTAACACAACTCTAACTGATCTATATAGTTATTAACACAACTCTAACTGATCTATACCGTTATTAATACAACTCTAACTGATCTATATCGTTATTAATACAACTCTAACTGATCTATATCGTTATTAACACAACTCTAACTGATCTATATCGTTATTCAATACAACTCTAACTGATCTATATTGTTATTAACACAACTCTAACTGATCTGAACCGTTATTAACACAACTCTAACTGATCTATATAGTTATTAACACAACTCTAACTGATCTATATCGTTATAAATACAACTCTAACTGATCTATATTGTTATTAACACAACTCTAACTGATCTATATAGTTATTAACACAACTCTAACTGATCTATACCGTTATTAACACAACTCTAACTGATCTATATCGTTATTACCACAACTCTAACTGATCTATATCGTTATTAATACAACTCTAACTGATCTGAACCGTTATTAACACAACTCTAACTGATCTATATCGTTATTAACACAACTCTAACTGATCTATATAGTTATTAACACAACTCTAACTGATCTATATCGTTATTAATACAACTCTAACTGATCTATATCGTTATTAATACAACTCTAACTGATCTATATCGTTATTACCACAACTCTAACTGATCTATATAGTTATTAATACAACACTAACTGATCTATATCGTTATTAACACAACTCTAACTGATCTATATCGTTATTAATACAACTCTAACTGATCTATATCGTTATTACCACAACTCTAACTGATCTATATCGTTATTAATACAACACTAACTGATCTATATCGTTATTAAAACAACTCTAACTGATCTATATCGTTATTAATACAACTCTAACTGATCTATATCGTTATTAATAGAACACTAACTGATCTATATCGTTATTAAAACAACTCTAACTGATCTATATCGTTATTAATACAACTCTAACTGATCTATACCGTTATTAACACAACTCTAACTGATCTATATCGTTATTACCACAACTCTAACTGATCTATATCGTTATTAATACAACTCTAACTGATCTGAACCGTTATTAACACAACTCTAACTGATCTATATCGTTATTAACACAACTCTAACTGATCTATATAGTTATTAACACAACTCTAACTGATCTATATCGTTATTAATACAACTCTAACTGATCTATATCGTTATTAATACAACTCTAACTGATCTATATCGTTATTACCACAACTCTAACTGATCTATATAGTTATTAATACAACACTAACTGATCTATATCGTTATTAACACAACTCTAACTGATCTATATCGTTATTAATACAACTCTAACTGATCTATATCGTTATTACCACAACTCTAACTGATCTATATCGTTATTAATACAACACTAACTGATCTATATCGTTATTAAAACAACTCTAACTGATCTATATCGTTATTAATACAACTCTAACTGATCTATATCGTTATTAATACAACTCTAACTGATCTATATCGTTATTAATAGAACACTAACTGATCTATATCGTTATTAAAACAACTCTAACTGATCTATATCGTTATTAATACAACTCTAACTGATCTATATCGTTATTAATACAACTCTAACTGATCTATATCGTTATTAACACAACTCTAACTGATCTATATCGTTATTAACACAACTCTAACTGATCTGAACCGTTATTAACACAACTCTAACTGATCTATATAGTTATTAACACAACTCTAACTGATCTATACCGTTATTAATACAACTCTAACTGATCTATATCGTTATTAATACAACTCTAACTGATCTATATCGTTATTAACACAACTCTAACTGATCTATATCGTTATTAATACAACTCTAACTGATCTATATTGTTATTAACACAACTCTAACTGATCTGAACCGTTATTAACACAACTCTAACTGATCTATATAGTTATTAACACAACTCTAACTGATCTATACCGTTATTAATACAACTCTAACTGATCTATATTGTTATTAACACAACTCTAACTGATCTATATAGTTATTAACACAACTCTAACTGATCTATACCGTTATTAACACAACTCTAACTGATCTATATCGTTATTACCACAACTCTAACTGATCTATATCGTTATTAATACAACTCTAACTGATCTGAACCGTTATTAACACAACTCTAACTGATCTATATCGTTATTAACACAACTCTAACTGATCTATATAGTTATTAACACAACTCTAACTGATCTATATCGTTATTAATACAACTCTAACTGATCTATATCGTTATTAATACAACTCTAACTGATCTATATCGTTATTACCACAACTCTAACTGATCTATATAGTTATTAATACAACACTAACTGATCTATATCGTTATTAACACAACTCTAACTGATCTATATCGTTATTAATACAACTCTAACTGATCTATATCGTTATTACCACAACTCTAACTGATCTATATCGTTATTAATACAACACTAACTGATCTATATCGTTATTAAAACAACTCTAACTGATCTATATCGTTATTAATACAACTCTAACTGATCTATATCGTTATTAATACAACTCTAACTGATCTATATCGTTATTAATAGAACACTAACTGATCTATATCGTTATTAAAACAACTCTAACTGATCTATATCGTTATTAATACAACTCTAACTGATCTATATCGTTATTAATACAACTCTAACTGATCTATATAATTTTTAACACAACTCTAACTGATCTATATCGTTATTAATACAACTCTAACTGATCTATATCGTTATTAACACAACTCTAACTGATCTATATCGTTATTAATACAACTCTAACTGATCTATATCGTTATTAACACAACTCTAACTGATCTGAACCGTTATTAACACAACTCTAACTGATCTATATAGTTATTAACACAACTCTAACTGATCTATACCGTTATTAATACAACTCTAACTGATCTATATTGTTATTAACACAACTCTAACTGATCTATATAGTTATTAACACAACTCTCACTGATCTATACCGTTATTAACACAACTCTAACTGATCTATATCGTTATTAACACAACTCTAACTGATCTATATCGTTTTTAATACAACTCTAACTGATCTGAACCGTTATTAACACAACTCTAACTGATCTATATAGTTATTAACACAACTCTAACTGATCTATACCGTTATTAATACAACTCTAACTGATCTATACCGTTATTAATACAACTCTAACTGATCTATATCGTTATTAACACAACTCTAACTGATCTATATAGTTATTAACACAACTCTAACTGATCTATACCGTTATTAACACAACTCTAACTGATCTATACCGTTATTAATACAACTCTAACTGGTGCACCCTAACACTCCGAGTGTTTAAATGCAAACTTAACTGTGTAAAGTGAACCTCACATTATCTTCAGGGCTGGAATCTTAAACAACATTGACAGGGAATCGTGCTTTATTAAACTAGTCAGGAATATGTTTCACTTCAACAACCCAGAGATGTTGCTCATTAGGCAACACATCTTAATGTGGATTAATGACTAGATGGCCATGTTTAGCCACACTCAATTGCAGGAGTAATGTTCCTGAGTCACATCAGACCACTGGACCATTCTGCTTCCGACAACATATCTGTAAATCCCAGGCCTATAATACACTTGAGCCTGTCCACATACCACAACCCTATGGGCCCTGGTCAAAAGTAGTGCACTACATAGGGAATAGGTTGCCATTTAGAAAAAACCCTCCGGAATTACCTAACTTAACTACTTTACTGGTTGATGTCAATACTACACTAGAAAATCTACAAACTCTAAAAAATGAAAATAATTTTCAGATTGTATGACCGTTTCTCAACAGGCTCAATTCAAGGCCATTTCCTTTTACTTTGAAATGACAAATTAATAAAGACTTGTTTTGACTTCGTCGGTATTTCTCTGGTTTCTAATCAGTCTGGAGTATAACCATTAGATATAATATTATTCTATATTTATAAGACTAATTCCTCTATTTAGTTTGATAAAGAGATAAAGAGATTACCCAGTATACAGTGGGGCAAAAAAGTATTTAGTCAGCCACCAATTGTGCAAGTTCTCTTACTTAAAAAGATGAGAGAGGCCTGTAATTTTCATCATAGGTACACTTCAACTATGACAGACAAAATGAGAAAAAAAATCCAGAAAATCACATTGAAGGATTTTTAATGAATTTATTTGCAAATTATGGTGGAAAATAAGTATTTGGTCAATAACAAAATTTTATCTCAATACTTTGTTATATACCCTTTGTTGGCAATGACAGAGGTCAAACATTTTCTGTAAGTCTTCACGAGGTTTTCACACACTGTTGCTGGTATTTTGGCCCATTACTCCATGCAGATCTCCTCTAGAGCAGTGATGTTTTGGGGCTGTTGCTGGGCAACACGGACTTTCAACTCCCTCCAAAGATTTTCTATGGGGTTGAGAATACAGGCCTCTCTCATCTTTTTAAGTGGGAGAACTTGCACAATTGGTGGCTGACAATACTTTTTTGCCCCACTGTATTTATAAGACTCATTCCTCTATTTAGTTTGATAAAGAGATTACCCAGTATATTTATGAGACTCATTCCTCTATTTAGTTTGATAAAGAGATTACCCAGTATATTTATGAGACTCATTCCTCTATTTAGTTTGATAAAGAGAGAAAGAGATTACCCAGTATATTTATGAGACTCATTCCTCTATTTAGTTTGATAAAGAGATAAAGAGATTACCCAGTATATTTATGAGACTCATTCCTCTATTTAGTTTGATAAAGAGATAAAGAGATTACCCAGTATATTTATGAGACTCATTCCTCTATTTAGTTTGATAAAGAGATTACCCAGTATATTTATGAGACTCATTCCTCTATTTAGTTTGATAAAGAGATTACCCAGTATATTTATAAGACTCATTCCTCTATTTAGTTTGATAAAGAGATAAAGAGATTACCCAGTATATTTATGAGACTCATTCCTCTATTTAGTTTGATAAAGAGATTACCCAGTATATTTATAAGACTCATTCCTCTATTTAGTTTGATAAAGAGATTACCCAGTATATTTATAAGACTCATTCCTCTATTTAGTTTGATAAAGAGATAAAGAGATTACCCAGTATATTTATGAGACTCATTCCTCTATTTAGTTTGATAAAGAGATAAAGAGATTACCCAGTATATTTATGAGACTCATTCCTCTATTTAGTTTGTGAAACAGATGATGCAGTATATTTCAGTCCACTAACAGTGAAAAGCCATGGAATTGCCTTTTGGTGCTTAAAGCTGACTTCCATCCTGTCTTTTTCTGCACTTTCCATCTTGGCTAATGTTACACCATATTTCTGATTATAAGATTTCCGCAGTTCTGTCTGGTAGAAAATACATATTCTTATGACCTCTTGACACTATTAACTTCTTCTGTTATCAGCTTAAGCTTTGAGTAGCGAACCTCCTGTGTGCTGAGTGCTGCAGGTAAGTCTCTCCTTCACCTCTCCATGCCAGGCGTTCTCTATCACCACTACCTCATTAAAGGCTAGTCCTTGAATCTTGGCTCTGGAGAGAAAGGACCGCTCTCCTCATCTTCCTCCTCCTCCAAGACAGCCCAACACATTAGTGCATTTTTAAGGCACTCTATTAGCCGAGCAAGACTCTGTCCTGATTTTGACAGCCACCTCAAATAATATGGTATCATGAATGTTATGGTACTTTATTAAGGATCCGCCCCTTTTAAAAAAACATTTTGCCAAAAATGACATACCCGTCTCTAACTGCCTGTAGCTCAGGCCCTAAAGCAAGGATATGATTTGATTTTGATTTGATTGTATTAGGATCTCTTTTAGTCCCCATTTGGACTAATCTTCCAAGAGTCCTTAAACATTAAAATACAATTTATAATACAAACAACTTTCACATATAACACACTATTACAAACATACATAATACACTAACATACACTAACCCAATAAATACTCAATCTAAAAAAATATTGATTCTTCATCTACTATAGTCCCACAACATTTCTATATACTATGTTTTTAAATAATTTTTAAATAATGTTTAAACTTATATATTGAAAGGTTTCTAGAAAGGATATGCATATTCCTGGTACCATGTGAAAGGAAACACTTTGAAGTTTGTGGGAATGTGAAAGGAATTTAGGAGAAGACAACATAATAGATCTGGTAAAAGATAATACAAAGAAAAAACCAACCGTTCTTTTGTATTTTTTTTGTACCATCTTTGAAATGCAAGAGAAAGTCCATAATGTATTATTCCAGCCCAGGTGCAATTTAGATTTTTGCTACTAGATCGCATCAGTGTATGTGCAATGTTTTAGACTGATCCAAGGAACCATTGCATTTCTGTTCAAAATGTTGTATCAAGATTGCTCAAATGTGCCTAATTTGCTTATTAATAACTTTTATGTTCAAACTTGTGCACTCTCCTCCTTTGAAGAATCTCAAATATAAAATATATTTAGATTTGTTTAATACTTTTTTGGTTATTACATTATTCCATATGTGTAATTTCATAGTTTTGATGTATTCACTAGTATTCTACAATGTAGAAAATAATGAAAATAAAGAAAAACCCTGGAATGAGTAGATGTGTCCAAACTTTTGACTGGTACTGTATATGGATTAGGAGTACATCCCAAATGGCACCCTATTTCCTATACAGGGCACTACTTTAGACTTTTGTCAGGGGTCAAAAGTAGTGCACTATATAGTGAACAGAGTGACATTTGGGACTGAGGCTTGGACAGAAGGTTTAAGCTTAGTCGTGGAGGTCAGACAGACGTCAGCCATTTTATCGACAGGACAACGTTGAGGGATCACCTTAGAGAACGGTAGAATCATCCAATCATCCTCCTACTGAAATGTCATTATTGTCAAAGTAAGCTCACGGCCACCCACAACTGTATGGATTTGACAGTTGCGGAGGCATGGCGTAGGAGGAGAGGTTAAATCAACACTATATATATAAACTAGTTAGATGTAGTGTGCTGCGAGGTCACTCATGACTGAGGAGAGATCACATCAACACTAGTTAGATGTAGTCACATCAACACTCTATGCACTGAACAAAAATGCAACTAAAAACAATTTCAAAGATTTTTTTGAGTTACAGTTCATAGAAGGAAATCAGTCAATTTAAATAAATTCATTAGGTACTAATTTATGGATTTCTCATGACTGGGCAGGGGTGCAGCCTTGTGTGGGCCTGGGAGGGCTTAGGCCCACCCACTGAGGAGCCAGGCCTAGCCAATCAGAATGAGTTTTTCCCCACAAAAGGGCTTTATTACAGACAGAAATACTTGTTTGGATGGTCTCGGCAAAGAAGAAATGCTCACTAACAGGGATGTAAACCCATTTTGAAGAAATAAGGTTTTTGTGCGCATGGAACATTTCTGGGATCTTTTATTTCAGCTCATGAAACATGGGACCAACACTTTACATGTTGCGTTTATATTTTTGTTCCGTATATAAACTAGTTATTTGTAATCCAGACTGTATCACAACCAGTCGTGATTGGGAGCGTCGTCCGTGTTTGGTCGGCGTAGGTTGTCAAAGTAAATAAGAATTTGTTCTTTAACTGACTTACATAGTTAAATAAAGGTAAAATAATGACAAATGTAAATGTTCTGCGCGGTCACACACAAATGACGAGCGGTCAAATCAACAACTAGTTAGTTGTAGTCATATCAACAATATACGAAATGGTTAGTTGTAACCACATTAACACTATATATATACTAGTTAGTTGTAGTCACATCAACACTATGTATAAACTAGTTAGTTGTAGTCACATCAACACTATGTATAAACTAGTTAGTTGTAGTCACCTCAACACTATGTATTAACTAGTTAGTTGTAGTCACATCAACAATATGTTTAAACTAGTTAGTTCAAATCAAATCACATTTATTTGTCACATACACGTGGTTAGCAGATGTTAATGCGAGTGTGGCGAAATGCTTGTGCTTCTAGTTCCGACAATGCAGTAGTAACCAACGAATAATCTAACCTAACAATTCCAAAACTACTACCTTATACACACAAGTGTAAAGGGATAAAGAATATGTACATAAAGATATATGAATGAGTGATGGTACAGAACGGCATAGGCAAGATGCAGTAGATGGTATCGAGTACAGTATATACATATGGATTAGTAATGTAGCGTATGTAAACAAAGTGGCATAGTTTAAAGTGGCTAGTGATACATGTATTACATAAAGATTCAGTAGATGATATAGAGTACAGTATTTACATATACATATGAGATGAGCAATGTAGGGTATGTAAACATTATATTAAGTAGCATTGATTAAAGTGGCTAGTGATATATTTTCCATCAATTTCCATCAATTCCCATTATTAAAGTGGCTGGAGTTGAGTCAGTATGTTGGCAGCAGCCACTCAATGTTAGTGATGGCTGTTTAACAGTCTGATGGCCTTGAGATAGAAGCTGTTTTTCAGTCTCTCGGTCCCTGCTTTGATGCACCTGTACTGACCTTGCCTTCTGGATGATAGCGGGGTGAACAGGCAGTGACTCGGGTGGTTGTTGTCCTTGATGATCTTTATGGCCTTCCTGTGACATCGGGTGGTGTAGCTGTCCTGGAGGGCAGGTAGCTTGCCCCCGGTGATTCGTTGTGCAGACCTCACTACCCTCTGGAGAGCCTTACGGTTGTGGGCAGAGCAGTTGCCGTACCAGGCGGTGATACAGCCCGACAGGATGCTCTCGATTGTGCATTTGTAAAAGTTTGTGAGTGCTTTTGGTGACAAGCCGAATATCTTCAGCCTCATGAGGTTGAAGAGGCGCTGCTGCGCCTTCTTCACGACGCTGTCTTTGTGGGTGGACCAATTCAGTTTGTCTGTGATGTGTACGCCGAGGAACTTAAAACTTACTACCCTCTCCACTACTGTCCCATCGATGTGGATAGGGGGGTGCTCCCTCCCTAGTTGTAGTCACATACACACTATGTTTAAACTAGTTAGTTGTAGTCACATCAACACTATGTTTAAACTAGTTAGTTGTAGTCACATCAACACTATATAAACGAGTTAGTTGTAGTCACATCAACACTATATAAACTAGTTAGCTGTAGTCATATCAACACTATGTTTCAACTAATTAGTTGTAGTCACATCAACACTACGTATTAACTAGTTAGTTGTAGTCATATCAACACTATATAAACTAGTTAGCTATAGTCACATCAACACTATGTTTCAACTAATTCGTTGTAGTCACATCAACACTATATAAACTAATTAGTTGTAGTCACATCAACACTATATAAACTAGTTAGCTGTAGTCACATCAACACTATGTTTCAACTAATTAGTTGTAGTCACATCAACACTATATAAAGAGTTAGTTGTAGTCACGTTAACACTATGTATAAACTAGTTAGTTGTAGTCACATTAACACTACGTATTAACTAGTTAGTTGTAGTCACATCAACACTATATAAACTAGTTAGCTGTAGTCACATCAACACTACATATTAACTAGATAGGTGTAGTCACATCAACACTATATAAACTAGTTAGCTGTAGTCACATCAACACTATTTAAACTAGTTAGTTGTAGTCACATCAACACTACGTATTAACTAGATAGTTGTAGTCACATCAACACTATATATTAACTAGTTAGTTGTAGTCACATCAACACTGTATAAACTAGTTAGTTGTAGTCACATCAACACTATATAAACGAGTTAGTTGTAGTCACATCAACACTATATACTAGTTAGCTGTAGTCATATCAACACTATGTTTCAACTAATTAGTTGTAGTCACATCAACACTATATAAACAAATTAGTTGTAGTCACATCAACACTATATAAACTAGTTAGCTGTAGTCACATCAACACTATGTTTCAACTAATTAGTTGTAGTCACATCAACACTATATAAACTAGTTAGTTGTAGTCACATTAACACTATGTATAAACTAGTTAGTTGTAGTCACATTAACACTACATATTAACTAGTTAGTTGTAGTCACATCAACACTATATAAACTAGTTAGTTGTAGTCACATCAACATTATATAAACTAGTTAGTTGTAGTCACATTAACACTACATATTAACTAGTTAGTTGTAGTCACATCAACACTATATAAACTAGTTAGTTGTAGTCACATCAACACTATATAAACGAGTTAGTTGTAGTCACATCAACACTATATAAACTAGTTAGCTGTAGTCATATCAACGCTATGTTTCAACTAATTAGTTGTAGTCACATCAACACTACGTATTAACTAGTTAGTTGTAGTCATATCAACACTATATAAACTAGTTAGCTATAGTCACATCAACACTATGTTTCAACTAATTCGTTGTAGTCACATCAACACTATATAAACTAATTAGTTGTAGTCACATCAACACTATATAAACTAGTTAGCTGTAGTCACATCAACACTATGTTTCAACTAATTAGTTGTAGTCACATCAAAGCTATATAAACTAGTTAGTTGTAGTCACATTAACACTATGTATAAACTAGTTAGTTGTAGTCACATCAACACAATGTTTCAACTAATTAGTTGTAGTCACATCAACACTATATAAACTAGTTAGTTGTAGTCACATTAACACTATGTATAAACTAGTTAGTTGTAGTCACATTAACACTACATATTAACTAGTTAGTTGTAGTCACATCAACACTATATATTAACTAGTTAGTTGTAGTCACATCAACACTATATAAACTAGTTAGTTGTAGTCACATCAACACTATATAAACGAGTTAGTTGTAGTCACATCAACACTATATAAACTAGTTAGCTGTAGTCATATCAACACTATGTTTCAACTAATTAGTTGTTGTCACATCAACACTACGTATTAACTAGTTAGTTGTAGTCATATCAACACTATATAAACTAGTTAGCTATAGTCACATCAACACTATGTTTCAACTAATTAGTTGTAGTCACATCAACACTATATAAACTAATTAGTTGTAGTCACATCAACACTATATAAACTAGTTAGCTGTAGTCACATCAACAATATGTTTCAACTAATTAGTTGTAGTCACATCAACACTATATAAAGAGTTAGTTGTAGTCACGTTAACACTATGTATAAACTAGTTAGTTGTAGTCACATTAACACTACGTATTAACTAGTTAGTTGTAGTCACATCAACACTATATAAACTAGTTAGCTGTAGTCACATCAACACTACATATTAACTAGATAGTTGTAGTCACATCAACACTATATAAACTAGTTAGCTGTAGTCACATCAACACTATTTAAACTAGTTAGTTGTAGTCACATCAACACTACGTATTAACTAGATAGTTGTAGTCACATCAACACTATATATTAACTAGTTAGTTGTAGTCACATCAACACTGTATAAACTAGTTAGTTGTAGTCACATCAACACTATATAAACGAGTTAGTTGTAGTCACATCAACACTATATAAACTAGTTAGCTGTAGTCATATCAACACTATGTTTCAACTAATTAGTTGTAGTCACATCAACACTACGTATTAACTAGTTAGTTGTAGTCATATCAACACTATATAAACTAGTTAGCTATAGTCACATCAACACTATGTTTCAACTAATTAGTTGTAGTCACATCAACACTATATAAACTAGTTAGTTGTAGTCACATTAACACTATGTATAAACTAGTTAGTTGTAGTCACATTAACACTACATATTAACTAGTTAGTTGTAGTCACATCAACACTACGTATTAACTAGATAGTTGTAGTCACATCAACACTATATATTAACTAGTTAGTTGTAGTCACATCAACACTGTATAAACTAGTTAGTTGTAGTCACATCAACACTATATAAACGAGTTAGTTGTAGTCACATCAACACTATATAAACTAGTTAGCTGTAGTCACATCAACACTATGTTTCAACTAATTAGTTGTAGTAACATCAAAGCTATATAAACGAGTTAGTTGTAGTCACATTAACACTATGTATAAACTAGTTAGTTGTAGTCACATCAACACTATGTTTCAACTAATTAGTTGTAGTCACATCAACACTATATAAACTAGTTAGTTGTAGTCACATTAACACTATGTATAAACTAGTTAGTTGTAGTCACATTAACACTACATATTAACTAGTTAGTTGTAGTCACATCAACACTATATAAACTAGTTAGTTGTAGTCACATCAACACTATATAAACTAGTTAGTTGTAGTCACATCAACACTATATAAACGAGTTAGTTGTAGTCACATCAACACTATATAAACTAGTTAGCTGTAGTCATATCAACACTATGTTTCAACTAATTAGTTGTAGTCACATCAACACTACGTATTAACTAGTTAGTTGTAGTCATATCAACACTATATAAACTAGTTAGCTATAGTCACATCAACACTATGTTTCAACTAATTAGTTGTAGTCACATCAACACTATATAAACTAATTAGTTGTAGTCACATCAACACTATATAAAGAGTTAGTTGTAGTCACGTTAACACTATGTATACTAGTTAGTTGTAGTCACATTAACACTACGTATTAACTAGTTAGTTGTAGTCACATCAACACTATATAAACTAGTTAGTTGTAGTCACATTAACACTATGTATAAACTAGTTAGTTGTAGTCACATTAACACTACATATTAACTAGTTAGTTGTAGTCACATCAACACTATATATTAACTAGTTAGTTGTAGTCACATCAACACTATATAAACTAGTTAGTTGTAGTCACATCAACACTATATAAACGTGTTAGTTGTAGTCACATCAACACTATATAAACTAGTTAGCTGTAGTCATATCAACACTATGTTTCAACTAATTAGTTGTAGTCACATCAACACTACGTATTAACTAGTTAGTTGTAGTCATATCAACACTATATAAACTAGTTAACTATAGTCACATCAACACTATGTTTCAACTAATTAGTTGTAGTCACATCAACACTATATAAACTAATTAGTTGTAGTCACATCAACACTATATAAACTAGTTAGCTGTAGTCACATTAACAATATGTTTCAACTAATTAGTTGTAGTCACATCAACACTATATAAAGAGTTAGTTGTAGTCACGTTAACACTATGTATAAACTAGTTAGTTGTAGTCACATTAACACTACGTATTAACTAGTTAGTTGTAGTCACATCAACACTATATAAACTAGTTAGCTGTAGTCACATCAACACTACATATTAACTAGATAGTTGTAGTCACATCAACACTATATAAACTAGTTAGCTGTAGTCACATCAACACTATTTAAACTAGTTAGTTGTAGTCACATCAACACTACGTATTAACTAGATAATTGTAGTCACATCAACACTATATATTAACTAGTTAGTTGTAGTCACATCAACACTGTATAAACTAGTTAGTTGTAGTCACATCAACACTATATAAACAAGTTAGTTGTAGTCACATCAACACTATATAAACTAGTTAGCTGTAGTCATATCAACACTATGTTTCAACTAATTAGTTGTAGTCACATCAACACTACGTATTAACTAGTTAGTTGTAGTCATATCAACACTATATAAACTAGTTAGCTATAGTCACATCAACACTATGTTTCAACTAATTAGTTGTAGTCACATCAACACTATATAAACTAATTAGTTGTAGTCACATCAACACTATATAAACTAGTTAGCTGTAGTCACATCAACACTATGTTTCAACTAATTAGTTGTAGTCACATCAAAGCTATATAAACTAGTTAGTTGTAGTCACATTAACACTATGTATAAACTAGTTAGTTGTAGTCACATCAACACTATGTTTCAACCTATTAGTTGTAGTCACATCAACACTATATAAACTAGTTAGTTGTAGTAACATTAACACTATGTAGAAACTAGTTAGTTGTAGTCACATTAACACTACATATTAACTAGTTAGTTGTAGTCACATCAACACTATATATTAACTAGTTAGTTGTAGTCACATCAACACTATATAAACTAGTTAGTTGTAGTCACATCAACACTATATAAACGAGTTAGTTGTAGTCACATCAACACTATATAAACTAGTTAGCTGTAGTCATATCAACACTATGTTTCAACTAATTAGTTGTAGTCACATCAACACTACGTATTAACTAGTTAGTTGTAGTCATATCAACACTATATAAACTAGTTAGCTATAGTCACATCAACACTATGTTTCAACTAATTAGTTGTAGTCACATCAACACTATATAAACAAATTAGTTGTAGTCACATCAACACTATATAAACTAGTTAGCTGTAGTCACATCAACAATATGTTTCAACTAATTAGTTGTAGTCACATCAACACTATATAAAGAGTTAGTTGTAGTCACATCAACACTACATATTAACTAGATAGTTGTAGTCACATCAACACTATATAAACTAGTTAGCTGTAGTCACATCAACACTATTTAAACTAGTTAGTTGTAGTCACATCAACACTACGTATTAACTAGATAGTTGTAGTCACATCAACACTATATATTAACTAGTTAGTTGTAGTCACATCAACACTGTATAAACTAGTTAGTTGTAGTCACATCAACACTATATAAACGAGTTAGTTGTAGTCACATCAACACTATATAAACTAGTTAGCTGTAGTCATATCAACACTATGTTTCAACTAATTAGTTGTAGTCACATCAACACTACGTATTAACTAGTTAGTTGTAGTCATATCAACACTATATAAACTAGTTAGCTATAGTCACATCAACACTATGTTTCAACTAATTAGTTGTAGTCACATCAACACTATATAAACTAGTTAGTTGTAGTCACATTAACACTATGTATAAACTAGTTAGTTGTAGTCACATTAACACTACATATTAACTAGTTAGTTGTAGTCACATCAACACTACGTATTAACTAGATAGTTGTAGTCACATCAACACTATATATTAACTAGTTAGTTGTAGTCACATCAACACTGTATAAACTAGTTAGTTGTAGTCACATCAACACTATATAAACGAGTTAGTTGTAGTCACATCAACACTATATAAACTAGTTAGCTGTAGTCACATCAACACTATGTTTCAACTAATTAGTTGTAGTAACATCAAAGCTATATAAACGAGTTAGTTGTAGTCACATTAACACTATGTATAAACTAGTTAGTTGTAGTCACATCAACACTATGTTTCAACTAATTAGTTGTAGTCACATCAACACTATATAAACTAGTTAGTTGTAGTCACATTAACACTATGTATAAACTAGTTAGTTGTAGTCACATTAACAATACATATTAACTAGTTAGTTGTAGTCACATCAACACTATATAAACTAGTTAGTTGTAGTCACATCAACACTATATAAACTAGTTAGTTGTAGTCACATCAACACTATATAAACGAGTTAGTTGTAGTCACATCAACACTATATAAACTAGTTAGCTGTAGTCATATCAACACTATGTTTCAACTAATTAGTTGTAGTCACATCAACACTACGTATTAACTAGTTAGTTGTAGTCATATCAACACTATATAAACTAGTTAGCTATAGTCACATCAACACTATGTTTCAACTAATTAGTTGTAGTCACATCAACACTATATAAACTAATTAGTTGTAGTCACATCAACACTATATAAAGAGTTAGTTGTAGTCACGTTAACACTATGTATACTAGTTAGTTGTAGTCACATTAACACTACGTATTAACTAGTTAGTTGTAGTCACATCAACACTATATAAACTAGTTAGTTGTAGTCACATTAACACTATGTATAAACTAGTTAGTTGTAGTCACATTAACACTACATATTAACTAGTTAGTTGTAGTCACATCAACACTATATATTAACTAGTTAGTTGTAGTCACATCAACACTATATAAACTAGTTAGTTGTAGTCACATCAACACTATATAAACGTGTTAGTTGTAGTCACATCAACACTATATAAACTAGTTAGCTGTAGTCATATCAACACTATGTTTCAACTAATTAGTTGTAGTCACATCAACACTACGTATTAACTAGTTAGTTGTAGTCATATCAACACTATATAAACTAGTTAACTATAGTCACATCAACACTATGTTTCAACTAATTAGTTGTAGTCACATCAACACTATATAAACTAATTAGTTGTAGTCACATCAACACTATATAAACTAGTTAGCTGTAGTCACATTAACAATATGTTTCAACTAATTAGTTGTAGTCACATCAACACTATATAAAGAGTTAGTTGTAGTCACGTTAACACTATGTATAAACTAGTTAGTTGTAGTCACATTAACACTACGTATTAACTAGTTAGTTGTAGTCACATCAACACTATATAAACTAGTTAGCTGTAGTCACATCAACACTACATATTAACTAGATAGTTGTAGTCACATCAACACTATATAAACTAGTTAGCTGTAGTCACATCAACACTATTTAAACTAGTTAGTTGTAGTCACATCAACACTACGTATTAACTAGATAATTGTAGTCACATCAACACTATATATTAACTAGTTAGTTGTAGTCACATCAACACTGTATAAACTAGTTAGTTGTAGTCACATCAACACTATATAAACAAGTTAGTTGTAGTCACATCAACACTATATAAACTAGTTAGCTGTAGTCATATCAACACTATGTTTCAACTAATTAGTTGTAGTCACATCAACACTACGTATTAACTAGTTAGTTGTAGTCATATCAACACTATATAAACTAGTTAGCTATAGTCACATCAACACTATGTTTCAACTAATTAGTTGTAGTCACATCAACACTATATAAACTAATTAGTTGTAGTCACATCAACACTATATAAACTAGTTAGCTGTAGTCACATCAACACTATGTTTCAACTAATTAGTTGTAGTCACATCAAAGCTATATAAACTAGTTAGTTGTAGTCACATTAACACTATGTATAAACTAGTTAGTTGTAGTCACATCAACACTATGTTTCAACCTATTAGTTGTAGTCACATCAACACTATATAAACTAGTTAGTTGTAGTAACATTAACACTATGTAGAAACTAGTTAGTTGTAGTCACATTAACACTACATATTAACTAGTTAGTTGTAGTCACATCAACACTATATATTAACTAGTTAGTTGTAGTCACATCAACACTATATAAACTAGTTAGTTGTAGTCACATCAACACTATATAAACGAGTTAGTTGTAGTCACATCAACACTATATAAACTAGTTAGCTGTAGTCATATCAACACTATGTTTCAACTAATTAGTTGTAGTCACATCAACACTACGTATTAACTAGTTAGTTGTAGTCATATCAACACTATATAAACTAGTTAGCTATAGTCACATCCACACTATGTTTCAACTAATTAGTTGTAGTCACATCAACACTATATAAACAAATTAGTTGTAGTCACATCAACACTATATAAACTAGTTAGCTGTAGTCACATCAACAATATGTTTCAACTAATTAGTTGTAGTCACATCAACACTATATAAAGAGTTAGTTGTAGTCACGTTAACACTATGTATAAACTAGTTAGTTGTAGTCACATTAACACTACGTATTAACTAGTTAGTTGTAGTCACATCAACACTATATAAACTAGTTAGCTGTAGTCACATCAACACTACATATTAACTAGATAGTTGTAGTCACATCAACACTATATAAACTAGTTAGCTGTAGTCACATCAACACTATTTAAACTAGTCAGTTGTAGTCACATCAACATTACTTATTAACTAGATAGTTGTAGTCACATCAACACTATATATTAACTAGTTAGTTGTAGTCACATCAACACTGTATAAACTAGTTAGTTGTAGTCACATCAACACTATATAAACGAGTTAGTTGTAGTCACATCAACACTATATAAACTAGTTAGCTGTAGTCATATCAACACTATGTTTCAACTAATTAGTTGTAGTCACATCAACACTACGTATTAACTAGTTAGTTGTAGTCATATCAACACTATAAACTAGTTAACTATAGTCACATCAACACTATGTTTCAACTAATTAGTTGTAGTCACATCAACACTATATAAACTAATTAGTTGTAGTCACATCAACACTATATAAACTAGTTAGCTGTAGTCACATTAACAATATGTTTCAACTAATTAGTTGTAGTCACATCAACACTATATAAAGAGTTAGTTGTAGTCACATCAACACTATATAAACTAGTTAGTTGTAGTCACATTAACACTACATAGTAACTAGTTAGTTGTAGTCACATCAACACTATGTATAAACTAGTTAGTTGTAGTCACATTAACACTACGTATTAACTAGTTAGTTGTAGTCACATCAACACTATATAAACTAGTTAGCTGTAGTCACATCAACACTACATATTAACTAGATAGTTGTAGTCACATCAACACTATATAAACTAGTTAGCTGTAGTCACATCAACACTATTTAAACTAGTTAGTTGTAGTCACATCAACACTACGTATTAACTAGATAGTTGTAGTCACATCAACACTATATATTAACTAGTTAGTTGTAGTCACATCAACACTGTATAAACTAGTTAGTTGTAGTCACATCAACACTATATAAACGAGTTAGTTGTAGTCACATCAACACTATATAAACTAGTTAGCTGTAGTCATATCAACACTATGTTTCAACTAATTAGTTGTAGTCACATCAACACTACGTATTAACTAGTTAGTTGTAGTCATATCAACACTATATAAACTAGTTAGCTATAGTCACATCAACACTATGTTTCAACTAATTAGTTGTAGTCACATCAACACTATATAAACTAATTAGTTGTAGTCACATCAACACTATATAAACTAGTTAGCTGTAGTCACATCAACACTATGTTTCAACTAATTAGTTGTAGTCACATCAAAGCTATATAAACTAGTTAGTTGTAGTCACATTGACACTATGTATAAACTAGTTAGTTGTAGTCACATCAACACTATGTTTCAACTAATTAGTTGTAGTCACATCAACACTATATAAACTAGTTAGTTGTAGTAACATTAACACTATGTAGAAACTAGTTAGTTGTAGTCACATTAACACTACATATTAACTAGTTAGTTGTAGTCACATCAACACTATATATTAACTAGTTAGTTGTAGTCACATCAACACTATATAAACTAGTTAGTTGTAGTCACATCAACACTATATAAACTAGTTAGTTGTAGTAACATTAACACTATGTAGAAACTAGTTAGTTGTAGTCACATTAACACTACATATTAACTAGTTAGTTGTAGTCACATCAACACTATATAAACTAGTTAGCTGTAGTCATATCAACACTATATAAACTAGTTAGCTATAGTCACATCAACACTATGTTTCAACTAATTAGTTGTAGTCACATCAACACTATATAAACAAATTAGTTGTAGTCACATCAACACTATATAAACTAGTTAGCTGTAGTCACATCAACAATATGTTTCAACTAATTAGTTGTAGTCACATCAACACTACGTATTAACTAGTTAGTTGTAGTCATATCAACACTATATAAACTAGTTAGCTATAGTCACATCAACACTATGTTTCAACTAATTAGTTGTAGTCACATCAACACTATATAAACAAATTAGTTGTAGTCACATCAACACTATATAAACTAGTTAGCTGTAGTCACATCAACAATATGTTTCAACTAATTAGTTGTAGTCACATCAACACTATATAAAGAGTTAGTTGTAGTCACGTTAACACTATGTATAAACTAGTTAGTTGTAGTCACATTAACACTACGTATTAACTAGTTAGTTGTAGTCACATCAACACTATATAAACTAGTTAGCTGTAGTCACATCAACACTACATATTAACTAGATAGTTGTAGTCACATCAACACTATATAAACTAGTTAGCTGTAGTCACATCAACACTATTTAAACTAGTCAGTTGTAGTCACATCAACATTACTTATTAACTAGATAGTTGTAGTCACATCAACACTATATATTAACTAGTTAGTTGTAGTCACATCAACACTGTATAAACTAGTTAGTTGTAGTCACATCAACACTATATAAACGAGTTAGTTGTAGTCACATCAACACTATATAAACTAGTTAGCTGTAGTCATATCAACACTATGTTTCAACTAATTAGTTGTAGTCACATCAACACTACGTATTAACTAGTTAGTTGTAGTCATATCAACACAATATAAACTAGTTAGCTATAGTCACATCAACACTATGTTTCAACTAATTAGTTGTAGTCACATCAACACTATATAAACTAATTAGTTGTAGTCACATCAACACTATATAAACTAGTTAGCTGTAGTCACATCAACAATATGTTTCAACTAATTAGTTGTAGTCACATCAACACTATATAAAGAGTTAGTTGTAGTCACGTTAACACTATGTATAAACTAGTTAGTTGTAGTCACATTAACACTACGTATTAACTAGTTAGTTGTAGTCACATCAACACTATATAAACTAGTTAGCTGTAGTCACATCAACACTACATATTAACTAGATAGTTGTAGTCACATCAACACTATATAAACTAGTTAGCTGTAGTCACATCAACACTATTAAAACTAGTCAGTTGTAGTCACATCAACATTACTTATTAACTAGATAGTTGTAGTCACATCAACACTATATATTAACTAGTTAGTTGTAGTCACATCAACACTGTATAAACTAGTTAGTTGTAGTCACATCAACACTATATAAACGAGTTAGTTGTAGTCACATCAACACTATATAAACTAGTTAGCTGTAGTCATATCAACACTATGTTTCAACTAATTAGTTGTAGTCACATCAACACTACGTATTAACTAGTTAGTTGTAGTCATATCAACACTATATAAACTAGTTAGCTATAGTCACATCAACACTATGTTTCAACTAATTAGTTGTAGTCACATCAACACTATATAAACTAATTAGTTGTAGTCACATCAACACTATATAAACTAGTTAGCTGTAGTCACATCAACACTATGTTTCAACTAATTAGTTGTAGTCACATCAACACTATATAAACTAGTTAGCTGTAGTCACATCAACACTATTTAAACTAGTTAGTTGTAGTCACATCAACACTACGTATTAACTAGATAATTGTAGTCACATCAACACTATATATTAACTAGTTAGTTGTAGTCACATCAACACTGTATAAACTAGTTAGTTGTAGTCACATCAACACTATATAAACGAGTTAGTTGTAGTCACATCAACACTATATAAACTAGTTAGCTGTAGTCATATCAACACTATGTTTCAACTAATTAGTTGTAGTCACATCAACACTATGTATAAACTAGTTAGTTGTAGTCACATTAACACTACATATTAACTAGTTTGTTGTAGTCACATCAACACTATATAAACTAGTTAGTTGTAGTCACATCAACATTATATACACTATTTAGTTGTAGTCACATTAACACTACATATTAACTAGTTAGTTGTAGTCACATCAACTCTATATTTTAACTAGTTAGTTGTAGTCACATCAACACTATATAAACTAGTTAGTTGTAGTCACATCAACACTATATAAACGAGTTAGTTGTAGTCATATCAACACTATATAAACTAGTTAGCTATAGTCACATCAACACTATGTTTCAACTAATTTGTTGTAGTCACATCAACACTATATAAACTAGTTAGCTGTAGTCACATCAACACTATTTAAACTAGTTAGTTGTAGTCACATCAACACTACGTATTAACTAGATAATTGTAGTCACATCAACACTATATATTAACTAGTTAGTTGTAGTCACATCAACACTGTATAAACTAGTTAGTTGTAGTCACATCAACACTATATAAACGAGTTAGTTGTAGTCACATCAACACTATATAAACTAGTTAGCTGTAGTCATATCAACACTATGTTTCAACTAATTAGTTGTAGTCACATCAACACTACGTATTAACTAGTTAGTTGTAGTCATATCAACACTATATAAACTAGTTAGCTATAGTCACATCAACACTATGTTTCAACTAATTAGTTGTAGTCACATCAACACTATATAAACTAATTAGTTGTAGTCACATCAACACTATATAAACTAGTTAGCTGTAGTCACATCAACACTATGTTTCAACTAATTAGTTGTAGTCACATCAAAGCTATATAAACTAGTTAGTTGTAGTCACATTAACACTATGTATAAACTAGTTAGTTGTAGTCACATCAACACTATGTTTCAACTAATTAGTTGTAGTCACATCAACACTATATAAACTAGTTAGTTGTAGTAACATTAACACTATGTAGAAACTAGTTAGTTGTAGTCACATTAACACTACATATTAACTAGTTAGTTGTAGTCACATCAACACTATATATTAACTAGTTAGTTGTAGTCACATCAACACTATATAAACTAGTTAGTTGTAGTCACATCAACACTATATAAACGAGTTAGTTGTAGTCACATCAACACTATATAAACTAGTTAGCTGTAGTCATATCAACACTATGTTTCAACTAATTAGTTGTAGTCACATCAACACTATATAAACTAGTTAGTTGTAGTCACATCAACACTATGTTTCAACTAATTAGTTGTAGTCACATCAACACTATATAAACAAATTAGTTGTAGTCACATCAACACTATATAAACTAGTTAGCTGTAGTCATATCAACACTATGTTTCAACTAATTAGTTGTAGTCATATCAACACTATGTTTCAACTAATTAGTTGTAGTCATATCAACACTATATAAACTAGTTAGCTATAGTCACATCAACACTATGTTTCAACTAATTAGTTGTAGTCACATCAACACTATATAAACAAATTAGTTGTAGTCACATCAACACTATATAAACTAGTTAGCTGTAGTCACATCAACAATATGTTTCAACTAATTAGTTGTAGTCACATCAACACTATATAAAGAGTTAGTTGTAGTCACGTTAACACTATGTATAAACTAGTTAGTTGTAGTCACATTAACACTACGTATTAACTAGTTAGTTGTAGTCACATCAACACTATATAAACTAGTTAGCTGTAGTCACATCAACACTACATATTAACTAGATAGTTGTAGTCACATCAACACTATATAAACTAGTTAGCTGTAGTCACATCAACACTATTTAAACTAGTCAGTTGTAGTCACATCAACATTACTTATTAACTAGATAGTTGTAGTCACATCAAAACTATATATTAACTAGTTAGTTGTAGTCACATCAACACTGTATAAACTAGTAAGTTGTAGTCACATCAACACTATATAAACGAGTTAGTTGTAGTCACATCAACACTATATAAACTAGTTAGCTGTAGTCATATCAACACTATGTTTCAACTAATTAGTTGTAGTCACATCAACACTACGTATTAACTAGTTAGTTGTAGTCATATCAACACTATATAAACTAGTTAACTATAGTCACATCAACACTATGTTTCAACTAATTAGTTGTAGTCACATCAACACTATATAAACTAATTAGTTGTAGTCACATCAACACTATATAAACTAGTTAGCTGTAGTCACATTAACAATATGTTTCAACTAATTAGTTGTAGTCACATCAACACTATATAAAGAGTTAGTTGTAGTCACGTTAACACTATGTATAAACTAGTTAGTTGTAGTCACATTAACACTACGTATTAACTAGTTAGTTGTAGTCACATCAACACTATATAAACTAGTTAGCTGTAGTCACATCAACACTACATATTAACTAGATAGTTGTAGTCACATCAACACTATATAAACTAGTTAGCTGTAGTCACATCAACACTATTTAAACTAGTTAGTTGTAGTCACATCAACACTACGTATTAACTAGATAGTTGTAGTCACATCAACACTATATATTAACTAGTTAGTTGTAGTCACATCAACACTGTATAAACTAGTTAGTTGTAGTCACATCAACACTATATAAACGAGTTAGTTGTAGTCACATCAACACTATATAAACTAGTTAGCTGTAGTCATATCAACACTATGTTTCAACTAATTAGTTGTAGTCACATCAACACTACGTATTAACTAGTTAGTTGTAGTCATATCAACACTATATAAACTAGTTAGCTATAGTCACATCAACACTATGTTTCAACTAATTAGTTGTAGTCACATCAACACTATATAAACTAATTAGTTGTAGTCACATCAACACTATATAAACTAGTTAGCTGTAGTCACATCAACACTATGTTTCAACTAATTAGTTGTAGTCACATCAAAGCTATATAAACTAGCTAGTTAGTTGTAGTCACATTGACACTATGTATAAACTAGTTAGTTGTAGTCACATCAACACTATGTTTCAACTAATTAGTTGTAGTCACATCAACACTATATAAACTAGTTAGTTGTAGTAACATTAACACTATGTAGAAACTAGTTAGTTGTAGTCACATTAACACTACATATTAACTAGTTAGTTGTAGTCACATCAACACTATATATTAACTAGTTAGTTGTAGTCACATAAACACTATATAAACTAGTTAGTTGTAGTCACATCAACACTATATAAACGAGTTAGTTGTAGTCACATCAACACTATATAAACTAGTTAGCTGTAGTCATATCAACACTATATAAACTAGTTAGCTATAGTCACATCAACACTATGTTTCAACTAATTAGTTGTAGTCACATCAACACTATATAAACAAATTAGTTGTAGTCACATCAACACTATATAAACTAGTTAGCTGTAGTCACATCAACAATATGTTTCAACTAATTAGTTGTAGTCACATCAACACTACGTATTAACTAGTTAGTTGTAGTCATATCAACACTATATAAACTAGTTAGCTATAGTCACATCAACACTATGTTTCAACTAATTAGTTGTAGTCACATCAACACTATATAAACAAATTAGTTGTAGTCACATCAACACTATATAAACTAGTTAGCTGTAGTCACATCAACAATATGTTTCAACTAATTAGTTGTAGTCACATCAACACTATATAAAGAGTTAATTGTAGTCACGTTAACACTATGTATAAACTAGTTAGTTGTAGTCACATTAACACTACGTATTAACTAGTTAGTTGTAGTCACATCAACACTATATAAACTAGTTAGCTGTAGTCACATCAACACTACATATTAACTAGATAGTTGTAGTCACATCAACACTATATAAACTAGTTAGCTGTAGTCACATCAACACTATTTAAACTAGTCAGTTGTAGTCACATCAACATTACTTATTAACTAGATAGTTGTAGTCACATCAACACTATATATTAACTAGTTAGTTGTAGTCACATCAACACTGTATAAACTAGTTAGTTGTAGTCACATCAACACTATATAAACGAGTTAGTTGTAGTCACATCAACACTATATAAACTAGTTAGCTGTAGTCATATCAACACTATGTTTCAACTAATTAGTTGTAGTCACATCAACACTACGTATTAACTAGTTAGTTGTAGTCACATCAACACTATATAAACTAATTAGTTGTAGTCACATCAACACTATATAAACTAGTTAGCTGTAGTCACATCAACACTATGTTTCAACTAATTAGTTGTAGTCACATCAAAGCTATATAAACTAGTTAGTTGTAGTCACATTAACACTATGTATAAACTAGTCAGTTGTAGTCACATCTACACTATGTTTCAACTAATTAGTTGTAGTCACATCAACACTATATAAACTAGTTAGTTGTAGTCACATTAACACTACATATTAACTAGTTAGTTGTAGTCACATCAACACTATATATTAACTAGTTAGTTGTAGTCACATCAACACTATATAAACTAGTTAGTTGTAGTCACATCAACACTATATAAACGAGTTAGTTGTAGTCACATCAACACTATATCAACTAGTTAGCTGTAGTCATATCAACACTATGTTTCAACTAATTAGTTGTAGTCACATCAACACTACGTAATAACTAGTTAGTTGTAGTCATATCAACACTATATAAACTAGTTAGCTATAGTCACATCAACACTATGTTTCAACTAATTAGTTGTAGTCACATCAACACTATATAAACTAATTAGTTGTAGTCACATCAACACTATATAAACTAGTTAGCTGTAGTCACATCAACAATATGTTTCAACTAAGTAGTTGTAGTCACATCAACACTATATAAAGAGTTAGTTGTAGTCACGTTAACACTATGTATAAACTAGTTAGTTGTAGTCACATTAACACTACGTATTAACTAGTCAGTTGTAGTCACATCAACACTATATAAACTAGTTAGCTGTAGTCACATCAACACTACATATTAACTAGATAGTTGTAGTCACATCAACACTATATAAACTAGTTAGCTGTAGTCACATCAACACTATTTAAACTAGTCAGTTGTAGTCACATCAACATTACTTATTAACTAGATAGTTGTAGTCACATCAACACTATATATTAACTAGTTAGTTGTAGTCACATCAACACTGTATAAACTAGTTAGTTGTAGTCACATCAACACTATATAAACGAGTTAGTTGTAGTCACATCAACACTATATAAACTAGTTAGCTGTAGTCATATCAACACTATGTTTCAACTAATTAGTTGTAGTCACATCAACACTACGTATGAACTAGTTAGTTGTAGTCATATCAACACTATATAAACTAGTTAGCTATAGTCACATCAACACTATGTTTCAACTAATTAGTTGTAGTCACATCAACACTATATAAACTAATTAGTTGTAGTCACATCAACACTATATAAACTAGTTAGCTGTAGTCACATCAACACTATGTTTCAACTAATTAGTTGTAGTCACATCAACACTATATAAACTAGTTAGTTGTAGTCACATTAACACTATGTATAAACTAGTTAGTTGTAGTCACATTAACACTACATATTAACTAGTTTGTTGTAGTCACATCAACACTATATAAACTAGTTAGTTGTAGTCACATTAACACTACATATTAACTAGTTAGTGGTAGTCACATCAACTCTATATATTAACTAGTTAGTTGTAGTCACATCAACACTATATAAACTAGTTAGTTGTAGTCACACCAACACTATATAAACGAGTTAGTTGTAGTCACATCAACACTATATAAACTAGTTAGCTGTAGTCATATCAACACTATGTTTCAACTAATTCGTTGTAGTCACATCAACACTATATAAACTAATTAGTTGTAGTCACATCAACACTATATAAACTAGTTAGCTGTAGTCACATCAACACTATGTTTCAACTAATTAGTTGTAGTCACATCAAAGCTATATAAACTAGTTAGTTGTAGTCACATTAACACTATGTATAAACTAGTTAGTTGTAGTCACATCAACACTATGTTTCAACTAATTAGTTGTAGTCACATCAACACTATATAAACTAGTTAGTTGTAGTCACATTAACACTACATATTAACTAGTTAGTTGTAGTCACATCAACACTATATATTAACTCTTACTTCTACCCCCACCTTTTTTGAAAATTCTGTTAAAAATCGCGCAACTTTTCAGCGTCCTGCTACTCATGCCAGGAATATAGTATATGCATATGATTAGTATGTGTGGATAGAAAACACTCTGAAGTTTATAAAACTGGTTAAATCACGGCTGTGACTATAACAGATCGTGTGTTTCATTGAAAAACGCAAGAAAAACTGCTCTCTGAAAGCAAAAAATAATTTCCATAAGTCACTTCCACCAGTTGTTAAAAGAGAACAGAATTTAATGGGAATCTGCCTGCACCTCATACAAATTCCGCACGATGGCGCCATTGTACTAATTTTCAATTGAATTAATTGTTGGAAAATACATCTGTCTGACCTCCAGTTTCCCAGTCTTCACCCGGATGCAGTTTAAGGAGAGATCAGATGGCATTGTTTTTGAAGTGAGGACCTATTGAAGAGACATCGCCCTGTAATCATTTTGATAGATTATAAACGTTTACTAATACCTAAAGTTGGATTACAAAAGGATTTCGAAGTGTTTTGTGAAAGTTTATCGTCGACTTTTTTAATTTAAAAAAATTACGCAGCGTTTAAAAACGATGATTTTTTCTGAATGACACAACCTCCATACAAAGCTATTTTGGGTATATATGGACCGATTTAAACGAAAAAAAGACCCAATAGTGATGTTTATGGGGCATATAGGAGTGCCAAGAAAGAAGCTCGTCTAAGGTAATGAATGTTTTATATTTTATTTCTGCGTTTTGGGTAGCTCCGGCTATCGCAAAATCTGTTGTTTACGTGTCGAGCTGGCATTTTGGGGGGTGCATGCTATCAGATAATAGCTTCTGATGCTTTCGCCGAAAAGCATTTTAAAAATCTGACTTGCTGGCTAGGTTCACAACGAGTGTAGCTTTAATTCAATACCCTGCTTGTGAATTTTGATCAAAGATTGAGTTGTAACGAGTACATTTAGCATTTAGCGTAGCGCATTTGCATTTCCAGGGGCATACTTGGGACGTCTGCGTGTCAAGTATTCTCAAGAAGTTAACTAGTTAGTTGTAGTCACATCAACACTATATAAACTAGTTAGTTGTAGTCACATCAACACTATATAAACTAGTTAGCTGTAGTCACATCAACACTATGTATAAACTAGTTAGTTGTAGTCACATCAACACTATGTTTCAACTAATTAGTTGTAGTCACATCAACACTATATAAACTAGTTAGTTGTAGTCACATTAACACTATGTATAAACTAGTTAGTTGTAGTCACATCAACACTATATATTAACTAGTTAGTTGTAGTCACATCAACACTATATAAACTAGTTAGTTGTAGTCACATCAACACTATATAAACGAGTTAGTTGTAGTCACATCAACACTATATAAACTAGTTAGCTGTAGTCATATCAACACTATGTTTCAACTAATTAGTTGTAGTCACATCAACACTACGTATTAACTAGTTAGTTGTAGTCATATCAACACTATATAAACTAGTTAGCTATAGTCACATCAACACTATGTTTCAACTAATTAGTTGTAGTCACATCAACACTATATAAACTAATTAGTTGTAGTCACATCAACACTATATAAACTAGTTAGCTGTAGTCACATCAACACTACATATTAACTAGATAGTTGTAGTCACATCAACACTATATAAACTAGTTAGCTGTAGTCACATCAACACTATTTAAACTAGTCAGTTGTAGTCACATCAACATTACTTATTAACTAGATCGTTGTAGTCACATCAACACTATATATTAACTAGTTAGTTGTAGTCACATCAACACTGTATAAACTAGTTAGTTGTAGTCACATCAACACTATATAAACGAGTTAGTTGTAGTCACATCAACACTATATAAACTAGTTAGCTGTAGTCATATCAACACTATGTTTCAACTAATTAGTTGTAGTCACATCAACACTACGTATTAACTAGTTAGTTGTAGTCATATCAACACTATATAAACTAGTTAGCTATAGTCACATCAACACTAAGTTTCAACTAATTAGTTGTAGTCACATCAACACTATATAAACAAATTAGTTGTAGTCACATCAACACTATATAAACTAGTTAGCTGTAGTCACATCAACACTATGTTTCAACTAATTAGTTGTAGTCACATCAACACTATATAGACTAGTTAGTTGTAGTCACATTAACACTATGTATAAACTAGTTAGTTGTAGTCACATTAACACTACATATTAACTAGTTTGTTGTAGTCACATCAACATTATATACACTAGTTAGTTGTAGTCACATTAACACTACATATTAACTAGTTAGTTGTAGTCATATCAACACTATATAAACTAGTTAGCTATAGTCACATCAACACTATGTTTCAACTAATTAGTTGTAGTCACATCAACACTATATAAACTAATTAGTTGTAGTCACATCAACACTATATAAACTAGTTAGCTGTAGTCACATCAACAATATGTTTCAACTAATTAGTTGTAGTCACATCAACACTATATAAAGAGTTAGTTGTAGTCACATCAACACTATATAAACTAGTTAGCTGTAGTCACATCAACAATATGTTTCAACTAATTAGTTGTAGTCACATCAACACTATATAAAGAGTTAGTTGTAGTCACGTTAACACTATGTATAAACTAGTTAGTTGTAGTCACATCAACACTACGTATTAACTAGTTAGTTGTAGTCATATCAACACTATATAAACTAGTTAGCTATAGTCACATCAACACTATGTTTCAACTAATTTGTTGTAGTCACATCAACACTATATAAACTAATTCGTTGTAGTCACATCAACACTATATAAACTAGTTAGCTGTAGTCACATCAACACTATGTTTCAACTAATTAGTTGTAGTCACATCAAAGCTATATAAACTAGTTAGTTGTAGTCACATTAACACTATGTATAAACTAGTTAGTTGTAGTCACATCAACACTATGTTTCAACTAATTAGTTATAGTCACATCAACACTATATAAACTAGTTAGTTGTAGTCACATCAACACTATATAAACTAGTTAGCTGTAGTCATATCAACACTATGTTTCAACTAATTAGTTGTAGTCACATCAACACTACGTATTAACTAGTTAGTTGTAGTCATATCAACACTGTATAAACTAGTTAGCTATAGTCACATCAACACTATGTTTCAACGAATTAGTTGTAGTCACATCAACACTATATAAACTAATTAGTTTTAGTCACATCAACACTATATAAACTAGTTAGCTGTAGTCACATCAACACTATGTTTCAACTAATTAGTTGTAGTCACATCAACACTATATAAACTAGTTAGTTGTAGTCACATTAACACTATGTATAAACTAGTTAGTTGTAGTCACATCAACACTATATAAACTAGTTAGTTGTAGTCACATCAACACTATATAAACTAGTTAGTTGTAGTCACATTAACACTACATATTAACTAGTTAGTTGTAGTTACATCAACACTATGTATTAACTAGTTAGTTGTAGTCACATCAACACTATATAAACTAGTTAGTTGTAGTCACATCAACACTACATATTAACTAGTTAGTTGTAGTCACATCAACACTATATAAACTAGTTAGCTGTAGTCACATCAACACTACATATTAACTAGATCGTTGTGGTCACATCAAAGCTATATAAACTAGTTAGTTGTAGTCACATTAACACTATGTATAAACTAGTTAGTTGTAGTCACATCAACACTATGTTTCAACTAATTAGTTGTAGTCACATCGACACTATATAAACTAGTTAGCTGTAGTCACATCAACACTATTTAAACTAGTCAGTTGTAGTCACATCAACATTACTTATTAACTAGATAGTTGTAGTCACATCAACACCATATATTAACTAGTTAGTTGTAGTCACATCAACACTGTATAAACTAGTTAGTTGTAGTCACATCAACACTATATAAACGAGTTAGTTGTAGTCACATCAACACTATATAAACTAGTTAGCTGTAGTCATATCAACACTATGTTTCAACTAATTAGTTGTAGTCACATCAACACTACGTATTAACTAGTTAGTTGTAGTCATATCAACACTATATAAACTAGTTAGCTATAGTCACATCAACACTATGTTTCAACTAATTAGTTGTAGTCACATCAACACTATATAAACTAATTAGTTGTAGTCACATCAACACTATATAAACTAGTTAGCTGTAGTCACATCAACACTATGTTTCAACTAATTAGTTGTAGTCACATCAACACTATATAAACTAGTTAGTTGTAGTCACATTAACACTATGTATAAACTAGTTAGTTGTAGTCACATTAACACTACATATTAACTAGTTTGTTGTAGTCACATCAACACTATATAAACTAGTTAGTTGTAGTCACATCAACATTATATACACTAGTTAGTTGTAGTCACATTAACACTACATATTAACTAGTTAGTTGTAGTCACATCAACTCTATATATTAACTAGTTAGTTGTAGTCACATCAACACTATATAAACTAGTTAGTTTTAGTCACATCAACACTATATAAACGAGTTAGTTGTAGTCACATCAACACTATATAAACTAGTTAGCTGTAGTCATATCAACACTATGTTTCAACTAATTAGTTGTAGTCACATCAACACTACGTATTAACTAGTTAGTTGTAGTCATATCAACACTATATAAACTAGTTAGCTATAGTCACATCAACACTATGTTTCAACTAATTAGTTGTAGTCACATCAACACTATATAAACTAATTAGTTGTAGTCACATCAACACTATATAAACTAGTTAGCTGTAGTCACATCAACAATATGTTTCAACTAATTAGTTTTAGTCACATCAACACTATATAAAGAGTTAGTTGTAGTCACATCAACACTATATAAACTAGTTAGCTGTAGTCACATCAACAATATGTTTCAACTAATTAGTTGTAGTCACATCAACACTATATAAAGAGTTAGTTGTAGTCACGTTAACACTATTTATAAACTAGTTAGTTGTAGTCACATCAACACTACGTATTAACTAGTTAGTTGTAGTCATATCAACACTATATAAACTAGTTAGCTATAGTCACATCAACACTATGTTTCAACTAATTCGTTGTAGTCACATCAACACTATATAAACTAATTAGTTGTAGTCACATCAACACTATATAAACTAGTTAGCTGTAGTCACATCAACACTATGTTTCAACTAATTAGTTGTAGTCACATCAAAGCTATATAAACTAGTTAGTTGTAGTCACATTAACACTACATATTAACTAGTTAGTTGTAGTCACATTAACACTACATATTAACTAGTTAGTTGTAGTCACATCAACACTATATAAACTAGTTAGTTGTAGTCACATCAACACTATATAAACTAGTTAGTTGTAGTCACATGAACACTACATATGAACTAGTTAGTTGTAGTCACATCAACACTATGTATTAACTAGTTAGTTGTAGTCACATCAACACTACGTATTAACTAGTTAGTTGTAGTCACATCAACACTATATAAACTAGTTAGTTGTAGTCACATCAACACTACATATTAACTAGTTAGTTGTAGTCACATCAACACTATATAAACTAGTTAGCTGTAGTCACATCAACACTACATATTAACTAGATCGTTGTGGTCACATCAAAGCTATATAAACTAGTTAGTTGTAGTCACATTAACACTATGTATAAACTAGTTAGTTGTAGTCACATCAACACTATGTTTCAACTAATTAGTTGTAGTCACATCAACACTATATAAACTAGTTAGTTGTAGTCACATTAACACTATATAAACTAGTTAGTTGTAGTCACATTAACACTATGTATAAACTAGTTAGTTGTAGTCACATCAACACTACATATTAACTAGTTAGTTGTAGTCACATGAACACTACATATGAACTAGTTAGTTGTAGTCACATCAACACTATGTATTAACTAGTTAGTTGTAGTCACATCAACACTACGTATTAACTAGTTAGTTGTAGTCACATCAACACTATATAAACTAGTTAGTTGTAGTCACATCAACACTATATAAACGAGTTAGTTGTAGTCACATCAACACTATATAAACTAGTTAGCTGTAGTCATATCAACACTATGTTTCAACTAATTAGTTGTAGTCACATCAACACTACGTATTAACTAGTTAGTTGTAGTCATATCAACACTATATAAACTAGTTAGCTACAGTCACATCAACACTATGTTTCAACTAATTAGTTGTAGTCACATCAACACTATATAAACTAATTAGTTGTAGTCACATCAACACTATATAAACTAGTTAGCTGTAGTCACATCAACAATATGTTTCAACTAATTAGTTGTAGTCACATCAACACTATATAAAGTGTTAGTTGTAGTCACGTTAACACTACATATTAACTAGTTAGTTGTAGTCACATCAACACTATATAAACTAGTTAGTTGTAGTCACATCAACACTATATAAACTAGTTAGTTGTAGTCACATTAACACTACATATTAACTAGTTAGTTGTAGTCACATCAACACTATGTATTAACTAGTTAGTTGTAGTCACATCAACACTACGTATTAACTAGTTAGTTGTAGTCACATCAACACTATATAAACTAGTTAGTTGTAGTCACATCAACACTACATATTAACTAGTTAGTTGTAGTCACATCAACACTATATAAACTAGTTAGCTGTAGTCACATCAACACTACATATTAACTAGATCGTTGTGGTCACATCAAAGCTATATAAACTAGTTAGTTGTAGTCACATTAACACTATGTATAAACTAGTTAGTTGTAGTCACATCAACACTATGTTTCAACTAATTAGTTGTAGTCACATCAACACTATATAAACTAGTTAGTTGTAGTCACATTAACACTATGTATAAACTAGTTAGTTGTAGTCACATCAACACTACATATTAACTAGTTAGTTGTAGTCACATCAACACTATATATTAACTAGTTAGTTGTAGTCACATCAACACTATATAAACTAGTTAGTTGTAGTCACATCAACACTATATAAACGAGTTAGTTGTAGTCACATCAACACTATATAAACTAGTTAGCTGTAGTCATATCAACACTATGTTTCAACTAATTAGTTGTAGTCACATCAACACTACGTATTAACTAGTTAGTTGTAGTCATATCAACACTATATAAACTAGTTAGCTATAGTCACATCAACACTATGTTTCAACTAATTAGTTGTAGTCACATCAACACTATATAAACTAATTAGTTGTAGTCACATCAACACTATATAAACTAGTTAGCTGTAGTCACATCAACAATATGTTTCAACTAATTAGTTGTAGTCACATCAACACTATATAAAGTGTTAGTTGTAGTCACGTTAACACTACATATTAACTAGTTAGTTGTAGTCACATCAACACTATATAAACTAGTTAGTTGTAGTCACATCAACACTATATAAACTAGTTAGTTGTAGTCACATTAACACTACATATTAACTAGTTAGTTGTAGTCACATCAACACTATGTATTAACTAGTTAGTTGTAGTCACATCAACACTACGTATTAACTAGTTAGTTGTAGTCACATCAACACTATATAAACTAGTTAGTTGTAGTCACATCAACACTACATATTAACTAGTTAGTTGTAGTCACATCAACACTATATAAACTAGTTAGCTGTAGTCACATCAACACTACATATTAACTAGTTAGTTGTAGTCACATCAACACTATATAAACTAGTTAGTTGTAGTCACATCAACACTATATAAACTAGTTAGTTGTAGTCACATTAACACTACATATTAACTAGTTAGTTGTAGTCACATCAACACTATGTATTAACTAGTTAGTTGTAGTCACATCAACACTACGTATTAACTAGTTAGTTGTAGTCACATCAACACTATATAAACTAGTTAGTTGTAGTCACATCAACACTACATATTAACTAGTTAGTTGTAGTCACATCAACACTATATAAACTAGTTAGCTGTAGTCATATCAACACTATGTTTCAACTAATTAGTTGTAGTCACATCAACACTACGTATTAACTAGTTAGTTGTAGTCATATCAACACTATATAAACTAGTTAGCTATAGTCACATCAACACTATGTTTCAACTAATTAGTTGTAGTCACATCAACACTATATAAACTAATTAGTTGTAGTCACATCAACACTATATAAACTAGTTAGCTGTAGTCACATCAACAATATGTTTCAACTAATTAGTTGTAGTCACATCAACACTATATAAAGAGTTAGTTGTAGTCACGTTAACACTATGTATAAACTAGTTAGTTGTAGTCACATTAACACTACGTATTAACTAGTTAGTTGTAGTCACATCAACACTATATAAACTAGTTAGCTGTAGTCACATCAACACTATGTTTCAACTAATTAGTTGTAGTCACATCAAAGCTATATAAACTAGTTAGTTGTAGTCACATTAACACTATGTATAAACTAGTTAGTTGTAGTCACATCAACACTATGTTTCAACAAATTAGTTGTAGTCACATCAACACTATATAAACTAGTTAGTTATAGTCACATTAACACTACATATTAACTAGTTAGTTGTAGTCACATCAACACTATATATTAACTAGTTAGTTGTAGTCACATCAACACTATATAAACTAGTTAGTTGTAGTCACATCAACACTATATAAACGAGTTAGTTGTAGTCACATCAACATTATATAAACTAGTTAGCTGTAGTCATATCAACACTGTGTTTCAACTAATTAGTTGTAGTCACATCAACACTACGTATTAACTAGTTAGTTGTAGTCATTTCAACACTATATAAACTAGTTAGCTATAGTCACATCAACACTATGTTTCAACTAATTCGTTGTAGTCACATCAACACTATATAAACTAATTAGTTGTAGTCACATCAACACTATATAAACTAGTAAGCTGTAGTCACATCAACACTATGTATAAACTAGTTAGTTGTAGTCACATCAACACTATGTTTCAACTAATTAGTTGTAGTCACATCAACACTATATAAACTAGTTAGTTGTAGTCACATTAACACTACATATTAACTAGTTAGTTGTAGTCACATCAACACTATATATTAACTAGTTAGTTGTAGTCACATCAACACTATATAAACTAGTTAGTTGTAGTCACATCAACACTATATAAACTAGTTAGTTGTAGTCACATCAACACTACATATTAACTAGTTAGTTGTAGTCACATCAACACTATATAAACTAGTTAGCTGTAGTCACATCAACACTACATATTAACTAGATCGTTGTGGTCACATCAAAGCTATATAAACTAGTTAGTTGTAGTCACATTAACACTATGTATAAACTAGTTAGTTGTAGTCACATCAACACTATGTTTCAACTAATTAGTTGTAGTCACATCGACACTATATAAACTAGTTAGCTGTAGTCACATCAACACTATTTAAACTAGTCAGTTGTAGTCACATCAACATTACTTATTAACTAGATAGTTGTAGTCACATCAACACCATATATTAACTAGTTAGTTGTAGTCACATCAACACTGTATAAACTAGTTAGTTGTAGTCACATCAACACTATATAAACGAGTTAGTTGTAGTCACATCAACACTATATAAACTAGTTAGCTGTAGTCATATCAACACTATGTTTCAACTAATTAGTTGTAGTCACATCAACACTACGTATTAACTAGTTAGTTGTAGTCATATCAACACTATATAAACTAGTTAGCTACAGTCACATCAACACTATGTTTCAACTAATTAGTTGTAGTCACATCAACACTATATAAACTAGTTAGTTGTAGTCACATTAACACTACATATTAACTAGTTAGTTGTAGTCACATCAACACTATATATTAACTAGTTAGTTGTAGTCACATCAACACTATATAAACTAGTTAGTTGTAGTCACATCAACACTATATAAACTAGTTAGTTGTAGTCACATCAACACTACATATTAACTAGTTAGTTGTAGTCACATCAACACTATATAAACTAGTTAGCTGTAGTCACATCAACACTACATATTAACTAGATCGTTGTGGTCACATCAAAGCTATATAAACTAGTTAGTTGTAGTCACATTAACACTATGTATAAACTAGTTAGTTGTAGTCACATCAACACTATGTTTCAACTAATTAGTTGTAGTCACATCGACACTATATAAACTAGTTAGCTGTAGTCACATCAACACTATTTAAACTAGTCAGTTGTAGTCACATCAACATTACTTATTAACTAGATAGTTGTAGTCACATCAACACCATATATTAACTAGTTAGTTGTAGTCACATCAACACTGTATAAACTAGTTAGTTGTAGTCACATCAACACTATATAAACGAGTTAGTTGTAGTCACATCAACACTATATAAACTAGTTAGCTGTAGTCATATCAACACTATGTTTCAACTAATTAGTTGTAGTCACATCAACACTACGTATTAACTAGTTAGTTGTAGTCATATCAACACTATATAAACTAGTTAGCTATAGTCACATCAACACTATGTTTCAACTAATTAGTTGTAGTCACATCAACACTATATAAACTAATTAGTTGTAGTCACATCAACACTATATAAACTAGTTAGCTGTAGTCACATCAACACTATGTTTCAACTAATTAGTTGTAGTCACATCAACACTATATAAACTAGTTAGTTGTAGTCACATTAACACTATGTATAAACTAGTTAGTTGTAGTCACATTAACACTACATATTAACTAGTTTGTTGTAGTCACATCAACACTATATAAACTAGTTAGTTGTAGTCACATCAACATTATATACACTAGTTAGTTGTAGTCACATTAACACTACATATTAACTAGTTAGTTGTAGTCACATCAACTCTATATATTAACTAGTTAGTTGTAGTCACATCAACACTATATAAACTAGTTAGTTTTAGTCACATCAACACTATATAAACGAGTTAGTTGTAGTCACATCAACACTATATAAACTAGTTAGCTGTAGTCATATCAACACTATGTTTCAACTAATTAGTTGTAGTCACATCAACACTACGTATTAACTAGTTAGTTGTAGTCATATCAACACTATATAAACTAGTTAGCTATAGTCACATCAACACTATGTTTCAACTAATTAGTTGTAGTCACATCAACACTATATAAACTAATTAGTTGTAGTCACATCAACACTATATAAACTAGTTAGCTGTAGTCACATCAACAATATGTTTCAACTAATTAGTTGTAGTCACATCAACACTATATAAAGAGTTAGTTGTAGTCACATCAACACTATATAAACTAGTTAGCTGTAGTCACATCAACAATATGTTTCAACTAATTAGTTGTAGTCACATCAACACTATATAAAGAGTTAGTTGTAGTCACGTTAACACTATTTATAAACTAGTTAGTTGTAGTCACATCAACACTACGTATTAACTAGTTAGTTGTAGTCATATCAACACTATATAAACTAGTTAGCTATAGTCACATCAACACTATGTTTCAACTAATTCGTTGTAGTCACATCAACACTATATAAACTAATTAGTTGTAGTCACATCAACACTATATAAACTAGTTAGCTGTAGTCACATCAACACTATGTTTCAACTAATTAGTTGTAGTCACATCAAAGCTATATAAACTAGTTAGTTGTAGTCACATTAACACTACATATTAACTAGTTAGTTGTAGTCACATTAACACTACATATTAACTAGTTAGTTGTAGTCACATCAACACTATATAAACTAGTTAGTTGTAGTCACATCAACACTATATAAACTAGTTAGTTGTAGTCACATGAACACTACATATGAACTAGTTAGTTGTAGTCACATCAACACTATGTATTAACTAGTTAGTTGTAGTCACATCAACACTACGTATTAACTAGTTAGTTGTAGTCACATCAACACTATATAAACTAGTTAGTTGTAGTCACATCAACACTACATATTAACTAGTTAGTTGTAGTCACATCAACACTATATAAACTAGTTAGCTGTAGTCACATCAACACTACATATTAACTAGATCGTTGTGGTCACATCAAAGCTATATAAACTAGTTAGTTGTAGTCACATTAACACTATGTATAAACTAGTTAGTTGTAGTCACATCAACACTATGTTTCAACTAATTAGTTGTAGTCACATCAACACTATATAAACTAGTTAGTTGTAGTCACATTAACACTATATAAACTAGTTAGTTGTAGTCACATTAACACTATGTATAAACTAGTTAGTTGTAGTCACATCAACACTACATATTAACTAGTTAGTTGTAGTCACATGAACACTACATATGAACTAGTTAGTTGTAGTCACATCAACACTATGTATTAACTAGTTAGTTGTAGTCACATCAACACTACGTATTAACTAGTTAGTTGTAGTCACATCAACACTATATAAACTAGTTAGTTGTAGTCACATCAACACTATATAAACGAGTTAGTTGTAGTCACATCAACACTATATAAACTAGTTAGCTGTAGTCATATCAACACTATGTTTCAACTAATTAGTTGTAGTCACATCAACACTACGTATTAACTAGTTAGTTGTAGTCATATCAACACTATATAAACTAGTTAGCTGTAGTCACATCAACAATATGTTTCAACTAATTAGTTGTAGTCACATCAACACTATATAAAGTGTTAGTTGTAGTCACGTTAACACTACATATTAACTAGTTAGTTGTAGTCACATCAACACTATATAAACTAGTTAGTTGTAGTCACATCAACACTATATAAACTAGTTAGCTACAGTCACATCAACACTATGTTTCAACTAATTAGTTGTAGTCACATCAACACTATATAAACTAATTAGTTGTAGTCACATCAACACTATATAAACTAGTTAGCTGTAGTCACATCAACAATATGTTTCAACTAATTAGTTGTAGTCACATCAACACTATATAAAGTGTTAGTTGTAGTCACGTTAACACTACATATTAACTAGTTAGTTGTAGTCACATCAACACTATATAAACTAGTTAGTTGTAGTCACATCAACACTATATAAACTAGTTAGTTGTAGTCACATTAACACTACATATTAACTAGTTAGTTGTAGTCACATCAACACTATGTATTAACTAGTTAGTTGTAGTCACATCAACACTACGTATTAACTAGTTAGTTGTAGTCACATCAACACTATATAAACTAGTTAGTTGTAGTCACATCAACACTACATATTAACTAGTTAGTTGTAGTCACATCAACACTATATAAACTAGTTAGCTGTAGTCACATCAACACTACATATTAACTAGATCGTTGTGGTCACATCAAAGCTATATAAACTAGTTAGTTGTAGTCACATTAACACTATGTATAAACTAGTTAGTTGTAGTCACATCAACACTATGTTTCAACTAATTAGTTGTAGTCACATCAACACTATATAAACTAGTTAGTTGTAGTCACATTAACACTATGTATAAACTAGTTAGTTGTAGTCACATCAACACTACATATTAACTAGTTAGTTGTAGTCACATCAACACTATATATTAACTAGTTAGTTGTAGTCACATCAACACTATATAAACTAGTTAGTTGTAGTCACATCAACACTATATAAACGAGTTAGTTGTAGTCACATCAACACTATATAAACTAGTTAGCTGTAGTCATATCAACACTATGTTTCAACTAATTAGTTGTAGTCACATCAACACTACGTATTAACTAGTTAGTTGTAGTCATATCAACACTATATAAACTAGTTAGCTATAGTCACATCAACACTATGTTTCAACTAATTAGTTGTAGTCACATCAACACTATATAAACTAATTAGTTGTAGTCACATCAACACTATATAAACTAGTTAGCTGTAGTCACATCAACAATATGTTTCAACTAATTAGTTGTAGTCACATCAACACTATATAAAGAGTTAGTTGTAGTCACGTTAACACTATGTATAAACTAGTTAGTTGTAGTCACATTAACACTACGTATTAACTAGTTAGTTGTAGTCACATCAACACTATATAAACTAGTTAGTTGTAGTCACATCAACACTACATATTAACTAGTTAGTTGTAGTCACATCAACACTATATAAACTAGTTAGCTGTAGTCACATCAACACTACATATTAACTAGTTAGTTGTAGTCACATCAACACTATATAAACTAGTTAGTTGTAGTCACATCAACACTATATAAACTAGTTAGTTGTAGTCACATTAACACTACATATTAACTAGTTAGTTGTAGTCACATCAACACTATGTATTAACTAGTTAGTTGTAGTCACATCAACACTACGTATTAACTAGTTAGTTGTAGTCACATCAACACTATATAAACTAGTTAGTTGTAGTCACATCAACACTACATATTAACTAGTTAGTTGTAGTCACATCAACACTATATAAACTAGTTAGCTGTAGTCATATCAACACTATGTTTCAACTAATTAGTTGTAGTCACATCAACACTACGTATTAACTAGTTAGTTGTAGTCATATCAACACTATATAAACTAGTTAGCTATAGTCACATCAACACTATGTTTCAACTAATTAGTTGTAGTCACATCAACACTATATAAACTAATTAGTTGTAGTCACATCAACACTATATAAACTAGTTAGCTGTAGTCACATCAACAATATGTTTCAACTAATTAGTTGTAGTCACATCAACACTATATAAAGAGTTAGTTGTAGTCACGTTAACACTATGTATAAACTAGTTAGTTGTAGTCACATTAACACTACGTATTAACTAGTTAGTTGTAGTCACATCAACACTATATAAACTAGTTAGCTGTAGTCACATCAACACTATGTTTCAACTAATTAGTTGTAGTCACATCAAAGCTATATAAACTAGTTAGTTGTAGTCACATTAACACTATGTATAAACTAGTTAGTTGTAGTCACATCAACACTATGTTTCAACAAATTAGTTGTAGTCACATCAACACTATATAAACTAGTTAGTTGTAGTCACATTAACACTACATATTAACTAGTTAGTTGTAGTCACATCAACACTATATATTAACTAGTTAGTTGTAGTCACATCAACACTATATAAACTAGTTAGTTGTAGTCACATCAACACTATATAAACGAGTTAGTTGTAGTCACATCAACATTATATAAACTAGTTAGCTGTAGTCATATCAACACTGTGTTTCAACTAATTAGTTGTAGTCACATCAACACTACGTATTAACTAGTTAGTTGTAGTCATATCAACACTATATAAACTAGTTAGCTATAGTCACATCAACACTATGTTTCAACTAATTCGTTGTAGTCACATCAACACTATATAAACTAATTAGTTGTAGTCACATCAACACTATATAAACTAGTAAGCTGTAGTCACATCAACACTATGTATAAACTAGTTAGTTGTAGTCACATCAACACTATGTTTCAACTAATTAGTTGTAGTCACATCAACACTATATAAACTAGTTAGTTGTAGTCACATTAACACTACATATTAACTAGTTAGTTGTAGTCACATCAACACTATATATTAACTAGTTAGTTGTAGTCACATCAACACTATATAAACTAGTTAGTTGTAGTCACATCAACACTATATAAACGAGTTAGTTGTAGTCACATCAACACTATATAAACTAGTTAGCTGTAGTCATATCAACACTATGTTTCAACTAATTAGTTGTAGTCACATCAACACTACGTATTAACTAGTTAGTTGTAGTCATATCAACACTATATAAACTAGTTAGCTGTAGTCATATCAACACTATGTTTCAACTAATTAGTTGTAGTCACATCAACACTACGTATTAACTAGTTAGTTGTAGTCACATCAACACTATGTTTCAACTAATTAGTTTTAGTCACATCAACACTATATAAACTAATTAGTTGTAGTCACATCAACACTATATAAACTAGTTAGCTGTAGTCACATCAACACTATGTTTCAACTAATTAGTTGTAGTCACATCAACACTATATAAACTAGTTAGTTGTAGTCACATTAACACTATGTATAAACTAGTTAGTTGTAGTCACATTAACACTACATATTAACTAGTTAGTTGTAGTCACATCAACACTATATAAACTAGTTAGTTGTAGTCACATCAACACTATATAAACTAGTTAGTTGTAGTCACATTAACACTACATATTAACTAGTTAGTTGTAGTCACATCAACACTATGTATTAACTAGTTAGTTGTAGTCACATCAACACTACGTATTAACTAGTTAGTTGTAGTCACATCAACACTATGTAAACTAGTTAGTTGTAGTCACATCAACACTACATATTAACTAGTTAGTTGTAGTCACATCAACACTATATAAACTAGTTAGCTGTAGTCACATCAACACTACATATTAACTAGATCGTTGTGGTCACATCATCACTATATAAACTAGTTAGCTGTAGTCACATCAACACTATATAAAGAGTTAGTTGTAGTCACGTTAACACTATGTATAAACTAGTTAGTTGTAGTCACATTAACACTACGTATTAACTAGTTAGTTGTAGTCACATCAACACTATATAAACTAGTTAGTTGTAGTCACATCAACACTATATAAACTAGTTAGTTGTAGTCACATTAACACTACATATTAACTAGTTAGTTGTAGTCACATCAACACTATGTATTAACTAGTTAGTTGTAGTCACATCAACACTACGTATTAACTAGTTAGTTGTAGTCACATCAACAATATATAAACTAGTTAGTTGTAGTCACATCAACACTACGTATTAACTAGTTAGTTGTAGTCACATCAACACTATATAAACTAGTTAGTTGTAGTCACATCAACACTATATAAACTAGTTAAATGTAGTCACATCAACACTACATATTAACTAGATAGTTGTAGTCACATCAACACTACGTATTAACTAGTTAGTTGTAGTCATATCAACACTATATAAACTAGTTAGCTATAGTCACATCAACACTATGTTTCAACTAATTCGTTGTAGTCACATCAACACTATATAAACTAATTAGTTGTAGTCACATCAACACTATATAAACTAGTAAGCTGTAGTCACATCAACACTATGTTTCAACTAATTAGTTGTAGTCACATCAAAGCTATATAAACTAGTTAGTTGTAGTCACATTAACACTATGTATAAACTAGTTAGTTGTAGTCACATCAACACTATGTTTCAACTAATTAGTTGTAGTCACATCAACACTATATAAACTAGTTAGTTGTAGTCACATTAACACTACATATTAACTAGTTAGTTGTAGTCACATCAACACTATATATTAACTAGTTAGTTGTAGTCACATCAACACTATATAAACTAGTTAGTTGTAGTCACATCAACACTATATAAACGAGTTAGTTGTAGTCACATCAACACTATATAAACTAGTTAGCTGTAGTCATATCAACACTATGTTTCAACTAATTAGTTGTAGTCACATCAACACTACGTATTAACTAGTTAGTTGTAGTCATATCAACACTATATAAACTAGTTAGCTATAGTCACATCAACACTATGTTTCAACTAATTAGTTTTAGTCACATCAACACTATATAAACTAATTAGTTGTAGTCACATCAACACTATATAAACTAGTTAGCTGTAGTCACATCAACACTATGTTTCAACTAATTAGTTGTAGTCACATCAACACTATATAAACTAGTTAGTTGTAGTCACATTAACACTATGTATAAACTAGTTAGTTGTAGTCACATTAACACTACATATTAACTAGTTAGTTGTAGTCACATCAACACTATATAGACTAGTTAGTTGTAGTCACATCAACACTATATAAACTAGTTAGTTGTAGTCACATTAACACTACATATTAACTAGTTAGTTGTAGTCACATCAACACTATGTATTAACTAGTTAGTTGTAGTCACATCAACACTACGTATTAACTAGTTAGTTGTAGTCACATCAACACTATGTAAACTAGTTAGTTGTAGTCACATCAACACTACATATTAACTAGTTAGTTGTAGTCACATCAACACTATATAAACTAGTTAGCTGTAGTCACATCAACACTACATATTAACTAGATCGTTGTGGTCACATCATCACTATATAAACTAGTTAGCTGTAGTCACATCAACAATATGTTTCAACTAATTAGTTGTAGTCACATCAACACTATATAAAGAGTTAGTTGTAGTCACGTTAACACTATGTATAAACTAGTTAGTTGTAGTCACATTAACACTACGTATTAACTAGTTAGTTGTAGTCACATCAACACTATATAAACTAGTTAGTTGTAGTCACATCAACACTATATAAACTAGTTAGTTGTAGTCACATTAACACTACATATTAACTAGTTAGTTGTAGTCACATCAACACTATGTATTAACTAGTTAGTTGTAGTCACATCAACACTACGTATTAACTAGTTAGTTGTAGTCACATCAACAATATATAAACTAGTTAGTTGTAGTCACATCAACACTACGTATTAACTAGTTAGTTGTAGTCACATCAACACTATATAAACTAGTTAGTTGTAGTCACATCAACACTATATAAACTAGTTAGCTGTAGTCACATCAACACTACATATTAACTAGATAGTTGTAGTCACATCAACACTATATAAACTAGTTAGCTGTAGTCACATCAACACTATTTAAACGAGTTAGTTGTAGTCACATCAACACTACGTATTAACTAGATAGTTGTAGTCACATCAACACTATATATTAACTAGTTAGTTGTAGTCACATCAACACTATATAAACTAGTTAGTTGTAGTCACATCAACACTATATAAACAAGTTAGTTGTAGTCACATCAACACTATATAAACTAGTTAGCTGTAGTCATATCAACACTATGTTTCAACTAATTAGTTGTAGTCAAATCAACACTACGTATTAACTAGTTAGTTGTAGTCATATCAACACTATATAAACTAGTTAGCTATAGTCACATCAACACTATGTTTCAACTAATTAGTTGTAGTCACATCAACACTATATAAACTAATTAGTTGTAGTCACATCAACACTATATAAACTAGTTAGCTGTAGTCACATCAACACTATGTTTCAACTAATTAGTTGTAGTCACATCAACACTATATAAACTAGTTAGTTGTAGTCACATTAACACTGTGTATAAACTAGTTAGTTGTAGTCACATTAACACTACATATTAACTAGTTAGTTGTAGTCACATCAACACTATATAAACTAGTTAGTTGTAGTCACATCAACACTATATAAACTAGTTAGTTGTAGTCACATTAACACTACATATTAACTAGTTAGTTGTAGTCACATCAACACTATGTATTAACTAGTTAGTTGTAGTCACATCAACACTACGTATTAACTAGTTAGTTGTAGTCACATCAACAATATATAAACTAGTTAGTTGTAGTCATATCAACACTATATAAACTAGTTAGCTATAGTCACATCAACACTATGTTTCAACTTATTAGTTGTAGTCACATCAACACTATATAAACTAGTTAGCTGTATTCACATCAACAATACGTTTCAACTAATTAGTTGTAGTCACATCAACACTATATAAAGAGTTAGTTGTAGTCACGTTAACACTATGTATAAACTAGTTAGTTGTAGTCACATTAACACTACGTATTAACTAGTTAGTTGTAGTCACATCAACACTATATAAACTAGTTAGTTGTAGTCACATCAACACTATATAAACTAGTTAGTTGTAGTCACATTAACACTACATATTAACTAGTTAGTTGTAGTCACATCAACACTATGTATTAACTAGTTAGTTGTAGTCACATCAACACTACGTATTAACTAGTTAGTTGTAGTCACATCAACAATATATAAACTAGTTAGTTGTAGTCACATCAACACTACGTATTAACTAGTTAGTTGTAGTCACATCAACACTATATAAACTAGTTAGCTGTAGTCACATCAACACTACATATTAACTAGATAGTTGTAGTCACATCAACACTACATAAACTAGTTAGCTGTAGTCACATCAACACTATTTAAACTAGTTAGTTGTAGTCACATCAACACTACGTATTAACTAGATAGTTGTAGTCACATCAACACTATATATTAACTAGTTAGTTGTAGTCACATCAACACTATATAAACTAGTTAGTTGTAGTCACATCAACACTATATAAACAAGTTAGTTGTAGTCACATCAACACTATATAAACTAGTTAGCTGTAGTCATATCAACACTATGTTTCAACTAATTAGTTGTAGTCACATCAACACTACGTATTAACTAGTTAGTTGTAGTCATATCAACACTATATAAACTAGTTAGCTATAGTCACATCAACACTATGTTTCAACTAATTAGTTGTAGTCACATCAACACTATATAAACTAATTAGTTGTAGACACATCAACACTATATAAACTAGTTAGCTGTAGTCACATCAACACTATGTTTCAACTAATTAGTTGTAGTCACATCAACACTATATAAACTAGTTAGTTGTAGTCACATTAACACTATGTATAAACTAGTTAGTTGTAGTCACATTAACACTACATATTAACTAGTTAGTTGTAGTCACATCAACACTATATAAACTAGTTAGTTGTAGTCACATCAACACTATATAAACTAGTTAGTTGTAGTCACATTAACACTACATATTAACTAGTTAGTTGTAGTCACATCAACACTATATAAACTAGTTAGTTGTAGTCACATCAACACTACGTATTAACGAGTTAGTTGTAGTCACATCAACACTATATAAACTAGTTAGCTGTAGTCACATCAACACTACATATTAACTAGATAGTTGTAGTCACATCAACACTATATAAACTAGTTAGCTGTAGTCACATCAACACTATTTAACTTCTTGATCCTACTTGAGACGCAGACGTCTCAAGTAGGCACCTGGAAATGCAAATGCGCTACGCTAAATGCTAAATGTACTCGTTACAACTCAAACCTTGATCAAAATTCACAAGCAGGGTATTGAATTAAAGCTACACTCGTTGTGAACCTAGCCAGCAAGTCAGATTTTTAAAATGCTTTTCGGCGAAAGCATGAGAAGCTATTATCTGATAGCATGCACCCCCCAAAATACCAGCACGACACGTAAACAACAGATTTTGCGGTAGCCGGCGCTACCCAAAACGCAGAAATAAAATATAAAACATTCATTACCTTTGACGAGCTTCTTTCTTGGCACTCCTATATGCCCCATAAACATCACTATTGGGTATTTTTTTCGTTTAAATCGGTCCATATATACCCAAAATAGCTTTGTATGGAAGCTGTGTCATTCAGAAAAAAACATCGTTTTTAAACGCTGCGTAATTTTTTTAAATTAAAAAAGTCGACGATAAACTTTCACAAAACACTTCGAAATCCTTTTGTAATCCAACTTTAGGTATTAGTAAACGTTTATAATCTATCAAAATGATTACAGGGCGATGTATATTCAATAGCTCCTCGCTTGCAAATCCTTGGCTGCCATAGTCCTCATTAACAACATCCGGGTGAAGACTGGAAGAAACGGATGCCAGATAGATGGATTTTCCAACAATTAATTCAATTGAAAATGACGACAATGGCGACATCGTGTGGAATTTGTATGAATTGCATGCAGGTCGATATTAAATTTTGTCCTCTTTTAACAACTCGTGGAAGTGACTTATGGAAATTATTTTTAGCTTTCAGAGAGCAGTTTTTCTTGCGTTTTTCAATGAAACACACGATCTGTTATAGTCACAGCCGTGATTTAACCAGTTTTAGAAACTTCAGAGTGTTTTCTATCCACACATATTAATCATATGCATATACTATATTCCTGGCATGAGTAGCAGGACGCTGAAAAGTTGCGCGATTTTTAACAGAATGTTCGAAAAAGGAGGGGGTAGAAGTAAGAGTAGTCACATCAACACTACGTATTAACTAGATAGTTGTAGTCACATCAACACTATATAAACTAGTTAGTTGTAGTCACATCAACACTATATAAACGAGTTAGTTGTAGTCACATCAACACTATATAAACTAGTTAGCTGTAGTCATATCAACACTATGTTTCAACTAATTAGTTGTAGTCACATCAACACTACGTATTAACTAGTTAGTTGTAGTCATATCAACACTATATAAACTAGTTAGCTATAGTCACATCAACACTATGTTTCAACTAATTAGTTGTAGTCACATCAACACTATATAAACAAATTAGTTGTAGTCACATCAACACTATATAAACTAGTTAGCTGTAGTCACATCAACACTATGTTTCAACTAATTAGTTGTAGTCACATCAACAATATATAAACTAGTTAGTTGTAGTCACATTAGCACTATGTATAAACTAGTTAGTTGTAGTCACATTAAAACTACATATTAACTAGTTAGTTGTAGTCACATCAACACTATATAAACTAGTTAGTTGTAGTCACATCAACACTATATAAACTAGTTAGTTGTAGTCACATTAACACTACATATTAACTAGTTAGTTGTAGTCACATCAACACTATGTATTAACTAGTTAGTTGTAGTCACATCAACACTACGTATTAACTAGTTAGTTGTAGTCACATCAACACTATATAAACTAGTTAGTTGTAGTCACATCAACACTACATATTAACTAGTTAGTTGTAGTCACATCAACACTATATAAACTAGTTAGCTGTAGTCATATCAACACTATGTTTCAACTAATTAGTTGTAGTCACATCAACACTACGTATTAACTAGTTAGTTGTAGTCATATCAACACTATATAAACTAGTTTGCTATAGTCACATCAACACTATGTTTCAACTAATTAGTTGTAGTCACATCAACACTATATAAACTAATTAGTTGTAGTCACATCAACACTATATAAACTAGTTAGCTGTAGTCACATCAACAATATGTTTCAACTAATTAGTTGTAGTCACATCAACACTATATAAAGAGTTAGTTGTAGTCACGTTAACACTATGTATAAACTAGTTAGTTGTAGTCACATTAACACTACGTATTAACTAGTTAGTTGTAGTCACATCAACACTATATAAACTAGTTAGCTGTAGTCACATCAACACTATGTTTCAACTAATTAGTTGTAGTCACATCAAAGCTATATAAACTAGTTAGTTGTAGTCACATTAACACTATGTATAAACTAGTTAGTTGTAGTCACATCAACACTATGTTTCAACTAATTAGTTGTAGTCACATCAACACTATATAAACTAGTTAGTTGTAGTCACATTAACACTACATATTAACTAGTTAGTTGTAGTCACATCAACACTATATATTAACTAGTTAGTTGTAGTCACATCAACACTACATATTAACTAGTTAGTTGTAGTCACATCATCACTATATAAACTAGTTAGTTGTAGTCACATCAACACTACATATTAACTAGTTAGTTGTAGTCACATCAACACTATATAAACTAGTTAGTTGTAGTCACATCAACACTACATATTAACTAGTTAGTTGTAGTCACATCAACACTATGTATTAACTAGTTAGTTGTAGTCACATCAACACTACGTGTTAACTAGTTAGTTGTAGTCACATCAACACTATATAAACTAGTTAGTTGTAGTCACATCAACACTACATATTAACTAGTTAGTTGTAGTCACATCAACACTATATAAACTAGTTAGTTGTAGTCACATCAACACTACATATTAACTAGTTAGTTGTAGTCACATCAACACTATATATTAACTAGTTAGTTGTAGTCACATCAACACTATATAAACTAGTTAGTTGTAGTCACATCAACACTATATAAACGAGTTAGTTGTAGTCACATCAACACTATATAAACTAGTTAGCTGTAGTCATATCAACAATATGTTTCAACTAATTAGTTGTAGTCACATCAACACTACGTATTAACTAGTTAGTTGTAGTCATATCAACACTATATAAACTAGTTAGCTATAGTCACATCAACACTATGTTTCAACTAATTAGTTGTAGTCACATCAACACTATATAAACTAATTAGTTGTAGTCACATCAACACTATATAAACTAGTTAGCTGTAGTCACATCAACAATATGTTTCAACTAATTAGTTGTAGTCACATCAACACTATATAAAGAGTTAGTTGTAGTCACGTTAACACTACATATTAACTAGTTAGTTGTAGTCACATCAACACTATATAAACTAGTTAGTTGTAGTCACATCAACACTATATAAACTAGTTAGTTGTAGTCACATTAACACTACATATTAACTAGTTAGTTGTAGTCACATCAACACTATGTATTAACTAGATAGTTGTAGTCACATCAACACTACGTATTAACTAGTTAGTTGTAGTCACATCAACACTATATAAACTAGTTAGTTGTAGTCACATCAACACTACATATTAACTAGTTAGTTGTAGTCACATCAACACTATATAAACTAGTTAGCTGTAGTCACATCAACACTACATATTAACTAGATCGTTGTGGTCACATCAAAGCTATATAAACTAGTTAGTTGTAGTCACATTAACACTATGTATAAACTAGTTAGTTGTAGTCACATCAACACTATGTTTCAACTAATTAGTTGTAGTCACATCAACACTATATAAACTAGTTAGTTGTAGTCACATTAACACTATGTATAAACTAGTTAGTTGTAGTCACATCAACACTACATATTAACTAGTTAGTTGTAGTCACATCAACACTATATATTAACTAGTTAGTTGTAGTCACATCAACACTATATAAACTAGTTAGTTGTAGTCACATCAACACTATATAAACAAGTTAGTTGTAGTCACATCAACACTATATAAACTAGTTAGCTGTAGTCATATCAACACTATGTTTCAACTAATTAGTTGTAGTCACATCAACACTACGTATTAACTAGTTAGTTGTAGTCATATCAACACTATATAAACTAGTTAGCTATAGTCACATCAACACTATGTTTCAACTAATTAGTTGTAGTCACATCAACACTATATAAACTAATTAGTTGTAGTCACATCAACACTATATAAACTAGTTAGCTGTAGTCACATCAACAATATGTTTCAACTAATTAGTTGTAGTCACATCAACACTATATAAAGAGTTAGTTGTAGTCACGTTAACACTATGTATAAACTAGTTAGTTGTAGTCACATTAACACTACGTATTAACTAGTTAGTTGTAGTCACATCAACACTATATAAACTAGTTAGCTGTAGTCACATCAACACTATGTTTCAACTAATTAGTTGTAGTCACATCAAAGCTATATAAACTAGTTAGTTGTAGTCACATTAACACTATGTATAAACTAGTTAGTTGTAGTCACATCAACACTATGTTTCAACTAATTAGTTGTAGTCACATCAACACTATATAAACTAGTTAGTTGTAGTCACATTAACACTACATATTAACTAGTTAGTTGTAGTCACATCAACACTATATATTAACTAGTTAGTTGTAGTCACATCAACACTATATAAACTAGTTAGTTGTAGTCACATCAACACTATATAAACGAGTTAGTTGTAGTCACATCAACATTATATAAACTAGTTAGCTGTAGTCATATCAACACTATGTTTCAACTAATTAGTTGTAGTCACATCAACACTACGTATTAACTAGTTAGTTGTAGTCATATCAACACTATATAAACTAGTTAGCTATAGTCACATCAACACTATGTTTCAACTAATTCGTTGTAGTCACATCAACACTATATAAACTAATTAGTTGTAGTCACATCAACACTATATAAACTAGTAAGCTGTAGTCACATCAACACTATGTTTCAACTAATTAGTTGTAGTCACATCAAAGCTATATAAACTAGTTAGTTGTAGTCACATTAACACTATGTATAAACTAGTTAGTTGTAGTCACATCAACACTATGTTTCAACTAATTAGTTGTAGTCACATCAACACTATATAAACTAGTTAGTTGTAGTCACATTAACACTACATATTAACTAGTTAGTTGTAGTCACATCAACACTATATATTAACTAGTTAGTTGTAGTCACATCAACACTATATAAACTAGTTAGTTGTAGTCACATCAACACTATATAAACGAGTTAGTTGTAGTCACATCAACACTATATAAACTAGTTAGCTGTAGTCATATCAACACTATGTTTCAACTAATTAGTTGTAGTCACATCAACACTACGTATTAACTAGTTAGTTGTAGTCATATCAACACTATATAAACTAGTTAGCTATAGTCACATCAACACTATGTTTCAACTAATTAGTTTTAGTCACATCAACACTATATAAACTAATTAGTTGTAGTCACATCAACACTATATAAACTAGTTAGCTGTAGTCACATCAACACTATGTTTCAACTAATTAGTTGTAGTCACATCAACACTATATGAACTAGTTAGTTGTAGTCACATTAACACTATGTATAAACTAGTTAGTTGTAGTCACATTAACACTACATATTAACTAGTTAGTTGTAGTCACATCAACACTATATAAACTAGTTAGTTGTAGTCACATCAACACTATATAAACTAGTTAGTTGTAGTCACATTAACACTACATATTAACTAGTTAGTTGTAGTCACATCAACACTATGTATTAACTAGTTAGTTGTAGTCACATCAACACTACGTATTAACTAGTTAGTTGTAGTCACATCAACACTATGTAAACTAGTTAGTTGTAGTCACATCAACACTACATATTAACTAGTTAGTTGTAGTCACATCAACACTATATAAACTAGTTAGCTGTAGTCACATCAACACTACATATTAACTAGATCGTTGTGGTCACATCATCACTATATAAACTAGTTAGCTGTAGTCACATCAACAATATGTTTCAACTAATTAGTTGTAGTCACATCAACACTATATAAAGAGTTAGTTGTAGTCACGTTAACACTATGTATAAACTAGTTAGTTGTAGTCACATTAACACTACGTATTAACTAGTTAGTTGTAGTCACATCAACACTATATTAACTAGTTAGTTGTAGTCACATCAACACTATATAAACTAGTTAGTTGTAGTCACATCAACACTATATAAACTAGTTAGTTGTAGTCACATCAACACTACATATTAACTAGTTAGTTGTAGTCACATCAACACTATGTATTAACTAGTTAGTTGTAGTCACATCAACACTACGTATTAACTAGTTAGTTGTAGTCACATCAACAATATGTAAACTAGTTAGTTGTAGTCACATCAACACTACGTATTAACTAGTTAGTTGTAGTCACATCAACACTATATAAACTAGTTAGCTGTAGTCACATCAACACTACATATTAACTAGATAGTTGTAGTCACATCAACACTATATAAACTAGTTAGCTGTAGTCACATCAACACTATTTAAACGAGTTAGTTGTAGTCACATCAACACTACGTATTAACTAGATAGTTGTAGTCACATCAACACTATATATTAACTAGTTAGTTGTAGTCACATCAACACTATATAAACTAGTTAGTTGTAGTCACATCAACACTATATAAACAAGTTAGTTGTAGTCACATCAACACTATATAAACTAGTTAGCTGTAGTCATATCAACACTATGTTTCAACTAATTAGTTGTAGTCACATCAACACTACGTATTAACTAGTTAGTTGTAGTCATATCAACACTATATAAACTAGTTAGCTATAGTCACATCAACACTATGTTTCAACTAATTAGTTGTAGTCACATCAACACTATATAAACTAATTAGTTGTAGTCACATCAACACTATATAAACTAGTTAGCTGTAGTCACATCAACACTACATATTAACTAGTTAGTTGTAGTCACATCAACACTATATATTAACTAGTTAGTTGTAGTCACATCAACACTATATAAACTAGTTAGTTGTAGTCACATCAACACTATATAAACGAGTTAGTTGTAGTCACATCAACATTATATAAACTAGTTAGCTGTAGTCATATCAACACTATGTTTCAACTAATTAGTTGTAGTCACATCAACACTACGTATTAACTAGTTAGTTGTAGTCATATCAACACTATATAAACTAGTTAGCTATAGTCACATCAACACTATGTTTCAACTAATTCGTTGTAGTCACATCAACACTATATAAACTAATTAGTTGTAGTCACATCAACACTATATAAACTAGTAAGCTGTAGTCACATCAACACTATGTTTCAACTAATTAGTTGTAGTCACATCAAAGCTATATAAACTAGTTAGTTGTAGTCACATTAACACTATGTATAAACTAGTTAGTTGTAGTCACATCAACACTATGTTTCAACTAATTAGTTGTAGTCACATCAACACTATATAAACTAGTTAGTTGTAGTCACATTAACACTACATATTAACTAGTTAGTTGTAGTCACATCAACACTATATATTAACTAGTTAGTTGTAGTCACATCAACACTATATAAACTAGTTAGTTGTAGTCACATCAACACTATATAAACGAGTTAGTTGTAGTCACATCAACACTATATAAACTAGTTAGCTGTAGTCATATCAACACTATGTTTCAACTAATTAGTTGTAGTCACATCAACACTACGTATTAACTAGTTAGTTGTAGTCATATCAACACTATATAAACTAGTTAGCTATAGTCACATCAACACTATGTTTCAACTAATTAGTTTTAGTCACATCAACACTATATAAACTAATTAGTTGTAGTCACATCAACACTATATAAACTAGTTAGCTGTAGTCACATCAACACTATGTTTCAACTAATTAGTTGTAGTCACATCAACACTATATGAACTAGTTAGTTGTAGTCACATTAACACTATGTATAAACTAGTTAGTTGTAGTCACATTAACACTACATATTAACTAGTTAGTTGTAGTCACATCAACACTATATAAACTAGTTAGTTGTAGTCACATCAACACTATATAAACTAGTTAGTTGTAGTCACATTAACACTACATATTAACTAGTTAGTTGTAGTCACATCAACACTATGTATTAACTAGTTAGTTGTAGTCACATCAACACTATGTAAACTAGTTAGTTGTAGTCACATCAACACTACATATTAACTAGTTAGTTGTAGTCACATCAACACTATATAAACTAGTTAGCTGTAGTCACATCAACACTACATATTAACTAGATCGTTGTGGTCACATCATCACTATATAAACTAGTTAGCTGTAGTCACATCAACAATATGTTTCAACTAATTAGTTGTAGTCACATCAACACTATATAAAGAGTTAGTTGTAGTCACGTTAACACTATGTATAAACTAGTTAGTTGTAGTCACATTAACACTACGTATTAACTAGTTAGTTGTAGTCACATCAACACTATATAAACTAGTTAGTTGTAGTCACATCAACACTATATAAACTAGTTAGTTGTAGTCACATTAACACTACGTATTAACTAGTTAGTTGTAGTCACATCAACAATATATAAACTAGTTAGTTGTAGTCACATCAACACTACGTATTAACTAGTTAGTTGTAGTCACATCAGCACTATATAAACTAGTTAGCTGTAGTCACATCAACACTACATATTAACTAGATAGTTGTAGTCACATCAACACTATATAAACTAGTTAGCTGTAGTCACATCAACACTATTTAAACGAGTTAGTTGTAGTCACATCAACACTACGTATTAACTAGAAAGTTGTAGTCACATCAACACTATATATTAACTAGTTAGTTGTAGTCACATCAACACTATATAAACTAGTTAGTTGTAGTCACATCAACACTATATAAACAAGTTAGTTGTAGTCACATCAACACTATATAAACTAGTTAGCTGTAGTCATATCAACACTATGTTTCAACTAATTAGTTGTAGTCACATCAACACTACGTATTAACTAGTTAGTTGTAGTCATATCAACACTATATAAACTAGTTAGCTATAGTCACATCAACACTATGTTTCAACTAATTAGTTGTAGTCACATCAACACTATATAAACTAATTAGTTGTAGTCACATCAACACTATATAAACTAGTTAGCTGTAGTCACATCAACACTATGTTTCAACTAATTAGTTGTAGTCACATCAACACTATATAAACTAGTTAGTTGTAGTCACATTAACACTATGTATAAACTAGTTAGTTGTAGTCACATTAACACTACATATTAACTAGTTAGTTGTAGTCACATCAACACTATATAAACTAGTTAGTTGTAGTCACATCAACACTATATAAACTAGTTAGTTGTAGTCACATTAACACTACATATTAACTAGTTAGTTGTAGTCACATCAACACTATGTATTAACTAGTTAGTTGTAGTCACATCAACACTACGTATTAACTAGTTAGTTGTAGTCACATCAACACTATATAAACTAGTTAGTTGTAGTCACATCAACACTACGTATTAACTAATTAGTTGTAGTCACATCAACACTATATAAACTAGTTAGTTGTAGTCACATCAACACTACATATTAACTAGATAGTTGTAGTCACATCAACACTATATAAACTAGTTAGCTGTAGTCACATCAACACTATTTAAACTAGTTAGTTGTAGTCACATCAACACTACATATTAACTAGTTAGTTGTAGTCACATCAACACTATATAAACTAGTTAGTTGTAGTCACATCAACACTATATAAACTAGTTAGTTGTAGTCACATTAACACTACATATTAACTAGTTAGTTGTAGTCACATCAACACTATGTATTAACTAGTTAGTTGTAGTCACATCAACACTACGTATTAACTAGTTAGTTGTAGTCACATCAACACTATATAAACTAGTTAGTTGTAGTCACATCAACACTACGTATTAACGAGTTAGTTGTAGTCACATCAACACTATATAAACTAGTTAGCTGTAGTCACATCAACACTACATATTAACTAGATAGTTGTAGTCACATCAACACTATATAAACTAGTTAGCTGTAGTCACATCAACACTATTTAAACTAGTTAGTTGTAGTCACATCAACACTACGTATTAACTAGATAGTTGTAGTCACATCAACACTATATATTAACTAGTTAGTTGTAGTCACATCAACACTATATAAACTAGTTAGTTGTAGTCACATCAACACTATAAAAACGAGTTAGTTGTAGTCACATCAAAACTATATAAACTAGTTAGCTGTAGTCATATCAACACTATGTTTCAACTAATTAGTTGTAGTCACATCAACACTACGTATTAACTAGTTAGTTGTAGTCATATCAACACTATATAAACTAGTTAGCTATAGTCACATCAACACTATGTTTCAACTTATTAGTTGTAGTCACATCAACACTATATAAACTAGTTAGCTGTAGTCACATCAACAATATGTTTCAACTAATTAGTTGTAGTCACATCAACACTATATAAAGAGTTAGTTGTAGTCACGTTAACACTATGTATAAACTAGTTAGTTGTAGTCACATTAACACTACGTATTAACTAGTTAGTTGTAGTCACATCAACACTATATAAACTAGTTAGTTGTAGTCACATCAACACTATATAAACTAGTTAGTTGTAGTCACATTAACACTACATATTAACTAGTTAGTTGTAGTCACATCAACACTATATATTAACTAGTTAGTTGTAGTCACATCAACACTACGTATTAACTAGTTAGTTGTAGTCACATCAACACTATATAAACTAGTTAGCTGTAGTCACATCAACACTATTTAAACTAGTTAGTTGTAGTCACATCAACACTACGTATTAACTAGATAGTTGTAGTCACATCAACACTATATATTAACTAGTTAGTTGTAGTCACATCAACACTATATAAACGAGTTAGTTGTAGTCACATCAACACTATATAAACAAGTTAGTTGTAGTCACATCAACACTATATAAACTAGTTAGCTGTAGTCATATCAACACTATGTTTCAACTAATTAGTTGTAGTCACATCAACACTACGTATTAACTAGTTAGTTGTAGTCATATCAACACTATATAAACTAGTTAGCTATAGTCACATCAACACTATGTTTCAACTAATTAGTTGTAGTCACATCAACACTATATAAACTAATTAGTTGTAGACACATCAACACTATATAAACTAGTTAGCTGTAGTCACATCAACACTATGTTTCAACTAATTAGTTGTAGTCACATCAACACTATATAAACTAGTTAGTTGTAGTCACATTAACACTATGTATAAACTAGTTAGTTGTAGTCACATTAACACTACATATTAACTAGTTAGTTGTAGTCACATCAACACTATATAAACTAGTTAGTTGTAGTCACATCAACACTATATAAACTAGTTAGTTGTAGTCACATTAACACTACATATTAACTAGTTAGTTGTAGTCACATCAACACTATGTATTAACTAGTTAGTTGTAGTCACATCAACACTACGTATTAACTAGTTAGTTGTAGTCACATCAACAATATATAAACTAGTTAGTTGTAGTCACATCAACACTACGTATTAACTAGTTAGTTGTAGTCACATCAACACTATATAAACTAGTTAGCTGTAGTCACATCAACACTACATATTAACTAGATAGTTGTAGTCACATCAACACTATATAAACTAGTTAGCTGTAGTCACATCAACACTATTTAAACGAGGTAGTTGTAGTCACATCAACACTACGTATTAACTAGAAAGTTGTAGTCACATCAACACTATATATTAACTAGTTAGTTGTAGTCACATCAACACTATATAAACTAGTTAGTTGTAGTCACATCAACACTATATAAACAAGTTAGTTGTAGTCACATCAACACTATATAAACTAGTTAGCTGTAGTCATATCAACACTATGTTTCAACTAATTAGTTGTAGTCACATCAACACTACGTATTAACTAGTTAGTTGTAGTCATATCAACACTATATAAACTAGTTAGCTATAGTCACATCAACACTATGTTTCAACTAATTAGTTGTAGTCACATCAACACTATATAAACTAATTAGTTGTAGTCACATCAACACTATATAAACTAGTTAGCTGTAGTCACATCAACACTATGTTTCAACTAATTAGTTGTAGTCACATCAACACTATATAAACTAGTTAGTTGTAGTCACATTAACACTATGTATAAACTAGTTAGTTGTAGTCACATTAACACTACATATTAACTAGTTAGTTGTAGTCACATCAACACTATATAAACTAGTTAGTTGTAGTCACATCAACACTATATAAACTAGTTAGTTGTAGTCACATTAACACTACATATTAACTAGTTAGTTGTAGTCACATCAACACTATGTATTAACTAGTTAGTTGTAGTCACATCAACACTACGTATTAACTAGTTAGTTGTAGTCACATCAACACTATATAAACTAGTTAGTTGTAGTCACATCAACACTACGTATTAACGAGTTAGTTGTAGTCACATCAACACTATATAAACTAGTTAGCTGTAGTCACATCAACACTACATATTAACTAGATAGTTGTAGTCACATCAACACTATATAAACTAGTTAGCTGTAGTCACATCAACACTATTTAAACTAGTTAGTTGTAGTCACATCAACACTACGTATTAACTAGATAGTTGTAGTCACATCAACACTATATATTAACTAGTTAGTTGTAGTCACATCAACACTATATAAACTAGTTAGTTGTAGTCACATCAACACTATATAAACGAGTTAGTTGTAGTCACATCAAAACTATATAAACTAGTTAGCTGTAGTCATATCAACACTATGTTTCAACTAATTAGTTGTAGTCACATCAACACTACGTATTAACTAGTTAGTTGTAGTCATATCAACACTATATAAACTAGTTAGCTATAGTCACATCAACACTATGTTTCAACTTATTAGTTGTAGTCACATCAACACTATATAAACTAGTTAGCTGTAGTCACATCAACAATATGTTTCAACTAATTAGTTGTAGTCACATCAACACTATATAAAGAGTTAGTTGTATTCACGTTAACACTATGTATAAACTAGTTAGTTGTAGTCACATTAACACTACGTATTAACTAGTTAGTTGTAGTCACATCAACACTATATAAACTAGTTAGTTGTAGTCACATCAACACTATATAAACTAGTTAGTTGTAGTCACATTAACACTACATATTAACTAGTTAGTTGTAGTCACATCAACACTATATATTAACTAGTTAGTTGTAGTCACATCAACACTACGTATTAACTAGTTAGTTGTAGTCACATCAACACTATATAAACTAGTTAGCTGTAGTCACATCAACACTATTTAAACTAGTTAGTTGAAGTCACATCAACACTACGTATTAACTAGATAGTTGTAGTCACATCAACACTATATATTAACTAGTTAGTTGTAGTCACATCAACACTATATAAACTAGTTAGTTGTAGTCACATTAACTATATAAACAAGTTAGTTGTAGTCACATCAACACTATATAAACTAGTTAGCTGTAGTCATATCAACACTATGTTTCAACTAATTAGTTGTAGTCACATCAACACTACGTATTAACTAGTTAGTTGTAGTCATATCAACACTATATAAACTAGTTAGCTATAGTCACATCAACACTATGTTTCAACTAATTAGTTGTAGTCACATCAACACTATATAAACTAATTAGTTGTAGACACATCAACACTATATAAACTAGTTAGCTGTAGTCACATCAACACTATGTTTCAACTAATTAGTTGTAGTCACATCAACACTATATAAACTAGTTAGTTGTAGTCACATTAACACTATGTATAAACTAGTTAGTTGTAGTCACATTAACACTACATATTAACTAGTTAGTTGTAGTCACATCAACACTATATAAACTAGTTAGTTGTAGTCACATCAACACTATATAAACTAGTTAGTTGTAGTCACATTAACACTACATATTAACTAGTTAGTTGTAGTCACATCAACACTATGTATTAACTAGTTAGTTGTAGTCACATCAACACTACGTATTAACTAGTTAGTTGTAGTCACATCAACACTATATAAACTAGTTAGTTGTAGTCACATCAACACTACGTATTAACGAGTTAGTTGTAGTCACATCAACACTATATAAACTAGTTAGCTGTAGTCACATCAACACTACATATTAACTAGATAGTTGTAGTCACATCAACACTATATAAACTAGTTAGCTGTAGTCACATCAACACTATTTAACTTCTTGATCCTACTTGAGACGCAGACGTCTCAAGTAGGCACCTGGAAATGCAAATGCGCTACGCTAAATGCTAAATGTACTCGTTACAACTCAAACCTTGATCAAAATTCACAAGCAGGGTATTGAATTAAAGCTACACTCGTTGTGAACCTAGCCAGCAAGTCAGATTTTTAAAATGCTTTTGGGCGAAAGCATGAGAAGCTATTATCTGATAGCATGCACCCCCCAAAATACCAGCACGACACGTAAACAACAGATTTTGCGGTAGCCGGCGCTACCCAAAACGCAGAAATAAAATATAAAACATTCATTACCTTTGACGAGCTTCTTTCTTGGCACTCCTATATGCCCCATAAACATCACTATTGGGTATTTTTTTCGTTTAAATCGGTCCATATATACCCAAAATAGCTTTGTATGGAAGCTGTGTCATTCAGAAAAAAACATCGTTTTTAAACGCTGCGTAATTTTTTAAAATTAAAAAAGTTGACGATAAACTTTCACAAAACACTTCGAAATCCTTTTGTAATCCAACTTTAGGTATTAGTAAACGTTTATAATCTATCAAAATGATTACAGGGCGATGTATATTCAATAGCTCCTCGCTTGCAAATCCTTGGCTGCCATAGTCCTCATTAACAACATCCGGGTGAAGACTGGAAGAAACGGATGCCAGATAGATGGATTTTCCAACAATTAATTAAATTGAAAATGACGACAATGGCGACATCGTGTGGAATTTGTATGAATTGCATGCAGGTCGATATTACATTTTGTCCTCTTTTAACAACTCGTGGAAGTGACTTATGGAAATTATTTTTAGCTTTCAGAGAGCAGTTTTTCTTGCGTTTTTCAATGAAACACACGATCTGTTATAGTCACAGCCGTGATTTAACCAGTTTTAGAAACTTCAGAGTGTTTTCTATCCACACATACTAATCATATGCATATACTATATTCCTGGCATGAGTAGCAGGACGCTGAAAAGTTGCGCGATTTTTAACAGAATGTTCGAAAAAGGAGGGGGTAGAAGTAAGAGTAGTCACATCAACACTACGTATTAACTAGATAGTTGTAGTCACATCAACACTATATATTAACTAGTTAGTTGTAGTCACATCAACACTATATAAACTAGTTAGTTGTAGTCACATCAACACTATATAAACAAGTTAGTTGTAGTCACACCAACACTATATAAACTAGTTAGCTGTAGTCATATCAACACTATGTTTCAACTAATTAGTTGTAGTCACATCAACACTACGTATTAACTAGTTAGTTGTAGTCATATCAACACTATATAAACTAGTTAGCTATAGTCACATCAACACTATGTTTCAACTAATTAGTTGTAGTCACATCAACACTATATAAACAAATTAGTTGTAGTCACATCAACACTATATAAACTAGTTAGCTGTAGTCACATCAACACTATGTATAAACTAGTTAGTTGTAGTCACATCAACACTATGTTTCAACTAATTAGTTGTAGTCACATCAACACTATATAAACGAGTTAGTTGTAGTCACATCAACACTATATAAACTAGTTAGCTGTAGTCATATCAACACTATGTTTCAACTAATTAGTTGTAGTCACATCAACACTATATAAACTAATTAGTTGTAGTCACATCAACACTATATAAACTAGTTAGTTGTAGTCACATTAACACTACATATTAACTAGTTAGTTGTAGTCACATCAACACTATGTATTAACTAGTTAGTTGTAGTCACATCAACACTACGTATTAACTAGTTAGTTGTAGTCACATCAACACTATATAAACTAGTTAGTTGTAGTCACATCAACACTACGTATTAACGAGTTAGTTGTAGTCACATCAACACTATATAAACTAGTTAGCTGTAGTCACATCAACACTACATATTAACTAGATAGTTGTAGTCACATCAACACTATATAAACTAGTTAGCTGTAGTCACATCAACACTATTTAAACTAGTTAGTTGTAGTCACATCAACACTACGTATTAACTAGATAGTTGTAGTCACATCAACACTATATATTAACTAGTTAGTTGTAGTCACATCAACACTATATAAACTAGTTAGTTGTAGTCACATCAACACTATATAAACGAGTTAGTTGTAGTCACATCAAAACTATATAAACTAGTTAGCTGTAGTCATATCAACACTATGTTTCAACTAATTAGTTGTAGTCACATCAACACTACGTATTAACTAGTTAGTTGTAGTCATATCAACACTATATAAACTAGTTAGCTATAGTCACATCAACACTATGTTTCAACTTATTAGTTGTAGTCACATCAACACTATATAAACTAGTTAGCTGTAGTCACATCAACAATATGTTTCAACTAATTAGTTGTAGTCACATCAACACTATATAAAGAGTTAGTTGTATTCACGTTAACACTATGTATAAACTAGTTAGTTGTAGTCACATTAACACTACGTATTAACTAGTTAGTTGTAGTCACATCAACACTATATAAACTAGTTAGTTGTAGTCACATCAACACTATATAAACTAGTTAGTTGTAGTCACATTAACACTACATATTAACTAGTTAGTTGTAGTCACATCAACACTATATATTAACTAGTTAGTTGTAGTCACATCAACACTACGTATTAACTAGTTAGTTGTAGTCACATCAACACTATATAAACTAGTTAGCTGTAGTCACATCAACACTATTTAAACTAGTTAGTTGTAGTCACATCAACACTACGTATTAACTAGATAGTTGTAGTCACATCAACACTATATATTAACTAGTTAGTTGTAGTCACATCAACACTATATAAACTAGTTAGTTGTAGTCACATCAACACTATATAAACAAGTTAGTTGTAGTCACATCAACACTATATAAACTAGTTAGCTGTAGTCATATCAACACTATGTTTCAACTAATTAGTTGTAGTCACATCAACACTACGTATTAACTAGTTAGTTGTAGTCATATCAACACTATATAAACTAGTTAGCTATAGTCACATCAACACTATGTTTCAACTAATTAGTTGTAGTCACATCAACACTATATAAACTAATTAGTTGTAGACACATCAACACTATATAAACTAGTTAGCTGTAGTCACATCAACACTATGTTTCAACTAATTAGTTGTAGTCACATCAACACTATATAAACTAGTTAGTTGTAGTCACATTAACACTATGTATAAACTAGTTAGTTGTAGTCACATTAACACTACATATTAACTAGTTAGTTGTAGTCACATCAACACTATATAAACTAGTTAGTTGTAGTCACATCAACACTATATAAACTAGTTAGTTGTAGTCACATTAACACTACATATTAACTAGTTAGTTGTAGTCACATCAACACTACGTATTAACTAGTTAGTTGTAGTCACATCAACACTATATAAACTAGTTAGTTGTAGTCACATCAACACTACGTATTAACGAGTTAGTTGTAGTCACATCAACACTATATAAACTAGTTAGCTGTAGTCACATCAACACTACATATTAACTAGATAGTTGTAGTCACATCAACACTATATAAACTAGTTAGCTGTAGTCACATCAACACTATTTAACTTCTTGATCCTACTTGAGACGCAGACGTCTCAAGTAGGCACCTGGAAATGCAAATGCGCTACGCTAAATGCTAAATGTACTCGTTACAACTCAAACCTTGATCAAAATTCACAAGCAGGGTATTGAATTAAAGCTACACTCGTTGTGAACCTAGCCAGCAAGTCAGATTTTTAAAATGCTTTTCGGCGAAAGCATGAGAAGCTATTATCTGATAGCATGCACCCCCCAAAATACCAGCACGACACGTAAACAACAGATTTTGCGGTAGCCGGCGCTACCCAAAACGCAGAAATAAAATATAAAACATTCATTACCTTTGACGAGCTTCTTTCTTGGCACTCCTATATGCCCCATAAACATCACTATTGGGTCTTTTTTTCGTTTAAATCGGTCCATATATACCCAAAATAGCTTTGTATGGAAGCTGTGTCATTCAGAAAAAAACATCGTTTTTAAACGCTGCGTAATTTTTTTAAATTAAAAAAGTCGACGATAAACTTTCACAAAACACTTCGAAATCCTTTTGTAATCCAACTTTAGGTATTAGTAAACGTTTATAATCTATCAAAATGATTACAGGGCGATGTATATTCAATAGCTCCTCGCTTGCAAATCCTTGGCTGCCATAGTCCTCATTAACAACATCCGGGTGAAGACTGGAAGAAACGGATGCCAGATAGATGGATTTTCCAACAATTAATTAAATTGAAAATGACGACAATGGCGACATCGTGTGGAATTTGTATGAATTGCATGCAGGTCGATATTACATTTTGTCCTCTTTTAACAACTCGTGGAAGTGACTTATGGAAATTATTTTTAGCTTTCAGAGAGCAGTTTTTCTTGCGTTTTTCAATGAAACACACGATCTGTTATAGTCACAGCCGTGATTTAACCAGTTTTAGAAACTTCAGAGTGTTTTCTATCCACACATACTAATCATATGCATATACTATATTCCTGGCATGAGTAGCAGGACGCTGAAAAGTTGCGCGATTTTTAACAGAATGTTCGAAAAAGGAGGGGGTAGAAGTAAGAGTAGTCACATCAACACTACGTATTAACTAGATAGTTGTAGTCACATCAACACTATATATTAACTAGTTAGTTGTAGTCACATCAACACTATATAAACTAGTTAGTTGTAGTCACATCAACACTATATAAACAAGTTAGTTGTAGTCACATCAACACTATATAAACTAGTTAGCTGTAGTCATATCAACACTATGTTTCAACTAATTAGTTGTAGTCACATCAACACTACGTATTAACTAGTTAGTTGTAGTCATATCAACACTATATAAACTAGTTAGCTATAGTCACATCAACACTATGTTTCAACTAATTAGTTGTAGTCACATCAACACTATATAAACAAATTAGTTGTAGTCACATCAACACTATATAAACTAGTTAGCTGTAGTCACATCAACACTATGTATAAACTAGTTAGTTGTAGTCACATCAACACTATGTTTCAACTAATTAGTTGTAGTCACATCAACACTATATAAACGAGTTAGTTGTAGTCACATCAACACTATATAAACTAGTTAGCTGTAGTCATATCAACACTATGTTTCAACTAATTAGTTGTAGTCACATCAACACTATATAAACTAATTAGTTGTAGTCACATCAACACTATATAAACTAGTTAGCTGTAGTCACATCAATAATATGTTTCAACTAATTAGTTGTAGTCATATCAACACTATATAAACTAGTTAGCTATAGTCACATCAACACTATGTTTCAACAAATTAGTTGTAGTCACATCAACACTATATAAACTAATTAGTTGTAGTCACATCAACACTATATAAACTAGTTAGCTGTAGTCACATCAACAATATGTTTCAACTAATTAGTTGTAGTCACATCAACACTATATAAAGAGTTAGTTGTAGTCACGTTAACACTATGTATAAACTAGTTAGTTGTAGTCACATTAACACTACGTATTAACTAGTTAGTTGTAGTCATATCAACACTATATAAACTAGTTAGCTGTAGTCACATCAACACTATGTTTCAACTAATTAGTTGTAGTCACATCAAAGCTATATAAACTAGTTAGTTGTAGTCACATTAACACTATGTATAAACTAGTTAGTTGTAGTCATATCAACACTATGTTTCAACTAATTAGTTGTAGTCACATCAACACTACGTATTAACTAGTTAGTTGTAGTCATATAAACACTATATAAACTAGTTAGCTATAGTCACATCAACACTATATAAACTAATTAGTTGCAGTCACATCAACACTATATAAACTAGTTAGCTTTAGTCACATCAACACTATGTTTCAACTAATTAGTTGTAGTCACATCAACAATATATAAACTAGTTAGTTGTAGTCACTAGTTGCAGCCTCTTTTAACAACTCGTGGAAGTGACTTATGGAAATTATTTTTAGCTTTCAGAGAGCAGTTTTTCTTGCGTTTTTCAATGAAACACACGATCTGTTATAGTCACAGCCGTGATTTAACCAGTTTTAGAAACTTCAGAGTGTTTTCTATCCACACATACTAATCATATGCATATACTATATTCCTGGCATGAGTAGCAGGACGCTGAAAAGTTGCGCGATTTTTAACAGAATGTTCGAAAAAGGAGGGGGTAGAAGTAAGAGTAGTCACATCAACACTACGTATTAACTAGATAGTTGTAGTCACATCAACACTATATATTAACTAGTTAGTTGTAGTCACATCAACACTATATAAACTAGTTAGTTGTAGTCACATCAACACTATATAAACAAGTTAGTTGTAGTCACATCAACACTATATAAACTAGTTAGCTGTAGTCATATCAACACTATGTTTCAACTAATTAGTTGTAGTCACATCAACACTACGTATTAACTAGTTAGTTGTAGTCATATCAACACTATATAAACTAGTTAGCTATAGTCACATCAACACTATGTTTCAACTAATTAGTTGTAGTCACATCAACACTATATAAACAAATTAGTTGTAGTCACATCAACACTATATAAACTAGTTAGCTGTAGTCACATCAACACTATGTATAAACTAGTTAGTTGTAGTCACATCAACACTATGTTTCAACTAATTAGTTGTAGTCACATCAACACTATATAAACGAGTTAGTTGTAGTCACATCAACACTATATAAACTAGTTAGCTGTAGTCATATCAACACTATGTTTCAACTAATTAGTTGTAGTCACATCAACACTATATAAACTAATTAGTTGTAGTCACATCAACACTATATAAACTAGTTAGCTGTAGTCACATCAATAATATGTTTCAACTAATTAGTTGTAGTCATATCAACACTATATAAACTAGTTAGCTATAGTCACATCAACACTATGTTTCAACAAATTAGTTGTAGTCACATCAACACTATATAAACTAATTAGTTGTAGTCACATCAACACTATATAAACTAGTTAGCTGTAGTCACATCAACAATATGTTTCAACTAATTAGTTGTAGTCACATCAACACTATATAAAGAGTTAGTTGTAGTCACGTTAACACTATGTATAAACTAGTTAGTTGTAGTCACATTAACACTACGTATTAACTAGTTAGTTGTAGTCATATCAACACTATATAAACTAGTTAGCTGTAGTCACATCAACACTATGTTTCAACTAATTAGTTGTAGTCACATCAAAGCTATATAAACTAGTTAGTTGTAGTCACATTAACACTATGTATAAACTAGTTAGTTGTAGTCATATCAACACTATGTTTCAACTAATTAGTTGTAGTCACATCAACACTACGTATTAACTAGTTAGTTGTAGTCATATAAACACTATATAAACTAGTTAGCTATAGTCACATCAACACTATATAAACTAATTAGTTGCAGTCACATCAACACTATATAAACTAGTTAGCTTTAGTCACATCAACACTATGTTTCAACTAATTAGTTGTAGTCACATCAACAATATATAAACTAGTTAGTTGTAGTCACTAGTTGCAGCCTCTTTTAACAACTCGTGGAAGTGACTTATGGAAATTATTTTTAGCTTTCAGAGAGCAGTTTTTCTTGCGTTTTTCAATGAAACACACGATCTGTTATAGTCACAGCCGTGATTTAACCAGTTTTAGAAACTTCAGAGTGTTTTCTATCCACACATACTAATCATATGCATATACTATATTCCTGGCATGAGTAGCAGGACGCTGAAAAGTTGCGCGATTTTTAACAGAATGTTCGAAAAAGGAGGGGGTAGAAGTAAGAGTAGTCACATCAACACTACGTATTAACTAGATAGTTGTAGTCACATCAACACTATATATTAACTAGTTAGTTGTAGTCACATCAACACTATATAAACTAGTTAGTTGTAGTCACATCAACACTATATAAACGAGTTAGTTGTAGTCACATCAACACTATATAAACTAGTTAGCTGTAGTCATATCAACACTATGTTTCAACTAATTAGTTGTAGTCACATCAACACTACGTATTAACTAGTTAGTTGTAGTCATATCAACACTATATAAACTAGTTAGCTATAGTCACATCAACACTATGTTTCAACTAATTAGTTGTAGTCACATCAACACTATATAAACAAATTAGTTGTAGTCACATCAACACTATATAAACTAGTTAGCTGTAGTCACATCAACACTATGTATAAACTAGTTAGTTGTAGTCACATCAACACTATGTTTCAACTAATTAGTTGTAGTCACATCAACACTATATAAACTAGTTAGTTGTAGTCACATTAACACTATGTATAAACTAGTTAGTTGTAGTCACATCAACACTACATATTAACTAGTTAGTTGTAGTCACATCAACACTATATATTAACTAGTTAGTTGTAGTCACATCAACACTATATAAACTAGTTAGTTGTAGTCACATCAACACTATATAAACGAGTTAGTTGTAGTCACATCAACACTATATAAACTAGTTAGCTGTAGTCATATCAACACTATGTTTCAACTAATTAGTTGTAGTCACATCAACACTATATAAACTAATTAGTTGTAGTCACATCAACACTATATAAACTAGTTAGCTGTAGTCACATCAACAATATGTTTCAACTAATTAGTTGTAGTCATATCAACACTATATAAACTAGTTAGCTATAGTCACATCAACACTATGTTTCAACTAATTAGTTGTAGTCACATCAACACTATATAAACTAATTAGTTGTAGTCACATCAACACTATATAAACTAGTTAGCTGTAGTCACATCAACAATATGTTTCAACTAATTAGTTGTAGTCACATCAACACTATATAAAGAGTTAGTTGTAGTCACGTTAACACTATGTATAAACTAGTTAGTTGTAGTCACATTAACACTACGTATTAACTAGTTAGTTGTAGTCATATCAACACTATATAAACTAGTTAGCTGTAGTCACATCAACACTATGTTTCAACTAATTAGTTGTAGTCACATCAAAGCTATATAAACTAGTTAGTTGTAGTCACATTAACACTATGTATAAACTAGTTAGTTGTAGTCATATCAACACTATGTTTCAACTAATTAGTTGTAGTCACATCAACACTACGTATTAACTAGTTAGTTGTAGTCATATAAACACTATATAAACTAGTTAGCTATAGTCACATCAACACTATATAAACTAATTAGTTGCAGTCACATCAACACTATATAAACTAGTTAGCTGTAGTCACATCAACACTATGTTTCAACTAATTAGTTGTAGTCACATCAACAATATATAAACTAGTTAGTTGTAGTCACTAGTTGCAGCCTCTTTTAACAACTCGTGGAAGTGACTTATGGAAATTATTTTTAGCTTTCAGAGAGCAGTTTTTCTTGCGTTTTTCAATGAAACACACGATCTGTTATAGTCACAGCCGTGATTTAACCAGTTTTAGAAACTTCAGAGTGTTTTCTATCCACACATACTAATCATATGCATATACTATATTCCTGGCATGAGTAGCAGGACGCTGAAAAGTTGCGCGATTTTTAACAGAATGTTCGAAAAAGGAGGGGGTAGAAGTAAGAGTAGTCACATCAACACTACGTATTAACTAGATAGTTGTAGTCACATCAACACTATATATTAACTAGTTAGTTGTAGTCACATCAACACTATATAAACGAGTTAGTTGTAGTCACATCAACACTATATAAACTAGTTAGCTGTAGTCATATCAACACTATGTTTCAACTAATTAGTTGTAGTCACATCAACACTACGTATTAACTAGTTAGTTGTAGTCACATCAACACTATATATTAACTAGTTAGTTGTAGTCACATCAACACTATATAAACGAGTTAGTTGTAGTCACATCAACACTATATAAACGAGTTAGTTGTAGTCACATCAACACTATATAAACTAGTTAGCTGTAGTCATATCAACACTATGTTTCAACTAATTAGTTGTAGTCACATCAACACTACGTATTAACTAGTTAGTTGTAGTCATATCAACACTATATAAACTAGTTAGCTATAGTCACATCAACACTATGTTTCAACTAATTAGTTGTAGTCACATCAACACTATATAAACAAATTAGTTGTAGTCACATCAACACTATGTTTCAACTAATTAGTTGTAGTCACATCAACACTATATAAACTAGTTAGCTGTAGTCACATCAACACTATGTATAAACTAGTTAGTTGTAGTCACATCAACACTATGTTTCAACTAATTAGTTGTAGTCACATCAACACTATATAAACAAATTAGTTGTAGTCACATCAACACTATGTTTCAACTAATTAGTTGTAGTCACATCAACACTATATAAACAAATTAGTTGTAGTCACATCAACACTATATAAACTAGTTAGCTGTAGTCACATCAACACTATATAAACTAGTTAGTTGTAGTCACATTAACACTATGTATAAACTAGTTAGTTGTAGTCACATCAACACTATATATTAACTAGTTAGTTGTAGTCACATCAACACTATATAAACTAGTTAGTTGTAGTCACATCAACACTATATAAACGAGTTAGTTGTAGTCACATCAACACTATATAAACTAGTTAGCTGTAGTCACATCAACACTATGTATTAACTAGTTAGTTGTAGTCACATCAACACTACGTATTAACTAGTTAGTTGTAGTCACATCAACAATATATAAACTAGTTAGTTGTAGTCACATCAACACTACGTATTAACTAGTTAGTTGTAGTCACATCAACACTATATAAACTAGTTAGCTGTAGTCACATCAACACTACATATTAACTAGATAGTTGTAGTCACATCAACACTACATAAACTAGTTAGCTGTAGTCACATCAACACTATTTAAACTAGTTAGTTGTAGTCACATCAACACTACGTATTAACTAGATAGTTGTAGTCACATCAACACTATATATTAACTAGTTAGTTGTAGTCACATCAACACTATATAAACTAGTTAGCTGTAGTCATATCAACACTATGTTTCAACTAATTAGTTGTAGTCACATCAACACTACGTATTAACTAGTTAGTTGTAGTCATATCAACACTATATAAACTAGTTAGCTATAGTCACATCAACACTATGTTTCAACTAATTAGTTGTAGTCTCATCAACACTATATAAACTAATTAGTTGTAGTCACATCAACACTATATAAACTAGTTAGCTGTAGTCACATCAACACTATGTTTCAACTAATTAGTTGTAGTCACATCAACACTATATAAACTAGTTAGTTGTAGTCACATTAACACTATGTATAAACTAGTTAGTTGTAGTCACATTAACACTGCATATTAACTAGTTAGTTGTAGTCACATCAACACTATATAAACTAGTTAGTTGTAGTCACATCAACACTATATAAACTAGTTAGTTGTAGTCACATTAACACTACATATTAACTAGTTAGTTGTAGTCACATCAACACTATGTATTAACTAGTTAGTTGTAGTCACATCAACACTACGTATTAACTAGTTAGTTGTAGTCACATCAACACTATATAAACTAGTTAGTTTTAGTCACATCAACACTACGTATTAACGAGTTAGTTGTAGTCACATCAACACTATATAAACTAGTTAACTGTAGTCACATCAACACTACATATTAACTAGATAGTTGTAGTCACATCAACACTATATAAACTAGTTAGCTGTAGTCACATCAACACTATTTAACTTCTTGATCCTACTTGAGACGCAGACGTCTCAAGTAGGCACCTGGAAATGCAAATGTGCTACGCTAAATGCTAAATGTACTCGTTACAACTCAAACCTTGATCAAAATTCACAAGCAGGGTATTGAATTAAAGCTACACTCGTTGTGAACCTAGCCAGCAAGTCAGATTTTTAAAATGCTTTTCGGCGAAAGCATGAGAAGCTATTATCTGATAGCATGCACCCCCCAAAATACCAGCACGACACGTAAACAACAGATTTTGCGGTAGCCGGCGCTACCCAAAACGCAGAAATAAAATATAAAACATTCATTACCTTTGACGAGCTTCTTTCTTGGCACTCCTATATGCCCCATAAACATCACTATTGGGTCTTTTTTTCGTTTAAATCGGTCCATATATACCCAAAATAGCTTTGTATGGAAGCTGTGTCATTCAGAAAAAAACATCGTTTTTAAACGCTGCGTAATTTTTTTAAATTAAAAAAGTCGACGATAAACTTTCACAAAACACTTCGAAATCCTTTTGTAATCCAACTTTAGGTATTAGTAAACGTTTATAATCTATCAAAATGATTACAGGGCGATGTATATTCAATAGCTCCTCGCTTGCAAATCCTTGGCTGCCATAGTCCTCATTAACAACATCCGGGTGAAGACTGGAAGAAACGGATGCCAGATAGATGAGTTTTCCAACAATTAATTCAATTGAAAATGACGACAATGGCGACATCGTGTGGAATTTGTATGAATTGCATGCAGGTCGATATTACATTTTGTCCTCTTTTAACAACTCGTGGAAGTGACTTATGGAAATTATTTTTAGCTTTCAGAGAGCAGTTTTTCTTGCGTTTTTCAATGAAACACACGATCTGTTATAGTCACAGCCGTGATTTAACCAGTTTTAGAAACTTCAGAGTGTTTTCTATCCACACATAATAATCATATGCATATACTATATTCCTGGCATGAGTAGCAGGACGCTGAAAAGTTGCGCGATTTTTAACAGAATGTTCGAAAAAGGAGGGGGTAGAAGTAAGAGTAGTCACATCAACACTACGTATTAACTAGATAGTTGTAGTCACATCAACACTATATATTAACTAGTTAGTTGTAGTCACATCAACACTATATAAACGAGTTAGTTGTAGTCACATCAACACTATATAAACTAGTTAGCTGTAGTCATATCAACACTATGTTTCAACGAATTAGTTGTAGTCACATCAACACTACGTATTAACTAGTTAGTTGTAGTCATATCAACACTATATAAACTAGTTAGCTATAGTCACATCAACACTATGTTTCAACTAATTAGTTGTAGTCACATCAACACTATATAAACAAATTAGTTGTAGTCACATCAACACTATATAAACTAGTTAGCTGTAGTCACATCAACACTATGTTTCAACTAATTAGTTGTAGTCACATCAACAATATATAAACTAGTTAGTTGTAGTCACATTAGCACTATGTATAAACTAGTTAGTTGTAGTCACATTAACACTACATATTAACTAGTTAGTTGTAGTCACATCAACACTATATAAACTAGTTAGTTGTAGTCACATCAACACTATATAAACTAGTTAGTTGTAGTCACATTAACACTACATATTAACTAGTTAGTTGTAGTCACATCAACACTATGTATTAACTAGTTAGTTGTAGTCACATCAACACTACGTATTAACTAGTTAGTTGTAGTCACATCAACACTATATAAACTAGTTAGTTGTAGTCACATCAACACTACATATTAACTAGTTAGTTGTAGTCACATCAACACTATATAAACTAGTTAGCTGTAGTCACATCAACACTACATATTAACTAGATAGTTGTGGTCACATCAACACTATATAAACTAGTTAGCTGTAGTCACATCAACACTATTTAAACTAGTTAGTTGTAGTCACATCAACACTACGTATTAACTAATTAGTTGTAGTCACATCAACACTATATAAACTAGTTAGCTGTAGTCACATCAACAATATGTTTCAACTAATTAGTTGTAGTCACATCAACACTATATAAAGAGTTAGTTGTAGTCACGTTAACACTATGTATAAAATAGTTAGTTGTAGTCACATTAACACTACGTATTAACTAGTTAGTTGTAGTCACATCAACACTATATAAACTAGTTAGTTGTAGTCACATCAACACTATATAAACTAGTTAGTTGTAGTCACATTAACACTACATAGTAACTAGTTAATTGTAGTCACATCAACACTATGTATTAACTAGTTTGTTGTAGTCACATCAACACTACGTATTAACTAGTTAGTTGTAGTCACATCAACACTATATAAACTAGTTAGTTGTAGTCACATCAACACTACGTATTAACTAGTTAGTTGTAGTCACATCAACACTATATAAACTAGTTAGCTGTAGTCACATCAACACTACATATTAACTAGATAGTTGTAGTCACATCAACACTATATAAACTAGATAGCTGTAGTCACATCAAAACTATTTAAACTAGTTAGTTGTAGTCACATTAACACTATGTATAAACTAGTTAGTTGTAGTCACATTAACACTACATATTAACTAGTTAGTTGTAGTCACATCAACACTATATAAACTAGTTAGTTGTAGTCACATCAACACTATATAAACAAGTTAGTTGTAGTCACATCAACACTATATAAACTAGTTAGCTGTAGTCATATCAACACTATGTTTCAACTAATTAGTTGTAGTCACATCAACACTACGTATTAACTAGTTAGTTGTAGTCATATCAACACTATATAAACTAGTTAGCTATAGTCACATCAACACTATATAAACTAATTAGTTGCAGTCACATCAACACTATATAAACTAGTTAGCTGTAGTCACATCAACACTATGTTTCAACTAATTAGTTGTAGTCACATCAACAATATATAAACTAGTTAGTTGTAGTCACTAGTTGCAGCCTCTTTTAACAACTCGTGGAAGTGACTTATGGAAATTATTTTTAGCTTTCAGAGAGCAGTTTTTCTTGCGTTTTTCAATGAAACACACGATCTGTTATAGTCACAGCCGTGATTTAACCAGTTTTAGAAACTTCAGAGTGTTTTCTATCCACACATACTAATCATATGCATATACTATATTCCTGGCATGAGTAGCAGGACGCTGAAAAGTTGCGCGATTTTTAACAGAATGTTCGAAAAAGGAGGGGGTAGAAGTAAGAGTAGTCACATCAACACTACGTATTAACTAGATAGTTGTAGTCACATCAACACTATATATTAACTAGTTAGTTGTAGTCACATCAACACTATATAAACTAGTTAGTTGTAGTCACATCAACACTATATAAACGAGTTAGTTGTAGTCACATCAACACTATATAAACTAGTTAGCTGTAGTCATATCAACACTATGTTTCAACTAATTAGTTGTAGTCACATCAACACTACGTATTAACTAGTTAGTTGTAGTCATATCAACACTATATAAACTAGTTAGCTATAGTCACATCAACACTATGTTTCAACTAATTAGTTGTAGTCACATCAACACTATATAAACAAATTAGTTGTAGTCACATCAACACTATATAAACTAGTTAGCTGTAGTCACATCAACACTATGTTTCAACTAATTAGTTGTAGTCACATCAACAATATATAAACTAGTTAGTTGTAGTCACACTAGCACTATGTATAAACTAGTTAGTTGTAGTCACATTAACACTACATATTAACTAGTTAGTTGTAGTCACATCAACACTATGTATTAACTAGTTAGTTGTAGTCACATCAACACTACGTATTAACAAGTTAGTTGTAGTCACATCAACACTATATAAACTAGTTAGTTGTAGTCACATCAACACTACATATTAACTAGTTAGTTGTAGTCACATCAACACTATATAAACTAGTTAGCTGTAGTCACATCAACACTACATATTAACTAGATAGTTGTGGTCACATCAACACTATATAAACTAGTTAGCTGTAGTCACATCAACACTATTTAAACTAGTTAGTTGTAGTCACATCAACACTACGTATTAACTAATTAGTTGTAGTCACATCAACACTATATAAACTAGTTAGCTGTAGTCACATCAACAATATGTTTCAACTAATTAGTTGTAGTCACATCAACACTATATAAAGAGTTAGTTGTAGTCACGTTAACACTATGTATAAACTAGTTAGTTGTAGTCACATTAACACTACGTATTAACTAGTTAGTTGTAGTCACATCAACACTATATAAACTAGTTAGTTGTAGTCACATCAACACTATATAAACTAGTTAGTTGTAGTCACATTAACATTACATAGTAACTAGTTAATTGTAGTCACATCAACACTATGTATTAACTAGTTAGTTGTAGTCACATCAACACTACGTATTAACTAGTTAGTTGTAGTCACATCAACACTATATAAACTAGTTAGTTGTAGTCACATCAACACTACGTATTAACTAGTTAGTTGTAGTCACATCAACACTATATAAACTAGTTAGCTGTAGTCACATCAACACTACATATTAACTAGATAGTTGTAGTCACATCAACACTATATAAACTAGATAGCTGTAGTCACATCAAAACTATTTAAACTAGTTAGTTGTAGTCACATTAACACTATGTATAAACTAGTTAGTTGTAGTCACATTAACACTACATATTAACTAGTTAGTTGTAGTCACATCAACACTATGTTTCAACTAATTAGTTGTAGTCACATCAACACTACGTATTAACTAGTTAGTTGTAGTCATATCAACACTATATAAACTAGTTAGCTATAGTCACATCAACACTATATAAACTAATTAGTTGTAGTCACATCAACACTACGTATTAACTAGTTAGTTGTAGTCACATCAACACTATATAAACTAGTTAGCTGTAGTCACATCAACACTATGTTTCAACTAATTAGTTGTAGTCACATCAACAATATATAAACTAGTTAGTTGTAGTCACATTAACACTATGTATAAACTAGTTAGTTGTAGTCACATCAACACTACGTATTAACTAGTTAGTTGTAGTCACATCAACACTATATAAACTAGTTAGCTGTAGTCACATCAACACTATGTTTCAACTAATTAGTTGTAGTCACATCAACAATATATAAACTAGTTAGTTGTAGTCACATTAACACTATGTATAAACTAGTTAGTTGTAGTCACATTAACACTACATATTAACTAGTTAGTTGTAGTCACATCAACACTATATAAACTAGTTAGTTGTAGTCACATCAACACTATATAAACTAGTTAGTTGTAGTCACATTAACACTACATATTAACTAGTTAGTTGTAGTCACATCAACACTACGTATTAACTAGTTAGTTGTAGTCACATCAACACTATATAAACTAGTTAGTTGTAGTCACATCAACACTACATATTAACTAGTTAGTTGTAGTCACATCAACACTATATAAACTAGTTAGCTGTAGTCACATCAACACTACATATTAACTAGATAGTTGTGGTCACATCAACACTATATAAACTAGTTAGCTGTAGTCACATCAACACTATTTAAACTAGTTAGTTGTAGTCACATCAACACTACGTATTAACTAATTAGTTGTAGTCACATCAACACTATATAAACTAGTTAGCTGTAGTCACATCAACAATATGTTTCAACTAATTAGTTGTAGTCACATCAACACTATATAAAGAGTTAGTTGTAGTCACGTTAACACTATGTATAAACTAGTTAGTTGTAGTCACATTAACACTACGTATTAACTAGTTAGTTGTAGTCACATCAACACTATATAAACTAGTTAGTTGTAGTCACATCAACACTATATAAACTAGTTAGTTGTAGTCACATTAACACTACATATTAACTAGTTAGTTGTAGTCACATCAACACTACGTATTAACTAGTTAGTTGTAGTTACATCAACACTATATAAACTAGTTAGCTGTAGTCACATCAACACTACATATTAACTAGATAGTTGTAGTCACATCAATACTATATAAACTAGTTAGCTGTAGTCACATCAACACTATTTAAACTAGTTAGTTGTAGTCACATCAACACTACGTATTAACTAGATAGTTGTAGTCACATCAACACTATATATTAACTAGTTAGTTTTAGTCACATCAACACTATATAAACTAGTTAGTTGTAGTCACATCAACACTATATAAACAAGTTAGTTGTAGTCACATCAACACTATATAAACTAGTTAGCTGTAGTCATATCAACACTATGTTTCAACTAATTAGTTGTAGTCACATCAACACTACGTATTAACTAGTTAGTTGTAGTCATATCAACACTATATAAACTAGTTAGCTATAGTCACATCAACACTATGTTTCAACTAATTAGTTGTAGTCACATCAACACTATATAAACTAATTAGTTGTAGTCACATCAACACTATGTATTAACTAGTTAGTTGTAGTCACATCAACACTACGTATTAACTAGTTAGTTGTAGTCACATCAACACTATATAAACTAGTTAGTTGTAGTCACATCAACACTACGTATTAACTAGTTAGTTGTAGTCACATCAACACTATATAAACTAGTTAGCTGTAGTCACATCAACACTACATATTAACTAGATAGTTGTAGTCACATCAACACTATATAAACTAGTTAGCTGTAGTCACATCAACACTTTATATTAACTAGTTAGTTGTAGTCACATCAACACTATATAAACTAGTTAGTTGTAGTCACATCAACACTATATAAACGAGTTAGTTGTAGTCACATCAACACTATATAAACTAGTTAGTTGTAGTCACATCAACACTATATAAACTAGTTTGTTGTAGTCACATTAACACTACATATTAACTAGTTAGTTGTAGTCACATCAACACTATGTATTAACTAGTTAGTTGTAGTCACATCAACACTACGTATTAACTAGTTAGTTGTAGTCACATCAACACTATATAAACTAGTTAGTTGTAGTCACATCAACACTATGTATTAACTAGTTAGTTGTAGTCACATCAACACTATATAAACTAGTTAGCTGTAGTCACATCAACACTACATATTAACTAGATAGTTGTAGTCACATCAACACTATATAAACTAGTTAGCTGTAGTCACATCAACACTATTTAAACTAGTTAGTTGTAGTCACATCAACACTACGTATTAACTAGATAGTTGTAGTCACATCAACACTATATATTAACTAGTTAGTTGTAGTCACATCAACACTATATAAACTAGTTAGTTGTAGTCACATCAACACTATATAAACAAGTTAGTTGTAGTCACATCAACACTACGTATTAACTAGTTAGTTGTAGTCATATCAACACTATATAAACTAGTTAGCTATAGTCACATCAACACTATGTTTCAACTAATTAATTGTAGTCACATCAACACTATATAAACTAGTTAGCTGTAGTCACATCAACACTATGTTTCAACTAATTAGTTGTAGTCACATCAACACTATATAAACTAGTTAGTTGTAGTCACATTAACACTATGTATAAACTAGTTAGTTGTAGTCACATCAACACTATATAAACGATTTAGTTGTAGTCACATCAACACTATATAAACTAGTTAGCTGTAGTCATATCAACACTATGTTTCAACTAATTAGTTGTAGTCACATCAACACTACGTATTAACTAGTTTGTTGTAGTCATATCAACACTATATAAACTAGTTAGCTATAGTCACATCAACACTATGTTTCAACTAATTAGTTGTAGTCACATCAACACTATATAAACTAATTAGTTGTAGTCACATCAACACTATATAAACTAGTTAGCTGTAGTCACATCAACACTATGTTTCAACTAATTAGTTGTAGTCACATCAACACTATATAAACTAGTTAGTTGTAGTCACATTAACACTATGTATAAACTAGTTAGTTGTAGTCACATTAACACTACATATTAACTAGTTAGTTGTAGTCACATCAACACTATATAAACTAGTTAGTTGTAGTCACATCAACACTATATAAACTAGTTAGTTGTTGTCACATTAACACTACATATTAACTAGTTAGTTGTAGTCACATCAACACTATGTATTAACTAGTAAGTTGTAGTCAAATCAACACTACGTATTAACTAGTTAGTTGTAGTCACATCAACACTATATAAACTAATTAGTTGTAGTCACATCAACACTACGTATTAACTAGTTAGTTGTAGTCACATCAACACTATATAAACTAGTTAGCTGTAGTCACATCAACACTACATATTAACTAGATAGTTGTAGTCACATCAACACTATATAAACTAGTTAGCTGTAGTCACATCAACACTATTTAAACTAGTTAGTTGTAGTCACATCAACACTATATAAACAAGTTAGTTGTAGTCACATCAACACTATATAAACTAGTTAGCTGTAGTCATATCAACACTATGTTTCAACTAATTAGTTGTAGTCACATCAACACTACGTATTAACTAGTTAGTTGTAGTCATATCAACACTATATAAACTAGTTAGCTATAGTCACATCAACACTATATAAACTATTTAGTTGCAGTCACATCAACACTATATAAACTAGTTAGCTGTAGTCACATCAACACTATGTTTCAACTAATTAGTTGTAGTCACATCAACAATATATAAACTAGTTAGTTGTAGTCACATCAACACTATATAAACGAGTTAGTTGTAGTCACATCAACACTACGTATTAACTAGTTAGTTGTAGTCATATCAACACTATATAAACTAGTTAGCTATAGTCACATCAACACTATGTTTCAACTAATTAATTGTAGTCACATCAACACTATATAAACTAGTTAGCTGTAGTCACATCAACACTATGTTTCAACTAATTAGTTGTAGTCACATCAACACTATATAAACTAGTTAGTTGTAGTCACATTAACACTATGTATAAACTAGTTAGTTGTAGTCACATCAACACTATATAAACGATTTAGTTGTAGTCACATCAACACTATATAAACTAGTTAGCTGTAGTCATATCAACACTATGTTTCAACTAATTAGTTGTAGTCACATCAACACTACGTATTAACTAGTTTGTTGTAGTCATATCAACACTATATAAACTAGTTAGCTATAGTCACATCAACACTATGTTTCAACTAATTAGTTGTAGTCACATCAACACTATATAAACTAGTTAGTTGTAGTCACATCAACACTATATAAACTAGTTAGTTGTTGTCACATTAACACTACATATTAACTAGTTAGTTGTAGTCACATCAACACTATGTATTAACTAGTAAGTTGTAGTCAAATCAACACTACGTATTAACTAGTTAGTTGTAGTCACATCAACACTATATAAACTAATTAGTTGTAGTCACATCAACACTACGTATTAACTAGTTAGTTGTAGTCACATCAACACTATATAAACTAGTTAGCTGTAGTCACATCAACACTACATATTAACTAGATAGTTGTAGTCACATCAACACTATATAAACTAGTTAGCTGTAGTCACATCAACACTATTTAAACTAGTTAGTTGTAGTCACATCAACACTATATAAACAAGTTAGTTGTAGTCACATCAACACTATATAAACTAGTTAGCTGTAGTCATATCAACACTATGTTTCAACTAATTAGTTGTAGTCACATCAACACTACGTATTAACTAGTTAGTTGTAGTCATATCAACACTATATAAACTAGTTAGCTATAGTCACATCAACACTATATAAACTATTTAGTTGCAGTCACATCAACACTATATAAACTAGTTAGCTGTAGTCACATCAACACTATGTTTCAACTAATTAGTTGTAGTCACATCAACAATATATAAACGAGTTAGTTGTAGTCACATTAACACTATGTATAAACTAGTTAGTTGTAGTCACATTAACACTACATATTAACTAGTTAGTTGTAGTCACATCAACACTATATAAACTAGTTAGTTGTAGTCACATCAACACTATATAAACTAGTTAGTTGTAGTCACATTAACACTACATATTAACTAGTTAGTTGTAGTCACATCAACACTATATAAACTAGTTAGTTGTAGTCACATCAACACTACATATTAACTAGTTAGTTGTAGTCACATCAACACTATATAAACTAGTTAGCTGTAGTCACATCAACACTATGTTTCAACTAATTAGTTGTAGTCACATCAACACTACGTATTAACTAGTTAGTTGTAGTCATATCAACACTATATAAACTAGTTAGCTATAGTCACATCAACACTATATAAACTATTTAGTTGCAGTCACATCAACACTATATAAACTAGTTAGCTGTAGTCACATCAACACTATGTTTCAACTAATTAGTTGTAGTCACATCAACAATATATAAACTAGTTAGTTGTAGTCACATCAACACTATATAAACGAGTTAGTTGTAGTCACATCAACACTACGTATTAACTAGTTAGTTGTAGTCATATCAACACTATATAAACTAGTTAGCTATAGTCACATCAACACTATGTTTCAACTAATTAATTGTAGTCACATCAACACTATATAAACTAGTTAGCTGTAGTCACATCAACACTATGTTTCAACTAATTAGTTGTAGTCACATCAACACTATATAAACTAGTTAGTTGTAGTCACATTAACACTATGTATAAACTAGTTAGTTGTAGTCACATCAACACTATATAAACGATTTAGTTGTAGTCACATCAACACTATATAAACTAGTTAGCTGTAGTCATATCAACACTATGTTTCAACTAATTAGTTGTAGTCACATCAACACTACGTATTAACTAGTTTGTTGTAGTCATATCAACACTATATAAACTAGTTAGCTATAGTCACATCAACACTATGTTTCAACTAATTAGTTGTAGTCACATCAACACTATATAAACTAATTAGTTGTAGTCACATCAACACTATATAAACTAGTTAGCTGTAGTCACATCAACACTATGTTTCAACTAATTAGTTGTAGTCACATCAACACTATATAAACTAGTTAGTTGTAGTCACATTAACACTATGTATAAACTAGTTAGTTGTAGTCACATTAACACTACATATTAACTAGTTAGTTGTAGTCACATCAACACTATATAAACTAGTTAGTTGTAGTCACATCAACACTATATAAACTAGTTAGTTGTTGTCACATTAACACTACATATTAACTAGTTAGTTGTAGTCACATCAACACTATGTATTAACTAGTAAGTTGTAGTCAAATCAACACTACGTATTAACTAGTTAGTTGTAGTCACATCAACACTATATAAACTAATTAGTTGTAGTCACATCAACACTACGTATTAACTAGTTAGTTGTAGTCACATCAACACTATATAAACTAGTTAGCTGTAGTCACATCAACACTACATATTAACTAGATAGTTGTAGTCACATCAACACTATATAAACTAGTTAGCTGTAGTCACATCAACACTATTTAAACTAGTTAGTTGTAGTCACATCAACACTATATAAACAAGTTAGTTGTAGTCACATCAACACTATATAAACTAGTTAGCTGTAGTCATATCAACACTATGTTTCAACTAATTAGTTGTAGTCACATCAACACTACGTATTAACTAGTTAGTTGTAGTCATATCAACACTATATAAACTAGTTAGCTATAGTCACATCAACACTATATAAACTATTTAGTTGCAGTCACATCAACACTATATAAACTAGTTAGCTGTAGTCACATCAACACTATGTTTCAACTAATTAGTTGTAGTCACATCAACAATATATAAACTAGTTAGTTGTAGTCACATTAACACTATGTATAAACTAGTTAGTTGTAGTCACATTAACACTACATATTAACTAGTTAGTTGTAGTCACATCAACACTATATAAACTAGTTAGTTGTAGTCACATCAACACTATATAAACTAGTTAGTTGTAGTCACATTAACACTACATATTAACTAGTTAGTTGTAGTCACATCAACACTATATAAACTAGTTAGCTGTAGTCACATCAACACTACATATTAACTAGATAGTTGTGGTCACATCAACACTATATAAACTAGTTAGCTGTAGTCACATCAACACTATTTAAACTAGTTAGTTGTAGTCACATCAACACTACGTATTAACTAATTAGTTGTAGTCACATCAACACTATATAAAGAGTTAGTTGTAGTCACGTTAACACTATGTATAAACTAGTTAGTTGTAGTCACATTAACACTACGTATTAACTAGTTAGTTGTAGTCACATCAACACTATATAAACTAGTTAGTTGTAGTCACATCAACACTATATAAACTAGTTAGTTGTAGTCACATTAACACTACATATTAACTAGTTAGTTGTAGTCACATCAACACTACGTATTACCTAGTTAGTTGTAGTCACATCAACACTATATAAACTAGTTAGCTGTATTCACATCAACACTACATATTAACTAGATAGTTGTAGTCACATCAATACTATATAAACTAGTTAGCTGTAGTCACATCAACACTATTTAAACTAGTTAGTTGTAGTCACATGAACACTACGTATTAACTAGATAGTTGTAGTCACATCAACACTATATATTAACTAGTTAGTTGTAGTCACATCAACACTATATAAACTAGTTAGTTGTAGTCACATCAACACTATATAAACGATTTAGTTGTAGTCACATCAACACTATATAAACTAGTTAGCTGTAGTCATATCAACACTATGTTTCAACTAATTAGTTGTAGTCACATCAACACTACGTATTAACTAGTTTGTTGTAGTCATATCAACACTATATAAACTAGTTAGCTATAGTCACATCAACACTATGTTTCAACTAATTAGTTGTAGTCACATCAACACTATATAAACTAATTAGTTGTAGTCACATCAACACTATATAAACTAGTTAGCTGTAGTCACATCAACACTATGTTTCAACTAGTTAGTTGTAGTCACATCAACACTATATAAACTAGTTAGTTGTAGTCACATTAACACAATGTATAAACTAGTTAGTTGTAGTCACATTAACACTACATATTAACTAGTTAGTGGTAGTCACATCAACACTATGTTTCAACTAATTAGTTGTAGTCACATCAACACTATATAAACTAGTTAGTTGTAGTCACATTAACACTATGTATAAACTAGTTAGTTGTAGTCACATTAACACTACATATTAACTAGTTAGTTGTAGTCACATCAACACTATATAAACTAGTTAGTTGTAGTCACATCAACACTATATAAACTAGTTAGTTGTTGTCACATTAACACTACATATTAACTAGTTAGTTGTAGTCACATCAACACTATGTATTAACTAGTAAGTTGTAGTCAAATCAACACTACGTATTAACTAGTTAGTTGTAGTCACATCAACACTATATAAACTAGTTAGTTGTAGTCACATCAACACTACGTATTAACTAGTTAGTTGTAGTCACATCAACACTATATAAACTAGTTAGCTGTAGTCACATCAACACTACATATTAACTAGATAGTTGTAGTCACATCAACACTATATAAACTAGTTAGCTGTAGTCACATCAACACTATTTAAACTAGTTAGTTGTAGTCACATCAACACTATATAAACAAGTTAGTTGTAGTCACATCAACACTATATAAACTAGTTAGCTGTAGTCATATCAACACTATGTTTCAACTAATTAGTTGTAGTCACATCAACACTACGTATTAACTAGTTAGTTGTAGTCATATCAACACTATATAAACTAGTTAGCTATAGTCACATCAACACTATGTTTCAACTAATTAGTTGTAGTCACATCAACACTATATAAACTAATTAGTTGTAGTCACATCAACACTATATAAACTAGTTAGCTGTAGTCACATCAACACTATGTTTCAACTAATTAGTTGTAGTCACATCAACACTATATAAACTAGTTAGTTGTAGTCACATTAACACTATGTATAAACTAGTTAGTTGTAGTCACATTAACACTACATATTAACTAGTTAGTTGTAGTCACATCAACACTATATAAACTAGTTAGCTGTAGTCAAATCAACACTATTTAAACTAGTTAGTTGTAGTCACATCAACACTATATAAACTAGTTAGTTGTAGTCACATTAACACTACATATTAACTAGTTAGTTGTAGTCACATCAACACTATGTATTAACTAGTTAGTTGTAGTCACATCAACACTACGTATTAACTAGTTAGTTGTAGTCACATCAACACTATATAAACTAGTTAGTTGTAGTCACATCAACACTACGTATTAACTAGTTAGTTGTAGTCACATCAACACTATATAAACTAGTTAGCTGTAGTCACATCAACACTACATATTAACTAGTTAGTTGTAGTCACATCAACACTATATAAACTAGTTAGCTGTAGTCACATCAACACTATTTAAACTAGTTAGTTGTAGTCACATCAACACTACGTATTAACTAGATAGTTGTAGTCACATCAACACTATATATTAACTAGTTAGTTGTAGTCACATCAACACTATATAAACTAGTTAGTTGTAGTCACATCAACACCATATAAACGAGTTAGTTGTAGTCACATCAACACTATATAAACTAGTTAGCTGTAGTCATATCAACACTATGTTTCAACTAATTAGTTGTAGTCACATCAACACTACGTATTAACTAGTTAGTTGTAGTCATATCAACACTATATAAACTAGTTAGCTATAGTCACATCAACACTATGTTTCAACTAATTAGTTGTAGTCACATCAACACTATATAAACTAATTAGTTGTAGTCACATCAACACTATATAAACTAGTTAGCTGTAGTCACATCAACACTATGTTTCAACTAATTAGTTGTAGTCACATCAACACTATATAAACTAGTTAGTTGTAGTCACATTAACACTATGTATAAACTAGTTAGTTGTAGTCACATTAACACTACATATTAACTAGTTAGTTGTAGTCACATCAACACTATATAAACTAGTTAGTTGTAGTCACATCAACACTATATAAACGAGTTAGTTGTAGTCACATTAACACTATGTATAAACTAGTTAGTTGTAGTCACATTAACACTACATATTAACTAGTTAGTTGTAGTCACATCAACACTATGTATTAACTATTTAGTTGTAGTCACATCAACACTATATAAACTAGTTAGCTGTAGTCACATCAACACTACGTATTAACTAGATAGTTGTGGTCACATCAACACTATATAAACTAGTTAGCTGTAGTCAAATCAACACTATTTAAACTAGTTAGTTGTAGTCACATCAACACTACGTATTAACTAGATTGTTGTAGTCACATCAACACTATATAAACTAGTTAGTTGTAGTCACATCAACACTACGTATTAACTAGATAGTTGTGGTCACATCAACACTATATAAACTAGTTAGCTGTAGTCAAATCAACACTATTTAAACTAGTTAGTTGTAGTCACATCAACACTACGTATTAACTAGATTGTTGTAGTCACATCAACACTATATAAACTAGTTAGCTGTAGTCAAATCAACACTATTTAAACTAGTTAGTTGTAGTCACATCAACACTACGTATTAACTAGATTGTTGTAGTCACATCAACACTATATAAACTAGTTAGTTGTAGTCACATCAACACTACGTATTAACTAGTTAGTTGTAGTCACATCAACACTATGTATTAACTAGTTAGTTGTAGTCACATCAACACTACGTATTAACTAGTTAGTTGTAGTCACATCAACACTATGTATTAACTAGTTAGTTGTAGTCACATCAACACTATGTATTAACTAGTTAGCTGTAGTCACATCAACACTACGTATTAACTAGTTAGTTGTAGTCACATCAACACCATATAAAGCAGTTAGCTGTAGTCATATCAACAGTATGTTTAAACTAGTTAGTTGTAGTCACATCAACACTATGTTTAAACTAGTTAGTTGTAGTCACATCAACACTATGTATTAACTAGTTAGTTGTAGTCACATCAACACTATATAAAGTAGTTAGGTGTAGTCATATCAACACTATGTTTAAACTAGTTAGTTGTAGTCATATCAACACTATGTATTAACTAGTTAGTTGTAGTCATATCAACACTATGTATTAACTAGTTAGTTGTAGTCACATTAATACTATATAAACTAGTTAGCTGTAGTCACATCAACACTATGTATTAACTAGTTAGTTGTAGTCATATCAACACTATGTATTAACTAGTTAGTTGTAGTCACATTAATACTATATAAACTAGTTAGTTGTAGTCACATACACACTACGTATTAACTAGTTAGAGTTAGTCACATCAACACTATGTTTCAACTAGTTAGTTGTAGTCACATCAACACTATGTTTCAACTAGTTAGCTGTAGTCACATCAACACTACGTATAAACTAGTTAGTTGTAGTCACATCAACACTACGTATAAACTAGTTAGTTGTAGTCACATCAGTACTATATATATACTTTTTATTTGTAGTGTGCTGATTTATTGATGATGTGATTCAGAGCAAGCTCCTCTGTCACTTTATATAAACTATGAGACAAACCTGGTCTTTGGCTTGGTGAACACCACTTTCATTGATGACAGTAATGTTCCCTCTGTGGATTTCTCAAGGCTGAACAGAATGATCGGGAAGTGAACAGAGTGTTTGTACCAAAGTCCTCTGATGCTCCTGCTGTCTTTTAACTCAAGGGAAGTCAATTGCACTTATTTCTACACTGCTAGAAAAAAAATGTGCTGTCTAGAACCTTACAGGGTTCTTCAGCGGTCTCCATAGGAGAACCCTTTGAAGAACCCTTTTTATTTCCAGCTAGAAACGGTGTTCCATGTAGAACCCTCTGTGGAAAAGGTTCTACATGGAACCCAAAAGGTTTCTACCTTGAACCAAAAAGGTTCCTCCTATAGGGAACAGCCGAAGAACCCTTTTGGAACCCCTTTCTCTTACAGTGTCGATTTCTGTGTGTCCGGAAAGGTTCATCGTTTGGTAAACCTAAACCCTGACATTGGAATGACTTCTGCCTGTAGTTTTAAGTCAGCCCAAGGTTGAATTGCGATTGCTGCTGTATGAAAGGACATAAATGATCAGAGATTTCAAACTTTGATCACAGAGAAAGTATTTCTCACGTCTGTTCCAGACGTATGAGTCAAAACAACATGTCCTTTGCTCTCAAGAGTCGGGAACATGCTTTCATACACGTACACTATAATGTATTTTCTCCCTGCTGCAATTTCATGTTATTTAACTGGATTAACACTGAATCTAATATATGAGGTCCTTCAGTACATAGCGTAATTAGCCACCTGTATTTGATAACTTAAAAGAGTAGTCACAAACACTACTTATTAACTAGTTAGTTGTAGTCACATCAACACTGTATATTAACTAGTTAGTTGTAGTCACATCAACACTATGTTTCAACTAGTTAGTTGTAGTCATATCAACACTATATAAACAAGTTAGTTGTAGTCACATCAACACTATGTTTAAACTAGTTAGTTGTAGTCACCTCAACACTATATAAACTAGTTAGCTGTAGTTACATCAACACTATGTTTCAACTAGTTAGTTGTAGTCATATCAACACTATATAAACTAGTTAGTTGTAGTCACATCAACACTATATAAACTAGTTAGTTGTAGTCACATCAACACTATATAAACTAGTTAGTTGTAGTCACATCAACACTACGTATTAACTAGTTAGTTGTAGTCACATCAACACTGTATATTAACTAGTTAGTTGTAGTCACATCAACACTATATAAACTAGTTAGTTGTAGTCACATCAACACTATATAAACTAGTTAGTTGTAGTCACATTAACACTACGTATTAACTAGTTAGTTGTAGTCACATCAACACTATATAAACTAGTTAGTTGTAGTCACATCAACACTACGTATTAACTAGTTAGTTTTAGTAACATCAACACTATATAAACTAGTTAGTTGTAGTCACATCAACACTACGTATTAACTAGTTAGTTGTAGTCACATCAACACTATATAAACTACATAGTTGTAGTCACATCAACACTACGTATTAACTAGTTAGTTGTAGTCACATCAACACTACGTATTAACTAGTTAGTTGTAGTCACATCAACACTATATAAACTAGTTAGTTGTAGTCACATCAACACTATGTATTAACTAGTTAGTTGTAGTCACATCAACACTACGTATTAACTATTTAGTTGTAGTCATATCAACACTATATAAACTAGTTAGTTGTAGTCATATCAACACTATATAAACTAGTTAGTTGTAGTCACCTCAACACTATGTATTAACTAGTTAGTTGTAGTCACATCAACACTACGTATTAACTAGTTAGTTGTAGTCACATCAACACTATATTAACTAGTTAGTTGTAGTCACCTCAACACTGTATATTAACTAGTTAGTTGTAGTCATCTCAACACTATGTATTAACTAGTTAGTTCTAGTCACATCAACACTATATAAAGTAGTTAGTTGTAGTCATATCAACACTATATAAACTAGTTAGTTGTAGTCACATGAACACTATATAAACTAGTTAGTTGTAGTCACATCAACACTATATAAACTAGTTAGCTGTAGTCACATCAACACTATATAAACTAGTTAGCTGTAGTCACCTCAACACTACGTATTAACTAGTTAGTTGTAGTCACATCAACACTATATAAACTAGTTAGTTGTAGTCAGATTAACACTACGTATTAACTAGTTAGTTGTAGTCACATCAACACTATATAAACTAGTTAGTTGTAGTCACATCAACACTACGTATTAACTAGTTAGTTGTAAACTAGTTGCAGTCATATCATCACAATGTTTCAACTAATTAGTTGTAGTCATACCAACACTATATAAACTAGTTAGTTGTAGTCACATCAACACTATATAAACTAGTTAGTTGTAGTCACATCAACACTATATAAACTAGTTAGTTGTAGTCATATCAACACTATATAAACTAGTTAGCTGTAGTCACATCAACACTACGTATAAACTAGTTAGTTGTAGTCACATCAACACTATATATTAACTAGTTAGTTGTAGTCACATCAACACTATATAAACTAGTTAGTTGTAGTCACATCAACACTATATAAACTAGTTAGTTGTAGTCACATCAACACTATATAAACTAGTTAGTTGTAGTCATATCAACACTACGTATTAACTAGTTAGTTGTAGTCACATCAACACTATATAAACTAGTTAGTTGTAGTCATATCAACACTATATAAACTAGTTAGCTGTAGTCACATCAACACTACGTATAAACTAGTTAGTTGTAGTCACATCAACACTATATAAACTAGTTAGTTGTAGTCACATCAACACTATATAAACTAGTTAGTTGTAGTCACATCAACACTATATAAACGAGTTAGTTGTAGTCACATCAACACTACGTATTAACTAGTTAGTTGTAGTCATATCAACACTGTATATTAACTAGTTAGTTGTAGTCACATCATCACTATATATATTATTTTTATTTGTAGTGTGCTGATTTATTGATGATGTGATTCAGAGTAAGCTCCTCTGTCACTTTATATAAACTATGAGACAAACCTGGTCTTTGGCTTGGTGAACACCACTTAACTCAAGGGATGTCAATTGCACTTATTTCTACACTGCTAGAAAAAATTGTGCTGTCTAGAACCTTACAGGGTTCTTCAGCGGTCTCCATAGGAGAACCCTTTGAAGAACCCTTTTTATTTCCAGCTAGAAACGGTGTTCCATGTAGAACCCTCTGTGGAAAAGGTTCTACATGGAACCCAAAAGGTTTCTACCTGGAACCAAAAAGGTTCCTCCTATAGGGAACAGCCGAAGAACCCTTTTGGAACCCCTTTCTCTTACAGTGTCGATTTCTGTGGGGTCCGGAAAGGTTCATCGTTTGGTAAACCTAAACCCTGACATTGGAATGACTTCTGCCTGTAGTTTTAAGTCAGCCCAAGGTTGAATTGCGATTGCTGCTGTAGGAAAGGACAGAAATAATCAGAGATTTCAAACTTTGATCACAGAGAAAGTATTTCTCACGTCTGTTCCAGACATATGAGTCAAAACAACATGTCCTTTGCTCTCAGGAGGCAGTCGGGAACAGGCTTTCATAAACGTACACTATAATGTATTTTCTCCCTGCTGCAATTTCATGTTATTTAACTGGATTAACACTGAATCTAATATATGAGGTCCTTCAGTACATACCGTAATTAGCCACCTGTATTTGATAACTTAGAATACCTTGTGTTTTGGCTATTTCTTAAAAACCTTGTGTTTTGGCTATTTCTTAGAAAACCTTGTGTTCTGACTATTTCTTTAAAGAAATTGTGTTTTAGCTATTTCTTTAAAACCTTGTGTTTTGGCTGTTTCTTAGAAAACCTTGTGTTTTGGCTGTTTCTTAGAAAACCTTGTGTTTTAGCTATTTCTTAGAAAACCTTGTGTTTTGGCTATTTCTTAGAATACCTTGTGTTTTGGCTATTTCTTAAAAACCTTGTGTTTTGGCTATTTCTTAGAAAACCTTGTGTTCTGACTATTTCTTTGAAGAAATTGTGTTTTAGCTATTTCTTTAAAACCTTGTGTTTTGGCTGTTTCTTGAAAACCTTGTGTTTTGGCTGTTTCTTAGAAAACCTTGTGTTTTGGCTGTTTCTTAGAAAACCTTGTGTTTTGGCTATTTCTTTAAAACCTTGTGTTTTGGCTGTTTCTTTAAAACCTTGTGTTTTGGCTGTTTCTTAGAAAACCTTGTGTTTTAGCTATTTCTTAGAAAACCTTGTGTTTTGGCTATTTCTTTAAAACCTTGTGTTTTGGCTGTTTCTTAGAAAACATTGTGTTTTGGCTGTTTCTTAGAAAACCTTGTGTTTTGGCTATTTCTTAGAAAACCTTGTGTTTTGGCTATTTCTTAGAAAACCTTGTGTTTTGGTTATTTCTTAAAAAAAACCTTGTGTTTTGGCTATTTCTTAGAAAACGATTCATGTTGCAAATCAACAAGACGGCTGAATGTAATGTACCTTCATCTGTAGCCAATGCTCTCAAACCTCAAGTTCACAACACAATACATAAGCTGATTCATTTCAGGGGAGCGTGGATCTCTTTTTGACATTCTGTCTCCCTTTTGTACTACTCAACAACTCCACTAATCAGCCTTATTATTACATTCATTGTTTATTTGCATCCTTGCATTCGAATCCAATCGAATCGAACGGAACGGATATAGACTAACGGTGAAATGCTTCCTCACGAGTCCATTTCCAACCATGCAGAGTTAAAGACACATATTATTTAAACAGAAAATTGATATAGTGACACTATGAATAAATACACATTGAATTAAGCAATAACAAACAACAACGTTGATCTCTATCGAGGATATCGTTGAGAGATGGAGGAAGGCATGTTACATAAATTTGTGTGTGTGTGTGTGTGTGTGTGTGTGTGTGTGTGTGTGTGTGTGTGTGTGTGTGTGTGTGATATGTTAGCGAGAGAGTGTAGTCCTTTTCTGCTTAAGAACTTTAACAAGAGTCATTAACAGACTATTGTAACGACGCCATGATTTCAAAGGTGCTCCACAAACAGCTCGTGTGGCGATGGATGATTGAACCAGAGCACTTGAAAGGGGAAGAGAGACGTCAGGTTCACAGCATCCTGTCACAGCCCATCTGCTTTTCTTCCCTGCTCCCCTCAGTCACAAGCCTTTGTAAGGGAGATGGTGTTTGAACATCAAAGCTAAGCCATGCTACCTAAGAGACAGAAACAATTAGGATGTGGAGGGGAAGAAAGGATGGGGTATGGATGGTGTTGGGATGGGTTGGGGGTGTGTTGGAAGGATGAGGCATGGATGGTGTTGGGATGGGTTGGGGGTGTGTTGGAAGGATGAGGCATGGATGGTGTTGGGATGGGTTGGGGGTGTGATGGAAGGATGAGGCATGGATGGTGTTGGGATGGGTTGGGGGTGTGATGGAAGGATGAGGCATGGATGGTGTTGGGATGGGTTGGGGGTGTGTTGGAAGGATGAGGCATGGATGGTGTTGGGATGGGTTGGGGTTGTTTTGGAAGGATGAGGCATGGATGGTGTTGGGATGGGTTGGGGGTGTGTTGGAAGGATGAGGCATGGATGGTGTTGGGATGGGTTGGGGGTGTGTTGGAAGAATGAAGCATGAATGGTGTTGGGATGGGTTGGGGGTGTGTTGGAAGGATGAGGCATGGATGGTGTTGGGATGGGTTGGGGGTGTGTTGGAAGGATGAGGCATGGATGGTGTTGGGATGGGTTGGGGGTGTGTTGGAAGGATGAGGCATGGATTTTGTTGGGATGGGTTGGGGATGTGTTGGAAGGATGAGGCATGGATGGTGTTGGGATGGGTTGGGGGTGTGTTGGAAGGATGAGGCATGGATGGTGTTGGGATGGGTTGGGGGTGTGTTGGAAGGATGAAGCATGGATGGTGTTGGGATGGGTTGGGGGTGTGTTGGAAGGATGAGGCATGGATGGTGTTGGGATGGGTTGGGGGTGTGTTGGAAGGATGAGGCATGGATTTTGTTGGGATGGGTTGGGATTGTGATGGAAGGATGAGGCATGGATGGTGTCGGCAGGGTAGCCTAGTGGCTAGAGCGTTGGACTAGTAACCGGAAGGTTGCAAGTTCAAACCCCCAAGCTGACAAGGTACAAATCTGTCGCTCTGCTCCTGAACAGGCAGTTAACCCCCTGTTCCTAGGCCGTCATTGAAAATAAGAATTTGTTCTTAACTGACTTGCCTAGTTAAATAAAGGCAAAAAATAAAAAAAAATAAAAAAGATGGGTTGGGGGTGTGATGGAAGGATGGGGCATCGATGGTGTTCGAGTTGGGGTAGCGATGTAGGCAACTCAAAATGGCCAGGGACAGTTTTGACGTGAGCTCACGGGCTATTGAGGATATGGAAATATAACATTTAAAGGCATTGAAAACCAAATACTTTAAAAAGACAGTACTAGACAGAAGTGGAATGGGTGGGAATCATTCTCATCAGGTGTAGTTTTAAAATGCCATGGTCATTATCTCAAGCTATATTTCTTCATAAATGTACATGCCATGCATCAGTGTGGGTGGTAATGGTTGATTCTAGCTGGTTTACATGCGTCTCTGTTGATTTACAACCTGTTATCATTTAGCTATTTCATGTTTAACTTTAGGAACCTTTTAGGTATGAAAAAAAGGTTCTTACAAAATGATTTTATGAACAATTGAATGTGATAGCCCATAGAAACACATCGAATAAGACATTCATAAAAGACAGTCCCCCCCAAAAATCATAGAAACTAAAGGTTTAGAAACTCAGGGAATATATATATATATATATATATATATATATATATATTTAAATTGACAAAATATTTATTCCCTCATTTCCTTTTCATTTATATGAGTTACCTTCAGACGAGACACTTGGTGTGTGGGTCGTAGGGCAAAATGGATAACGCCATCATGTTTGTGAGAATTATATTAGTTCATAGCCCAAAGGGTTCAGACGTTACAGACAGAAGTTGGCACATGAGCGTTACCGATTTCAGATGAGTCCCGTGGGGCTTGTGGCAGTGGTGGAATTCAGGAGTAAAAATCTAAAAGTATTAGGTTTTAAATATACTTAAGTATCAAAAGTAAATGTAATTGCTAAAATATACTTAAGTATCAAAAGTACAATGAATAGTATAAATCTTTTCAAATTCCTTTTATTAAGCAAACCAGATGGCGCCATCTCTAAAGTAAAGTACAGATACCCCAAAAAAAACAACTTAAGTAGTACTTAAACGTTTTTTTCTTTCTGTCTTTAAGCACTTCACACCACTGGCTTGAGGGAGTCGTAGAGAAAAACGGAGAACACCATCGTGAGAGCCTCCCCTTTCCATAAAGAGGTCATAGTTCATAGGACAAACTGTACGGATGCTACAGATATTTTACTTGAGAAGACAGATTTTCGAGATGTCTCTTGGTCCTGATAAACACCGATGTAGCTCGGCCACCTTCCACCGCAGATGCGGAAGGCCAACAGTAGCGGATGTAGTAAATTGAGAAGCATCCCATTCCCCCCCCAAAAAAATATCTTCAATTGATTGATTTTTATGGGGATTTTGTTTATTATTTATGTGCGTCAATAGACTGTTCAGGATTTCTAACAACAGATTATGAGTTATTCATTTACTGCCACTAGTCTGCACTACACTTTATATCTGTGGCTATGTTCCAAAAGGCCCCGGTCAAAATAGTGCACTATGTAGGGAATAGGGTGCCATTCTGGTCAAAAGTAGTGCACTATGTAAGGAATAGGATGCTATTTAGAATGTAGCCTCAGTCACTGCTACTAATTCTAGAGAAGCCCAAAGATATGTAGATTAAACAGGAAATTAAATTGCGTACACATAATCAATTTGTGAGGAAATGAGGAAAGCATATTAAAAGATATATACGCTGAATAATTAAATTCAATTATCTGTTCAAAATGAAAGAATAGACTGGAAAGCAATATTTGCTAAGTTTCTTCACATTAAATCATTGTGCATTTTTCCTCACGTGATACAATTAGTCTGTTATTCCTTAAAGCTTTTTAGCTCATATTAAACGCAGTTGGCTTCCACATGTTTAGCTGACAGGTTTAAGTGTGAAGTAGCATCCGTAAGTGCATTGGATGGGATTGGAACCCTCGATCACTCAGTCAACTGTAATTTAATCTCAACAATGTAAGCGAAGGTGTTTCACTGTACTTGTGCATGTGACAAATAAAACTAGAAACCTGAACACACCCCCTCGACCCCAAATGGCACCCTCATTTTCTATATAGTGCACTACGTTTGACCAGATCTCTATGGACCCTGGTCAAAAGTAGTAAACTAATTAGGGAATAGGGTGCCATTTTGGATGCACACCTCTCTGTCAATAAGCTCTGGGGAAAGGAACCCTTATCCCTCATGTCTTGACTATGACTTTCATCTACAGTGGTTTGGTTTTACAGGGGCCCTAACTTGTTGTATAGATACACCACTTCCTCGGGGGTTTGGTTTTACAGGTCCCAAACTTGTTGTATAGATACACCACTTCCTCTGGGGTTTGGTTTTACAGGTCCCTAACCTGTTGAATAGATACATCACTTCCTCTGGGGTTTGGTTTTACATGTCCCTAACTTGTTGTATAGATACACCACTTCCTCTTGGGTTTGGTTTTACAGGTCCCAAACTTGTTGTATAGATACACCACTTCCTCTTGGGTTTGGTTGTACAGGTCCCAAACTTGTTGTATAGATACACCACTTCCTCTGGGGTTTGGTTTTACAGGTCCCTAACCTGTTGTATAGATACACCACTTCCTCTGGGGTTTGGTTTTACAGGTCCCTAACTTGTTGAATAGATACATCACTTCCTCTGGGGTTTGGTTTTACAGGTCCCTAACTTGTTGTATAGATACATCACTTCCTCTGGGGTTTGGTTTTACAGGTCCCTAACTTGTTGAATAGATACATCACTTCCTCTGGGGTTTGGTTTTACAGGTCCCTAACTTGTTGAATAGATACATCACTTCCTCTGGTGTTTGGTTTTACAGGTCCCTAACTTGTTGTATAGATACATCACTTCCTCTGGGGTTTGGTTTTACAGGTCCCTAACTTGTTGAATAGATACATCACTTCCTCTGGGGTTTGGTTTTACAGGTCCCTAACTTGTTGTATAGATACACCACTTCCTCTGGGGTTTGGTTTTACAGGTCCCTAACTTGTTGTATAGATACATCACTTCCTCTGGGGTTTGGTTTTACAGGTCCCTAACTTGTTGTATAGATACACCACTTCCTCTGGGGTTTGGTTTTACAGGTCCCTAACTTGTTGTATAGATACACCACTTCCTCTGGGGTTACGGCTGCTATTCATCCATTTCAAGATGATTAATCTTTAATTACAAGTAAAACAAAGTATTGTGGACTCGTACGTTTGAGGGGGGATATTTTTTGTAATATATTTTACAGAATCAATGTTTGTTTGTTGGTTAGACGAAGAATAGGAAGAGTGTATTTCAAGGTTATTTCTCTCAAAATAAGTCCTTACAGTTCATTGTCACTGTGCAGCCTTCAACAGATAACAGACACACTCAGAGACACAGAGATACAGGGACACAGAGACAAAGAGACACAGAGACAGAGAGTCACAGAGACCTCCATGCTACAGGGGCATCGACACCAGTATCAATTCCTGAGGCAAGCCCAGTGAGCCGGTCCGATCCGGGGTCAAATCCAAGGGTGTGCATGCCCCGGTAGTAACAGGGCAGCTGGGGGGTCTGGAGGAGTTCAGGGACGTAGGGGTCCAGTCTGTTTAGGGCTTATGTCTGAGGCACCACGAAAAGAGTAATGAAGACACAATGCCACATCCTGACTATGTCCAGTTGTTGGATGTTGGATGTGGGCAATGTTGAACGAATTCAAAGAACAGCATAGCTGCTTTGACATAGGTGCGTACATGCACACAACGCATTGTACATATGTGTCTATACACCCTCTATATAACCTGTATTCTACCTGTATATAACCTGTATACTCCCTGTATATAATCTGTATACTCCCTGTATATAACCTGTATTCTACCTGTATATAACCTGTATACCCACCCTATATATAACCTGTATAATCCCTGTATACTCCCTGTATATAACCTGTATACTCCCTGTATATAACCTGTTTACTCCCTGTATATAACCTGTATAATCCCTGTATACTAACTGTATATAACCTGTATACTCCCTGTATATAACCTGTATTCTACCTGTATATAACCTGTATACCCACCCTATATATAACCTGTATAATCCCTGTATACTCCCTGTATATAACCTGTATACTCCCTGTATATAACCTGTATTCTACCTGTATATAACCTGTATACCCACCCTATGTATAACCTGTACACTCCCTGTATATTACCTGTATAAACACTGTATACTCCCTGTATACAACCTGAATACTCCCTGTACATAACCTGTATACTCCCTGTATATAACCTGTATAAACCCTGCATAGAACCTGTATATAACCTGTATACACCCTGTATACACCCTGTATACACCCTGTATATAACCTGTATATAACCTGTATAATCCCTGTATATAACCTGTATATAACCTGTATACACCATGTATACAACCTGTATATAACCTGTATAAACCCGGTATACTCCCTGTATATAACCTGTATACTCCCTGTATCTAACCTGTATATAACCTGCATATAACAGGTATTCTCCCTGTATATAACCTGTATACTCCGTGTATACTCCCTGTATATAGCCTGTATATAATCTGTATATAACATGTATTCTCCCTGTATATAACCTGTGAACTCCCTGTATATAACCTGTATATAACCTGTATGCACCCTGTATAGAACCTGTATATAACCTGAATTCTCCCTCTATATAACCTGTATACTCCCTGTATATAACCTGTATATAACCTGTATACAACCTGTATATAACCTGAATTCTCCCTCTATATAACCTGTATACACCCTGTATATAACCTGTATATAACCTGTATATAGCGTGTATACAACCTGTATATAACCTGTACACACCCTGTATATAACCTGTATACTCCCTGTATATAACCTGTATACTCCCTGTATATAACCTGTATATAATCTGTATACACCCTGTATATAACTTGTATACACCCTGTATACTTCCTGTATATAACCTCTATACACCTCGTATACTCCCTGTATATAACCTGTATACTCCCTGTATATAACCTGTATACTTCCTGTATACTCCCTGTATATAACCTGTATACTCCCTGTATATAACCTGTATACTCCCTGTATACTCCCTGTATATAACCTGTATATAACCTGTATATAACATGTATTCTCCCTGTATATAACCTGTATACTCCCTGTATTCTCCCTGTATATAGCCTGTATATAACCTGTATATAACATGTATTCTCCCTGTATATAACCTGTATACTCACTGTATATAACCTGTATACACCCTGTATATAACCTGCATACTCCCTGTATTTAAGCTGTATACACCCCGTATACTCCCTGTATATAACCTGTATACTCCCTGTATATAACCTGTATACTCCCTGTATACTCCCTGTGTATAAACTGTATATAACCTGTATACTACCTGTATATAACCTGTATACACCCTGTATATAACCTGTATACTCCCTGTATACACCCTGTATACACCCTGTATATAACCTGTGTATAACCTGTACACACCCTGTATATATCCTGTATATAACCTGTACACACCCTGTATTCTCCCTGTATATAACCTGTATATAACCTGTATACTCCCTGTATACTCCCTGTATATAACCTGTATACAACCTGTATATAACTGTATACACCCTGTATATAACCTGTATACTCCCTGTAAACACCCTGTATACTCCCTGTATATAACCTGTATATAACCTGTATACACCCTGTATATAACCTGTATATAACCTGCATGAACCCTGTTTATAACCTGTATACACCCTGTATATAACCTGTATACACCCTGTTTATAACCTGTATTCTCCCTGTATATAACCTGTATACTCCCTGTATATAACCTGTATACTCCCTGTATATAACCTGTATACTCCCTGTATACTCCCTGTATATAACCTGTATACTCCCTGTATATAACCTGTATACTCCCTGTATACTCCCTGTATATAACCTGTAAATAACCTGTATACAACCTGTATATAACCTGAATTCTCCCTCTATATAACCTGTATACACCCTGTATATAACCTGTATATAACCTGTATATAACATGTATACAACCTGTATATAACCTGTATACACCCTGTATATAACCTGTACACTCCCTGTATACACCCTGTATACACCCTGTATATAACCTGTATATAACCTTTATACTCCCTTTATATAACCTGTATATAACCTGTAAACACCCTGTATATAACCTGTATACACCCTGTATACTCCCTGTATATAAGCTGTATACACCCCGTATACTCCCTGTATATAACCTGTATACTCCCTGTATATAACCTGTATACTCCCTGTATACTCCCTGTATATAAACTGTATATAACCTGTATACTACCTGTATATAACCTGTATACACCCTGTATATAACCGGTATACTCCCTGTATACACCCTGTATACACCCTGTATATAACGTGTATATAACCTTTATACTCCCTGTATATAACCTGTATATAACCTGTATACACCCTGTATATAACCTGCATACACCCTGTATACTCCCTGTATATAAGCTGTATACACCCCGTATACTCCCTGTATATAACCTGTATACTCCCTGTATATAACCTGTATACTCCCTGTATACTCCCTGTATATAAACTGTATATAACCTGTATACTACCTGTATATAACCTGTATATACCCTGTATATAACCTGTATACTCCCTGTATACACCCTGTATACACCCTGTATATAACCTTTGTATAACCTGTACACACCCTGTATATATCCTGTATATAACCTGTACACACCCTGTATTCTCCCTGTATATAACCTGTATATAACCTGTATACTCCCTGTATACTCCCTGTATATAACCTGTATTCAACGTGTATATAACCTGTATACACCCTGTATATAACCTGTATACTCCCTGTAAACACCCTGTATACTCCCTGTATATAACCTGTATATAACCTGTATACACCCTGTATATAACCTGTATATAACCTGCATAAACCCTGTTTATAACCTGTATACACCCTGTATATAACCTGTATACACCCTGTTAATAACCTGTATTCTCCCTGTATATAACCTGTATACTCCCTGTATATAACCTGTATACTCCCTGTATATAACCTGTATATTCCCTGTATACTCCCTGTATATAACCTGTATACTCCCTGTATATAACCTGTATACTCCCTGTATACTCCCTGTATATAACCTGTATATAACCTGTATATAACATGTATTCTCCCTGTATATAACCTGTATACTCCCTGTATACTCCCTGTATATAGCCTGTATATAACCTGTATATAACATGTATTCTCCCTGTATATAACCTGTATACTCCCTGTATATAACCTGTATATAACCTGTATACAACCTGTATATAACCTGAATTCTCCCTCTATATAACCTGTATACACCCTGTCTATAACCTGTATATAACCTGTATATAACATGTATACAACCTGTATATAACCTGTATACACCCTGTATATAACCTGTACACTCCCTGTATACACCCTGTATACACCCTGTATATAACCTGTATATAACCTTTATACACCCTGTATATAACCTGTATATAACATGTATACACCCTGTATATAACCTGTATACACCCTGTATACTTCCTGTATATAAGCTGTATACACCCCGTATACTCCCTGTATATAACCTGTATACTCCCTGTATATAACCTGTATACTCCCTGTATACTCCCTGTATATAAACTGTATATAACCTGTATACTACCTGTATATAACCTGTATACACCCTGTATATAACCTGTATACTCCCTGTATACACCCTGTATACACCCTGTATATAACCTGTGTATAACCTGTACACACCCTGTATATATCCTGTATATAACCTGTACACACCCTGTATTCTCCCTGTATATAACCTGTATATTACCTGTATACTCCCTGTATATAACCTGTATACAACCTGTATATAACCTGTATACACCCTGTATATAACCTGTATATTCCCTGTAAACACCCTGTATACTCCCTGTATATAACCTGTATATAACCTGTATACACCCTGTATATAACCTGTATGCACCCCGTATATAACCTGCATAAACCCTGTTTATAACCTGTATACACCCTGTACATAACCTGTATACACCCTGTTTATAACCTGTATTCTCCCTGTATATAACCTGTATACTCCCTGTATATAACATGCATATAACCTGTGTATAACCTGTACTCTCCCTGTATTCTCCCTGTATATAACCTGTATATAACCTGTATTCTCCCTGTATATAACCTGTATATAACCTGTACTCTCCCTGTATTCTCCCTGTATATAACCTGTATTCTCCCTGTATATAACCCGTATACACCCTTTATATAACCTGTATACTCCCTGTATATAACCTGTATACACCCTGTATATAACCTGCATATAACCTGTATATAACCTGTACTCTCCCTGTATTCTCCCTGTATATAACCTGTATACACCTGGTATATGACCTGCATATAACCTGTATATAACCTGTACTCTCCCTGTATTCTCCCTGTATATAACCTGTATATAACCTGTATATAACCTGTACTCTCCCTGTATTCTCCCTGTATATAACCTGTATACACCTGGTATATAACCTGCATATAACCTGTATATAACCTGTACTCTCCCTGTATTCTCCCTGTATATAACCTGTATATAACCTGTACTCTCCCTGTATTCTCCCTGTATATAACCTGTATACTCCCTGTATATAACCTGTTTACACCCTGTATATAACCTGTATACTCCCTGTATATAACCTGTATATTACCTGTATACTCCCTGTATATAACCTGTATACAACCTGTATATAACCTGTATACACCCTGTATATAACCTGTATATTCCCTGTAAACACCCTGTATACTCCCTGTATATAACCTGTATATAACCTGTATACACCCTGTATATAACCTGTATACACCCCGTATATAACCTGCATAAACCCTGTTTATAACCTGTATACACCCTGTACATAACCTGTATACACCCTGTTTATAACCTGTATTCTCCCTGTATATAACCTGTATACTCCCTGTATATAACATGCATATAACCTGTGTATAACCTGTACTCTCCCTGTATTCTCCCTGTATATAACCTGTATATAACCTGTATTCTCCCTGTATATAACCTGTATATAACCTGTACTCTCCCTGTATTCTCCCTGTATATAACCTGTATTCTCCCTGTATATAACCCGTATACACCCTTTATATAACCTGTATACTCCCTGTATATAACCTGTATACACCCTGTATATAACCTGCATATAACCTGTATATAACCTGTACTCTCCCTGTATTCTCCCTGTATATAACCTGTATACACCTGGTATATGACCTGCATATAACCTGTATATAACCTGTACTCTCCCTGTATTCTCCCTGTATATAACCTGTATATAACCTGTATATAACCTGTACTCTCCCTGTATTCTCCCTATATATAACCTGTACTCTCCCTGTATTCTCCCTGTATATAACCTGTATACACCTGGTATATAACCTGCATATAACCTGTATATAACCTGTACTCTCCCTGTATTCTCCCTGTATATAACCTGTATATAACCTGTACTCTCCCTGTATTCTCCCTGTATATAACCTGTATACTCCCTGTATATAACCTGTATACACCCTGTATATAACCTGTATACTCCCTGTATATAACCTGTATACACCCTGTATACTCCCTGTATATAACCTGTATCCACCCTGTATATAACCTGTATACTCCCTGTATATACCTGTATACACCCTGTATACTCCCTGTATATAACCTGTATACACCCTGTATACTCCCTGTATATAACCTGTATCCACCCTGTATATAACATGTATACTCCCTGTATATACCTGTATACACCCTGTATACTCCCTGTATATAACCTGTATACACCCTGTATACTCCCTGTATATAACCTGTATCCACCCTGTATATAACCTGTATACTCCCTGTATATACCTGTATACACCCTGTATACTCCCTGTATATAACCTGTATACTGCCTGTGTATAACCTGTATACTCCCTGTACATAACCTGTATACTCCCTGTACATAACCTGTATACTCCCTGTATATAACCTGTATTCTCCCTGTATATAACCTGTATTCTCCCTGTATATAACCTGTATATAACCTGTACACTCCCTGTATATAACCTGTATGCTCCCTGTATATAACCTGTATACATCCTGTATATAACCTGTATACACCCTGTACATAACCTGTATACTCCCTGTATATAACCTGTATTCTCCCTGTATATAACCTGTATTCTCACTGTATATAACCTGTATATAACCCGTATACTCCCTGTATATAACCTGTATACTCCCTGTATCTAACCTGTATATAACCTGTATACACCCTGTATATAACCTGTATACACCCTGTATATAACCTGTATACACCCTGTATATAACCTGTATACTCCCTGTATATAACCTGTATACTCCCTGTATTTAACCTGTATACTCCCTGTATATAACCTGTATATAACCTGTATATAACCTGTATACTCCCTGTATATAACCTGTATACACCCTGTATATAACCTGTATTCTCCCTGTATACACCCTGTATATAACCTGTATATAACCTGTATACACCCTGTATATAACCTGTATATAACCTGTATATAACCTGTATACCCACCCTTACAAAAAAAACTGTTATCACATGTTGAGCTATATTTTGACATGTATTTAATGTCACATGTTAATTTTCATCTCCTGTATTCACCACACATGTTAAATGTGTTATTTCAAAGGTAGAAAAAACGTTTAGAATCAGATATGCAGCTGTACTCTTTTTATGTTGTTGCAATACTACACATTTTGTTTTCAACTTTAGATGTTTTGCTTGATATTAAATGGCACAAAAGTAAGTCACTCACTAGAGTATATAAACACTGTTACTTGAAAGATTAACAAATTGTCCCTGCCATCGTTTTGGCCAAAAGCTGAGGTATAGGGCTGGAGAAATGCAACCACTCTCAAATCCATAGATGGATACAAGGACTGACCATCCATTATATCAACATGATAGTTGTAACAGCTTTTAGGCTACAGTGTGTACTTTGCTAACAAACATTGACGTAAATGCGGAGTTTTCTTACATTTGAAACTGCAAATTAGATTTTCCATTTCACATGTGGAATTGCAAGTGTTCACATTTGAAAAACAATCCACAAACTCCACTGTTATATCTTTGGTTTTTACCCTGGCCTTTGCTTTCACATGTGACATTTTCAAGAGTCAGAAACGTGGTTTTCGGACATGTGTTAAGTTTCCTGTGTTGATTTTTCACATGATTATGTTCAACACTTCCAGCTACATTTGGTCTCCATTACAGGGGCTGACCAGGACCAACCAGGGACTGACCAGGACCAACTAGGGACTGACCAGGACCAACTAGGGACTGACCAGGACCATCCAGGGACTGACCAGGACCATCCAGGGACCGACCAGGACCAACTAGGGACCGACCAGGACCAACTAGGGACTGACCAGGACCAACTAGGGACCGACCAGGACCAACTAGGGACTGACCAGGACCAACTAGGGACCGACCAGGACCAACTAAGGACTGAACCAGGGCCATCCAGGGACCGATCAGGACCAACTAGGGACTGACCAGGACCAACTAGGGACTGACCAGGACCATCCAGGGACCGACCAGGACCATCCAGGAACCGACCAGGACCATCCAGGGACCGACCAGGACCAACTAGGGACCGACCAGGACCAACTAGGGACCGACCAGGACCAACTAGGGACCGACCAGGATAAACTAGGGACTGACCAGGACCATCCAGGGACCGACCAGGACCATCCAGGGACTGACCAGGACCAACCAGGGACTGACCAGGACCAACTAGGGACTGACCAGGACCAACTAGGGACTGACCAGGACCATCCAGGGACCGACCAGGACCATCCAGGGACCGACCAGGACCAACTAGGGACTGACCAGGACCAACTAGGGACCGACCAGGACCAACTAGGGACTGACCAGGACCAACTAGGGACCGACCAGGACCAACTAGGGACTGACCAGGGCCATCCAGGGACCGATCAGGACCAACTAGGGACTGACCAGGACCAACTAGGGACTGACCAGGACCATCCAGGGACCGACCAGGACCATCCAGGAACCGACCAGGACCATCCAGGGACCGACCAGGACCAACAAGGGACCGACCAGGACCAACCAGGGCCTGACCAGGACCATCCAGAGACCGACCAGGGCCAACCATGTTTAGATTCAGAGGCAAACCATTAATAAGATGCAGGGTTCAATGTTGCTGGAATGAATGTGCCAAAACTTGCAACTGGAACCAAAAACATGTGCCTTTTTTTTAAGGGCACACACACACACACACACACACACACACACACACACACACACACACACACACACACACACACACACAGCTTTAACATCCATTCATTGCTGCAATATGTAAAGAAAATGGTGGTTAAAATGACAATGGTAATTTGACAGTTAATTTGGCCCTGCTGTCCAGTTAAAATGTGTGATGGTTTCCCTAACGTGTAGTTTGAATTGTGGCAGTATATCCTAGGACCAACTGACATTTAGTAGCCTGTATGAGACTCTGAGGACACGTTCTGATCTGTCTCATTCCTATGCAATCCCAAAACATCCATCTGGGAATCGTCTTTGTTTCTAGGGGCGATAAAAATCATCAGAAGTAATTTCCCATCTCAGTGCAGTCCCAGCCTCAGTCCCAGCCTCAGTCCCAGGCTCAGTCCCAGCCTCAGTCCCAGGCTCAGTCCCAGCCTCAGTCCCAGCCTCAGTCCCAGTCCCAGCCTCAGTCCTAGCCTCAGTCCTAGCCTCAGTCCCAGTCCCAGCCTCAGTCCTAGCCTCAGTCCCAGTCCCAGCCTCAGTCCTAGCCTCAGTCCCAGTCCCAGCCTCAGTCCTAGCCTCAGTCCCAGCCCCAGTCCCAGCCTCAGTCCCAGTCCCAGCCTCAGTCCTAGCCTCAGTCCCAGTCCCAGTCCCAGTCCCAGCCTCAGTCCTAGCCTCAGTCCCAGTCCCAGCCTCAGTCCTAGCCTCAGTCCCAGCCCCAGTCACAGTCCCAGTCCCAGCCTCAGTCCTAGCCTCAGTCCCAGTCCCAGCCTCAGTCCTAGCCTCAGTCCCAGCCCCAGTCACAGCCTCAGTCACAGCCTTGTATAGCTTATTTTTTTTATATCCCACATAGATAATCAGCAAAATCTTGTATGAATCTAGTTTCTCTCCTGAAAGCTTATGTTTGCTTGAAAACGGTCTGGGTTGCTATGTCTGGGGAATTCTTGCTCCGTGGTGGTTCAGTTCGTAATGATACCACGCTTACGTAAAAACATATTTTAAATGGAAAGAGACAACACCGACCGTTGGATTCCTCCGGGGTTCCGTAACCTTTCAGTTTAGAGTAGGTATGGAAGCTTGTTAAAATATTACATGTATAGTTATTATGCTGCTGCTACTGTCGATCATTAGCCATACACCACAGAGAGACTGTCTTAAATCGGACCCTATCTGTTTTAGCTTTAAGTAGACAGTACAGCGTTCACATCCCATTGCAACTAATGAGAGTCAGATACCTCCTCCCAGTGTTCTCCGTCCACTTGTTATGCAGCGACAATAAAGAAGTCACGCTTGTGTCTCTCCACTTTACCCCAATCTGAGGACTAAACCAAAGGCAGCACATAGAAATAGCTCTCTGTTCTCAGTAGTCTGGTTCAGCCTCACAACGTTAACTCAACCTGGTTGTCTTGCATCTCAACCTGGTCCCTCCCCACACATACACACACACACATGCACGCACACACGCACACACACACACACACGCACACGCACGCACGCATGCACGCACGCACGCACGCACGCACTCACACACACACACACACACATACACACACACACACACACACACACACACACACACACACACACACACACACACACACAGACACACACACACATCATCTGTAGCACATCTGTAGGGTAATGCATTGTGACTGATAAATCACTAATTTGGCCAGAGCTCATATCCAACGCGGCTAATTTAAGTCTGTGATCATCGACCACCAACCCCTGGCATAGCAATGCTGCCCCCCAGTGCCTGTTCCCACCAGCCAGGCAGCCTGCCTTGCCTTAGTGTAGTGTGTTTTGAAGTTTAAACATATCAGTTTTAGATAGGCTACTCTAGAATCTGTCTCCACACAAAAAGATTTTAAATTTCTCTTCCCTCTCCGATTACCTTTTTTGAGGTAGAAATTATGTGTTTGTCAGTTTTGTTTTGTGCAAAATGCAGTAATTACCCCAAAAACTCCTGGATTATATTCAAAAGGAAAAATGTGCTACCCATTCTCCATTCAGACTGTGTCATTGTTCAGAGACGGAGTCAGCTTTAAGCTTGTTGCCTGTGATTTTAAAGCTCTGAATATGTATCTGGTACCTACCCAGAAGAATGCCATCCCTCCCATTCTTCAAAGTGCATTTATTTTACTGCCTCTCTCTCTCTCTCTGTCTCTGTCTCTCTCTCTCTCTGTCTCTCTGTCTCTCTCTCTCTATGTCTCTCTGTCTCTCTCTCTCTATGTCTCTCTGTCTCTCTCTCTCTATGTCTCTCTGTCTCTCTCTCTCTATGTCTCTATGTCTCTCTCTCTCTATGTCTCTCTGTCTCTCTCTCTCTATGTCTCTCTGTCTCTCTCTCTCTGTCTCTATGTCTCTCTCTCTCTATGTCTCTCTGTCTCTCTCTCTCTATGTCTCTCTGTCTCTCTCTCTCTATGTCTCTATGTCTCTCTCTCTCTATGTCTCTCTGTCTCTCTCTCTCTATGTCTCTCTGTCTCTCTCTCTCTATGTCTCTATGTCTCTCTCTCTCTATGTCTCTCTGTCTCTCTCTCTCTATGTCTCTATGTCTCTCTCTCTCTATGTCTCTATGTCTCTCTATGTTTCTATGTCTCTATGTCTCTCTATGTTTCTATGTCTCTGTCTCTCTGTCTCTCTCTCCCTATGTATCTCCCTATGTCTCTCCCTATGTCTCTCTCTCTCTCTCTCTCTCTCTCTCTCTCTCTCTCTCTCTCTCTCTCTCTATGTCTCTATGTCTCTCTCTCTCTATGTCTCTATGTCTCTCTATGTTTCTATGTCTCTGTCTCTCTCTCTTTCTATGTCTCTCCCTATGTCTCTCTCTATGTCTCTCTCTCTCTATGTCTCCCTCTGTCTCTCTCTCTCGGCAGCCTCTCTGGCTTTCTGTTTCAGTAACAGCCGTTCCAGAACTGGCGATGATTGCAATTGGCTATAACAGAAAAGCTGTTATTGACTTGTTTGGATGACAGTTATTAGACCTAGTACAAAGACCTAGTACAAACTGTACATCTCCCCCACTAGTCTGTACATCGACGGAGATGGATGTGGAACTGTATGCCGCACTAACGAATAGGTGCTTTGCAATGATTCCATCATCCCATCATCAATATTAAATGTGGCTTTGACCTTGGTTACCTTTGCTGCCAGCCAGCTAGAGCCAGAACCTTTGTCATATATACCATAGCTTTTTTTATATTTTTTTTATTATTATTATTTTTTTTATTTTTTATTTTTTTTACTTGTTGACAAGGAGACAGTAGGGGGCATTTCAAAGGGAGCTCATGGCTTTGTAGTGAGCCAAAGACTTAGTTCCAGATGGCACCATATTCCCTACATAGGATACTACTTAGAACAAAGCCAAATGGCACCATATTCCCTACATAGGGCACTAATTTGACCAGAGCCAAGTGGTACCATATCCCCTATATAGGGCACTACTTTGAACAGAGGCGGCTCTGGTCAACAATAGTGCACTGTATAGGGAATAGGGAGCCGTTTGGGACACAGTCCTAGAGGCTTTGAGGTGGACTGCCAATGACGTCTATTTCCAGCTATATGATGATGATAGATGGTTTGTCAGCCAATTATCTATAGCCCTGTTGTAGAGGGCATTTTTAGGAGTGGCCAACCTAACCTTATCATTGCATCTCATTCTTGTCTGATTATGATAAAAAGATCCTAGGAAGATCCTATACATAGGGAGGTAGCACCAGTACCACTACCTACCAAAGAGATACATAGGGAGGTAGCATCAGTACCACTACTTAAAGTATCTTAGTCTTAGTTATTAGGATCATTGTTGCCCTTTACGGTTTATTAAACTCCCTCACCACTCCCAAACTATATAGAGGTTCTACTCTGTCTACCGCTCCGGTGGGGCACTATTTCCTTCACTACTTTGTACCAGTGGGATCTGGTTACAATAGTGTAATATATATGGACTATTGTGTAATTTAGGACTCAGCCTCTGACTCGGTGGACAGTAAATGACAGTGTAAATACACCCCACACATTTCTCACGTCGGGGTTTAGACCTGGAGCTGTAAAACACTGATAGAGCAATATTCCTTTCCTCCTCTGAGTTAGAGGAAAGGCTAGCTGCAGCTTCACAACCCACCCTGCCCTCTCTGTGACTTGGCATTAAAGATCAACTTCTAGACAGCGATGCCTCATCAGCGACAGTGGCAGACCTTTTTATTGCCGAGCCCTGACCAAGAACAATTAACGACTCCCTATGGTTCCCTAAACCTGAATCACCCAGATAGAGAGGGAGGCAAGGGACGCACAGCCAGCAACCAGCCAGCAACCAGCCAGCAGCCAGCCAGCAACCAGCCATTAACCAGCCAGCCACAGCCAGCAACCAGCCAGCAACCAGCCAGCAACCAGCCAGCAGCCAGCCAGCAACCAACCAGCAACCAGCCAGCGACCAGCCAGCCACAGCCAGCAACCAGCCAGCAACCAGCCAGCAGACAGCCAGCAGACAGCCACAGCCAGCAACCAGCCAGCAGACAGCCAGCAGCCAGCCACAGCCAGCAACCAGCCAGCAACAAGCCAGCAACCAGCCAGCCACAGCCAACCACAGCCAGCAGACAGCCAGCAGACAGCCAGCAACCAGCCAGCAACCAGCCAGCAGCCAGCCACAGCCAGCCACAGCCAGCAGACAGCCAGCCAGCAGACAGCCAGCAGTGAGCCACAGCCAGCCACAGCCAGCCAGCAGACAGCCAGCAGACAGCCAGCAACCAGCCAGCAGACAGCCACAGCCAGCAACCAGCCAGCAGACAGCCAGCAGCCAGCCACAGCCAGCAACCAGCCAGCAACAAGCCAGCAACCAGCCAGCCACAGCCAGCCACTGCCAGCAGACAGCCAGCAGACAGCCAGCAACCAGCCAGCAACCAGCCAGCAGCCAGCCACAGCCAGCCACAGCCAGCCACAGCCAGCAGACAGCCAGCCAGCAGACAGCCAGCAGTGAGCCACAGCCAGCCACAGCCAGCCAGCAGACAGCCAGCAGACAGCCAGCAACCAGCCACATCCAGCCTCAGCCAGCCAGAAGCCAGCCACAGCCAGCCAGAAGCCAGCCACAGCCAGCCAGAAGCCAGCCACTGCACAGCCCCCCAGGCTCCAGAGGCATAATTAATCTCCCATAGCACCACACTTGTATAAATGACCAGCAGCTAGGAGTAGGCAGATACAAATAAAGGTGATTTAGCCCAAAAAGATGCTGAGGGATGGCTCTCATTAGTCCTGACTGGAAGACCAATGTCGAGATTTAACTGAGAGGAATTCCTGGCCGTTAGCGGCGTGGCAGCATGAGTATTGATAGGTTTTTAATAAGACTCCACATTAATGGTTATCATGAGTGAGTGGGTTTATGGTAATGGGAAAGGGCAGAGGAGGGAAAAGGAAGTCTCAAATGTGCTTTTTGTCAAAATCTCTCTCTCTCGCTTTTAGAAGCTAGCGTGTTCTAATTTGTAGACGTGTTCCTTACAGAGGACTAACTATTCAACACTCTCACACAAGGAAAGCTGTGGAGTTTGCACTTCCAAATTTTCCGTACAATGTAAGCGAATAGAACGTTGATAAAGGCATTTTTTTTTAAATTGAGTGACATGAATATGAGGGTGAGTGTCAGTGATGAACAGAGCCGCAGGGATGAAGAGTGTCTCGTGTGAGCAGAAGAGAGGAAGTGAAGAAAGTCTTCATTTCCCTGCTATTAATCAGTGGGACTAATTCTCTCCTGTTCTATTTTAACCCTGCAGTGTCGCTGCCTCCAGTCTCTCTAATTGAAATATTAACAGCAAGTTAAATATATGAGGACAATTTAATCAGACTTTTTCGTTCTTTCTGTCTTCCTCCACGTGTTTTCCCACATGTTCTTGAGTTCTTTCCATTAAAAGAGTTAGTTGAGGGATTCATTTAGAATGTTTTTTTTTTCTTAAATAAGTTGACAACTCTTATTGCCTCAACGACAAAGGTTTCAAGATTGACCTTACACGAATGTGAACTTTGCAGACGGAGTGTCAGTTGTCTGTCTATCTGTCCTTGATCTTTCTCACTCCTTCACCTTCCCTTTCACTGGTGAAGATCTTAAATTATCAGTCATGTAACAGCACTGTTGGGAGTAAGGAAAAGCTGTGCAGTGACTTCAGAAAGAACTCATACCCCTTGACTTATTTCACATGTTTGATTTGTTACAGCCTGAATTAAAAAAAGGATTCCATTTTTTTTCTACATACAATACATACAATCTACATACAATACCCCATAATTACCTAAGTGAAACCATGTTTTTTCAGATTTTTTTGCAAATGTAGAAATATCTAATTTACATAAGTATTTACTCCCCTGAGTCAAATGTACAGCGTTGAGTCATCTTGGGTATGTCTGTATCAGCTTTACACTTCTGGATTTGTGGATTTTATCCCATTCTTCCTTACAGATTTTCTTAAGCTTTTTTTTAGGTTAGATGGGTAGCGACGGTGAACAGCAATCTTCAAGTCTTTTTAATGGGATTCAAGTCTGGGCTCTGGCTGGGCCACTCAAGGACTTTCACATTCTTGTTTCTGAAGCCATTCCAGTGTTGCGTTGGCGGAATGCTTGGGGTCATTGCCATGATGGAATGTAGTAAATCGCTGCCCCAGTCGAAGGTTGTTAGCACTCTGAAGTAGGTTTTCTCATCAAGGATTTGCCAGTAATTGGCTCCATTCATTGTTCCTTCTATCCTTACAAGTCTCCCAGTCCCTGCCGCTGAAAAGCATCCCAATAGCGTGATGCTGGCCCCACTGTGCTTCACGGTAGGGATGGTGTTCGATGGGTACTTTTTTCTCCAGACATAGCACTTTGCATTCAGGCCAAGGAGTTACATCTTTGTCTCATCAGACCACATAATATTTTGCCTTATGCTCTCAGAGTCTTTTAGGTGTCTTTTGGCAGACTCCAGGCGTGCTGTCGTGACTTTTTCTCAGGAGGGACTTCCATCTGGCCTCTCTCGCATAAAGCGCAGATTGGTGAAGTGCTTTAGAGACTTTTGTCTTTCTGGCAGGTTCTCCCCTTTCAGCCAAGGAACTCTGTAATTCCGTCAGAGTGGTAATTTGGTTCTTGGTCACCTCCCTGACCAAACTCCTCCTTGCCCAAGTTTAGTCAGACGGCCAGAGTTTCTGCAGTTCCATATGTTTTCCATTTCCCGATGATGGAGACTTCTGTGCTCTTGGAAACTTTTCAACACTCTACAAATTGTTTTATACCCATCCCCAGATATATGCATCATCACAATTCTATCTCAGAGATCTACGGACAGGTCCTTGGACTTCTTGGTTTCTGCACTGACATACACTGTCACCCTGTGGGACCTTACATAGACATGTGTGTTTATTTTTAGATCGTGTTCAAACTATTTAATATGCCACAGGTGGACTCCAAGTTTTAATGACATCTCAAGGATGATCAAAGTAAATTGGATGCACTTAAACTCAATTTGGAGTGTCATAGCAGAGGTGTGTGAATACTCACAGCATCAGTCAAACATTTGGACACACCTACTCATTCAAGGGGTTTTCTTAATTTTGTAAACTATTTTCTACAAATGATAGTCCCACTAAGCGCAAACTAGAAGTGATGGCATATCGCTACAGAATACTGTGGTAGCCATGCATCTTAAGTGTGCCTTAAATTCAAAATAAATCAGTGTCACCAGCAAAGCACCCCCACACCATCACACCTCCTCCTCCATGCTTCACAGTGGGAACCACACATGCGGTTATCATCTGTTCACCTACTCTGCATCTCACAAAGACACAGTGGTTGGAAAGGACACCGGTCTAATGTCCATTGCTTGTGTTTCTTGGCAAGGAAGTCTCTTCTTATGTGTGTCCTTTAGTAGGGGTTTCTTTGCAGCAATTCGATCATGAAGGCCTGATTGACGCAGTCTCCTCAGTTCATATTCAGATGTGTCTGTTAATTGAACTCTTGGCCTTCCTTTCCTGTGGCGGTCCCCATGAGAGCCAGTTTCATAGCTCTTGATGGTTTTTGTGGCTGCACTTGAAGAAACTTTCAAAGTTCTTGAAATGTTCCGGATTGACTGACAATCTTGTCTTAAAGTAATGATGGACTGTCATTTCTCTTTGCATATTTGAGCTGCTCTTGCAATAATACGGACTTGGCATTTTGCCAATTAGGGCTATCTTCTGTATGCCACCCCTACCTGGTGACAACATAATTGATTGTCTCAAACACATTTAGAAGGAAAGAAATTCAACAAGGCACACGTGTTCATTGAAATGCAATCCAGGTGACTACTTCGTGAACCTGGTTGAGAGAATGCCAAGAGTGTGCAAAACTGTCATCAAGGCAAATGGTGGTGACTTTGAAGAATCGCAAATATAAAATATATTTTGATTTGTTTAACACTTTTTTGGTTACTACATGATTCCACATGTGTTGTTTCATAGTTTAGATGTCTTCACCTTTATTCTACAATTTAGAAAATAGGTAAAAATAAAGAAAAAAACCCTGGAATGAGTAGGTGTGTACTAACTTGTGAATGGTGCTGTATGTAAATGAGATATTTCTCTATTTCATTTTCAATACAATTAAAAACATTCCTAAAAACATGTTTGAACTTTGTCATTAGCTGTGTAGATGGGTGAGAAAAATGTATATATATGTATATATATTCCATGAATTTTGAATTCAGGCTGTAACACAACAAAATGTGGGAGAGGTCAGGGGTATGAATACTGGTCCGATATAAGATATTGCCAAGTCAATAACAGAATGCTACTCTGATTGACAGATACACAGTCAGACATACATACTGTGTAGCTGTCAATCAGAGTAGCATTCTGTTACTGACTTGGCAATATCTTATATCGGGACCAGTGTCATTGATCTGTCATTGTCCGTGTTATCACTGTAGTTCACAATACTGGAGATCGTAGCACGGACACGGTCTGCTATGGCGAACAACTGCAGAGTTCAACTGAGTTCAATCCAACAACTACTGACTCTACCAATAGGGAAGTCTAAAGTTTTACAGTTTTATAGTTTTATTACCATTTAACATGTTTTATAAACTTACTAACTAATATGTCGAATCTGAAGATTTTGCACATTTCAGATTAATTTCAAAACGTGACGCTTTAATCTTCCATGTTGTATATCATACCTACAACACTTAATTTTCCAAATTAAATATATGTAAGGTAAAGAGATGAGAACATGAACTGTCTGTTAGACTCTGTTAGACTGTATGTTAACTGTATGTTAACTGTATGTTAACTGTGTGTTAGTCTGTATGTTAACTGTATGTTAACTGTATGTTAGACTGTATGTTAACTGCATCTTAGACTGTATGTTAACTGTATGTTAGACTGTATGTTAACTGTGTGTTAGACTGTATGTTAACTGTATGTTAACTGTGTGTTAGACTGTATGTTAACTGTGTGTTAGACTGTATGTTAACTGTATGTTAACTGTATATTAGACTGTATGTTAACTGTATGTTAACTGTATGTTAACTGTATGTTAACTGTATCTTAGACTGTATCTTAGACTGTATGTTAGACTGTATGTTAACTGTGTGTTAGACTGTATGTTAACTGTATGTTAACTGCATCTTAGACTGTATGTTAACTGTGTGTTAGACTGTATGTTAACTGTATGTTAACTGCATCTTAGACTGTATGTTAACTGTATGTTAGACTGCATGTTAACTGTGTGTTAGACTGTATGTTAACTGTATGTTAACTGCATCTTAGACTGTATGTTAACTGTATGTTAACTGTGTGTTAGACTGTACATTAACTGTATGTTAACTGCATCTTAGACTGTATGTTAACTGTATGTTAACTGTGTGTTGACTGTATGTTAACTGTGTGTTAGACTGTATATTAACTGTATGTTAACTGTATGTTAACTGTGTGTTGACTTTAGGTTAACTGTGTGTTAGACTCTGTTAGACTGTATGTTAACTGTGTGTGAACTGTGTGTTAGACTCTGTTAGACTGTATGTTAACTGTATGTTAACTGTGTGTTGACTGTATGTTAACTGTGTGTTAGACTCTGTTAGACTGTATGTTAACTGTATGTTAACTGTGTGTTAGACTGTATGTCAACTGTGTGTTAGACTGTATGTTAACTGTGTGTTAGACTCTGTTAGACTGTATGTTAACTGTGTGTGAACTGTGTGTTAGACTCTGTTAGACTGTATGTGTCACGTTCGTCATAACGATGAGACCAATGCGCAGCGTGGTTGGAATACATTCTTCTTTTATTAAAACGAAGAACACTTAAACAAACTAACAAAATAACAAAAGGAACATGAAGCTATATAGACAAGTGCTGACACAATAACCCACAAAACCAAAATAGAAAATGGCAACCTAAATAAGATCCCCCAATCAGAGACAACGATAAACAGCTGTCTCTGATTGGGAACCAATTCAGGCCACCATTGACCTACATATACCTAGACATGCCAAAACCCCATAGAATTACAAAAAACCCTAGACAGGACCAAAACACACATACCACCCTCGTCACACCCTAACCAAAATAATAAAGAAAACAAAGATAACTAAGGCCAGGGGCGTGACTGTATGTTGACTGTATGTTGACTGTATGTTGACTGTATGTTGACTGTGTTTTGACTGTATGTTAACTGTGTGTTGACTGTATTTTAGAAGTTAACTGTATGTTAACTGTATGTTGACTGTATGTTGACTGTGTGTTGACTGTGTGTTGACTGTATGTTAACTGTGTGTTGACTGTGTGTTAACTGTATGTTAACTGTATGTTGACTGTATGTTGACTGTGTGTTGACTGTATATTAACTGTGTGTTGACTGTATGTTAACTGTATGTTAACTGTATGTTGACTGTATATTAGCTGTATGTTGACTGTATGTTGACTGTATGTTAACTGATTGGTAACTGTATGTAAAGTGTATGTTGACTGTACATTAACTGTGTGTTAGAAGTCATACAGGATTTGCTTTTATCATGTTCCTTTCAAAATAAATAATTCTAAAATATAATTGTTATGCATGTAAGAATTAGGCAGTTTGAAATTACAGTAGTGATGGGAATTTACAGAAGTGGAACTTGGTAAATACACTATCAGATTAGGTTCAAAGAAACAAACATGCTTGAAGTTCAATTTTATTTTTCATTAGATTCATAGGCTTTTCTTCAAATTGGTCATAATTTTTCTAGAGGAAATTACTGGGATAGATTTTCTGAATATATATCTTTATCAGGTCTTTCCCCCATGTGTCTTCCCCAGCAAATAGCACTTTGCTGTAATTCATGCACTTTCTATCATAATGATTGTAAAAGGAAAGACAACCTCTGTCAGTTAATAGCCTGACATGTCGACTGAGACAGGATCTGTTATTCCAAACATCTCCGAAAATAATAACTTTATTATGACAAGTGAGTGCCAAGGAAGCGGGGTCCATCTGACATCGTATTGTCTGTCTTACCCCCGGTGGTGAATCCAAGGTGATATCCTCGCTTCCGTTTGACGATTTTAAATCAACATCAAGGAAGGAGGACTCAATGAATCCAGGACACAATCCTGCGAAAGAAACATTCACCACTTCCATTTTTTGTTATCTGATTTCATAGATGGATTTTCTGCTTTATCAAAAGGATGTTAGAAATAATCAATTACACTTTTCAAGTCAACAGTACGTAATCTGTCATTAAATTGTTTATCATAAAAAAAAACGTCATCCATGTTTTTGCAAAAAAGGTCAAATGTCACAGTTCTTGATGTTTTTCTCAATGCACTTCAGTCAATGGGAAACGATGAGTGTCACAGGATTGACGTTTTTCTCGTTTTTTCTCCTGTCTGTCTGTCTGTCTGTCTGTCTGTCGCTCTGTCGCTCTGTCTGTCGCTCTCTACCTCTTCCTGTCGCTCCCTCCTCTCTCCTTCCTCTCACTCCCTGCCCCTTCTTCACCCTATCCCTCTCTTTCCTCTTCCTTCACTCATTCCCTTCTCTCTCTCCCTCCTCTCTCTCTCACACTTGTCTGTCTGTTGACTCTCTCTCTACCCCTCCCTCCTTCACCCTCACCCTCTCTCTCTCCCTTCTCCCCCTCCATTCTCTCTCCCTCCTCCTTTCCCTCCCTCCCCTTCCTCTCATCTCTCACTCCTCTCTCTTCCATTTCTCCTTTACCCTCTACCTCCTTCACCCTCTACCTCTCTCTCTCCTCCCTCCTTCACTGTCCCCTTTTCTCTCTCTTCTCCTCCTGCATTCTCTCTCCCTCCCTATTTCTCTGACTCTACCTCCTCTCTCTCCCCTCCCTCACTCTCCCTTTTTCTCTGCATTCTCTATCCCTCCTTCTTTCACTGCCTCCCCCTCCCCTTATATCTCTCTCCCTCTCCCTCCTCTCTCTCCCTCCTCTCTTCCACGGACAGGTTGACAGACAGACAGACCGACAGGCAGGCCCAGACAGTTTTAAGTAAATACAAAAAAAATGGGCCAATATCCTCTTCAGGAATTCATAACAAGGCTCTTAGTTTATAGAACTGCAAGACCATTATGCCCAATGGAGGTCTAAAATACTTTTGGGTCGATTGACTTCACATTTCATTTGCCTGCTCCTTCTGGTCACAAATATGTAATATTTGAGAAGATTAAACCTTTTTAACCCTTCAAAACCGCCCCAGATTACCCCAAATTAAGTCACTTTCTGTAATTGCAGGAAGTTGAAATTCAATGTACAGACTCCTGGGGACACTAACAATGCCTTGAGTTTGAAGTCTTCATGTTAAGATTTGACATACCTCTACCGAGAATGGAAGACATAGTTTTTGTGTAACTGCAGGGAGAGATCGAAGCACCATGTTACCACAGGAAGCTGAACCTCAACACAAGGCATCCCTAAAAGGTCACCCACCGTTGGTTGTGTGCGAGACGGTTAGCTAGCTCAATCGCAGATGGGGAGGGCTTCATGGCTATGTGAGATTAGTTCATTTCACATGGTCAGATGGAGGCTTGTGTTGATCGGAAGTGTCTGTTGAACGATTCCATGCATGAATTTAATATCTTTCCTCAATCGTTCTGCCGATGTCATTCAAAAGCACATTAACTTCAAGTTAGCTTCAAGTGAGGCCTACTTTGCTGCTATGTAGTGAGGGAGGGGAAAATGAATTAATTGTTAGTTGGATTAAGGATAGGGTTATGTTCAGGGTTAACCTAGCCCTCCCAGCTCCACCTTAAAAGTAACCCTAACCCTATCTTCATATTAACTCCTGGTTAAATATTTTATTTATTTTACCTTTATTTAACTAGGCAAGTCAGTTAAGAACAAATTCTTATTTTCAATGAAAGCCTAAGAACAGTGGGTTGACTGCCTTGTTCAAGGGCAGAACAAGAGATTCGTACCTTGTCAGCTGGGGGATTTGATCTTACAACCTTTGGGTTACTAGTCCAACTCTCTAACCACTAGGCTACCTGACCTAACCCTAGCTTCATGTTAGCTCCTGGTTCAACCCTAACCCTAGCTTTATATTAGCTCCTGGTTCAACCCTAATCCTTGCCTCATCTCCACATTTTAGCTCAACCCTAACTCCAAGAGCTGAGCTAGGATGTGGAGGGCAATGGGGAGGTTATGGGTAATGTTAGGGTTCAGCTGGGATGGGGAGGGGAGGGCAGCGGGGAGGGTTATGGGTAATGTTAGGGTTGAGCCGGGATGAGGAGAGTAATGGTTAGGGTTATGGCTAAAGTTAGGGTTGAGCCGGGATGAGGAGGGTAAAGGTTAGGGTTATGGCTAACGTTAGGGTTGAGCCGGGATGAGGAGGGTAACGGTTAGGGTTATGGCTAACATTAGGGTTGAGCCGGGATGAGGAGGGTAATGGTTAGGGTTATGGCTAAAGTTAGGGTTGAGCCGGAATGAGGAGGGTAAAGGTTAGGGTTATGGCTAACGTTAGGGTTGAGCCGGAATGAGGAGGGTAACGGTTATGGCTAACGTTAGGGTTGAGCCGGGATGAGGAAGGTAAAGGTTAGGGTTATGGCTAACATTAGGGTTGAGCCGGGATGAGGAGGGTAACGGTTAGGGTTATGGCTAACGTTAGGGTTGAGTCGGGATGAGGAGGGTAAAGGTTAGGGTTATGGCTAAAGTTAGGGTTGAGCCGGGATGAGGAGGGTAACGGTTATGGCTAACGTTAGGGTTGAGCCGGGATGAGGAAGGTAAAGGTTAGGGTTATGGCTAACGTTAGGGTTGAGTCGGGATGAGGAAGGTAAAGGTTAGGGTTATGGCTAACGTTAGGGTTGAGCCGGGATGAGGAAGGTAAAGGTTAGGGTTATGGCTAACGTTAGGGTTGAGCCGGGATGAGGAAGGTAAAGGTTAGGGTTATGGCTAACGTTAGGGTTGAGCCGGGATGAGGAAGGTAAAGGTTAGGGTTATGGCTAACGTTAGGGTTGAGCCGGGATGAGGAAGGTAAAGGTTAGGGTTATGGCTAACGTTAGGGTTGAGCCGGGATGAGGAAGGTAAAGGTTAGGGTTATGGGTAACGTTAGGGTTGAGCCGGGATGAGGAGGGTAACGGTTAGGGTTATGGCTAACGTTAGGGTTGAGCCGGGATGAGGAGGGTAACGGTTATGGCTAACGTTAGGGTTGAGCCGGGATGAGGAAGGTAAAGGTTAGGGTTATGGCTAACGTTAGGGTTGAGCCGGGATGAGGAAGGTAAAGGTTAGGGTTATGGCTAACGTTAGGGTTGAGCCGGGATGAGGAAGGTAAAGGTTAGGGTTATGGCTAACGTTAGGGTTGAGCCGGGATGAGGAAGGTAAAGGTTAGGGTTATGGCTAACGTTAGGGTTGAGCCGGGATGAGGAAGGTAAAGGTTAGGGTTATGGGTAACGTTAGGGTTGAGCCGGGATGAGGAGGGTAACGGTTAGGGTTATGGCTAACGTTAGGGTTGAGCCGGGATGAGGAGGGTAACGGTTATGGCTAACGTTAGGGTTGAGCCGGGATGAGGAAGGTAAAGGTTAGGGTTATGGCTAACGTTAGGGTTGAGCCGGGATGAGGAAGGTAAAGGTTAGGGTTATGGGTAACGTTAGGGTTGAGTTTGTCTGTTTGTGTTTTTATATTGCTGCCGTCCAGCCTGCCTGCCTGCCTGTCTGTCTGTCTGTCTGTCTGTCTGTCTGTGAATTGATTTTGCTGCCGGCCTGCCTGCCTGCCTGTCTGTCTGTCTGTCTGTGAGTTTATTTTGCTGCCGGCCTGCCTGCCTGTCTCTCTGTCTGTGAGTCTGTCTGTGAGTCTGTCTGCCTGTCTGTCTGCCTGCCTGCCTTCCTGCCTGCCTGCCTGTCTGTCTGTCTGTCTGTCTGTCTGTCTGTCTGTTGGTGCGTTGATATGTCTGTCTGAGTCTTTCACCAATTTACCCATTGCAGCTCTATCACCAACTTTTTTTTGCCTTGAATGCGATGTAGAGAAAGAGGGCAGAGTGTGAAGGTGGGAAGGGGTCATAGAGAGGGGGGAGGGAGAAAGAGATAGGAGACAGAGGGAGGGGGGAGAAGGGAGCGAGGGAGAGAGAGGGGGAGGGAGAAAGAGATAGGAGATGGGGGGAGAAGGGAGCGAGGGAGAGAGAGGGGGGAGGGAGAAAGAGATAGGAGACAGAGAGGGAGGGGGGAGAAGGGAGAGAGAGATAGAAGAGAGGAGGGAGGGGGGGAAAAGAGATAGGAGACAGAGAGTGGGAGGGAGAGAAGGGAGCGAGGGAGAGACAGAGAGATAGAAGAGAGAGGAGGGAAGAGAGAGAAAGAGAGAGGAGAGAAAGAGGGAGAGAAGGGAGCAAGGGAGAGAGAGAGATATAGGAGACAGAGAGGGGGAGGGAAAGAAGGGAGCGAGGGAGAGAGAGAGAGATAGAAGAGAGAGGAGGGAAGAGAGAGAAAGAGAGAGGAGAGAAAGAGGGAGAGAAGGGAGCAAGGGAGGTAGAGAGAGTAGAGAGAGGGAGGGAGAGAGAGATAGAAGAGAGAGGAGGGAGGAGGGAGAAAGAGAGTGGACAGAAAGAGAAGGGAGTGAGGGAAGTAGAGAGAGTAGAGAGAGAGGGAGGGAGAGAGAGATAGAAGAGAGAGGAGGGAGGAGGGAGAAAAAGAGAGGAGAGAAAGAGGGAGGGAGAGAAGGGAGCGAGGGAGAGAGAGAGATATAGGAGACAGAGAGGGGGAGGGAAAGAAGGGAGCGAGGGAGAGAGAGAGAGATAGAAGAGAGAGGAGGGAAGAGAGAGAAAGAGAGAGGAGAGAAAGAGGGAGAGAAGGGAGCAAGGGAGGTAGAGAGAGTAGAGAGAGGGAGGGAGAGAGAGATAGAAGAGAGAGGAGGGAGGAGGGAGAAAGAGAGTGGACAGAAAGAGAAGGGAGTGAGGGAAGTAGAGAGAGTAGAGAGAGAGGGAGGGAGAGAGAGATAGAAGAGAGAGGAGGGAGGAGGGAGAAAGAGAGTGGACAGAAAGAGAAGGGAGTGAGGGAAGTAGAGAGAGTAGAGAGAGAGGGAGGGAGAGAGAGATAGAAGAGAGAGGAGGGAGGATGGAGAAAGAGAGAGGACAGAAAGAGGGAGGGAGGGAGAAAGAGAGAGAAAATAGAGAGAGCTAGGGAGGGAGAAAGATAGAAGGGTGTCATATCTGTGATTACTTACTCTATGCGTCCAAATTGTGATTCTGACCTTCCTCTATTGAATGCAATGTATTCACTTAGGCATCAACCCTGTGACACTCAACCTTTCCCATTGACTGCAATGTATTGACACAAACATCAAGCCTGTGACACCCATCTTTTACCACTGAATGCAATGTTATGAGAAAATATCAGCTACTGCGACATTTGACCTTTTTTTTGCAAAGAACGTGCCAATATGAAATTTTCAGGCTGATAATGGGCTGTGTTGATTGGTTCTCCGAAACACAAATTAAGTTAAGTACATCAGCTGTCGGTTACTGTGCATGATCCACATTATTAATTTACCCAATTACACAGCCAGGATATTGATGAATCATCCACCAATAACCATTACGGATAATAACCAACCTTCTTTTAGCTATGTATTTGGCCGTGAATAATCCTATCAACATCCAAAAAGCTCACTACTTTTCATTTACTGTAAAAGTGCCACAGCTCTTACTGTAATGCCCCAGAAGAAAGTGGAACAAAAATTGAAGCGAACCAATCGGCTGAAGAATCTTTTTTTTCTTCACTGTCTCCTCTATCAGACGCTGAAGCCTGATAACCAACCCCCACTCGCCCTTCACTTCTGTGTGTCTGCACAGCAGAGATAAGCAAATCAATATTCTGTCACTTCTTATTTTTACTGCCCGAATTCTAGTCTCTGCACCTTTCACAAGGTGACAGACTCAGGCTTGCCTCGCCTCACGGTGGATTGGGCTGGTCAGGCAATCTGAGCATCCCTTTTCTAGAATATTCTGCATCTGCTCTCACTGTATCCGCATCTGCTCTCAGAGCCTGGGTAAGTGTATTGGTAAGAGCCTGGGTAAGTGTTAGGGTAAGTGTTAGGGTAAGTGTCAGGGTAAGTGTTAGGGTAAGTGTCAGGGTAAGTGTCTGGGTAAGTGTCTGGGTAAGTGTCAGGGTAAGTGTCTGGGTAAGTGTCTTGGTAAGTGTCTGGGTAAGTGTCTGGGTAAGTGTCTGGGTAAGTGTCAGGGTAAGTGTCTGGGTAAGTGTCAGGGTAAGTGTCTGGGTAAGTGTCTTGGTAAGTGTCAGGGTAAGTGTCTGGGTAAGTGTCTGGGTAAGTGTCTTGGTAAGTATCTGGGTAAGTGTCTGGGTAAGTGTCTGGGTAAGTGTCTGGGTAAGTGCCTGGGTAAGTGTCTGGGTAAGTGTCAGGGTAAGTGTTAGGGTAAGTGTCTGGGTAAGTGTCTTGGTAAGTGTCTTGGTAAGTGTCTGGGTAAGTGTCTGGGTAAGTGTCTTGGTAAGTGTCTGGGTAAGTGTCTGGGTAAGTGTCTGGGTAAGTGTCTGGTTAAGTGTTAGGGTAAGTGTCTTGGTAAGTATCTGGGTAAGTGTCTGGGTAAGTGTCTGGGTAAGTGTCTGGGTAAGTGCCTGGGTAAGTGTCTGGGTAAGTGTCAGGGTAAGTGTTAGGGTAAGTGTCTGGGTAAGAGTTAGGGTAAGTGTCTGGGTAAGTGTCAGGGTAAGTGTCTGGGTAAGTGTCAGGGTAAGTGTTAGGGTAAGTGTCTGGGTAAGTGTTAGGGTAAGTGTCTGGGTAAGTGTCTGGGTAAGTGCCTGGGTAAGTGCCTGGGTAAGTGTCAGGGTAAGTGTTAGGGTAAGTGTCTGGTTAAGTGTTAGGGTAAGTGTCTGGGTAAGTGTCTGGGTAAGTGTATGGGTAAGTGTCAGGGTAAGTGTCTGGGTAAGTGCCTGGGTAAGTGTCTAAGTGTCTGGGTAAGTGTCAGGGTAAGTGTCTAAGTGTCTGGGTAAGTGTCTGGGTAAGTGTCTGGGTAAGTGTCTAAGTGTCTGGGTAAGTGTCAGGGTAAGTGTCTAAGTGTCTGGGTAAGTGTCTGGTTAAGTGTCTGGGTAAGTGTCTAAGTGTCTGGGTAAGTGTCTGGGTAAGTGTCTGGGTAAGTGTCAGGGTAAGTGTCTAAGTGTCTGGGTAAGTGTCTGGGTAAGTGTCAGGGTAAGTGTCTGGGTAAGTGTCAGGGTAAGTGTCTGGGTAAGTGTCAGGGTAAGTGTCAGGGTAAGTGTCTAAGTGTCAGGGTAAGTGTCAGGGTAAGTGTCTAAGTGTCAGGGTAAGTGTCTAAGTGTCTGGGTAAGTGTCTGGGTAAGTGTCAGGGTAAGTGTCTGGGTAAGTGTCAGGGTAAGTGTCTAAGTGTCAGGGTATGTGTCTTGGTAAGTGTCTGGGTAAGTGTCTGGGTAAGTGTCAGGGTAAGTGTCTGGGTAAGTGTCTGGGTAAGTGTCTGGGTAAGTGTCAGGGTAAGTGTCTGGGTAAGTGTCAGGGTAAGTGTCTGGGTAAGTGTATTGGTAAGTGTCTGGGTAAGTGTCTGGGTAAGTGTCTGGTTAAGTGTTAGGGTAAGTGTCTGGGTAAGTGTCTGGGTAAGTGCCTGGGTAAGTGTCTCGGTAAGTGTCAGGGTAAGTGTTAGGGTAAGTGTCTGGGTAAGAGTTAGGGTAAGTGTCTGGGTAAGTGTCAGGGTAAGTGTCTGGGTAAGTGTCAGGGTAAGTGTTAGGGTAAGTGTCTGGGTAAGTGTTAGGGTAAGTGTCTGGGTAAGTGTCTGGGTAAGTGCCTGGGTAAGTGCCTGGGTAAGTGTCAGGGTAAGTGTTAGGGTAAGTGTCTGGTTAAGTGTTAGGGTAAGTGTCTGGGTAAGTGTCTGGGTAAGTGTATGGGTAAGTGTCAGGGTAAGTGTCTGGGTAAGTGCCTGGGTAAGTGTCTAAGTGTCTGGGTAAGTGTCAGGGTAAGTGTCTAAGTGTCTGGGTAAGTGTCTGGGTAAGTGTCTGGGTAAGTGTCTAAGTGTCTGGGTAAGTGTCAGGGTAAGTGTCTAAGTGTCTGGGTAAGTGTCTGGTTAAGTGTCTGGGTAAGTGTCTAAGTGTCTGGGTAAGTGTCTGGGTAAGTGTCTGGGTAAGTGTCAGGGTAAGTGTCTAAGTGTCTGGGTAAGTGTCTGGGTAAGTGTCAGGGTAAGTGTCTGGGTAAGTGTCAGGGTAAGTGTCTGGGTAAGTGTCTGGGTAAGTGTCAGGGTAAGTGTCTAAGTGTCAGGGTAAGTGTCAGGGTAAGTGTCTAAGTGTCAGGGTAAGTGTCTAAGTGTCTGGGTAAGTGTCTGGGTAAGAGTTAGGGTAAGTGTCTGGGTAAGTGTCAGGGTAAGTGTCTGGGTAAGTGTCAGGGTAAGTGTTAGGGTAAGTGTCTGGGTAAGTGTTAGGGTAAGTGTCTGGGTAAGTGTCTGGGTAAGTGCCTGGGTAAGTGCCTGGGTAAGTGTCAGGGTAAGTGTTAGGGTAAGTGTCTGGTTAAGTGTTAGGGTAAGTGTCTGGGTAAGTGTCTGGGTAAGTGTATGGGTAAGTGTCAGGGTAAGTGTCTGGGTAAGTGCCTGGGTAAGTGTCTAAGTGTCTGGGTAAGTGTCAGGGTAAGTGTCTAAGTGTCTGGGTAAGTGTCTGGGTAAGTGTCTGGGTAAGTGTCTAAGTGTCTGGGTAAGTGTCAGGGTAAGTGTCTAAGTGTCTGGGTAAGTGTCTGGTTAAGTGTCTGGGTAAGTGTCTAAGTGTCTGGGTAAGTGTCTGGGTAAGTGTCTGGGTAAGTGTCAGGGTAAGTGTCTAAGTGTCTGGGTAAGTGTCTGGGTAAGTGTCAGGGTAAGTGTCTGGGTAAGTGTCAGGGTAAGTGTCTGGGTAAGTGTCTGGGTAAGTGTCAGGGTAAGTGTCTAAGTGTCAGGGTAAGTGTCAGGGTAAGTGTCTAAGTGTCAGGGTAAGTGTCTAAGTGTCTGGGTAAGTGTCTGGGTAAGTGTCAGGGTAAGTGTCTGGGTAAGTGTCAGGGTAAGTGTCTAAGTGTCAGGGTATGTGTCTTGGTAAGTGTCTGGGTAAGTGTCTGGGTAAGTGTCAGGGTAAGTGTCTGGGTAAGTGTCTGGGTAAGTGTCTGGGTAAGTGTCAGGGTAAGTGTCTGGGTAAGTGTCAGGGTAAGTGTCTGGGTAAGTGTATTGGTAAGTGTCTGGGTAAGTGTCTGGGTAAGTGTCTGGTTAAGTGTTAGGGTAAGTGTCTGGGTAAGTGTCTGGGTAAGTGTCAGGGTAAGTGTCTGGGTAAGTGTCTGGGTAAGTGTCAGGGTAAGTGTTAGGGTAAGTGTCTGGGTAAGTGTCAGGGTAAGTGTTAAGGTAAGTGTCAGGGTAAGTGTCTGGGTAGGTGTCAGTGTAAGTGTCTAAGTGTCAGGGTAAGTTTCTAAGTGTCTGGGTAAGTGTCTGGGTAAGTGTCTGAGTGTCTGGGTAAGTGTCAGGGTAAGTGTCTAAGTGTCTGGGTAAGTGGCTGGGTAAGTGTCTGGGTAAGTGTTAGGGTAAGTGTCTGGGCAAGTGTCTGGGTAAGTGTCAGGGTAAGTGTCTGGTTAAGTGTCAGGGTAAGTGTCAGGGTAAGTGTCTTGGTAAGTGTCTGGGTAAGTGTCTGGGTAAGTGTCAGGGTAAGTGTTAGGGTAAGTGTCTAAGTGTCTGGGTAAGTGTCTGGGTAAGTGTCAGGGTAAGTGTTAGGGTAAGTGTCTGGGTAAGTGTCAGGGTAAGTGTCTGGGTAAGTGTCTAAGTGTCTGGGTAAGTGTCTGGGTAAGTGTCAGGGTAAGTGTCAGGGTAAGTGTTAGGGTAAGTGTCTGGGTAAGTGTCAGGGTAAGTGTCTGGGTAAGTGTCAGGGTAAGTGTCAGGGTAAGTGGCTGGGTAAGTATCTGGTTAAGTGTCTTGGTAAGTGTCTTGGTAAGTGTCTTGGTAAGTGTCTGGGTAAGTGTCTTGGTAAGTGTCTGGGTAAGTGTCAGGGTAAGTGTTAGGGTAAGTGTTAGGGTAAGTGTCTTGGTAAGTGTCTTGGTAAGAGCCTGGGTAAGTGTTAGGGTAAGTGTCAGGGTAAGTGTTAGGGTAAGTGTCAGGGTAAGTGTCTGGGTAAGTGTCTGGGTAAGTGTCTGGGTAAGTGTCTGGGTAAGTGTCAGGGTAAGTGTCAGGGTAAGTGTCTGGGTAAGTGTTAGGGTAAGTGTCTGGGTAAGTGTCTTGGTAAGTGCCAGGGTAAGTGTCTGGGTAAGTGTCTGGGTAAGTGTCTGGGTAAGTTTCTAAGTGTCTGGGTAAGTGTCTGGTTAAGTGTCTGGGTAAGTGTCTGGGTAAGTGTCTTGGTAAGTGTCTTGGTAAGTGTCTGGGTAAGTGTCAGGGTAAGTGTCTGGTTAAGTGTCTGGTTAAGTGTTTCCTGGTTAATATTCCTGGGTGAATATGACCCAGGAGACATGTCTAGTGACTGTGACCCAAGAGACAAGTCTAGTGACTGTGACCCAGGAGACATGTCTAGTGACTGCGACCCAGGAGACATGTCTCGTGACTGTGACCCAGGAGACATGTCTCGTGACTGTGACCCAGGAGACATTTCTAGTGACTGTTACCCAGGAGACATGTCTAGTGACTGTGACCCAGGAGACATGTCTCGTGACTGTGACCCAGGAGACATGTCTTGTGACTGTGACCCAGGAGACATGTCTCGTGACTGTGACCCAGGAGACATCTCTCGTGACTGTGACCCAGGAGACAAGTCTAGTGACTGTGACCCAGGAGACAAGTCTAGTGACTGTGACCCAGGAGACAAGTCTCGTGACTGTGACCCAGGAGACATGTCTTGTGACTGTGACCCAGGAGACATGTCTCGTGACTGTGACCCAGGAGACATGTCTCGTGACTGTGACCCAGGAGACAAGTCTCGTGACTGTGACCCAGGAGACATGTCTCGTGACTGTGACCCAGGAGACATGTCTCGTGACTGTGACCCAGGAGACATGTCTCGTGACTGTGACCCAGGAGACATGTCTCGTGACTGTGACCCAGGAGACATGTCTCGTGACTGTGACCCAGGAGATATGTCTAGTGACTGTGACCCAGGAGACATGTCTAGTGACTGTGACCCAGGAGATATGTTGCGTGACCCAGGAGACATGTCTCGTGACTGTGATCCAAGAGACATGTCTCGTGAATATGACCCAGGAGACATGTCTCGTGACTGTGACCCAGGAGATATGTCTAGTGACTGTGACCCAGGAGACATGTCTAGTGACTGTGACCCAGGAGATATGTTGCGTGACCCAGGAGACATGTCTCGTGACTGTGATCCAAGAGACATGTCTCGTGAATATGACCCAGGAGACATGTCTTGTGACTGTGACCCAGGAGACATGTTTCGTGAATATGACCCAGGAGACATGTCTCGTGAATGTGACCCAGGAGACATGTCTCATGAATATTAACCAGGAGACATGTCTCGTGAATGTGACCCAGGAGACATGTCTCATGAATATTAACCAGGAGACTTATCTCGTGAATGTGACCCAGGATACATGTCTCGTGACTGTGACCCAGGAGACATTGACAGAAAAGAATAGGCTACTGTTTGACCTCTGTTCATTCCACAGAGAAGTTCCTATGTCATATCATATGTTACTTGATGTTTCAAGTTCAACAGTTCAACACAGGTTACTTTATGGATTAGGTTCTAAGCACGAAGGGAGAGTATAGATAGGTACAGCGATACTAGTGCCAATCCATGATAAGTAAACATGTCAATATCAGTTATCCATTACTGTGACCAGTCGATACGACTCATAGTGACACATAGTGACTGATTCAACTGTCTCGTTCATAGACTTGAGACAAAACTGGGTAAAGCCGCGGGAAAATACAAATTTGTTGGCTGTTTTCAATAACTGAATGGAAATGTTGTGCCGCTAGTACTGCTTTCCAAGATACTCTGTCAAATCTCAATGACTTTTCTCTTACATGCATTACAGCAGAGTCCCTGGGTGGTCACTTGGATTTTCTGTTCACGTAGGGAGAAGTCAGAATTTTAATCACTGAGGACATTTTGTTATCTGGCATCTGACTGGCACTTCTCACAAACGATGGGACTTATAGAAACTCATCTAATTGGCATGATGGACTAGTGTCACTGCAAATGACAAAAATTAATATAAACAGTTGGAACCTCAATTTTGTTTTGTTTTGTTTAATCTACTCGGTGACAGCTATCATTCAACTCCCAGCTGCTGATAAAATTAATTTGGTTGGAGCAATACATCATTTTATATCATTCACATTGCCTGTCTGAAAAAAAGGATGACAATTATTTGCTTAAATATGCAGTGGCCCAGGGCATTGTGAAATAACAGTACTGCCCAGATAAGATTCGCAAGGCCTGCCACTGAAATTAGAGCCTTAAACAATGATTTCAGGGAGTATTTTTTTTTGGGGGGGGGGGGGGTAGAACATGAACAGTGTGGAAGTGGAACTAACCAATGATGATATGTCACTCTGTGGGGAATCTTTCAAATCCCTGTAACTTGAAGATGCCACTCATGGAATCGGTCATAATGAAATATGAATGTGGCGTTACCATCTCTGGCGAAATTAATGATTTCTAGCAGAATGTGTATTGTACAGATTACCTCTTATCACTCCCAAGACACACACTGGAGTTCTGTACTGGGTAAACAAACACAGTGCATTCACACACACACGCACACACACGCACACACACACACACACACACACACACACAGATTGGGCATCCCAAAAAGCACCCTATTCTCTTCTACTTTTGACTTCCCCTTCGACTGTTTTACTAGAACGCGGGTCAACACATCTGCTCAAAAGTAGTGCACTTGTCTATAGGGAAAGGGTTGCCATTGGAGTCGGTACCGGGGCCAAACATAAACCCGATAGTCTTCGTGTACATTTAGGGAGTTTCAAACGGAAGGAGAAAACGATTTGACAGCCATTAATCAGCTAGAGTTTAGCAGGCAGGGTTTGTCTGAAAACGGCCTTGTTGAGTCTGTATCCAACCTTTCCGTGTAGTAGTCTGTAAATCTAAATACTCACGAGCAAAAAGAGAAACCCCGACACTGTTTAGGTTAAAATGGGGAGAAATGTGTTACAGGAAAAAGGTCAACACGACCTACGTAAGATACACTATATTAGCAAAAATATGTGGAAACCTGCTTGTCAAACATCTCATTCCAAAATCATGGGGATTAATATGGTGTTGGTCCCCACCTTTGCTGCTATAACAGCCTTCACTCTTCTGGGAAGGCTTTCCACTTGATGCTGGAACATTGCTGCGGGGGCTTGCTTCCATTCAGCCACAAAAGCATTAGTGAGGTCGGGAACTGATGTTGGACGATTAGGCCTGGCTAGCAGTCACCGTTCCAATTCATCACATAGGTGTTTGATGGTGTTGAGGTCATGTCTCTGTGCAGGCCAGTCAAATTCTTCCACACCGATCTCAACAATCCATTTATGTATGAACCAAGCTTTGTGTAAGGGGGCATTGTCATGCTGAAACAGGAAAGAACATTCCCCAAACTGTCGCCACAAAGTTCAAAGCACAGAATCGTCTAGAATGTCATTGCATGCTGTAGCGGTAAGATTTCCCTTCGCTGAAACTAAGGGGCCTAGCCCGAACCATGAAAAACAGCCCCAGTCCATTATTCTTCCTCCACCAAACTTTACAGTTGGCCCTATGCATTCGGGCAGGTAGAGTTCTCCTGGCATCTGCCAAACCCAGGTTCTTCCGTGGGACTGCCAGATGGTGAAGCGTGATTCATCGCTCTAGAGAACTCGTTTCCACTGCTCCAGAGTCTGTGTGCACCATTTTATACACTTGTCAGCAAAAGGTGTGGCTGAAATAGGCCGAACCCACAAATTTGAAAGGATAGCCACATACTTATGTATATATATAGTGTACCTTAAAGGGGACAACAACGTTCTGTGAGATTTAGAATAGGAACAGTCTCCATTTGAAGCTGGATTGCATTACGTTCTTACCGAGTCGCCATTAGTTTTCTAAAGCTGTGTGTGTCGCTGGGTCCATAGATCACTGGTCAAAAGTAGTGCATAGGGAATAGGGTGCCATTTGGCCACTGTGTTAACTAGACAGTCTCAGTGTTGGCTGGGCTTTGAGATGTTGTAGAGAAAGCGAGAGAGAGAGAGTGTGTGGCTACTGTCACAGACCTATTAAAGGAGGATATAGAAGATTCTTGAACAGAGTCTGAACAATTACCTTTATACGCTGCATTCAATACAACATATATTCAGTGAATTCTTATGGGGCTACGTCCCAAATGGCACCATATACCCTATATAGTGCACTACTTTTAACCAGATCCCTGGTCAACAATAGTGCACTAAAAGGGAATAGCAAGGATGGGAATGTAAGGTGTAGGGTGCCATTTGTGATTCTGGCATAATGTTACACAACAGTTTTCGTCCACAAAAGTCTCATCTGTCAACAAATTGGTTTTGCCCTGCATGCACCAATGCCAAATATAATACATTAACACCACAATCTTCAGACTGTAGTTCAAACATGATATCAAACTCCTGTCTCGAGCACAAGCCTCAGTCTGATTATTTCTTGAAGTCGCTGCATCAGTGTCAGAAGGCTGATTTTCTTATCGTCAGGTGATCTCACGCATGGGCTTTGCGTTGACTGTTCATCGACACCAATGGCACGGGCCTTGCAACTTCTCATTCATTCAGTTAATGAAAATGTTCAGTGAACGAGATGTTCATTTTGTGGCATATTGTGTTACTCGATGAAACTAAATATGACCGAGCAGAGTAAAAACAGAGCATTGTGTTCGAGGACAGAGAATATATATGAGTTTAAGATTTAAGATTATAAACATTTGGCATAAAGAAAAATGCTCTAAAGACTCTAAAGATACTTAAAAATTAGATACGTAAAGATACTCGGCTATAGAGTGAAATATGTTGAACATATAACAAATAAACTCTCTGTGTCCCAAAATGGCACCCTATTCCCTACTTAGTGCATTACTTTGACCAGAGCCCTGTGTCACCCTATTCCCTACTTAGTGCATTACTTTGACCAGAGCCCTGTGGTGTCACCCAATTCCCTACTTAGTGCATTACTTTGACCAGAGCCCTGTGTCACCCTATTCCCTACTTAGTGCATTACTTTGACCAGAGCCCTGTGTCACCCTATTCCCTACTTAGTGTACTATTTGACCAGAGCCCTGTGTCACCCTATTCCCTACTTAGTGCATTACTTTGACCAGAGCCCTGTGTCACCCTATTCCCTACTTAGTGCATTACTTTGACCAGAGCCCTGTGTCACCCTATTCCCTACTTAGTGTACTATTTGACCAGAGCCCTGTGTCACCCCAATCCCTGTATAGTGTACTATTTGACCAGGGCACTCCATCTATGTGTTAACTAGCTTATTACGGCCTCCCGAGTGGCGCAGCGGTCTAAGGCATCACTACAGACACGGGTTCGATCCCAGGCTGTGTCACAGCCGGCCCGTGACCGGGAGACCCATGACTCAGCGTACAATTGGCCCAGTGTTTGTCCGGGTTAGGGGAGGGTTTGGCCGGCTGGGATGTCCTTGTCCATTCGCGACCCCTTGTGGCGGGCCGGGCGCCTGCAAGCTGACCTCCGGTTGCCAGTTGTACTGTGTTTCCTCAGACACATTGGTGCTTCCGGAGTGAAGTGTGTCAAGAAGCAGTGCGGCTTGGCAGGGTCGTGTTTCTGAGGACGCATGGCTCTCGACCTTCGCCTCTCCCGAGTCCGTACGGGAGTTGCAGAGATGGGACAAGACTGTACCTACCAATTGGGGAGTTAAAAGTACAACGACAATAAAAAATAATCTCTGCACAGGCGCACACACACCACACAGGCACACACACACCACACAGGCACACACACACCACACAGGCACACACACACCACACAGGCACACACACACCACACAGGCACACACACACCACACAGGCACACACACACCACACAGGCACACACACACCACACAGGCACACACACACCACACAGGCGCACACACACCACACAGGCGCACACACACCACACAGGCGCACACACACCACACAGGCACACACACACCACACAGGCACACACACACACCACACAGGCACACACACACCACACAGGCACACACACACCACACAGGCACACACACACCACACAGGCACACACACACCACACAGGCGCACACACACCACACAGGCGCACACACACCACACAGGCACACACACACCACACAGGCACACACACACCACACAGGCACACACACACCACACAGGCACACACACACCACACAGGCACACACACACCACACAGGCACACACACACCACACAGGCACACACACACCACACAGGCACACACACACCACACAGGCCACTCGCAAGTCATTTTATAAAGCAGTTCGCTGAACATCTATAAATAGGCTGTAGGGCACTGCACAACCTCAATTTGCCACCCCCATACACTTCTATTGCAATTATCCCAAGGTTTATTTTCAGTGTAGCAGTCAAGGGAATACATGCCTCAGTTCATTCAGCAGTGGGGAATAGCACTGAGAATACCTAATAACAGCAAGCAATCAATTCCAGCTGAATTGGAATGGGAAAATAAGCTAGTTTTAAAATTGCAACATGTTTCTGCTGTATTTTCACCCTTATGGATACCCAACGTTACGATGTACAGTCTTTGGCACCCTGTTCTGTAGAGTAATAATACAAATAATTTCGATGCTGAGAATTATTTTGAATGTTTCTCTTTTTTTTAACCTTTATTTAACCTTTATTTAACTAGGCAAGTCAGTTAAGAACAAATTCTTATTTTCAATGACGGCCTAGGAACAGTGGGTTAACTGCCTGTTCAGGGGCAGAACGACAGATTTTTACCTTGTCAGCTCGGGGATTTGAACTTGCCAACCTTCCGATTACTAGTCCAACGCTCTAAGGCTACCCTGCCGCCCCGTTTCTCTCCTCTTCCTGTGGCCCCATGATTCTACTGTAACAGTGCCTGATTTAAAGAGCCCATTATGGACATCGAACAAGACGTGATGCTATTTCCCTTCGATGATTGTCCCTGCTGAATTATCATTTTCTCCCTGGGAGTGGAAGTTTGTTGTGTAAAAGCATTGTCCCCTGTATTTCAATGCCATTGTCCCCTGTATTTCAAGGCCATTGTGCCCTGTATTTCAAGGCCATTGTCCCCTGTATTTCAAGGCCATTGTGCCCTGTATTTCAAGGCCATTGTCCCCTGTATTTCAAGGCCATTGTGCCCTGTATTTCAAGGTCATTGTCCCCTGTATTTCAAGGCCATTGTCCCCTGTATTTCAAGGCCATTGTCCCCTGTATTTCAAGGCCATTGTGCCCTGTATTTCAAGGCCATTGTGCCCTGTATTTCAAGGCCATTGTGCCCTGTATTTCAAGGCCATTGTGCCCTGTATTTCAAGGCCATTGTGCCCTGTATTTCAAGACCATTGTGCCCACTCCCCTGTGCGTTATTTGTAGGCTGGAGGCCCATTGAATGTAGAAACTGCAGTAAGCAGCACCTTGACTGGACCACAAGGGAAGACAGAGAGTAAAGAGTGAGTGATTTCTGTTCAGTGAAAGACATTGGGGAGGAGGACACAGGGTTTCCCTGCAGTGAGAGACATTGGGAAGGAGGACACAGGGCTTCTGTTCAGTGAAAGACATTGGGGAGGAAGACACAGGGTTTCTGTTCTGTGAGAGACATTTGGCAGGAGGACGGAGGACACAGGGTTTCTGTTCAGTGAGAGACATTGAGGAGGAGGACACAGGGTTTCTGTTCAGTGAGAGACATTGGGGAGGAGGACACAGGGTTTCTGTTCAGTGAGAGACATTGGGGAGGAGGACACAGGGTTTCTCTTCAGTGAGAGACATTGGGGAGGAGGACACAGGGTTTCTGTTCTGTGAGAGACATTTGGCAGGAGGACGGAGGACACAGGGAGAAGTAACAGAGGAGGGCTTTGTCATCCCCTCGGCACAGTAAAACACACACACACAAACACAAACACATACACACACATGCACACCACACACACACACATACACACACAAATGAACAGCCAACCCCACAAAAACACACTCACCATACCACCCTGCATCCCTCTGCTGATGTGCCTCTGATTCTAAGCAGGGTTGGTCCTGGTCCAGTCCATAGATGGGAGACCAGATGCTGCTGGAAGTGGTGTTGAAGGGCCAGTAGGAGGCACTGTTTTCTCTGTCTAAACAAAGTGATTGGGGACATTGCCCTGTATAGGCTGCCGTCTTTCAGATGGGACTTTAAACGGGTGGTCCCAAAATATTCCTTGGCACTTATCATAAGAGTAGGGGTGTTAACCCTGGTGTCCTAGCTAAATTCCCAATCTGAGCCTCATACCATCATGGCCACCTAATCACCCCCAACTTCCAATTAGCTCATTCATCCCCCCTCCTCTCTCCTGTAACTATTCCCCAGATCATTGTTGTAAATAAGAATGTGTTCTCAGTCAACTTACCTGGTAAAAAAAAATGCCTGTTATTTTAGTATTTTTACAACAAAAAAATTACAGGAGTCCCTGTTTGTAAGGGTTGGGTGGTAGAGGAAGAGGATGAGCCTTTTTAAAGTACCTATAAGAAAGTCTCAGAAAGAAAATCATTAAGGAAGCTTTATTTTTTTTAATGGTTGTCAAAGTGAAGCTAGCTAAATCTCCTTAGACCCAGTGGAGTTGCTTCTCAGCTTGCAATACACACTACAGAACACCATAGACAATGATTCCTCTTGAAATATTTAATGTTCAGGCAGGACTGTTTAGGAGTCTGCCTGCTGGGGAGATCAGATCAAGCGGAAGGAAATGTTCTCTGAGTCAACAATATCCAGGATGTATAGCTCCTCTATCTAGACGGCATCTCAAGTATAATGTTACACCAGTTACCCGCTGTCTGGTCTAGTAGTGTAACATACAGTATCACCTCTGTCTGGTCTAGTAGTCTAACATACAGTATCACCACTGTCTGGTCTGGTAGTCTAACATACAGTATCACCACTGTCTGGTCTAGTAGTCTAACATACAGTATCACCACTGTCTGGTCTAGTAGTCTAACATACAGTATCACCACTGTCTGGTCTAGTAGTCTAACATACAGTATCACCACTGTCTGGTCTAGTAGTGTAACATACAGTATCACCACTGTCTGGTCTAGTAGTCTAACACAGTATCACCACTGTCTGGTCTAGTAGTCTAACATACAGTATCACCACTGTCTGGTCTAGTAGTCTAACATACAGTATCACCACTGTCTGGTCTAGTAGTCTAACATACAGTATCACCACTGTCTGGTCTAGTAGTGTAACATACAGTATCACCACTGTCTGGTCTAGTAGTCTAACACAGTATCACCACTGTCTGGTCTGGTAGTCTAACATACAGTATCACCACTGTCTGGTCTAGTAGTCTAACATACAGTATCACCACTGTCTGGTCTAGTAGTCTAACACAGTATCACCACTGTCTGGTCTAGTAGTCTAACACAGTATCACCACTGTCTGGTCTAGTAGTCTAACATACAGTATCACCACTGTCTGGTCTAGTAGTTTAACATACAGTATCACCACTGTCTGGTCTAGTAGTCTAACACAGTATCACCACTGTCTGGTCTGGTAGTCTAACATACAGTATCACCACTGTCTGGTCTAGTAGTCTAACACAGTATCACCACTGTCTGGTCTAGTAGTCTAACACAGTATCACCACTGTCTGGTCTAGTAGTCTAACATACAGTATCACCACTGTCTGGTCTAGTAGTCTAACATACAGTATCACCACTGTCTGGTCTAGTAGTGTAACATACAGTATCACCACTGTCTGGTCTAGTAGTCTAACACAGTATCACCACTGTCTGGTCTGGTAGTCTAACATACAGTATCACCACTGTCTGGTCTAGTAGTCTAACATACAGTATCACCACTGTCTGGTCTAGTAGTCTAACACAGCATCACCACTGTCTGGTCTAGTAGTCTAACACAGTATCACCACTGTCTGGTCTAGTAGTCTAACATACAGTATCACCACTGTCTGGTCTAGTAGTTTAACATACAGTATCACCACTGTCTGCTCTAGTAGTCTAACACAGTATCACCACTGTCTGGTCTGGTAGTCTAACATACAGTATCACCACTGTCTGGTCTAGTAGTCTAACACAGTATCACCACTGTCTGGTCTAGTAGTCTAACACAGTATCAGCACTGTCTGGTCTAGTAGTCTAACACAGTATCACCACTGTCTGGTCTAGTAGTCTAACACAGTATCACCACTGTCTGGTCTAGTAGTCTAACACAGTATCACCACTGTCTGGTCTAGTAGTCTAACACAGTATCACCACTGTCTGGTCTAGTAGTCTAACACAGTATCACCACTGTCTGGTCTAGTAGTCTAACACAGTATCACCACTGTCTGGTCTAGTAGTCTAACACAGTATCACCACTGTCTGGTCTAGTAGTCTAACACAGTATCACCACTGTCTGGTCTAGTAGTCTAACACAGTATCACCACTGTCTGGTCTAGTAGTCTAACATACAGTATCACCACTGTCTGGTCTAGTAGTCAAACACAGTATCACCACTGTCTGGTCTAGTAGTCTAACATACAGTATCACCACTGTCTGGTCTAGTAGTCTAACACAGTATCACCACTGTCTGGTCTAGTAGTCTAACACAGTATCACCACTGTCTGGTCTAGTAGTCTAACACAGTATCACCACTGCCTGGTCTAGTAGTCTAACATACAGTATCACCACTGTCTGGTCTAGTAGTCTAACACAGTATCACCACTGTCTGGTCTAGTAGTCTAACATACAGTATCACCACTGTCTGGTCTAGTAGTCTAACACAGTATCACCACTGTCTGGTCTAGTAGTCTAACATACAGTATCACCACTGTCTGGTCTGGTAGTCTAACATACAGTATCACCACTGTCTGGTCTAGTAGTCTAACATACAGTATCACCACTGTCTGGTCTAGTAGTCTAACACAGTATCACCACTGTCTGGTCTAGTAGTCTAACATACAGTATCACCACTGTCTGGTCTAGTAGTCTAACACAGTATCACCACTGTCTGGTCTAGTAGTCTAACACAGTATCACCACTGTCTGGTCTAGTAGTCTAACACAGTATCACCACTGTCTGGTCTAGTAGTCTAACATACAGTATCACCACTGTCTGGTCTAGTAGTCTAACACAGTATCACCACTGTCTGGTCTAGTAGTCTAACATACTGTATCACCACTGTCTGGTCTGGTAGTCTAACATACAGTATCACCACTGTCTGGTCTAGTAGTCTAACATACAGTATCACCACTGTCTGGTCTAGTAGTCTAACACAGTATCACCACTGTCTGGTCTAGTAGTCTAACACAGTATCAACACTGTCTGGTCTAGTAGTCTAACATACAGTATCACCACTGTCTGGTCTAGTAGTCTAACACAGTATCACCACTGTCTGGTCTAGTAGTCTAACATACAGTATCACCACTGTCTGGTCTAGTAGTCTAACACAGTATCACCACTGTCTGGTCTAGTAGTCTAACATACAGTATCACCACTGTCTGGTCTGGTAGTCTAACATACAGTATCACCACTGTCTGGTCTAGTAGTCTAACATACAGTATCACCACTGTCTGGTCTAGTAGTCTAACACACTATCACCACTGTCTGGTCTAGTAGTCTAACATACAGTATCACCACTGTCTGGTCTAGTAGTCTAACACAGTATCACCACTGTCTGGTCTAGTAGTCTAACACAGTATCACCACTGTCTGGTCTAGTAGTCTAACACAGTATCACCACTGTCTGGTCTAGTAGTCTAACATACAGTATCACCACTGTCTGGTCTAGTAGTCTAACACAGTATCACCACTGTCTGGTCTAGTAGTCTAACATACTGTATCACCACTGTCTGGTCTGGTAGTCTAACATACAGTATCACCACTGTCTGGTCTAGTAGTCTAACATACAGTATCACCACTGTCTGGTCTAGTAGTCTAACACAGTATCACCACTGTCTGGTCTAGTAGTCTAACATACAGTATCACCACTGTCTGGTCTAGTAGTCTAACACAGTATCACCACTGTCTGGTCTAGTAGTCTAACACAGTATCACCACTGTCTGGTCTAGTAGTCTAACATACAGTATCACCACTGTCTGGTCTAGTAGTCTAACACAGTATCACCACTGTCTGGTCTAGTAGTCTAACACAGTGTCACCACTGTCTGGTCTAGTAGTCTAACACAGTATCACCACTGTCTGGTCTAGTAGTCTAACACAGCATCACCACTGTCTGGTCTAGTAGTCTAACACAGTATCACCACTGTCTGGTCTAGTAGTCTAACACAGTATCACCACTGTCTGGTCTAGTAGTCTAACACAGTATCACCACTGTCTGGTCTAGTAGTCTAACACAGCATCACCACTGTCTGGTCTAGTAGTCTAACACAGTATCACCACTGTCTGGTCTAGTAGTCTAACATACAGTATCACCACTGTCTGGTCTAGTAGTCTAACATACAGTATCACCACTGTCTGGTCTAGTAGTCTAACATACAGTATCACCACTGTCTGGTCTAGTAGTCTAACACAGTATCACCACTGTCTGGTCTAGTAGTCTAACATACAGTATCACCACTGTCTGGTCTAGTAGTCTAACATACAGTATCACCACTGTCTGGTCTAGTAGTCTAACATACAGTATCACCACTGTCTGGTCTAGTAGTCTAACATACAGTATCACCACTGACTGGTCTAGTAGTCTAACACAGTATCACCACTGTCTGGTCTAGTAGTATAACATACAGTATCACCACTGTCTGGTCTAGTAGTATAACATACAGTATCACCACTGACTGGTCTAGTAGTCTAACATACAGTATCACCACTGTCTGGTCTAGTAGTCTAACATACAGTATCACCACTGACTGGTCTAGTAGTCTAACATACAGTATCACCACTGTCTGGTCTAGTAGTCTAACATACAGTATCACCACTGACTGGTCTAGTAGTCTAACATACAGTATCACCACTGTCTGGTCTGGTAGTCTAACACAGTATCACCACTGTCTGGTCTAGTAGTCTAACATACAGTATCACCACTGTCTGGTCTAGTAGTCTAACACAGTATCACCACTGTCTGGTCTAGTAGTCTAACATACAGTATCACCACTGTCTGGTCTAGTAGTCTAACATACAGTATCACCACTGACTGGTCTAGTAGTCTAACACAGTATCACCACTGTCTGGTCTAGTAGTCTAACATACAGTATCACCACTGTCTGGTCTAGTAGTCTAACACAGTATCACCACTGCCTGGTCTAGTAGTCTAACATACAGTATCACCACTGTCTGGTCTAGTAGTCTAACATACAGTATCACCACTGTCTGGTCTAGTAGTCTAACACAGTATCACCACTGTCTGGTCTAGTAGTCTAACATACAGTATCACCACTGTCTGGTCTAGTAGTCTAACACAGTATCACCACTGTCTGGTCTAGTAGTCTAACACAGTATCACCACTGTCTGGTCTAGTAGTCTAACATACAGTATCACCACTGTCTGGTCTAGTAGTCTAACATACAGTATCACCACTGTCTGGTCTAGTAGTCTAACATACAGTATCACCACTGTCTGGTCTAGTAGTCTAACATACAGTATCACCACTGTCTGGTCTAGTAGTCTAACACAGTATCACCACTGTCTGGTCTAGTAGTATCACCAGTCTAACACAGTATCACCACTGTCTGGTCTAGTAGTCTAACATACAGTATCACCACTGTCTGGTCTAGTAGTCTAACATACAGTATCACCACTGTCTGGTCTAGTAGTCTAACATACAGTATCACCACTGTCTGGTCTAGTAGTCTAACATACAGTATCACCACTGTCTGGTCTAGTAGTCTAACATACAGTATCACCACTGTCTGGTCTAGTAGTCTAACATACAGTATCACCACTGTCTGGTCTAGTAGTCTAACATACAGTATCACCACTGTCTGGTCTAGTAGTCTAACATACAGTATCACCACTGTCTGGTCTAGTAGTCTAACATACAGTATCACCACTGTCTGGTCTAGTAGTCTAACATACAGTATCACCACTGTCTGGTCTAGTAGTCTAACATACAGTATCACCACTGTCTGGTCTAGTAGTCTAACACAGTATCACCACTGTCTGGTCTAGTAGTCTAACATACAGTATCACCACTGTCTGGTCTAGTAGTCTAACATACAGTATCACCACTGTCTGGTCTAGTAGTCTAACACAGTATCACCACTGTCTGGTCTAGTAGTCTAACATACAGTATCACCACTGTCTGGTCTAGTAGTCTAACATACAGTATCACCACTGTCTGGTCTAGTAGTCTAACATACAGTATCACCACTGTCTGGTCTAGTAGTCTAACATACAGTATCACCACTGTCTGGTCTAGTAGTCTAACATACAGTATCACCACTGTCTGGTCTAGTAGTCTAACATACAGTATCACCACTGTCTGGTCTAGTAGTCTAACACACAGTATCACCACTGTCTGGTCTAGTAGTCTAACACACAGTATCACCACTGTCTGGTCTAGTAGTCTAACACAGTATCACCACTGTCTGGTCTAGTAGTCTAACATACAGTATCACCACTGTCTGGTCTAGTAGTCTAACATACAGTATCACCACTGTCTGGTCTAGTAGTCTAACATACAGTATCACCACTGTCTGGTCTAGTAGTCTAACATACAGTATCACCACTAGTATACAGTATCACCACTGTCTGGTCTAGTAGTCTAACACAGTATCACCACTGTCTGGTCTAGTAGTCTAACATACAGTATCACCACTGTCTGGTCTAGTAGTCTAACATACAGTATCACCACTGTCTGGTCTAGTAGTCTAACACAGTATCTGGTCTAGTAGTCTAACATACAGTATCACCACTGTCTGGTCTAGTAGTCTAACATACAGTATCACCACTGTCTGGTCTAGTAGTCTAACATACAGTATCACCACTGTCTGGTCTAGTAGTCTAACACAGTATCACCACTGTCTGGTCTAGTAGTCTAACATACAGTATCACCACTGTCTGGTCTAGTAGTCTAACATACAGTATCACCACTGTCTGGTCTAGTAGTCTAACATACAGTATCACCACTGTCTGGTCTAGTAGTCTAACATACAGTATCACCACTGTCTGGTCTAGTAGTCTAACATACAGTATCACCACTGTCTGGTCTAGTAGTCTAACACAGTATCACCACTGTCTGGTCTAGTAGTCTAACATACAGTATCACCACTGTCTGGTCTAGTAGTCTAACATACAGTATCACCACTGTCTGGTCTAGTAGTCTAACATACAGTATCACCACTGTCTGGTCTAGTAGTCTAACATACAGTATCACCACTGTCTGGTCTAGTAGTCTAACATACAGTATCACCACTGTCTGGTCTAGTAGTCTAACACAGTATCACCACTGTCTGGTCTAGTAGTCTAACATACAGTATCACCACTGTCTGGTCTAGTAGTCTAACATACAGTATCACCACTGTCTGGTCTACAGTCACCAGTCTAACATACAGTATCACCACTGTCTGGTCTAGTAGTCTAACATACAGTATCACCACTGTCTGGTCTAGTAGTCTAACACAGTATCACCACTGTCTGGTCTAGTAGTCTAACATACAGTATCACCACTGTCTGGTCTAGTAGTCTAACATACAGTATCACCACTGTCTGGTCTAGTAGTCTAACATACAGTATCACCACTGTCTGGTCTAGTAGTCTAACATACAGTATCACCACTGTCTGGTCTAGTAGTCTAACATACAGTATCACCACTGTCTGGTCTAGTAGTCTAACATACAGTATCACCACTGTCACCACTGGTCTAGTAGTCTAACATACAGTATCACCACTGTCTGGTCTAGTAGTCTAACATACAGTATCACCACTGTCTGGTCTAGTAGTCTAACACAGTATCACCACTGTCTGGTCTAGTAGTCTAACACAGTATCACCACTGTCTGGTCTAGTAGTCTAACATACAGTATCACCACTGTCTGGTCTAGTAGTCTAACACAGTATCACCACTGTCTGGTCTAGTAGTCTAACATACAGTATCACCACTGTCTGGTCTAGTAGTCTAACATACAGTATCACCACTGTCTGGTCTAGTAGTCTAACACAGTATCACCACTGTCTGGTCTAGTAGTCTAACATACAGTATCACCACTGTCTGGTCTAGTAGTCTAACATACAGTATCACCACTGTCTGGTCTAGTAGTCTAACATACAGTATCACCACTGTCTGGTCTAGTAGTCTAACATACAGTATCACCACTGTCTGGTCTAGTAGTCTAACATACAGTATCACCACTGTCTGGTCTAGTAGTCTAACACAGTATCACCACTGTCTGGTCTAGTAGTCTAACACAGTATCACCACTGTCTGGTCTAGTAGTCTAACATACAGTATCACCACTGTCTGGTCTAGTAGTCTAACATACAGTATCACCACTGTCTGGTCTAGTAGTCTAACATACAGTATCACCACTGTCTGGTCTAGTAGTCTAACATACAGTATCACCACTGTCTGGTCTAGTAGTCTAACATACAGTATCACCACTGTCTGGTCTAGTAGTCTAACATACAGTATCACCACTGTCTGGTCTAGTAGTCTAACATACAGTATCACCACTGTCTGGTCTAGTAGTCTAACATACAGTATCACCACTGTCTGGTCTAGTAGTCTAACATACAGTATCACCACTGTCTGGTCTAGTAGTCTAACATACAGTATCACCACTGTCTGGTCTAGTAGTCTAACACAGTATCACCACTGTCTGGTCTAGTAGTCTAACATACAGTATCACCACTGTCTGGTCTAGTAGTCTAACATACAGTATCACCACTGTCTGGTCTAGTAGTCTAACATACAGTATCACCACTGTCTGGTCTAGTAGTCTAACATACAGTATCACCACTGTCTGGTCTAGTAGTCTAACATACAGTATCACCACTGTCTGGTCTAGTAGTCTAACACAGTATCACCACTGTCTGGTCTAGTAGTCTAACATACAGTATCACCACTGTCTGGTCTAGTAGTCTAACATACAGTATCACCACTGTCTGGTCTAGTAGTCTAACATACAGTATCACCACTGTCTGGTCTAGTAGTCTAACACAGTATCACCACTGTCTGGTCTAGTAGTCTAACATACAGTATCACCACTGTCTGGTCTAGTAGTCTAACATACAGTATCACCACTGTCTGGTCTAGTAGTCTAACATACAGTATCACCACTGTCTGGTCTAGTAGTCTAACATACAGTATCACCACTGTCTGGTCTAGTAGTCTAACACAGTATCACCACTGTCTGGTCTAGTAGTCTAACATACAGTATCACCACTGTCTGGTCTAGTAGTCTAACATACAGTATCACCACTGTCTGGTCTAGTAGTCTAACATACAGTATCACCACTGTCTGGTCTAGTAGTCTAACATACAGTATCACCACTGTCTGGTCTAGTAGTCTAACATACAGTATCACCACTGTCTGGTCTAGTAGTCTAACATACAGTATCACCACTGTCTGGTCTAGTAGTCTAACATACAGTATCACCACTGTCTGGTCTAGTAGTCTAACATACAGTATCACCACTGTCTGGTCTAGTAGTCTAACATACAGTATCACCACTGTCTGGTCTAGTAGTCTAACATACAGTATCACCACTGTCTGGTCTAGTAGTCTAACATACAGTATCACCACTGTCTGGTCTAGTAGTCTAACATACAGTATCACCACTGTCTGGTCTAGTAGTCTAACACAGTATCACCACTGTCTGGTCTAGTAGTCTAACATACAGTATCACCACTGTCTGGTCTAGTAGTCTAACACAGTATCACCACTGTCTGGTCTAGTAGTCTAACATACAGTATCACCACTGTCTGGTCTAGTAGTCTAACATACAGTATCACCACTGTCTGGTCTAGTAGTCTAACACAGTATCACCACTGTCTGGTCTAGTAGTCTAACATACAGTATCACCACTGTCTAGTCTAACATACAGTATCACCACTGTCTGGTCTAGTAGTCTAACATACAGTCTAGTAGTCTAACATACAGTATCACCACTGTCTGGTCTAGTAGTCTACACACAGTATCACCACTGTCTGGTCTAGTAGTCTAACATACAGTATCACCACTGTCTGGTCTAGTAGTCTAACATACAGTATCACCACTGTCTGGTCTAGTAGTCTAACATACAGTATCACCACTGTCTGGTCTAGTAGTCTAACATACAGTATCACCACTGTCTGGTCTAGTAGTCTAACACAGTATCACCACTGTCTGGTCTAGTAGTCTAACACAGTATCACCACTGTCTGGTCTAGTAGTCTAACATACAGTATCACCACTGTCTGGTCTAGTAGTCTAACATACAGTATCACCACTGTCTGGTCTAGTAGTCTAACATACAGTATCACCACTGTCTGGTCTAGTAGTCTAACATACAGTATCACCACTGTCTGGTCTAGTAGTCTAACATACAGTATCACCACTGTCTGGTCTAGTAGTCTAACATACAGTATCACCACTGTCTGGTCTAGTAGTCTAACATACAGTATCACCACTGTCTGGTCTAGTAGTCTAACATACAGTATCACCACTGTCTGGTCTAGTAGTCTAACATACAGTATCACCACTGTCTGGTCTAGTAGTCTAACATACAGTATCACCACTGTCTGGTCTAGTAGTCTAACATACAGTATCACCACTGTCTGGTCTAGTAGTCTAACCACAGTATCACCACTGTCTGGTCTAGTAGTCTAACATACAGTATCACCACTGTCTGGTCTAGTAGTCTAACATACAGTATCACCACTGTCTGGTCTAGTAGTCTAACACAGTATCACCACTGTCTGGTCTAGTAGTCTAACATACAGTATCACCACTGTCTGGTCTAGTAGTCTAACATACAGTATCACCACTGTCTGGTCTAGTAGTCTAACATACAGTATCACCACTGTCTGGTCTAGTAGTCTAACATACAGTATCACCACTGTCTGGTCTAGTAGTCTAACATACAGTATCACCACTGTCTGGTCTAGTAGTCTAACATACAGTATCACCACTGTCTGGTCTAGTATCACCAGTCTAGTAGTCTAACATACAGTATCACCACTGTCTGGTCTAGTAGTCTAACATACAGTATCACCACTGTCTGGTCTAGTAGTCTAACACAGTATCACCACTGTCTGGTCTAGTAGTCTAACATACAGTATCACCACTGTCTGGTCTAGTAGTCTAACATACAGTATCACCACTGTCTGGTCTAGTAGTCTAACATACAGTATCACCACTGTCTGGTCTAGTAGTCTAACATACAGTATCACCACTGTCTGGTCTAGTAGTCTAACACAGTATCACCACTGTCTGGTCTAGTAGTCTAACATACAGTATCACCACTGTCTGGTCTAGTAGTCTAACATACAGTATCACCACTGTCTGGTCTAGTAGTCTAACATACAGTATCACCACTGTCTGGTCTAGTAGTCTAACATACAGTATCACCACTGTCTGGTCACTAACACAGTATCACCACCACTGTATCACCACTGTCTGGTCTAGTAGTCTAACATACAGTATCACCACTGTCTGGTCTAGTAGTCTAACATACAGTATCACCACTGTCTGGTCTAGTAGTCTAACATACAGTATCACCACTGTCTGGTCTAGTAGTCTAACATACAGTATCACCACTGTAGTCAGTATCACCACTGTCTGGTCTAGTAGTCTACAGTATCACCACTGTCTGGTCTAGTAGTCTAACATACAGTATCACCACTGTCTGGTCTAGTAGTCTAACATACAGTATCACCACTGTCTGGTCTAGTAGTCTAACATACAGTATCACCACTGTCTGGTCTAGTAGTCTAACATACAGTATCACCACTGTCTGGTCTAGTAGTCTAACATACAGTATCACCACTGTCTGGTCTAGTAGTCTAACATACAGTATCACCACTGTCTGGTCTAGTAGTCTAACATACAGTATCACCACTGTCTGGTCTAGTAGTCTAACATACAGTATCACCACTGTCTGGTCTAGTAGTCTAACATACAGTATCACCACTGTCTGGTCTAGTAGTCTAACATACAGTATCACCACTGTCTGGTCTAGTAGTCTAACATACAGTATCACCACATACAGTATCACCACTGTCTGGTCTAGTAGTCTAACATACAGTATCACCACTGTCTGGTCTAGTAGTCTAACATACAGTATCACCACTGTCTGGTCTAGTAGTCTAACATACAGTATCACCACTGTCTGGTCTAGTAGTCTAACATACAGTATCACCACTGTCTGGTCTAGTAGTAACATACAGTATCACCACATACAGTATCACCACTGTCTGGTCTAGTAGTCTAACATACAGTATCACCACATACAGTATCACCACTGTCTGGTCTAGTAGTCTAACATACAGTATCACCACTGTCTGGTCTAGTAGTCTAACATACAGTATCACCACTGTCTGGTCTAGTAGTCTAACATACAGTATCACCACTGTCTGGTCTAGTAGTCTAACATACAGTATCACCACTGTCTGGTCTAGTAGTCTAACATACAGTATCACCACTGTCTGGTCTAGTAGTCTAACATACAGTATCACCACTGTCTGGTCTAGTAGTCTAACACAGTATCACCACTGTCTGGTCTAGTAGTCTAACACAGTATCACCACTGTCTGGTCTAGTAGTCTAACATACAGTATCACCACTGTCTGGTCTAGTAGTCTAACATACAGTATCACCACTGTCTGGTCTAGTAGTCTAACATACAGTAGTCTAACATACAGTATCACCACTGTCTGGTCTAGTAGTCTAACATACAGTATCACCACTGTCTGGTCTAGTAGTCTAACATACAGTATCACCACTGTCTGGTCTAGTAGTCTAACATACAGTATCACCACTGTCTGGTCTAGTAGTCTAACATACAGTATCACCACTGTCTGGTCTAGTAGTCTAACATACAGTATCACCACTGTCTGGTCTAGTAGTCTAACATACAGTATCACCACTGTCTGGTCTAGTAGTCTAACATACAGTATCACCACTGTCTGGTCTAGTAGTCTAACATACAGTATCACCACTGTCTGGTCTAGTAGTCTAACATACAGTATCACCACTGTCTGGTCTAGTAGTCTAACATACAGTATCACCACTGTCTGGTCTAACATACAGTAGTCTAACATACAGTATCACCACTGTCTGGTCTAGTAGTCTAACATACAGTATCACCACTGTCTGGTCTAGTAGTCTAACACAGTATCACCACTGTCTGGTCTAGTAGTCTAACATACAGTATCACCACTGTCTGGTCTAGTAGTCTAACATACAGTATCACCACTGTCTGGTCTAGTAGTCTAACATACAGTATCACCACTGTCTGGTCTAGTAGTCTAACATACAGTATCACCACTGTCTGGTCTAGTAGTCTAACATACAGTATCACCACTGTCTGGTCTAGTAGTCTAACACAGTATCACCACTGTCTGGTCTAGTAGTCTAACATACAGTATCACCACTGTCTGGTCTAGTAGTCTAACATACAGTATCACCACTGTCTGGTCTAGTAGTCTAACATACAGTATCACCACTGTCTGGTCTAGTAGTCTAACATACAGTATCACCACTGTCTGGTCTAGTAGTCTAACATACAGTATCACCACTGTCTGGTCTAGTAGTCTAACATACAGTATCACCACTGTCTGGTCTAGTAGTCTAACATACAGTATCACCACTGTCTGGTCTAGTAGTCTAACATACAGTATCACCACTGTCTGGTCTAGTAGTCTAACATACAGTATCACCACTGTCTGGTCTAGTAGTCTAACACAGTATCACCACTGTCTGGTCTAGTAGTCTAACACAGTATCACCACTGTCTGGTCTAGTAGTCTAACATACAGTATCACCACTGTCTGGTCTAGTAGTCTAACACAGTATCACCACTGTCTGGTCTAGTAGTCTAACATACAGTATCACCACTGTCTGGTCTAGTAGTCTAACATACAGTATCACCACTGTCTGGTCTAGTAGTCTAACACAGTATCACCACTGTCTGGTCTAGTAGTCTAACATACAGTATCACCACTGTCTGGTCTAGTAGTCTAACATACAGTATCACCACTGTCTGGTCTAGTAGTCTAACATACAGTATCACCACTGTCTGGTCTAGTAGTCTAACATACAGTATCACCAGTCTAGTAGTCTAACATACAGTATCACCACTGTCTGGTCTAGTAGTCTAACATACAGTATCACCACTGTCTGGTCTAGTAGTCTAACACAGTATCACCACTGTCTGGTCTAGTAGTCTAACACAGTATCACCACTGTCTGGTCTAGTAGTCTAACATACAGTATCACCACTGTCTGGTCTAGTAGTCTAACATACAGTATCACCACTGTCTGGTCTAGTAGTCTAACATACAGTATCACCACTGTCTGGTCTAGTAGTCTAACATACAGTATCACCACTGTCTGGTCTAGTAGTCTAACATACAGTATCACCACTGTCTGGTCTAGTAGTCTAACATACAGTATCACCACTGTCTGGTCTAGTAGTCTAACATACAGTATCACCACTGTCTGGTCTAGTAGTCTAACATACAGTATCACCACTGTCTGGTCTAGTAGTCTAACATACAGTATCACCACTGTCTGGTCTAGTAGTCTAACATACAGTATCACCACTGTCTGGTCTAGTAGTCTAACATACAGTATCACCACTGTCTGGTCTAGTAGTCTAACACAGTATCACCACTGTCTGGTCTAGTAGTCTAACATACAGTATCACCACTGTCTGGTCTAGTAGTCTAACATACAGTATCACCACTGTCTGGTCTAGTAGTCTAACATACAGTATCACCACTGTCTGGTCTAGTAGTCTAACATACAGTATCACCACTGTCTGGTCTAGTAGTCTAACAGTATCACCACAGTATCACCACTGTCTGGTCTAGTAGTCTAACACAGTATCACCACTGTCTGGTCTAGTAGTCAGTATCACCACTAGTATACAGTATCACCACTGTCTGGTCTAGTAGTCTAACATACAGTATCACCACTGTCTGGTCTAGTAGTCTAACATACAGTATCACCACTGTCTGGTCTAGTAGTCTAACATACAGTATCACCACTGTCTGGTCTAGTAGTCTAACATACAGTATCACCACTGTCTGGTCTAGTAGTCTAACATACAGTATCACCACTGTCTGGTCTAGTAGTCTAACACAGTATCACCACTGTCTGGTCTAGTAGTCTAACATACAGTATCACCACTGTCTGGTCTAGTAGTCTAACATACAGTATCACCACTGTCTGGTCTAGTAGTCTACAGTATCACCACTGTCTGGTCTAGTAGTCTAACACAGTATCACCACTGTCTGGTCTAGTAGTCAGTATCACCACATACAGTATCACCACTGTCTGGTCTAGTAGTCTAACATACAGTATCACCACTGTCTGGTCTAGTAGTCTAACATACAGTATCACCACTAGTAGTCTAACACAGTATCACCACTGTCTGGTCTAGTAGTCTAACATACAGTATCACCACTGTCTGGTATCACCACTGGTCTAGTAGTCTAACATACAGTATCACCACTGTCTGGTCTAGTAGTCTAACATACAGTATCACCACTGTCTGGTCTAGTAGTCTAACATACAGTATCACCACTGTCTGGTCTAGTAGTCTAACACAGTATCACCACTGTCTGGTCTAGTAGTCTAACATACAGTATCACCACTGTCTGGTCTAGTAGTCTAACATACAGTATCACCACTGTCTGGTCTAGTAGTCTAACATACAGTATCACCACTGTCTAGTAGTCTAACATCAGTATCACCAGTCTAGTAGTCTAACATACAGTATCACCACTGTCTGGTCTAGTAGTCTAACACAGTATCACCACTGTCTGGTCTAGTAGTCTAACATACAGTATCACCACTGTCTGGTCTAGTAGTCTAACATACAGTATCACCACTGTCTGGTCTAGTAGTCTAACATACAGTATCACCACTGTCTGGTCTAGTAGTCTAACATACAGTATCACCACCACTGTCTGGTCTAGTAGTCTAACATACAGTATCACCACTGTCTGGTCTAGTAGTCTAACACAGTATCACCACTGTCTGGTCTAGTAGTACAGTATCACCACTGTCTGGTCTAGTAGTCTAACATACAGTATCACCACTGTCTGGTCTAGTAGTCTAACATACAGTATCACCACTGTCTGGTCTAGTAGTCTAACATACAGTATCACCACTGTCTGGTCTAGTAGTCTAACATACAGTATCACCACTGTCTGGTCTAGTAGTCTAACACAGTATCACCACTGTCTGGTCTAGTAGTCTAACATACAGTATCACCACTGTCTGGTCTAGTAGTCTAACATACAGTATCACCACTGTCTGGTCTAGTAGTCTAACATACAGTATCACCACTGTCTGGTCTAGTAGTCTAACATACAGTATCACCACTGTCTGGTCTAGTAGTCTACAGTATCACCACTGTCTGGTCTAGTAGTCTAACACAGTATCACCACTGTCTGGTCTAGTAGTCTAACATACAGTATCACCACTGTCTGGTCTAGTAGTCTAACATACAGTATCACCACTGTCTGGTCTAGTAGTCTAACATACAGTATCACCACTGTCTGGTCTAGTAGTCTAACATACAGTATCACCACTGTCTGGTCTAGTAGTCTAACATACAGTATCACCACTGTCTGGTCTAGTAGTCTAACATACAGTATCACCACTGTCTGGTCTAGTAGTCTAACATACAGTATCACCACTGTCTGGTCTAGTAGTCTAACATACAGTATCACCACTGTCTGGTCTAGTAGTCTAACATACAGTATCACCACTGTCTGGTCTAGTAGTCTAACATACAGTATCACCACTGTCTGGTCTAGTAGTCTAACATACAGTATCACCACTGTCTGGTCTAGTAGTCTAACACAGTATCACCACTGTCTGGTCTGGTAGTCTAACATACAGTATCACCACTGTCTGGTCTAGTAGTCTAACATACAGTATCACCACTGTCTGGTCTAGTAGTCTAACATACAGTATCACCACTGTCTGGTCTAGTAGTCTAACATACAGTATCACCACTGTCTGGTCTAGTAGTCTAACACAGTATCACCACTGTCTGGTCTAGTAGTCTAACACAGTATCACCACTGTCTGGTCTAGTAGTCTAACATACAGTATCACCACTGTCTGGTCTAGTAGTCTAACACAGTATCACCACTGTCTGGTCTAGTAGTCTAACACAGTATCACCACTGTCTGGTCTAGTAGTCTAACACAGTATCACCACTGTCTGGTCTAGTAGTCTAACATACAGTATCACCACTGTCTGGTCTAGTAGTCTAACATACAGTATCACCACTGTCTGGTCTAGTAGTCTAACATACAGTATCACCACTGTCTGGTCTAGTAGTCTAACATACAGTATCACCACTGTCTGGTCTAGTAGTCTAACATACAGTATCACCACTGTCTGGTCTAGTAGTCTAACATACAGTATCACCACTGTCTGGTCTAGTAGTCTAACACAGTATCACCACTGTCTGGTCTGGTAGTCTAACATACAGTATCACCACTGTCTGGTCTAGTAGTCTAACATACAGTATCACCACTGTCTGGTCTAGTAGTCTAACATACAGTATCACCACTGTCTGGTCTAGTAGTCTAACATACAGTATCACCACTGTCTGGTCTAGTAGTCTAACACAGTATCACCACTGTCTGGTCTAGTAGTCTAACACAGTATCACCACTGTCTGGTCTAGTAGTCTAACATACAGTATCACCACTGTCTGGTCTAGTAGTCTAACATACAGTATCACCACAGTATCACCACTGTCTGGTCTAGTAGTCTAACATACAGTATCACCACTGTCTGGTCTAGTAGTCTAACATACAGTATCACCACTGTCTGGTCTAGTAGTCTAACACAGTATCACCACTGTCTGGTCTGGTAGTCTAACATACAGTATCACCACTGTCTGGTCTAGTAGTCTAACATACAGTATCACCACTGTCTGGTCTAGTAGTCTAACATACAGTATCACCACTGTCTGGTCTAGTAGTCTAACATACAGTATCACCACTGTCTGGTCTAGTAGTCTAACACAGTATCACCACTGTCTGGTCTAGTAGTCTAACACAGTATCACCACTGTCTGGTCTAGTAGTCTAACACAGTATCACCACTGTCTGGTCTAGTAGTCTAACATACAGTATCACCACTGTCTGGTCTAGTAGTCTAACATACAGTATCACCACTGTCTGGTCTAGTAGTCTAACATACAGTATCACCACTGTCTGGTCTAGTAGTCTAACACAGTATCACCACTGTCTGGTCTGGTAGTCTAACATACAGTATCACCACTGTCTGGTCTAGTAGTCTAACATACAGTATCACCACTGTCTGGTCTAGTAGTCTAACATACAGTATCACCACTGTCTGGTCTAGTAGTCTAACATACAGTATCACCACTGTCTGGTCTAGTAGTCTAACATACAGTATCACCACTGTCTGGTCTAGTAGTCTAACACAGTATCACCACTGTCTGGTCTAGTAGTCTAACATACAGTATCACCACTGTCTGGTCTAGTAGTCTAACATACAGTATCACCACTGTCTGGTCTAGTAGTCTAACATACAGTATCACCACTGTCTGGTCTAGTAGTCTAACATACAGTATCACCACTGTCTGGTCTAGTAGTCTAAAATACAGTATCACCACTGACTGGTCTAGTAGTCTAACATACAGTATCACCACTGTCTGGTCTAGTAGTCTAACACAGTATCACCACTGTCTGGTCTAGTAGTCTAACATACAGTATCACCACTGTCTGGTCTAGTAGTCTAACACAGTATCACCACTGTCTGGTCTAGTAGTCTAACATACAGTATCACCACTGTCTGGTCTAGTAGTCTAACACAGTATCACCACTGTCTGGTCTAGTAGTCTAACATACAGTATCACCACTGTCTGGTCTAGTAGTCTAACACAGTATCACCACTGTCTGGTCTAGTAGTCTAACATACAGTATCACCACTGTCTGGTCTAGTAGTCTAACACAGTATCACCACTGTCTGGTCTAGTAGTCTAACACAGTATCACCACTGTCTGGTCTAGTAGTCTAACATACAGTATCACCACTGTCTGGTCTAGTAGTCTAACACAGTATCACCACTGTCTGGTCTAGTAGTCTAACACAGTATCACCACTGTCTGGTCTAGTAGTCTAACATACAGTATCACCACTGTCTGGTCTAGTAGTCTAACACAGTATCACCACTGTCTGGTCTAGTAGTCTAACACAGTATCACCACTGTCTGGTCTAGTAGTCTAACATACAGTATCACCACTGTCTGGTCTAGTAGTCTAACATACAGTATCACCACTGTCTGGTCTAGTAGTCTAACACAGTATCACCACTGTCTGGTCTAGTAGTCTAACATACAGTATCACCACTGTCTGGTCTAGTAGTCTAACACATTATCACCAATTTCTGGTCTAGTAGTCTAACACAGTATCACCACTGTCTGGTCTAGTAGTCTAACACAGTATCACCACTGTCTGGTCTAGTAGTCTAACATACAGTATCACCACTGTCTGGTCTAGTAGTCTAACATACAGTATCACCACTGTCTGGTCTAGTAGTCTAACATACAGTATCACCACTGTCTGGTCTGGTAGTCTAACACAGTATCACCACTGTCTGGTCTAGTAGTCTAACACAGTATCACCACTGTCTGGTCTAGTAGTCTAACACAGTATCACCACTGTCTGGTCTAGTAGTCTAACACAGTATCACCACTGTCTGGTCTAGTAGTCTAACATACAGTATCACCACTGTCTGGTCTAGTAGTCTAACATACAGTATCACCACTGTCTGGTCTAGTAGTCTAACATACAGTATCACCACTGTCTGGTCTAGTAGTCTAACACAGTATCACCACTGTCTGGTCTAGTAGTCTAACACAGTATCACCACTGTCTGGTCTAGTAGTCTAACATACAGTATCACCACTGTCTGGTCTAGTAGTCTAACATACAGTATCACCACTGTCTGGTCTAGTAGTCTAACATACAGTATCACCACTGTCTGGTCTAGTAGTCTAACACAGTATCACCACTGTCTGGTCTAGTAGTCTAACACAGTATCACCACTGTCTGGTCTAGTAGTCTAACATACAGTATCACCACTGTCTGGTCTAGTAGTCTAACACAGTATCACCACTGTCTGGTCTAGTAGTCTAACATACAGTATCACCACTGTCTGGTCTAGTAGTGTAACATACAGTATCACCACTGTCTGGTCTAGTAGTCTAACATACAGTATCACCACTGTCTGGTCTAGTAGTCTAACATACTGTATCACCACTGTCTGGTCTGGTAGTCTAACATACAGTATCACCACTGTCTGGTCTAGTAGTCTAATATACAGTATCACCACTGTCTGGTCTAGTAGTCTAACATACAGTATCACCACTGTCTGGTCTAGTAGTCTAACACAGTATCACCACTGTCTGGTCTAGTAGTCTAACACAGTATCACCACTGTCTGGTCTAGTAGTCTAACACAGTATCACCACTGTCTGGTCTAGTAGTCTAACACAGTATCACCACTGACATAATTTTTTTGCTAGATGCACTACCTACTGTCTGTTAAGTTGGATAACAGACATGTTGAAGCTGTAGTATCTGGGATCTACATCTGTTTATATGAGTTACTGTGCTGTTACTAAGCAGTAATGCATTACGGCAGTGTTACGTTACTACACCTAATAGGAAATGCACATGCGCACTGGGGTGCCGGGAACTGTAGAGCACGAGGGGTTTTTGACTAAACGAAGAACTAACTGTACTCCCGTCTCCTGACTGGTCATTTCTCCACAACACAAGTATTACAGAAGCCTGTGTCGTGTCTTTGGCTATGCCGGATTAATTGCTATGACATGCTATTCTACAAAATATTTTCTCTGTAATTAATATTACCTGATTGAGCTAATCATGTAAATGTAATTAACTAGAGAGTCGGGCACCACAAAATAATATTTATAGAGCTGTTATCTTCCGAATAAACTCTTAAAGACCTAGTAATATTTTACATCAATAGCAGTCAACATTAATCTTCATCTTACTTCAGTCTCATATTCTGAAAGTTGTAAATTCTTGGTTATCTGCAAGAATCCTGGCTAACTAGTTGAATCAGCAATACAAAATTGGGTTTAATTGTTTATTTACTAAATACCTAACTAATCACACAGAATTACATATACAAATAATGAATTATACCTGGATAATTCTTTACGTCATGGGAAACGTCCCTCGCGGGGTGAACCGATATGACAGCTTGTTACACAAAGGAAAAGGGGCTGGGTTTTAGTGAAAGAGCGGGACACTGGAACAGAGGCGAAGCTGTGCTTTCGTAAATACTGTATCTTATGCATTCTAAATTACCGCCCATTTGGAAAAGGAAAATGCAATAAATATTTACTCTGAGCTTCGCTTCGGTAGGTTGGTGGTAGATGGAAGACCGTGTTGCCAAACCAAGTCCTCTGTCCTTTGAAGAATGTCTCTGGTGGTCACTTGGATAAGTTGTAGTAACGTCGTTGTGTGGTAGATGGGATACTCTGTCTGCTCCTTCCTAACCTGCGTTTGCAGCTGCGGTCGCTAACTCAACGGCTAGGAGGTATCACTTCTGTCGTGAATAAGAGTTCAAAGTTCATACCATTCACAACCAAAGCTCATGCTGATGTTGGCTTCGCTCTTGTAGTTTTATCTGAACCATTCTGACATAGGATCGTCATCCTATCTCTCATGGGAACAGGAAGTTATGTTGTAGTCAAGAGCTTATATAGGAAGGAAGAGGGGTGTGTGTGAAAAGTTTACAACCTCTGTCTCTTTTGTTCACAATTTCAATACCTTTTGGAAACAAAACACATTTTATAAGGAGGATGGGATCCACCCAAATCATTTGAGTTCCTGGATCCTTTCACAGCATTATAATGCTGCGTTGAGACGATGACTTATCAATGACCCAAGTCCAGCTCAGTTAACCCCTACCATTGTGACGCAGATTTGTCATAATGTTTCCGCAAATGTACATTACACCAGGGGCATTGGTAGACGCAATGTAAGTAACCTAATTTATGTCCCTTTAACTGCCCTGAAGGCCTCTGCTGATCCTACTGCTATTATATGCAGTAATCGTGTGCTTATGAACCAGATTTATACTGGTAGCATTGAGCCAGGGTTCCCTCACCCTGCACTAACATAAATAACATGAGCATATCTACTTATGCTAAGCTTTCCAGTAAAGCAATAAAAACAAGTAAGCATCCCAGAAGAAAAGTGCTTTAAAAAGCCCACGTTAACATATGTAGCTTAAGAAACAAGGTTCATCAAAACAATAAGTTGCTAGCAACAGATGACATTCATATTATGACTATATCTGAACTTAGATAATACATTTTATTATACAGTAGTAGGAATACAAAGTAAAAAGATGTACAGAAAATATATAAATGCCGATGGCGGAGGTGTTGCTGTTTATATTCAGAACAACATTCCTGTATTGATTAGAGAGGATCTCATGTTAAATACTGTTGAAGAAATATGGCTACAGGTTCACTTGCCTCACCTAAAGCCCATTCTGGTGAGAATCTTCTATAGGTCACCAAGTGATGGATAACGTGTGAAATGCTTGATAATGTATGTGATGTCAACAGAGAGGTATATTTCATGGTTGATTTAAATATTGACTGGCATTCATCAAGCTGTACACTCAATAAACAACTTCAAACTGTAACCAGTGCCTGCAACCTGATTCAGGTTGTCAGTCAACCTACCCGTGTAGTTACAAACAGCACAGGAATTAAATCATCAACATGTATTGATCACATCTATACTAATGCTGCAGATATTTGTTTTAAAGCAGTATCCAAACCCGTAGGATGTAGTGATCACAATATAGTAGTCATGTATAGGAAAACCACAGTTCCAAAGGCTGGGCCAAACATAGTGTATAAGATGTCATGCAATACGTTTTTTTTGTGATTCCTACGTTGTTGATATAAAGAATATTTGTTGGTCTGCGGTGTGTAATGAGGAGCAACCATACAGACACTGAACTTTTTATGAACATTTATGAAATTGCTTATTCCAGTTACTAATAAGCACGCACCCATTAAGAAAAGTACTGTAACAACTGTTAAATCCCCGTTGATTGATGAGGAATTGAAAAAAAATGATGATTGAGAGGGAAGAGGCAAAAGGAATGGCAAATCTGGCAGCACAACCGATTGCCAAATGTATTGCAATTTGAGAAATCATGTGACTAAACTGATTGAAAAGAAGAAGAAACTACACTATGAAACAAAGATAAATGACATAAAGAATGATGGTAAAACGTTTTGGAGAACCATAAGTACAATTTTGGGACAAACGGCACACTCAGCTCCATCATTCATTGAATCAGATGGCTCATTCATCACAAAGCCCATTGATATTGCCAACCACTTTAATGATTGTTTCAATTGGCAAGATTAACAAACTTAGGAATGACATGCCAGAAACAAACGCTGACACTACACATCCAACTCTATCTGACCAAATTATGAAAGACGAGCATTATAATTTTGAATTCCGTAAAGTGAGTGTTGAAGAGGTGCAAACATTATTGTTGTCTAGCAACAATGACAAGCCACCGGGGACTGACAACTTGGATGGAAAATTACTGAGGATAATAGTGGATGATGTCACCACTCCTATTTGCCATATTTGTAATTTAAACCAACTAGAAAGTGTGTTCCCCCAGGCTTGGAGGGAAGCAAAAGTAATTCTGCTACCTAAGTATTGTAAAGCCCCCTTTACTGGCTCAAATAAGCAACAAATCAGCCTGTTACCAACCCTTAGTAAACTTTTGGAAAAAATTGTGTTTGACCAGACACAATGCTACAGTAAACAAATTTGAACAATAAATGTTCAGCATGCCTAGAGGGAAGAAAGTTCAACAAGCACAGCACTTACGCAAATGACTGATGATTGACAGAGGGAAATTTAGAATAAAATATTCTGGTTGCTGTTTTGTTAGACTTCAGTGCAGCTTTTGACATTATCGATCATAGTTTGTGGATAGAGAGTTATTGTGGATAGAGAGTTACCTGTCTAACAGAACACAGAGGATGTTCTTTAATGTAAGCCTCTCCAACATTATCCAGGTAGAATCAGGAATTCCCCAGGGCAGCTGTCTAGGCCCATTAAGTTTTAATTTTTTTTTACTAATAACATGCCACCGACTTTGATTAAAGTCTATGTGTCTATGTATGCAGATAATTCAACACTGTACATATCAGCTACTACAGTGATTGAAATGACTGCAACACTTAACAAATAAGTGCAGTTATTTTCATAGTGGGTGGCAAGGAATAAGTTTGTTCTAAATATTTATTAAACTAAAAGCATTATATTTGGGACAAATAATTCACTAAACTGCAACTAAATATTGTAATAAATAATGTGGAAAGTGAGCAAGTTGAGGTGATGGGGAGATTGGGAGAGTTATAAATATAATAAATAATAAATAAGGCAGGTCCTACAGGCCCTTGTTTTGTCGAACCTGGACTACTGTTGAGTCATGTGGTCAGGTGCCACAAAAATGGACTAAGAAAATTACAATTGTATCAGAACATGGTAGCACGACTGGCCCGTGGATGCACACAGAGAGCTAATATTAATAATATGCATGTCAATCTCTCCTGGCTCAATGTGGAGGAGAGATTGACTTCATCATTACTTGTATTTATGAGAGGCATTGAGATGTTTAAATGCTGTTTGAACGTCTGTTTGAACGTCTGCCACACAGCTCTTCACAGTCCCCAAGTCCAGAACAGACTATGGGAGGCACACAGTACTACATAGAGCCATGACTACATGGAACTCTATTCCACATCAAGTAACTGATGCAAGCGGTAAACTTAGATTTATAAATAAATACAAATAAACGTTATGGAACAGCAGGGACTGATAAGCAACACAAACATAGGCACAGACACAAGCATACACACACACACGATGACATGCACATTATACACACACGTACACATGAATTTAGTACTGTAGATCTGTGGTAGTGTTGGAGTAGGGGCCTGAGGGCACACAGTGTGTTGTGAAATCTGTGAATGTATTGTTACATTTTTATAACTGCCTCAATTTTGCTGGACCCCAGGAAGAGTAGCTGCTGCCTTGGCAGGAACTAATGGGGATCCATAACAAACCCCAGGAAGATTAGCTTCTTCCTTGGCAGGAACTATTGGATATCCATAATAAATACAAATACTAAAGTTAAGAAGTTTTAGATGAAACGCTACAGGTTAGAGAGTTTGGAAAACAGTTGTTTGCAGGAGGTCACAGCTCACCAATTCACCAACTATCTTATATCTGCATATTATATTATCAATATCTATTTATTCCAATGCTGCTACTGTCTCTTTAATACAAAAACACAGCCACACACCGTGTTTCTCTCAGCAGCATTCCACCACTAGCCTTCCAACGTTGACCTCGGCGTTCATATTCACAGGGTAGAAATATGCCCCTTCACAGGCCAGCGTACTAGACAGACTGGCAGTTTGGAAATATGCTCCTTCACAGGCCAGTGTACCAGACAGACTGGCAGTTTGGAAATATGCTCCTTCACAGGCCAGCGTACTAGACAGACTGGCAGTTTGGAAATATGCTCCTTCACAGGCCAGCGTACTAGACAGACTGGCAGTTTGGAAATATGCCCCTTCACAGGCCAGCGTACTAGACAGACTGGCAGTTTGGAAATATGCCCATTCACAGGCCAGCGTACCAGACAGACTGGCAGTTTGGAAATGTGCTCCTTCACAGGCCAGCGTACGAGACAGACTGTCAGTTTGGAAATATGCTTCTTCACAGGCCAGCGTACCAGACAGACTGGCAGTTTGGAAATGTGCTCCTTCACAGGCCAGCGTACGAGACAGACTGGCAGTGAGGAACATATTAGTGCTGGATGAGTGAAATGGAAGACTCATTATTATGTGCCAGTGACAAGGCCCGTGCTATTTAATCAGTGAATAACGTTTTAATGAGCGTAGATCAGTGATGTTCAGGGTTAGCGCCAGTCAGGTGGTAAAGACAATAGCTGGGTTTGCTTGCATATTAAAATGAATCATATCCTGGAGTAAAGGAGGAGAGGAGCTAGCTCTGTTCGTGTTCCTCCTGTTGCTGTGAAACAACGCCTTTTGATGCTTTGGGTTCTTCTAGACTAGATGCATTCAAAATGAGGAAAGTAAAGTGGTGATTGCCTCTGCTTCGGCTAATTAAGACTTCTTACAAGAAAGAGGGAAGTCTCTATCCATTCTGTTTTTATCTGTAAGAAAGAGATTACAGTTGACTCCTACTCTCATGGGAAGGATACATAATGAATATGGCTTGGAAAAAACAGCAAAGCATTGGATGCCTGGTATAGTTCTCTCTCTTTCTTTACGGGCATGTATTTGACATTCTGCGTTTGTTTGAGACTTCAAACCTTGGCGCTTTCTCATTTTGTAGCTTTGTGTATTAGATGACATGTTACAGCTGACAGCTATTATGGTTAAACAAACGCTGACACTACACATCCAACTCTATCTGACCAAATTATGAAAGACGAGCATTATAATTTTGAATTCCGTAAAGTGAGTGTTGAAGAGGTGCAAACATTATTGTTGTCTAGCAACAATGACAAGCCACCGGGGACTGACAACTTGGATGGAAAATTACTGAGGATAATAGTGGATGATGTCACCACTCCTATTTGCCATATTTGTAATTTAAACCAACTAGAAAGTGTGTTCCCCCAGGCTTGGAGGGAAGCAAAAGTAATTCTGCTACCTAAGTATTGTAAAGCCCCCTTTACTGGCTCAAATAAGCAACAAATCAGCCTGTTACCAACCCTTAGTAAACTTTTGGAAAAAATTGTGTTTGACCAGACACAATGCTACAGTAAACAAATTTGAACAATAAATGTTCAGCATGCCTAGAGGGAAGAAAGTTCAACAAGCACAGCACTTACGCAAATGACTGATGATTGACAGAGGGAAATTTAGAATAAAATATTCTGGTTGCTGTTTTGTTAGACTTCAGTGCAGCTTTTGACATTATCGATCATAGTTTGTGGATAGAGAGTTATTGTGGATAGAGAGTTACCTGTCTAACAGAACACAGAGGATGTTCTTTAATGTAAGCCTCTCCAACATTATCCAGGTAGAATCAGGAATTCCCCAGGGCAGCTGTCTAGGCCCATTAAGTTTTAATTTTTTTTTACTAATAACATGCCACCGACTTTGATTAAAGTCTATGTGTCTATGTATGCAGATAATTCAACACTGTACATATCAGCTACTACAGTGATTGAAATGACTGCAACACTTAACAAATAAGTGCAGTTATTTTCATAGTGGGTGGCAAGGAATAAGTTTGTTCTAAATATTTATTAAACTAAAAGCATTATATTTGGGACAAATAATTCACTAAACTGCAACTAAATATTGTAATAAATAATGTGGAAAGTGAGCAAGTTGAGGTGATGGGGAGATTGGGAGAGTTATAAATATAATAAATAATAAATAAGGCAGGTCCTACAGGCCCTTGTTTTGTCGAACCTGGACTACTGTTGAGTCATGTGGTCAGGTGCCACAAAAATGGACTAAGAAAATTACAATTGTATCAGAACATGGTAGCACGACTGGCCCGTGGATGCACACAGAGAGCTAATATTAATAATATGCATGTCAATCTCTCCTGGCTCAATGTGGAGGAGAGATTGACTTCATCATTACTTGTATTTATGAGAGGCATTGAGATGTTTAAATGCTGTTTGAACGTCTGTTTGAACGTCTGCCACACAGCTCTTCACAGTCCCCAAGTCCAGAACAGACTATGGGAGGCACACAGTACTACATAGAGCCATGACTACATGGAACTCTATTCCACATCAAGTAACTGATGCAAGCGGTAAACTTAGATTTATAAATAAATACAAATAAACGTTATGGAACAGCAGGGACTGATAAGCAACACAAACATAGGCACAGACACAAGCATACACACACACACGATGACATGCAGACTGGCAGTTTGGAAATATGCTCCTTCACAGGCCAGCGTACTAGACAGACTGGCAGTTTGGAAATATGCTCCTTCACAGGCCAGCGTACTAGACAGACTGGCAGTTTGGAAATATGCCCCTTCACAGGCCAGCGTACTAGACAGACTGGCAGTTTGGAAATATGCCCATTCACAGGCCAGCGTACCAGACAGACTGGCAGTTTGGAAATGTGCTCCTTCACAGGCCAGCGTACGAGACAGACTGTCAGTTTGGAAATGTGCTCCTTCACAGGCCAGCGTACTAGACAGACTGGCAGTTTGGAAATATGCTTCTTCACAGGCCAGCGTACCAGACAGACTGGCAGTTTGGAAATGTGCTCCTTCACAGGCCAGCGTACGAGACAGACTGGCAGTGAGGAACATATTAGTGCTGGATGAGTGAAATGGAAGACTCATTATTATGTGCCAGTGACAAGGCCCGTGCTATTTAATCAGTGAATAACGTTTTAATGAGCGTAGATCAGTGATGTTCAGGGTTAGCGCCAGTCAGGTGGTAAAGACAATAGCTGGGTTTGCTTGCATATTAAAATGAATCATATCCTGGAGTAAAGGAGGAGAGGAGCTAGCTCTGTTCGTGTTCCTCCTGTTGCTGTGAAACAACGCCTTTTGATGCTTTGGGTTCTTCTAGACTAGATGCATTCAAAATGAGGAAAGTAAAGTGGTGATTGCCTCTGCTTCGGCTAATTAAGACTTCTTACAAGAAAGAGGGAAGTCTCTATCCATTCTGTTTTTATCTGTAAGAAAGAGATTACAGTTGACTCCTACTCTCATGGGAAGGATACATAATGAATATGGCTTGGAAAAAACAGCAAAGCATTGGATGCCTGGTATAGTTCTCTCTCTTTCTTTACGGGCATGTATTTGACATTCTGCGTTTGTTTGAGACTTCAAACCTTGGCGCTTTCTCATTTTGTAGCTTTGTGTATTAGATGACATGTTACAGCTGACAGCTATTATGGTTAAGGTTAGGGTAAGTGTTAGAGGGTTATTTGGTTAAGGGTTACTACATTTGGGACTCATTCACTTCACAGCATGACTCACATCAACTCATTCAAATTGAGTTTTCACTCCTCTTCTCCAAGGGTTAGTGTTTAGTTTTCACTCCTCTCCTCTCCTCCAAGGGTTAGTGTTTAGTTTTCACCCCTCTCCTCCAAGGGTTAGTGTTTAGTTTTCACTCCTCTCCTCCAAGGGTTAGTGTTTAGTTTTCACTCCTCTCCTCTCCTCCAAGGGTTAGTGTTTAGTTTTCACTCCTCTCCTCTCCTCCAAGGGTTAGTGTTTAGTTTTTACTCCTCTCCACCAAGGGTTAGTGTTTAGTTTTCACTCCTCTCCTCCAAGGGTTAGTGTTTAGTTTTCACCCCTCTCCTCCAAGGGTTAGTGTTTAGTTTTCACTCCTCTCCTCCAAGGGTTAGTGTTTAGTTTTCAATCCTCTCATCCAAGGGTTAGTGTTTAGTTTTCACTCCTCTCCTCCAAGGGTTAGGGTTTAGTTTTCACTCCTCTCGTCTCCTCCAAGGGTTAGTGTTTAGTTTTCACTCCTCTCCTCCAAGGGTTAGTGTTTAGTTTTCACCCCTCTCCTCCAAGGGTTAGTGTTTAGTTTTCACTCCTCTCCTCCAAGGGTTAGTGTTTAGTTTTCACTCCTCTCCTCTAAGGGTTAGTGTTTAGTTTTCACTCCTCTCCTCTCCTCCAAGGGTTAGGGTTTAGTTTTCACCCCTCTCCTCCAAGGGTTAGTGTTTAGTTTTCACTCCTCTCCTCCAAGGGTTAGGGTTTAGTTTTCACTCCTCTCCTCCAAGGGTTAGTGTTTAGTTTTCACTCCTCTCCTCTCCTCCAAGGGTTAGTGTTTAGTTTTCACTCCTCTCCTCCAAGGGTTAGGGTTTAGTTTTCACTCCTCTCCTCCAAGGGTTAGTGTTTAGTTTTCACTCCTCTCCTCTCCTCCAAGGGTTAGTGTTTAGTTTTCACTCCTCTCTTCTCCTCCAAGGGTTAGTGTTTAGTTTTCACTCCTCTCCTCCAAGGGTTAGTGTTTAGTTTTCACTCCTCTCCTCCAAGGGTTAGTGTTTAGTTTTCACTCCTCTCCTCCAAGGGTTAGTGTTTAGTTTTCACCCCTCTCCTCCAAGGGTTAGTGTTTAGTTTTCACTCCTCTCCTCCATGGGTTAGTGTTTAGTTTTCACTCCTCTCCTCCAAGGGTTAGTGTTTAGTTTTCACTCCTCTCCTCTCCTCCAAGGGTTAGTGTTTAGTTTTCACTCCTCTCCTCCAAGGGTTAGGGTTTAGTTTTCACTCCTCTCCTCCAAGGGTTAGTGTTTAGTTTTCACTCCTCTCCTCTCCTCCAAGGGTTAGTGTTTAGTTTTCACTCCTCTCCTCTCCTCCAAGGGTTATTGTTTAGTTTTCACTCCTCTCGTCTCCTCCAAGGGTTAGTGTTTAGTTTTCACTCCTCGCCTCTCCTCCAAGGGTTAGTGTTTAGTTTTCACTCCTCTCCTCCAAGGGTTAGTGTTTAGTTTTCACTCCTCTCCTCTCCTCCAAGGGTTAGTGTTTAGTTTTCACTCCTCTCCTCTCCTCCAAGGGTTAGTGGTTAGTTTTCACTCCTCTCCTCTCCTCCAAGGGTTAGTGTTTAGTTTTCACTCCTCTCCTCTCCTCCAAGGGTTAGTGTTTAGTTTTCACTCCTCTCCTCTCCTCCAAGGGTTAGTGTTTAGTTTTCACTCCTCTCCTCTCCTCCAAGGGTTAGTGTTTAGTTTTCACTCCTCTCCTCCAAGGGTTAGTGTTTAGTTTTCACTCCTCTCCTCCAAGGGTTAGTGTTTAGTTTTCACTCCTCTCCTCCAAGGGTTAATGTTTAGTTTTCACTCCTCTCCTCTCCTCCAAGGGTTAGTGTTTCGTTTTCACTCCTCTCGTCTCCTCCAAGGGTTAGTGTTTAGTTTTCACTCCTCTCCTCCAAGGGTTAGGGTTTAGTTTTCACCCCTCTCCTCCAAGGGTTAGTGTTTAGTTTTCACTCCTCTCCTCCAAGGGTTAGTGTTTAGTTTTCACTCCTCTCCTCCAAGGGTTAGGGTTTAGTTTTCACTCCTCTCCTCCAAGGGTTAGTGTTTAGTTTTCACTCCTCTCCTCCAAGGGTTAGTGTTTAGTTTTCACTCCTCTCCTCCAAGGGTTAGTGTTTAGTTTTCACTCCTCTCCTCTCCTCCAAGGGTTAGTGTTTAGTTTTCACTCCTCTCCTCTCCTCCAAGGGTTAGTGTTTAGTTTTCACTCCACTCCTCCAAGGGTTAGTGTTTAGTTTTCACCCCTCTCCTCCAAGGGTTAGTGTTTAGTTTTCACTCCTCTCCTCTCCCACAAGGGTTAGTGTTTAGTTTTCACTCCTCTCCTCCAAGGGTTAGTGTTTAGTTTTCACTCCTCTCCTCCAAGGGTTAGTGTTTAGTTTTCACTCCTCTCCTCTCCTCCAAGGGTTAGTGTTTAGTTTTCACTCCTCTCCTCTCCTCCAAGGGTTAGTGTTTAGTTTTCACTCCTCTCCTCCAAGGGTTAGTGTTTAGTTTTCACTCCTCTCCTCCAAGGGTTAGTGTTTAGTTTTCACTCCTCTCCTCCAAGGGTTAGTGTTTAGTTTTCACTCCTCTCCTCCAAGGGTTAGTGTTTTTTTTTCACTCCTCTCCTCTCCTCCAAGGGTTAGTGTTTAGTTTTCACTCCTCTCCTCCAAGGGTTAGTGTTTAGTTTTCACTCCTCTCCTCCAAGGGTTCGGGTTTAGTTTTCACTCCTCTCCTCCAAGGGTTAGTGTTTAGTTTTCACTCCTCTCCTCTCCTCCAAGGGTTAGTGTTTAGTTTTCACTCCTCTCCTCCAAGGGTTAGGGTTTAGTTTTCACTCCTCTCCTCTCGTCCAAGGGTTAGTGTTTAGTTTTCACTCCTCTCCTCTCCTCCAATGGTTAGTGTTTAGTTTTCACTCCTCTCCTCTCCTCCAAGGGTTAGTGTTTAGTTTTCACTCCTCTCCTCCAAGGGTTAGTGTTTAGTTTTCACTCCTCTCCTCCAAGGGTTAGTGTTTAGTTTTCACTCCTCTCCTCCAAGGGTTGTTGTTTAGTTTTCACTCCTCTCCTCCAAGGGTTAGTGTTTAGTTTTCACTCCTCTCCTCCAAGGGTTAGTGTTTAGTTTTCACTCCTCTCCTCCATGGGTTAGTGTTTAGTTTTCACTCCTCTCCTCCAAGGGTTAGTGTTTAGTTTTCACTCCTCTCCTCTCCTCCAAGGGTTAGTGTTTAGTTTTCACTCCTCTCCTCCAAGGGTTAGGGTTTAGTTTTCACTCCTCTCCTCCAAGGGTTAGTGTTCAGTTTTCACTCCTCTCCTCCAAGGGTTAGGGTTTAGTTTTCACTCCTCTCCTCCAAGGGTTAGTGTTTAGTTTTCACTCCTCTCCTCCAAGGGTTAGTGTTTAGTTTTCACTCCTCTCCTCTCCTCCAAGGGTTAGTGTTTAGTTTTCACTCCTCTCCTCCAAGGGTTAGTGTTAAGTTTTCACTCCTCTCCTCTCCTCCAAGGGTTATTGTTTAGTTTTCACTCCTCTCGTCTCCTCCAAGGGTTAGTGTTTAGTTTTCACTCCTCTCCTCTCCTCCAAGGGTTAGTGTTTAGTTTTCACTCCTCTCCTCCAAGGGTTAGTGTTTAGTTTTCACTCCTCTCCTCTCCTCCAAGGGTTAGTGTTTAGTTTTCACTCCTCTCCTCTCCTCCAAGGGTTAGTGGTTAGTTTTCACTCCTCTCGTCTCCTCCAAGGGTTAGTGTTTAGTTTTCACTCCTCTCCTCTCCTCCAAGGGTTAGTGTTTAGTTTTCACTCCTCTCCTCTCCTCCAATGGTTAGTGTTTAGTTTTCACTCCTCTCCTCTCCTCCAAGGGTTAGTGTTTAGTTTTCACTCCTCTCCTCCAAGGGTTAGTTTTTAGTTTTCACTCCTCTCCTCCAAGAGTTAGTGTTTACTTTTCACACCTCTCCTCCAAGGGTTAGTGTTTAGTTTTCACTCCTCTCCTCTCCTCCAAGGGTTAGTGTTTAGTTTTCACACCTCTCGTCTCCTCCAAGGGTTAGTGTTTAGTTTTCACTCCTCTCCTCCAAGGGTTAGGGTTTAGTTTTCACCCCTCTCCTCCAAGGGTTAGTGTTTAGTTTTCACTCCTCTCCTCCAAGGGTTAGTGCTTAGTTTTCACTCCTCTCCTCCAAGGGTTAGGGTTTAGTTTTCACTCCTCTCCTCCAAGGGTTAGTGTTTAGTTTTCACCCCTCTCCTCCAAGGGTTAGTGTTAAGTTTTCACTCCTCTCCTCTCCTCCAAGGGTTATTGTTTAGTTTTCACTCCTCTCGTCTCCTCCAAGGGTTAGTGTTTAGTTTTCACTCCTCTCCTCTCCTCCAAGGGTTAGTGTTTAGTTTTCACTCCTCTCCTCTCCTCCAAGGGTTAGTGGATAGTTTTCACTCCTCTCGTCTCCTCCAAGGGTTAGTGTTTAGTTTTCACTCCTCTCCTCTCCTCCAAGGGTTAGTGTTTAGTTTTCACTCCTCTCCTCTCCTCCAATGGTTAGTGTTTAGTTTTCACTCCTCTCCTCTCCTCCAAGGGTTAGTGTTTAGTTTTCACTCCTCTCCTCCAAGGGTTAGTGTTTAGTTTTCACTCCTCTCCTCCAAGGGTTAGTGTTTAGTTTTCACTCCTCTCCTCCAAGGGTTAGTGTTTAGTTTTCACTCCTCTCCTCTCCTCCAAGGGTTAGGGTTTAGTTTTCACTCCTCTCGTCTCCTCCAAGGGTTAGTGTTTAGTTTTCACTCCTCTCCTCCAAGGGTTAGGGTTTAGTTTTCACCCCTCTCCTCCAAGGGTTAGTGTTTAGTTTTCACTCCTCTCCTCCAAGGGTTAGTGTTTAGTTTTCACTCCTGTCCTCCAAGGGTTAGGGTTTAGTTTTCACTCCTCTCCTCCAAGGGTTAGTGTTTAGTTTTCACCCCTCTCCTCCAAGGGTTAGTGTTTAGTTTTCACTTCTCTCCTCCAAGGGTTAGTGTTTAGTTTTCACTCCTCTCCTCTCCTCCAAGGGTTAGTGTTTAGTTTTCACTCCTCTCCTCTCCTCCAAGGGTTAGTGTTTAGTTTTCACTCCTCTCCTCCAAAGGTTAGTGTTTAGTTTTCACTCCTCTCCTCCAAGGGTTAGTGTTTAGTTTTCACTCCTCTCCTCTCCTCCAAGGGTTAGTGTTTAGTTTTCACTCCTCTCCTCTCCTCCAAGGGTTAGTGTTTAGTTTTCACTCCTCTCCTCCAAGGGTTAGTGTTTAGTTTTCACCCCTCTCCTCCAAGGGTTAGTGTTTAGTTTTCACTCCTCTCCTCTCCTCCAAGGGTTAGTGTTTAGTTTTCACTCCTCTCCTCCAAGGGTTAGTGTTTAGTTTTCACTCCTCTCCTCCAAGGGTTAGTGTTTAGTTTTCACTCCTCTCCTCTCCTCCAAGGGTTAGTGTTTAGTTTTCACTCCTCTCCTGTCCTCCAAGGGTTAGTGTTGAGTTTTCACTCCTCTCTTCCAAGGGTTAGTGTTTAGTTTTCACTCCTCTCCTCCAAGGGTTAGTGTTTAGTTTTCACTCCTCTCCTCCAAGGGTTAGTGTTTAGTTTTCACTCCTCTCCTCCAAGGGTTAGTGTTTTTTTTTCACTCCTCTCCTCTCCTCCAAGGGTTAGTGTTTAGTTTTCACTCCTCTCCTCCAAGGGTTAGTGTTTAGTTTTCACTCCTCTCCTCCAAGGGTTCGGGTTTAGTTTTCACTCCTCTCCTCCAAGGGTTAGTGTTTAGTTTTCACTCCTCTCCTCTCCTCCAAGGGTTAGTGTTTAGTTTTCACTCCTCTCCTCCAAGGGTTAGGGTTTAGTTTTCACTCCTCTCCTCTCGTCCAAGGGTTAGTGTTTAGTTTTCACTCCTCTCCTCTCCTCCAAGGGTTAGTGTTTAGTTTTCACTCCTCTCCTCTCCTCCAAGGGTTAGTGTTTAGTTTTCACTCCTCTACTCCAAGGGTTAGTGTTTAGTTTTCACTCCTCTCCTCCAAGGGTTAGTGTTTAGTTTTCAATCCTCTCCTCCAAGGGTTAGTGTTTAGTTTTCACTCCTCTCCTCCAAGGGTTAGGGTTTAGTTTTCACTCCTCTCGTCTCCTCCAAGGGTTAGTGTTTAGTTTTCACTCCTCTCCTCCAAGGGTTAGTGTTTAGTTTTCACCCCTCTCCTCCAAGGGTTAGTGTTTAGTTTTCACTCCTCTCCTCCAAGGGTTAGTGTTTAGTTTTCACTCCTCTCCTCCAAGGGTTAGTGTTTTTTTTTCACTCCTCTCCTCTCCTCCAACGGTTAGTGTTTAGTTTTCACTCCTCTCCTCCAAGGGTTAGTGTTTAGTTTTCACTCCTCTCCTCCAAGGGTTCGGGTTTAGTTTTCACTCCTCTCCTCCAAGGGTTAGTGTTTAGTTTTCACTCCTCTCCTCTCCTCCAAGGGTTAGTGTTTAGTTTTCACTCCTCTCCTCAAAGGGTTAGGGTTTAGTTTTCACTACTCTCCTCTCGTCCAAGGGTTAGTGTTTAGTTTTCACTCCTCTCCTCTCCTCCAAGGGTTAGTGTTTAGTTTTCACTCCTCTCCTCTCCTCCAAGGGTTAGTGTTTAGTTTTCACTCCTCTCCTCCAAGGGTTAGTGTTTAGTTTTCACTCCTCTCCTCCAAGGGTTAGTGTTTAGTTTTCACTCCTCTCCTCCAAGGGTTAGTGTTTAGTTTTCACCCCTCTCCTCCAAGGGTTAGTGTTTAGTTTTCACTCCTCTCCTCTCCTCCAAGGGTTAGTGTTTAGTTTTCACTCCTCTCCTCCAAGGGTTAGTGTTTAGTTTTCACTCCTCTCCTCCAAGGGTTAGTGTTTAGTTTTCACTCCTCTCCTCTCCTCCAAGGGTTAGTGTTTAGTTTTCACTCCTCTCCTCTCCTCCAAGGGTTAGTGTTTAGTTTTCACTCCTCTCTTCCAAGGGTTAGTGTTTAGTTTTCACTCCTCTCCTCCAAGGGTTAGTGTTTAGTTTTCACTCCTCTCCTCCAAGGGTTAGTGTTTAGTTTTCACTCCTCTCCTCCAAGGGTTAGTGTTTTTTTTTCACTCCTCTCCTCTCCTCCAAGGGTTAGTGTTTAGTTTTCACTCCTCTCCTCCAAGGGTTAGTGTTTAGTTTTCACTCCTCTCCTCCAAGGGTTCGGGTTTAGTTTTCACTCCTCTCCTCCAAGGGTTAGTGTTTAGTTTTCACTCCTCTCCTCTCCTCCAAGGGTTAGTGTTTAGTTTTCACTCCTCTCCTCCAAGGGTTAGGGTTTAGTTTTCACTCCTCTCCTCTCGTCCAAGGGTTAGTGTTTAGTTTTCACTCCTCTCCTCTCCTCCAAGGGTTAGTGTTTAGTTTTCACTCCTCTCCTCTCCTCCAAGGGTTAGTGTTTAGTTTTCACTCCTCTCCTCCAAGGGTTAGTGTTTAGATTTCACTCCTCTCCTCCAAGGGTTAGTGTTTAGTTTTCAATCCTCTCCTCCAAGGGTTAGTGTTTAGTTTTCACTCCTCTCCTCCAAGGGTTAGGGTTTAGTTTTCACTCCTCTCGTCTCCTCCAAGGGTTAGTGTTTAGTTTTCACTCCTCTCCTCCAAGGGTTAGTGTTTAGTTTTCACCCCTCTCCTCCAAGGGTTAGTGTTTAGTTTTCACTCCTCTCCTCCAAGGGTTAGGGTTTAGTTTTCACTCCTCTCCTCCAAGGGTTAGTCTTTAGTTTTCACTCCTCTCCTCCAAGGGTTCGGGTTTAGTTTTCACTCCACTCCTCCAAGGGTTAGTGTTTAGTTTTCACTCCTCTCCTCTCCTCCAAGGGTTAGTGTTTAGTTTTCACTCCTCTCCTCAAAGGGTTAGGGTTTAGTTTTCACTACTCTCCTCTCGTCCAAGGGTTAGTGTTTAGTTTTCACTCCTCTCCTCTCCTCCAAGGGTTAGTGTTTAGTTTTCACTCCTCTCCTCTCCTCCAAGGGTTAGTGTTTAGTTTTCACTCCTCTCCTCCAAGGGTTAGTGTTTAGTTTTCACTCCTCTCCTCCAAGGGTTAGTGTTTAGTTTTCAATCCTCTCCTCCAAGGGTTAGTGTTTAGTTTTCACTCCTCTCCTCAAAGGGTTAGGGTTTAGTTTTCACTCCTCTCGTCTCCTCCAAGGGTTAGTGTTTAGTTTTCACTCCTCTCCTCCAAGGGTTAGTGTTTAGTTTTCACCCCTCTCCTCCAAGGGTTAGTGTTTAGTTTTCACTCCTCTCCTCCAAGGGTTAGTGTTTAGTTTTCACTCCTCTCCTCCAAGGGTTAGTGTTTAGTTTTCACTCCTCTCCTCTCCTCCAAGGGTTAGGGTTTAGTTTTCACCCCTCTCCTCCAAGGGTTAGTGTTTAGTTTTCACTCCTCTCCTCCAAGGGTTAGTGTTTAGTTTTCACTCCTCTCCTCTCCTCCAAGGGTTAGTGTTTAGTTTTCACTCCTCTCCTCTCCTCCAAGGGTTAGTGTTTAGTTTTCACTCCACTCCTCCAAGGGTTAGTGTTTAGTTTTCACCCCTCTCCTCCAAGGGTTAGTGTTTAGTTTTCACTCCTCTCCTCTCCTCCAAGGGTTAGTGTTTAGTTTTCACTCCTCTCCTCCAAGGGTTAGTGTTTAGTTTTCACTCCTCTCCTCCAAGGGTTAGTGTTTAGTTTTCACTCCTCTCCTCTCCTCCAAGGGTTAGTGTTTAGTTTTCACTCCTCTCCTCTCCTCCAAGGGTTAGTGTTTAGTTTTCACTCCTCTCCTCCAAGGGTTAGTGTTTAGTTTTCACTCCTCTCCTCCAAGGGTTAGTGTTTAGTTTTCACTCCTCTCCTCCAAGGGTTAGTGTTTAGTTTTCACTCCTCTCCTCCAAGGGTTAGTGTTTTTTTTTCACTCCTCTCCTCTCCTCCAAGGGTTAGTGTTTAGTTTTCACTCCTCTCCTCCAAGGGTTAGTGTTTAGTTTTCACTCCTCTCCTCCAAGGGTTCGGGTTTAGTTTTCACTCCTCTCCTCCAAGGGTTAGTGTTTAGTTTTCACTCCTCTCCTCTCCTCCAAGGGTTAGTGTTTAGTTTTCACTCCTCTCCTCCAAGGGTTAGGGTTTGGTTTTCACTCCTCTCCTCTCGTCCAAGGGTTAGTGTTTGGTTTTCACTCCTCTCCTCTCGTCCAAGGGTTAGTGTTTAGTTTTCACTCCTCTCCTCTCCTCCAAGGGTTAGTGTTTAGTTTTCACTCCTCTCCTCTCCTCCAAGGGTTAGTGTTTAGTTTTCACTCCTCTCCTCCAAGGGTTAGTGTTTAGTTTTCACTCCTCTCCTCCATGGGTTAGTGTTTAGTTTTCACTCCTCTCCTCCAAGGGTTAGTGTTTAGTTTTCACTCCTCTCCTCTCCTCCAAGGGTTAGTGTTTAGTTTTCACTCCTCTCCTCCAAGGGTTAGGGTTTAGTTTTCACTCCTCTCCTCCAAGGGTTAGTGTTCAGTTTTCACTCCTCTCCTCCAAGGGTTAGGGTTTAGTTTTCACTCCTCTCCTCCAAGGGTTAGTGTTTAGTTTTCACTCCTCTCCTCCAAGGGTTAGTGTTTAGTTTTCACTCCTCTCCTCTCCTCCAAGGGTTAGTGTTTAGTTTTCACTCCTCTCCTCCAAGGGTTAGTGTTAAGTTTTCACTCCTCTCCTCTCCTCCAAGGGTTATTGTTTAGTTTTCACTCCTCTCGTCTCCTCCAAGGGTTAGTGTTTAGTTTTCACTCCTCTCCTCTCCTCCAAGGGTTAGTGTTTAGTTTTCACTCCTCTCCTCCAAGGGTTAGTGTTTAGTTTTCACTCCTCTCCTCTCCTCCAAGGGTTAGTGTTTAGTTTTCACTCCTCTCCTCTCCTCCAAGGGTTAGTGGTTAGTTTTCACTCCTCTCGTCTCCTCCAAGGGTTAGTGTTTAGTTTTCACTCCTCTCCTCTCCTCCAAGGGTTAGTGTTTAGTTTTCACTCCTCTCCTCTCCTCCAATGGTTAGTGTTTAGTTTTCACTCCTCTCCTCTCCTCCAAGGGTTAGTGTTTAGTTTTTACTCCTCTCCTCCAAGGGTTAGTTTTTAGTTTTCATTCCTCTCCTCCAAGGGTTAGTGTTTAGTTTTCACTCCTCTCCTCCAAGGGTTAGTGTTTAGTTTTCACTCCTCTCCTCTCCTCCAAGGGTTAGTGTTTAGTTTTCACTCCTCTCGTCTCCTCCAAGGGTTAGTGTTTAGTTTTCACTCCTCTCCTCCAAGGGTTAGGGTTTAGTTTTCACCCCTCTCCTCCAAGGGTTAGTGTTTAGTTTTCACTCCTCTCCTCCAAGGGTTAGTGTTTAGTTTTCACTCCTCTCCTCCAAGGGTTAGGGTTTAGTTTTCACTCCTCTCCTCCAAGGGTTAGTGTTTAGTTTTCACCCCTCTCCTCCAAGGGTTAGTGTTAAGTTTTCACTCCTCTCCTCTCCTCCAAGGGTTATTGTTTAGTTTTCACTCCTCTCGTCTCCTCCAAGGGTTAGTGTTTAGTTTTCACTCCTCTCCTCTCCTCCAAGGGTTAGTGTTTAGTTTTCACTCCTCTCCTCCAAGGGTTAGTGTTTAGTTTTCACTCCTCTCCTCTCCTCCAAGGGTTAGTGTTTAGTTTTCACTCCTCTCCTCTCCTCCAAGGGTTAGTGGTTAGTTTTCACTCCTCTCGTCTCCTCCAAGGGTTAGTGTTTAGTTTTCACTCCTCTCCTCTCCTCCAAGGGTTAGTGTTTAGTTTTCACTCCTCTCCTCTCCTCCAATGGTTAGTGTTTAGTTTTCACTCCTCTCCTCTCCTCCAAGGGTTAGTGTTTAGTTTTCACTCCTCTCCTCCAAGGGTTAGTGTTTAGTTTTCACTCCTCTCCTCCAAGGGTTAGTGTTTAGTTTTCACTCCTCTCCTCCAAGGGTTAGTGTTTAGTTTTCACTCCTCTCCTCTCCTCCAAAGGTTAGTGTTTAGTTTTCACTCCTCTCGTCTCCTCCAAGGGTTAGTGTTTAGTTTTCACTCCTCTCCTCCAAGGGTTAGGGTTTAGTTTTCACCCCTCTCCTCCAAGGGTTAGTGTTTAGTTTTCACTCCTCTCCTCCAAGGGTTAGTGTTTAGTTTTCACTCCTCTCCTCCAAGGGTTAGGGTTTAGTTTTCACTCCTCTCCTCCAAGGGTTAGTGTTTAGTTTTCACCCCTCTCCTCCAAGGGTTAGTGTTTAGTTTTCACTTCTCTCCTCCAAGGGTTAGTGTTTAGTTTTCACTCCTCTCCTCTCCTCCAAGGGTTAGTGTTTAGTTTTCACTCCTCTCCTCTCCTCCAAGGGTTAGTGTTTAGTTTTCACTCCTCTCCTCCAAGGGTTAGTGTTTAGTTTTCACTCCTCTCCTCCAAGGGTTAGTGTTTAGTTTTCACTCCTCTCCTCTCCTCCAAGGGTTAGTGTTTAGTTTTCACTCCTCTCCTCTCCTCCAAGGGTTAGTGTTTAGTTTTCACTCCTCTCCTCCAAGGGTTAGTGTTTAGTTTTCACTCCTCTCCTCCAAGGGTTAGTGTTTAGTTTTCACTCCTCTCCTCTCCTCCAAGGGTTAGTGTTTAGTTTTCACTCCTCTCCTCTCCTCCAAGGGTTAGTGTTTAGTTTTCACTCCTCTCTTCCAAGGGTTAGTGTTTAGTTTTCACTCCTCTCCTCCAAGGGTTAGTGTTTAGTTTTCACTCCTCTCCTCCAAGGGTTAGTGTTTAGTTTTCACTCCTCTCCTCCAAGGGTTAGTGTTTTTTTTTCACTCCTCTCCTCTCCTCCAAGGGTTAGTGTTTAGTTTTCACTCCTCTCCTCCAAGGGTTAGTGTTTAGTTTTCACTCCTCTCCTCCAAGGGTTCGGGTTTAGTTTTCACTCCTCTCCTCCAAGGGTTAGTGTTTAGTTTTCACTCCTCTCCTCTCCTCCAAGGGTTAGTGTTTAGTTTTCACTCCTCTCCTCCAAGGGTTAGGGTTTAGTTTTCACTCCTCTCCTCTCGTCCAAGGGTTAGTGTTTAGTTTTCACTCCTCTCCTCTCCTCCAAGGGTTAGTGTTTAGTTTTCACTCCTCTCCTCTCCTCCAAGGGTTAGTGTTTAGATTTCACTCCTCTCCTCCAAGGGTTAGTGTTTAGTTTTCACTCCTCTCCTCCAAGGGTTAGTGTTTAGTTTTCAATCCTCTCCTCCAAGGGTTAGTGTTTAGTTTTCACTCCTCTCCTCCAAGGGTTAGGGTTTAGTTTTCACTCCTCTCGTCTCCTCCAAGGGTTAGTGTTTAGTTTTCACTCCTCTCCTCCAAGGGTTAGTGTTTAGTTTTCACCCCTCTCCTCCAAGGGTTAGTGTTTAGTTTTCACTCCTCTCCTCCAAGGGTTAGTGTTTAGTTTTCACTCCTCTCCTCCAAGGGTTAGTGTTTTTTTTTCACTCCTCTCCTCTCCTCCAAGGGTTAGTGTTTAGTTTTCACTCCTCTCCTCCAAGGGTTAGTGTTTAGTTTTCACTCCTCTCCTCCAAGGGTTCGGGTTTAGTTTTCACTCCTCTCCTCCAAGGGTTAGTGTTTAGTTTTCACTCCTCTCCTCTCCTCCAAGGGTTAGTGTTTAGTTTTCACTCCTCTCCTCAAAGGGTTAGGGTTTAGTTTTCACTACTCTCCTCTCGTCCAAGGGTTAGTGTTTAGTTTTCACTCCTCTCCTCTCCTCCAAGGGTTAGTGTTTAGTTTTCACTCATCTCCTCTCCTCCAAGGGTTAGTGTTTAGTTTTCACTCCTCTCCTCCAAGGGTTAGTGTTTAGTTTTCACTCCTCTCCTCCAAGGGTTAGTGTTTAGTTTTCAATCCTCTCCTCCAAGGGTTAGTGTTTAGTTTTCACTCCTCTCCTCCAAGGGTTAGGGTTTAGTTTTCACTCCTCTCGTCTCCTCCAAGGGTTAGTGTTTAGTTTTCACTCCTCTCCTCCAAGGGTTAGTGTTTAGTTTTCACCCCTCTCATCCAAGGGTTAGTGTTTAGTTTTCACTTCTCTCCTCCAGGGGTTAGTGTTTAGTTTTCACTCCTCTCCTCCAAGGGTTAGTGTTTAGTTTTCACTCCTCTCCTCTCCTCCAAGGGTTAGGGTTTAGTTTTCACCCCTCTCCTCCAAGGGTTAGTGTTTAGTTTTCACTCCTCTCCTCCAAGGGTTAGGGTTTAGTTTTCACTCCTCTCCTCCAAGGGTTAGTGTTTAGTTTTCACTCCTCTCCTCTCCTCCAAGGGTTAGTGTTTAGTTTTCACTCCTCTCCTCCAAGGGTTAGGGTTTAGTTTTCACTCCTCTCCTCCAAGGGTTAGTGTTTAGTTTTCACTCCTCTCCTCTCCTCCAAGGGTTAGTGTTTAGTTTTCACTCCTCTCCTCTCCTCCAAGGGTTAGTGTTTAGTTTTCACTCCTCTCCTCCAAGGGTTAGTGTATAGTTTTCACTCCTCTCTTCCAAGGGTTAGTGTTTAGTTTTCACTCCTCTCCTCCAAGGGTTAGTGTTTAGTTTTCACTCCTCTCCTCCAAGGCTTAGTGTTTAGTTTTCACTCCTCTCCTCCAAGGGTTAGTGTTTTTTTTTCACTCCTCTCCTCTCCTCCAAGGGTTAGTGTTTAGTTTTCACTCCTCTCCTCCAAGGGTTAGTGTTTAGTTTTCACTCCTCTCCTCCAAGGGTTCGGGTTTAGTTTTCACTCCTCTCCTCCAAGGGTTAGTGTTTAGTTTTCACTCCTCTCCTCTCCTCCAAGGGTTAGTGTTTAGTTTTCACTCCTCTCCTCCAAGGGTTAGGGTTTAGTTTTCACTCCTCTCCTCTCGTCCAAGGGTTAGTGTTTAGTTTTCACTCCTCTCCTCTCCTCCAAGGGTTAGTGTTTAGTTTTCACTCCTCTCCTCTCCTCCAAGGGTTAGTGTTTAGTTTTCACTCCTCTCCTCCAAGGGTTAGTGTTTAGTTTTCACTCCTCTCCTCCAAGGGTTAGTGTTTAGTTTTCAATCCTCTCCTCCAAGGGTTAGTGTTTAGTTTTCACTCCTCTCCTCCAAGGGTTAGGGTTTAGTTTTCACTCCTCTCGTCTCCTCCAAGGGTTAGTGTTTAGTTTTCACTCCTCTCCTCCAAGGGTTAGTGTTTAGTTTTCACTCCTCTCCTCCAAGGGTTAGTGTTTAGTTTTCACTCCTCTCCTCCAAGGGTTAGTGTTTAGTTTTCACTCCTCTCCTCCAAGGGTTCGGGTTTAGTTTTCACTCCTCTCCTCCAAGGGTTAGTGTTTAGTTTTCACTCCTCTCCTCTCCTCCAAGGGTTAGTGTTTAGTTTTCACTCCTCTCCTCCAAGGGTTAGGGTTTAGTTTTCACTCCTCTCCTCTCGTCCAAGGGTTAGTGTTTAGTTTTCACTCCTCTCCTCTCCTCCAAGGGTTAGTGTTTAGTTTTCACTCCTCTCCTCTCCTCCAAGGGTTAGTGTTTAGTTTTCACTCCTCTCCTCCAAGGGTTAGTGTTTAGTTTTCACTCCTCTCCTCCAAGGGTTAGTGTTTAGTTTTCAATCCTCTCCTCCAAGGGTTAGTGTTTAGTTTTCACTCCTCTCCTCCAAGGGTTAGGGTTTAGTTTTCACTCCTCTCGTCTCCTCCAAGGGTTAGTGTTTAGTTTTCACTCCTCTCCTCCAAGGGTTAGTGTTTAGTTTTCACCCCTCTCCTCCAAGGGTTAGTGTTTAGTTTTCACTCCTCTCCTCCAAGGGTTAGTGTTTAGTTTTCACTCCTCTCCTCCAAGGGTTAGTGTTTTTTTTTCACTCCTCTCCTCTCCTCCAAGGGTTAGTGTTTAGTTTTCACTCCTCTCCTCCAAGGGTTAGTGTTTAGTTTTCACTCCTCTCCTCCAAGGGTTCGGGTTTAGTTTTCACTCCTCTCCTCCAAGGGTTAGTGTTTTTTTTTCACTCCTCTCCTCTCCTCCAAGGGTTAGTGTTTAGTTTTCACTCCTCTCCTCCAAGGGTTAGTGTTTAGTTTTCACTCATCTCCTCTCCTCCAAGGGTTAGTGTTTAGTTTTCACTCCTCTCCTCCAAGGGTTAGTGTTTAGTTTTCACTCCTCTCCTCCAAGGGTTAGTGTTTAGTTTTCAATCCTCTCCTCCAAGGGTTAGTGTTTAGTTTTCACTCCTCTCCTCCAAGGGTTAGGGTTTAGTTTTCACTCCTCTCGTCTCCTCCAAGGGTTAGTGTTTAGTTTTCACTCCTCTCCTCCAAGGGTTAGTGTTTAGTTTTCACCCCTCTCATCCAAGGGTTAGTGTTTAGTTTTCACTCCTCTCCTCCAGGGGTTAGTGTTTAGTTTTCACTCCTCTCCTCCAAGGGTTAGTGTTTAGTTTTCACTCCTCTCCTCTCCTCCAAGGGTTAGGGTTTAGTTTTCACCCCTCTCCTCCAAGGGTTAGTGTTTAGTTTTCACTCCTCTCCTCCAAGGGTTAGGGTTTAGTTTTCACTCCTCTCCTCCAAGGGTTAGTGTTTAGTTTTCACTCCTCTCCTCTCCTCCAAGGGTTAGTGTTTAGTTTTCACTCCTCTCCTCCAAGGGTTAGGGTTTAGTTTTCACTCCTCTCCTCCAAGGGTTAGTGTTTAGTTTTCACTCCTCTCCTCTCCTCCAAGGGTTAGTGTTTAGTTTTCACTCCTCTCCTCTCCTCCAAGGGTTAGTGTTTAGTTTTCACTCCTCTCCTCCAAGGGTTAGTGTTTAGTTTTCACTCCTCTCTTCCAAGGGTTAGTGTTTAGTTTTCACTCCTCTCCTCCAAGGGTTAGTGTTTAGTTTTCACTCCTCTCCTCCAAGGGTTAGTGTTTAGTTTTCACTCCTCTCCTCCAAGGGTTAGTGTTTTTTTTTCACTCCTCTCCTCTCCTCCAAGGGTTAGTGTTTAGTTTTCACTCCTCTCCTCCAAGGGTTAGTGTTTAGTTTTCACTCCTCTCCTCCAAGGGTTCGGGTTTAGTTTTCACTCCTCTCCTCCAAGGGTTAGTGTTTAGTTTTCACTCCTCTCCTCTCCTCCAAGGGTTAGTGTTTAGTTTTCACTCCTCTCCTCCAAGGGTTAGGGTTTAGTTTTCACTCCTCTCCTCTCGTCCAAGGGTTAGTGTTTAGTTTTCACTCCTCTCCTCTCCTCCAAGGGTTAGTGTTTAGTTTTCACTCCTCTCCTCTCCTCCAAGGGTTAGTGTTTAGTTTTCACTCCTCTCCTCCAAGGGTTAGTGTTTAGTTTTCACTCCTCTCCTCCAAGGGTTAGTGTTTAGTTTTCAATCCTCTCCTCCAAGGGTTAGTGTTTAGTTTTCACTCCTCTCCTCCAAGGGTTAGGGTTTAGTTTTCACTCCTCTCGTCTCCTCCAAGGGTTAGTGTTTAGTTTTCACTCCTCTCCTCCAAGGGTTAGTGTTTAGTTTTCACCCCTCTCCTCCAAGGGTTAGTGTTTAGTTTTCACTCCTCTCCTCCAAGGGTTAGTGTTTAGTTTTCACTCCTCTCCTCTCCTCCAAGGGTTAGGGTTTAGTTTTCACCCCTCTCCTCCAAGGGTTAGTGTTTAGTTTTCACTCCTCTCCTCCAAGGGTTAGGGTTTAGTTTTCACTCCTCTCCTCCAAGGGTTAGTGTTTAGTTTTCACTCCTCTCCTCTCCTCCAAGGGTTAGTGTTTAGTTTTCACTCCTCTCCTCCAAGGGTTAGGGTTTAGTTTTCACTCCTCTCCTCCAAGGGTTAGTGTTTAGTTTTCACTCCTCTCCTCTCCTCCAAGGGTTAGTGTTTAGTTTTCACTCCTCTCCTCTCCTCCAAGGGTTAGTGTTTAGTTTTCACTCCTCTCCTCCAAGGGTTAGTGTTTAGTTTTCACTCCTCTCTTCCAAGGGTTAGTGTTTAGTTTTCACTCCTCTCCTCCAAGGGTTAGTGTTTAGTTTTCACTCCTCTCCTCCAAGGGTTAGTGTTTAGTTTTCACTCCTCTCCTCCAAGGGTTAGTGTTTTTTTTTCACTCCTCTCCTCTCCTCCAAGGGTTAGTGTTTAGTTTTCACTCCTCTCCTCCAAGGGTTAGTGTTTAGTTTTCACTCCTCTCCTCCAAGGGTTCGGGTTTAGTTTTCACTCCTCTCCTCCAAGGGTTAGTGTTTAGTTTTCACTCCTCTCCTCTCCTCCAAGGGTTAGTGTTTAGTTTTCACTCCTCTCCTCCAAGGGTTAGGGTTTAGTTTTCACTCCTCTCCTCTCGTCCAAGGGTTAGTGTTTAGTTTTCACTCCTCTCCTCTCCTCCAAGGGTTAGTGTTTAGTTTTCACTCCTCTCCTCTCCTCCAAGGGTTAGTGTTTAGTTTTCACTCCTCTCCTCCAAGGGTTAGTGTTTAGTTTTCACTCCTCTCCTCCAAGGGTTAGTGTTTAGTTTTCAATCCTCTCCTCCAAGGGTTAGTGTTTAGTTTTCACTCCTCTCCTCCAAGGGTTAGGGTTTAGTTTTCACTCCTCTCGTCTCCTCCAAGGGTTAGTGTTTAGTTTTCACTCCTCTCCTCCAAGGGTTAGTGTTTAGTTTTCACCCCTCTCCTCCAAGGGTTAGTGTTTAGTTTTCACTCCTCTCCTCCAAGGGTTAGTGTTTAGTTTTCACTCCTCTCCTCCAAGGGTTAGTGTTTTTTTTTCACTCCTCTCCTCTCCTCCAAGGGTTAGTGTTTAGTTTTCACTCCTCTCCTCCAAGGGTTAGTGTTTAGTTTTCACTCCTCTCCTCCAAGGGTTCGGGTTTAGTTTTCACTCCTCTCCTCCAAGGGTTAGTGTTTAGTTTTCACTCCTCTCCTCTCCTCCAAGGGTTAGTGTTTAGTTTTCACTCCTCTCCTCAAAGGGTTAGGGTTTAGTTTTCACTACTCTCCTCTCGTCCAAGGGTTAGTGTTTCGTTTTCACTCCTCTCCTCTCCTCCAAGGGTTAGTGTTTAGTTTTCACTCATCTCCTCTCCTCCAAGGGTTAGTGTTTAGTTTTCACTCCTCTCCTCCAAGGGTTAGTGTTTAGTTTTCACTCCTCTCCTCCAAGGGTTAGTGTTTAGTTTTCACTCCTCTCCTCCAAGGGTTAGTGTTTAGTTTTCACTCCTCTCCTCCAAGGGTTAGGGTTTAGTTTTCACTCCTCTCGTCTCCTCCAAGGGTTAGTGTTTAGTTTTCACTCCTCTTCTCCAAGGGTTAGTGTTTAGTTTTCACCCCTCTTCTCCAAGGGTTAGTGTTTAGTTTTCACTCCTCTCCTCCAAGGGTTAGTGTTTAGTTTTCACTCCTCTCCTCCAAGGGTTAGTGTTTAGTTTTCACTCCTCTCCTCTCCTCCAAGGGTTAGGGTTTAGTTTTCACCCCTCTCCTCCAAGGGTTAGTGTTTAGTTTTCACTCCTCTCCTCCAAGGGTTAGGGTTTAGTTTTCACTCCTCTCCTCCAAGGGTTAGTGTTTAGTTTTCACTCCTCTCCTCTCCTCCAAGGGTTAGTGTTTAGTTTTCACTCCTCTCCTCCAAGGGTTAGGGTTTAGTTTTCACTCCTCTCCTCCAAGGGTTAGTGTTTAGTTTTCACTCCTCTCCTCTCCTCCAAGGGTTAGTGTTTAGTTTTCACTCCTCTCCTCTCCTCCAAGGGTTAGTGTTTAGTTTTCACTCCTCTCCTCCAAGGGTTAGTGTTTAGTTTTCACTCCTCTCCTCCAAGGGTTAGTGTTTAGTTTTCACTCCTCTCCTCCAAGGGTTAGTGTTTAGTTTTCACCCCTCTCCTCCAAGGGTTAGTGTTTAGTTTTCACTCCTCTCCTCCAAGGGTTAGTGTTTAGTTTTCACTCCTCTCCTCCAAGGGTTAGTGTTTAGTTTTCACTCCTCTCCTCTCCTCCAAGGGTTAGTGTTTAGTTTTCACTCCTCTCCTCCAAGGGTTAGGGTTTAGTTTTCACTCCTCTCCTCCAAGGGTTAGTGTTTAGTTTTCACTCCTCTCCTCCAAGGGTTAGGGTTTAGTTTTCACTCCTCTCCTCCAAGCGTTAGTGTTTAGTTTTCACTCCTCTCCTCTCCTCCAAGGGTTAGTGTTTAGTTTTCACTCCTCTCCTCTCCTCCAAGGGTTAGTGTTTAGTTTTCACTCCTCTCCTCCAAGGGTTAGTGTTTAGTTTTCACTCCTCTCCTCTCCTCCAAGGGTTAGTGTTTAGTTTTCACTCCTCTCCTCCAAGGGTTAGTGTTTAGTTCCTCTCCACAAGGGTTAGTGTTTAGTTTTCACTCCTCTCCTCTCCTCCAAGGGTTAGTGTTTAGTTTTCACTCCTCTCCTCTCCTCCAAGGGTTAGTGGTTAGTTTTCACTCCTCTCGTCTCCTCCAAGGGTTAGTGTTTCGTTTTCACTCCTCTCCTCTCCTCCAAGGGTTAGTGTTTAGTTTTCACTCCTCTCCTCTCCTCCAAGGGTTAGTGTTTAGTTTTCACTCCTCTCCTCTCCTCCAAGGGTTAGTGTTTAGTTTTCACTCCTCTCCTCCAAGGGTTAGTGTTTAGTTTTCACTCCTCTCCTCCAAGGGTTAGTGTTTAGTTTTCACTCCTCTCTTCCAAGGGTTAGTGTTTAGTTTTCACTCCTCTCCTCTCCTCCAAGGGTTAGTGTTTAGTTTTCACTCCTCTCGTCTCCTCCAAGGGTTAGTGTTTAGTTTTCACTCCTCTCCTCCAAGGGTTAGGGTTTAGTTTTCACCCCTCTCCTCCAAGGGTTAGTGTTTAGTTTTCACTCCTCTCCTCCAAGGGTTAGTGTTTAGTTTTCACTCCTCTCCTCCAAGGGTTAGGGTTTAGTTTTCACTCCTCTCCTCCAAGGGTTAGTGTTTAGTTTTCACTCCTCTCCTCTCCTCCAAGGGTTAGTGTTTAGTTTTCACTCCTCTCCTCTCCTCCAAGGGTTAGTGTTTAGTTTCCACTCCTCTCCTCTCCTCCAAGGGTTAGTGTTTAGTTTTCACTCCTCTCCTCCAAGGGTTAGTGTTTAGTTTTCACTCCTCTCCTCCAAGGGTTAGTGTTTAGTTTTCACTCCTCTCCTCCAAGGGTTAGTGTTTAGTTTTCACTCCTCTCCTCTCCTCCAAGGGTTAGTGTTTAGTTTTCACTCCTCTCCTCCAAGGGTTAGTGTTTAGTTTTCACCCCTCTCCTCCAAGGGTTAGTGTTTAGTTTTCACTCCTCTCCTCTCCTCCAAGGGTTAGTGTTTAGTTTTCACTCCTCTCCTCCAAGGGTTAGTGTTTAGTTTTCACTCCTCTCCTCCAAGAGTTAGTGTTTAGTTTTCACTCCTCTCCTCTCCTCCAAGGGTTAGTGTTTAGTTTTCACTCCTCTCCTCTCCTCCAAGGGTTAGTGTTTAGTTTTCACTCCTCTCCTCCAAGGGTTAGTGTTTAGTTTTCACTCCTCTCCTCCAAGGGTTAGTGTTTAGTTTTCACTCCTCTCCTCCAAGGGTTAGGGTTTAGTTTTCACTCCTCTCCTCTCCTCCAAGGGTTAGTGTTTAGTTTTCACTCCTCTCCTCCAAGGGTTAGTGTTAGGTTTTCACTCCTCTCCTCCAAGGGTTCGGGTTTAGTTTTCACTCCTCTCCTCCAAGGGTTAGTGTTTAGTTTTCACTCCTCTCCTCTCCTCCAAGGGTTAGTGTTTAGTTTTCACTCCTCTCCTCCAAGGGTTAGGGTTTAGTTTTCACTCCTCTCCTCTCCTCCAAGGGTTAGTGTTTAGTTTTCACTCCTCTCCTCTCCTCCAAGGGTTAGTGTTTAGTTTTCACTCCTCTCCTCTCCTCCAAGGGTTAGTGTTTAGTTTTCACTCCTCTCCTCTCCTCCAAGGGTTAGTGTTTAGTTTTCACTCCTCTCCTCTCCTCCAAGGGTTAGTGTTTAGTTTTCACTCCTCTCCTCTCCTCCAAGGGTTAGTGTTTAGTTTTCACTCCTCTCTTCCAAGGGTTAGGGTTTAGTTTTCACTCCTCTCCTCCAAGGGTTAGTGTTTAGTTTTCACTCCTCTCCTCTCCTCCAAGGGTTAGTGTTTAGTTTTCACTCCTCTCCTCTCCTCCAAGGGTTAGTGTTTAGTTTTCACTCCTCTCCTCTCCTCCATGGGTTAGTGTTTAGTTTTCACTCCTCTCCTCCAAGGGTTAGTGTTTAGTTTTCACTCCTCTCCTCCAAGGGTTAGTGTTTAGTTTTCACTCCTCTCCTCCAAGGGTTAGTGTTTAGTTTTCACTCCTCTCGTCTCCTCCAAGGGTTAGTGTTTAGTTTTCACTCCTCTCCTCCAAGGGTTAGGGTTTAGTTTTCACTCCTCTCCTCCAAGGGTTAGTGTTTAGTTTTCACTCCTCTCGTCTCCTCCAAGGGTTAGTGTTTAGTTTTCACTCCTCTCCTCCAAGGGTTAGGGTTTAGTTTTCACTCCTCTCGTCTCCTCCAAGGGTTAGTGTTTAGTTTTCACTCCTCTCCTCCAAGGGTTAGTGTTTAGTTTTCACTCCTCTCCTCCAAGGGTTAGTGTTTAGTTTTCACCCCTCTCCTCCAAGGGTTAGTGTTTAGTTTTCACTCCTCTCCTCCAAGGGTTAGTGTTTAGTTTTCACCCCTCTCCTCCAAGGGTTAGTGTTTAGTTTTCACTCCTCTCCTCCAAGGGTTAGTGTTTAGTTTTCACTCCTCTCCTCTCCTCCAAGGGTTAGTGTTTAGTTTTCACTCCTCTCCTCTCCTCCAAGGGTTAGTGTTTAGTTTTCACTCCTCTCCTCCAAGGGTTAGTGTTTAGTTTTCACTCCTCTCCTCCAAGGGTTAGTGTTTAGTTTTCACTCCTCTCCTCCAAGGGTTAGTGTTTAGTTTTCACTCCTCTCGTCTCCTCCAAGGGTTAGTGTTTAGTTTTCACTCCTCTCCTCCAAGGGTTAGGGTTTAGTTTTCACTCCTCTCCTCCAAGGGTTAGTGTTTAGTTTTCACTCCTCTCCTCCAAGGGTTAGTGTTTAGTTTTCACTCCTCTCCTTCAAGGGTTAGGGTTTAGTTTTCACTCCTCTCCTCTCCTCCAAGGGTTAGTGTTTAGTTTTCACTCCTCTCCTCCAAGGGTTAGTGTTTAGTTTTCACTCCTCTCCTCCAAGGGTTCGGGTTTAGTTTTCACTCCTCTCCTCCAAGGGTTAGTGTTTAGTTTTCACTCCTCTCCTCTCCTCCAAGGGTTAGTGTTTAGTTTTCACTCCTCTCCTCCAAGGGTTAGGGTTTAGTTTTCACTCCTCTCCTCTCCTCCAAGGGTTAGTGTTTAGTTTTCACTCCTCTCCTCTCCTCCAAGGGTTAGTGTTTAGTTTTCACTCCTCTCCTCTCCTCCAAGGGTTAGTGTTTAGTTTTCACTCCTCTCCTCCAAGGGTTAGTGTTTAGTTTTCACTCCTCTCATCTCCTCCAAGGGTTAGTGTTTAGTTTTCACTCCTCTCCTCTCCTCCAAGGGTTAGTGTTTAGTTTTCACTCCTCTCCTCTCCTCCAAGGGTTAGTGTTTAGTTTTCACTCCTCTCCTCTCCTCCAAGGGTTAGTGTTTAGTTTTCACTCCTCTCCTTCAAGGGTTAGGGTTTAGTTTTCACTCCTCTCCTCTCCTCCAAGGGTTAGTGTTTAGTTTTCACTCCTCTCCTCTCCTCCAAGGGTTAGTGTTTAGTTTTCACTCCTCTCCTCCAAGGGTTAGTGTTTAGTTTTCACTCCTCTCCTCCAAGGGTTAGTGTTTAGTTTTCACTCCTCTCGTCTCCTCCAAGGGTTAGTGTTTAGTTTTCACTCCTCTCCTCCAAGGGTTAGGGTTTAGTTTTCACTCCTCTCCTCCAAGGGTTAGTGTTTAGTTTTCACTCCTCTCGTCTCCTCCAAGGGTTAGTGTTTAGTTTTCACTCCTCTCCTCCAAGGGTTAGGGTTTAGTTTTCACTCCTCTCGTCTCCTCCAAGGGTTAGTGTTTAGTTTTCACTCCTCTCCTCCAAGGGTTAGTGTTTAGTTTTCACTCCTCTCCTCCAAGGGTTAGTGTTTAGTTTTCACCCCTCTCCTCCAAGGGTTAGTGTTTAGTTTTCACTCCTCTCCTCCAAGGGTTAGTGTTTAGTTTTCACCCCTCTCCTCCAAGGGTTAGTGTTTAGTTTTCACTCCTCTCCTCCAAGGGTTAGTGTTTAGTTTTCACTCCTCTCCTCCAAGGGTTAGTGTTTAGTTTTCACTCCTCTCCTCTCCTCCAAGGGTTAGTGTTTAGTTTTCACTCCTCTCCTCCAAGGGTTAGTGTTTAGTTTTCACTCCTCTCCTCCAAGGGTTAGTGTTTAGTTTTCACTCCTCTCCTCCAAGGGTTAGTGTTTAGTTTTCACTCCTCTCGTCTCCTCCAAGGGTTAGTGTTTAGTTTTCACTCCTCTCCTCCAAGGGTTAGGGTTTAGTTTTCACTCCTCTCCTCCAAGGGTTAGTGTTTAGTTTTCACTCCTCTCCTCCAAGGGTTAGTGTTTAGTTTTCACTCCTCTCCTCCAAGGGTTAGGGTTTAGTTTTCACTCCTCTCCTCTCCTCCAAGGGTTAGTGTTTAGTTTTCACTCCTCTCCTCCAAGGGTTAGTGTTTAGTTTTCACTCCTCTCCTCCAAGGGTTCGGGTTTAGTTTTCACTCCTCTCCTCCAAGGGTTAGTGTTTAGTTTTCACTCCTCTCCTCTCCTCCAAGGGTTAGTGTTTCGTTTTCACTCCTCTCCTCCAAGGGTTAGGGTTTAGTTTTCACTCCTCTCCTCTCCTCCAAGGGTTAGTGTTTAGTTTTCACTCCTCTCCTCTCCTCCAAGGGTTAGTGTTTAGTTTTCACTCCTCTCCTCTCCTCCAAGGGTTAGTGTTTAGTTTTCACTCCTCTCCTCCAAGGGTTAGTGTTTAGTTTTCACTCCTCTCCTCTCCTCCAAGGGTTAGTGTTTAGTTTTCACTCCTCTCCTCTCCTCCAAGGGTTAGTGTTTAGTTTTCACTCCTCTCCTCTCCTACAAGGGTTAGTGTTTGGTTTTCACTCCTCTCCTCTCCTCCAAGGGTTAGTGTTTAGTTTTCACTCCTCTCTTCCAATGGTTAGGGTTTAGTTTTCACGCCTCTCCTCCAAGGGTTAGTGTTTAGTTTTCACTCCTTTCCTCTCCTCCAAGGGTTAGTGTTTAGTTTTCACTCCTCTCCTCTCCTCCAAGGGTTAGTGTTTAGTTTTCACTCCTCTCCTCTCCTCCAAGGGTTAGTGTTTAGTTTTCACTCCTCTCCTCCAAGGGTTAGTGTTTAGTTTTCACTCCTCTCCTCCAAGGGTTAGTGTTTAGTTTTCACTCCTCTCCTCCAAGGGTTAGTGTTTAGTTTTCACTCCTCTCGTCTCCTCCAAGGGTTAGTGTTTAGTTTTCACTCCTCTCCTCCAAGGGTTAGGGTTTAGTTTTCACTCCTCTCCTCCAAGGGTTAGTGTTTAGTTTTCACTCCTCTCGTCTCCTCCAAGGGTTAGTGTTTAGTTTTCACTCCTCTCCTCCAAGGGTTAGGGTTTAGTTTTCACTCCTCTCGTCTCCTCCAAGGGTTAGTGTTTAGTTTTCACTCCTCTCCTCCAAGGGTTAGTGTTTAGTTTTCACTCCTCTCCTCCAAGGGTTAGTGTTTAGTTTTCACCCCTCTCCTCCAAGGGTTAGTGTTTAGTTTTCACTCCTCTCCTCCAAGGGTTAGTGTTTAGTTTTCACCCCTCTCCTCCAAGGGTTAGTGTTTAGTTTTCACTCCTCTCCTCCAAGGGTTAGTGTTTAGTTTTCACTCCTCTCCTCTCCTCCAAGGGTTAGTGTTTAGTTTTCACTCCTCTCCTCTCCTCCAAGGGTTAGTGTTTAGTTTTCACTCCTCTCCTCCAAGGGTTAGTGTTTAGTTTTCACTCCTCTCCTCCAAGGGTTAGTGTTTAGTTTTCACTCCTCTCCTCCAAGGGTTAGTGTTTAGTTTTCACTCCTCTCGTCTCCTCCAAGGGTTAGTGTTTAGTTTTCACTCCTCTCCTCCAAGGGTTAGGGTTTAGTTTTCACTCCTCTCGTCTCCTCCAAGGGTTAGTGTTTAGTTTTCACTCCTCTCCTCCAAGAGTTAGTGTTTAGTTTTCACTCCTCTCCTCCAGGGGTTAGTGTTTAGTTTTCACTCCTCTCCTCCAAGGGTTAGTGTTTAGTTTTCACTCCTCTCCTCCAAGGGTTAGTGTTTAGTTTTCACTCCTCTCCTCCAAGGGTTAGTGTTTAGTTTTCACTCCTCTCCTCTCCTCCAAGAGTTAGTGTTTAGTTTTCACTCCTCTCCTCTCCTCCAAGGGTTAGTGTTTAGTTTTCACTCCTCTCCTCCAAGGGTTAGTGTTTAGTTTTCACCCCTCTCCTCCAAGGGTTAGTGTTTAGTTTTCACTCCTCTCCTCTCCTCCAAGGGTTAGTGTTTAGTTTTCACTCCTCTCCTCCAAGGGTTAGTGTTTAGTTTTCACTCCTCTCCTCCAAGGGTTAGTGTTTAGTTTTCACTCCTCTCCTCTACTCCAAGGGTTAGTGTTTAGTTTTCACTCCTCTCCTCTCCTGCAAGGGTTAGTGTTTAGTTTTCACTCCTCTCCTCCAAGGGTTAGTGTTTAGTTTTCACTCCTCTCCTCCAAGGGTTAGTGTTTAGTTTTCACTCCTCTCCTCCAAGGGTTAGTGTTTAGTTTTCACTCCTCTCCTCCAAGGGTTAGGGTTTAGTTTTCACTCCTCTCCTCTCCTCCAAGGGTTAGTGTTTAGTTTTCACTCCTCTCCTCTCTTCCAAGGGTTAGTGTTTAGTTTTCACTCCTCTCCTCCAAGGGTTAGGGTTTAGTTTTCACTCCTCTCCTCTCCTCCAAGGGTTAGTGTTTAGTTTTCACTCCTCTCCTCTCCTCCAAGGGTTAGTGTTTAGTTTTCACTCCTCTCCTCTCCTCCAAGGGTTAGTGTTTAGTTTTCACTCCTCTCCTCCAAGGGTTAGTGTTTAGTTTTCACTCCTCTCCTCCAAGGGTTAGTGTTTAGTTTTCACTCCTCTCCTCCAAGGGTTAGTGTTTAGTTTTCACTCCTCTCCTCTCCTCCAAGGGTTAGTGTTTAGTTTTCACTCCTCTCCTCTCCTCCAAGGGTTAGTGTTTAGTTTTCACTCCTCTCCTCTCCTACAAGGGTTAGTGTTTAGTTTTCACTCCTCTCCTCTCCTCCAAGGGTTAGTGTTTAGTTTTCACTCCTCTCTTCCAATGGTTAGGGTTTAGTTTTCACTCCTCTCCTCCAAGGGTTAGTGTTTAGTTTTCACTCCTCTCCTCTCCTCCAAGGGTTAGTGTTTAGTTTTCACTCCTCTCCTCTCCTCCAAGGGTTAGTGTTTAGTTTTCACTCCTCTCCTCTCCTCCAAGGGTTAGTGTTTAGTTTTCACTCCTCTCCTCCAAGGGTTAGTGTTTAGTTTTCACTCCTCTCCTCCAAGGGTTAGTGTTTAGTTTTCACTCCTCTCCTCCAAGGGTTAGTGTTTAGTTTTCACTCCTCTCGTCTCCTCCAAGGGTTAGTGTTTAGTTTTCACTCCTCTCCTCCAAGGGTTAGGGTTTAGTTTTCACTCCTCTCCTCCAAGGGTTAGTGTTTAGTTTTCACTCCTCTCGTCTCCTCCAAGGGTTAGTGTTTAGTTTTCACTCCTCTCCTCCAAGGGTTAGGGTTTAGTTTTCACTCCTCTCGTCTCCTCCAAGGGTTAGGGTTTAGTTTTCACTCCTCTCCTCCAAGGGTTAGTGTTTAGTTTTCACTCCTCTCCTCCAAGGGTTAGTGTTTAGTTTTCACTCCTCTCCTCCAAGGGTTAGTGTTTAGTTTTCACCCCTCTCCTCCAAGGGTTAGTGTTTAGTTTTCACTCCTCTCCTCCAAGGGTTAGTGTTTAGTTTTCACCCCTCTCCTCCAAGGGTTAGTGTTTAGTTTTCACTCCTCTCCTCCAAGGGTTAGTGTTTAGTTTTCACTCCTCTCCTCTCCTCCAAGGGTTAGTGTTTAGTTTTCACTCCTCTCCTCTCCTCCAAGGGTTAGTGTTTAGTTTTCACTCCTCTCCTCCAAGGGTTAGTGTTTAGTTTTCACTCCTCTCCTCCAAGGGTTAGTGTTTAGTTTTCACTCCTCTCCTCCAAGGGTTAGTGTTTAGTTTTCACTCCTCTCGTCTCCTCCAAGGGTTAGTGTTTAGTTTTCACTCCTCTCCTCCAAGGGTTAGGGTTTAGTTTTCACTCCTCTCCTCCAAGGGTTAGTGTTTAGTTTTCACTCCTCTCGTCTCCTCCAAGGGTTAGTGTTTAGTTTTCACTCCTCTCCTCCAAGGGTTAGGGTTTAGTTTTCACTCCTCTCGTCTCCTCCAAGGGTTAGTGTTTAGTTTTCACTCCTCTCCTCCAAGGGTTAGTGTTTAGTTTTCACTCCTCTCCTCCAGGGGTTAGTGTTTAGTTTTCACTCCTCTCCTCCAAGGGTTAGTGTTTAGTTTTCACTCCTCTCCTCCAAGGGTTAGTGTTTAGTTTTCACTCCTCTCCTCCAAGGGTTAGTGTTTAGTTTTCACTCCTCTCCTCTCCTCCAAGAGTTAGTGTTTAGTTTTCACTCCTCTCCTCTCCTCCAAGGGTTAGTGTTTAGTTTTCACTCCTCTCCTCCAAGGGTTAGTGTTTAGTTTTCACCCCTCTCCTCCAAGGGTTAGTGTTTAGTTTTCACTCCTCTCCTCTCCTCCAAGGGTTAGTGTTTAGTTTTCACTCCTCTCCTCCAAGGGTTAGTGTTTAGTTTTCACTCCTCTCCTCCAAGGGTTAGTGTTTAGTTTTCACTCCTCTCCTCTCCTCCAAGGGTTAGTGTTTAGTTTTCACTCCTCTCCTCTCCTGCAAGGGTTAGTGTTTAGTTTTCACTCCTCTCCTCCAAGGGTTAGTGTTTAGTTTTCACTCCTCTCCTCCAAGGGTTAGTGTTTAGTTTTCACTCCTCTCCTCCAAGGGTTAGTGTTTAGTTTTCACTCCTCTCCTCCAAGGGTTAGGGTTTAGTTTTCACTCCTCTCCTCTCCTCCAAGGGTTAGTGTTTAGTTTTCACTCCTCTCCTCTCTTCCAAGGGTTAGTGTTTAGTTTTCACTCCTCTCCTCCAAGGGTTAGGGTTTAGTTTTCACTCCTCTCCTCTCCTCCAAGGGTTAGTGTTTAGTTTTCACTCCTCTCCTCTCCACCAAGGGTTAGTGTTTAGTTTTCACTCCTCTCCTCTCCTCCAAGGGTTAGTGTTTAGTTTTCACTCCTCTCCTCCAAGGGTTAGTGTTTAGTTTTCACTCCTCTCCTCTCCTCCAAGGGTTAGTGTTTAGTTTTCACTCCTCTCCTCTCCTCCAAGGGTTAGTGTTTAGTTTTCACTCCTCTCCTCTCCTCCAAGGGTTAGTGTTTAGTTATCACTCCTCTCCTCTCCTCCAAGGGTTAGTGTTTAGTTTTCACTCCTCTCCTCTCCTCCAAGGGTTGTTGTTTAGTTTTCACTCCTCTCGTCTCCTCCAAGGGTTAGTGTTTAGTTTTCACTCCTCTCCTCTCCTCCAAGGGTTAGTGTTTAGTTTTCACTCCTCTCCTCCAAGGGTTAGTGTTTAGTTTTCACTCCTCTCCTCTCCTCCAAGGGTTAGTGTTTAGTTTTCACTCCTCTCCTCTCCTCCAAGGGTTAGTGTTTAGTTTTCACTCCTCTCCTCCAAGGGTTAGTGTTTAGTTTTCACTCCTCTCCTCCAAGGGTTAGTGTTTAGTTTTCACTCCTCTCCTCCAAGGGTTAGTGTTTAGTTTTCACTCCTCTCCTCCAAGGGTTAGTGTTTAGTTTTCACTCCTCTCCTCTCCTCCAAGGGTTAGTGTTTAGTTTTCACTCCTCTCCTCCAAGGGTTAGTGTTTAGTTTTCACTCCTCTCCTCCAAGGGTTAGGGTTTAGTTTTCACTCCTCTCCTCTCCTCCAAGGGTTAGTGTTTAGTTTTCACTCCTCTCCTCCAAGGGTTAGTGTTTAGTTTTCACTCCTCTCCTCTCCTCCAAGGGTTAGTGTTTAGTTTTCACTCCTCTCCTCCAGGGGTTAGTGTTTAGTTTTCACTCCTCTCCTCCAAGGGTTAGTGTTTAGTTTTCACTCCTCTCCTCCAAGGGTTAGTGTTTAGTTTTCACTCCTCTCCTCCAAGGGTTAGTGTTTAGTTTTCACTCCTCTCCTCCAAGGGTTAGTGTTTAGTTTGCACTCCTCTCGTCTCCTCCAAGGGTTAGTGTTTAGTTTTCACTCCTCTCCTCCAAGGGTTAGGGTTTAGTTTTCACTCCTCTCCTCCAAGGGTTAGTGTTTAGTTTTCACTCCTCTCGTCTCCTCCAAGGGTTAGTGTTTAGTTTTCACTCCTCTCCTCCAAGGGTTAGGGTTTAGTTTTCACTCCTCTCATCTCCTCCAAGGGTTAGTGTTTAGTTTTCACTCCTCTCCTCCAAGGGTTAGTGTTTAGTTTTCACCCCTCTCCTCCAGGGGTTAGTGTTTAGTTTTCACTCCTCTCCTCCAAGGGTTAGTGTTTAGTTTTCACTCCTCTCCTCCAAGGGTTAGTGTTTAGTTTTCACTCCTCTCCTCCAAGGGTTAGTGTTTAGTTTTCACTCCTCTCCTCTCCTCCAAGGGTTAGTGTTTAGTTTTCACTCCTCTCCTCCAAGGGTTAGTGTTTAGTTTTCACTCCTCTCCTCCAAGGGTTAGTGTTTAGTTTTCACTCCTGTCCTCCAAGGGTTAGTGTTTAGTTTTCACTCCTCTCCTCCAAGGGTTATTGTTTAGTTTTCACTCCTCTCCTCCAAGGGTTAGGGTTTAGTTTTCACTCCTCTCCTCCAAGGGTTAGTGTTTAGTTTTCACTCCTCTCCTCCAAGGGCGAGTTGACTGAAAACAAATATCAGAAATATGGCTTGCTTTGCATTTCAGTTCTGAATGTCAATTCTTTACAACATTCAACTGCCTGAGTCAATCTATTCCTATTCAGGTTCTAATGATGATTTACTTAGCCTTTGAACTTACACTAAATAACTTTATTTTCCAGACAGAAACATAAATCATTCAAAGTTATCTTTTATCTCCTTGCCGGACATTTACTATGACGAGGTCAGTCTCTCTCTATTGGTCCGTAATGAAGATACATGCAAAATCATTGGGTCAAGAAGGTGATTGTCAAATTATTTTTTCCTGTGGAAGATGTAGTAGGGAAGATTTGACCGAGCTGCCGCTGTGACAGTCCTCCACATAGGGGTGGGTGGTGGGTGGAAGCTGCTGCTAGCTGGTAGAAGGAGAGGGTGGCGGGGGGATGGACGGATGAGGAAGCGGGATAGAGGGGGGATGGAGGGTGTCAAGGCAGAATTACTCCTCATTACAGGGGTGAGAGAGCCAGTAAATCAAATGCCACTGCAGCCGCAACGTTCCCCCATCATCAGTCAAAATCCCACCCTTAACACATACTTGTGCTACATGACTGCTTGCTAGACTTCTACTAAAAAGAGACTTTGTCTGTCCCCGCCAAGCTTATGAACAGGGCCAGCCTGACTAATTCTGTAGATGTGTGGCCGACTGACGCAGAGGAGCAGAGGAAACCACCTCTAATGGACAACCCTTAGTTGGATTTGGAACGGCTTGATTGGGGATTTCTCAAGCCAACCGTTTCATATTGGATATCATGAATGGTGTATGGACAACAATACCCAGACATTGTCCAGACACAGATGTTGTTGCTTTGATTAAGAAAGTGGCAGTCCCTGCATGCTGCCGGCCATGTCCTCGACATCCACCACATCCTCCACGTCCCCCACGTCCTCCACATCCTCCACTTCCTCCACATCCTCCACTTCCTCCACGTCCTCCACATCCTCCACGTCCTCCACATCCTCCACTTCCTCCACATCATCCACGTCCCCCACTTCCTCCACTTCCTCCACGTCCTCCACGTCCTCCACGTCCTCCACATCCTCCTCTTCCTCCACATCCTCCACTTCCTCCACTCCCTCCACATCCTCCACATCCTCCACTTCCTCCACTTCCTCCACGTCCTCCACGTCCTCCACATCCTCCACTTCCTCCACGTCCTCCACGTCCTCCACATCCACCACTTCCTCCACGTCCTCCACATCCTCCACTTCCTCCACTTCCTACACTTCCTCCACATCCTCCACATCCTCCACTTCCTCCACGTCCTCCACGTCCTCCACGTCCTCCACTTTCTTCCACGCCCTCCACGTACTCCACTTCCTCCACATCCTCCACTTCCTCCACGTCCTCCACGTCCTCCACTTCCTCCACTTCCTCCACGTCCTCCATATCCTCCACTTCCTCCACTTCCTCCACGCCGTCCACGTCCTCCACGTCCTCCACTTCCTCCACTTCCTCCACGTCCTCCACGTCCTCCACGTCCTTCACTTCCTCCACATCCTCACAACACAAAACGGCATGTTGCAACACCTTGACATTGTCGTGGTACGCAGTGAAAAACGATGTCTCAGTTCATTAGGCCCTGCTCCGTCCCATTATGCATCCGCGCCGTGTTGTGCCGTGCTACCTGCAAGCCTCATTGCCGTTTATTTCACATCCGGCCAGATGAAACGGCTGATATTAACAATCTGCTACCCTACCACCTTGATTTGTCCCTTTCTCTGTGTAGGGTCTCAAATGGAATCCTATTCCCTATGGACTCTGGTCAAAAGTAGTGCACTATATAGGGAATAGGGTACCATTTGGTTTGGACACTCTGTCTCATATCAACCCAGCATACAATGGCAACCTGGCAGCATCCAGCATCCCACCACAACCATTTGTTATTGTGTGTCACGTTTCAGGAGGCAATTAATGAGTTGTAGCAGAAGCTTTGTGGTACGGGTAATTTGAGCCATCAGTTTCATTTGTTATTTACAATTGCCAATTAAGAGCTAAACCTGCAGTGTCTGGTCTCCCAGCCAGTCACCAATTACTCTACAGCCCACCTCTGTGACCTTCTGGCTGGGAGGGAAAGGAGAGCTAGGGGACGAGACACGCATGCGTCCATCAGGATGTTAGTCGTCCAAGCCATCTGCTGCTGTCTACTTCTCTCTTACTAGCAGTCCTGGGTTCAAATACTATTTGAAATCCTTTCAAACACTTTAGCCTGGGCTTGATTGAGCCAAATGGAAACAGTGATCTAGTCCATTTGTCACTCCAGGCAGACAGTTAAAGGATTTGAAAAAAATGAAAATACTATTTGAACCCAGGTCTGCCTGCCTGACAAGACAAGATGAGAGTGCGTAGTCGGTCCTCTGGCTCTGCCAACACCACCAGACTAATAGCAATGGTCTCCGTGAGCTTAAACTTCTACCAGGGATTAAATTCCTCCTCTTTGATTTCCTTCAGTTTTCTTTTACTCAGAGTAATTTCCCCTCAGAATAAAACAAGGAAGGAAGTGAGCTTGTTGACCTTAAAGGATCAGGAATTGAAATGTACTTCGCCGGGTGCCCCAACACACACAAATTAACAGTGGGACTCGAGATTTCAATTCTTCGTCAGGGTCCTGAGAACAAAATAAACGGCGTCTTATGTCCCCCTAACTAAACTTTACAACTGTAAAAACTAAATATATGCAACTTAAACCAAAGCAGTACTATTGTGATCGGAATGAAATAGCCATAATTAGAATAGGTTCAAGTTCAGGGTCCCCTCCATTGGCTGGATACATGGAGGCTTTCAAACGTCAGAAAAACATGAAGACATACAAACCTTCTGTGATGTTGCTTTTAAAGACATAGTTTTCATACTATGGAAATTACCTTGTGGGGGTGGTGGAGATGTTTATTGATTCTTAATAAACCATTGTCAAAATACACGCAGAGCTCTGCTCATGAGCAAATGTGTAGGAAGGTTTATACTTCCAGGGAGGTTATCGTACATATGAGACATTGGAGACCTCTATGGCCCCTGTGGTGGAAATAAAATATATATTCAGATGGAAGCAGCATGTCCAGGTTCTGTAGTACGCTGGCAAGAAAATACCACCCAAGGTTGTCTTGTGTCTAACTGGTGATTGAAACATGCTCTCATCTTCCTCTATCGTTGTGTCCTCCTCTGTTTCTAGGTTATTCATAACTTCTATTGGGGATGTAGGTTGTCAATAGCAACTGCTCAAATTAAGGAGGATGCTTCTGAACCTTTAATATATGTACAGTGGCAAGAACAAATATGTGAAGCCTTTGGAAATACCAGGATTTCTGCATAAATTGGTCCTAAATTCTGATCTGGTCTTCATCTAGGTCACAACAATAGACAAACACGGTCTGCTTAAACTAATAACACACAAATAATTATACGTTTCCATGTGTTTATTGAACACACCGTGTAAACATTCACTGCGTAGAGTGGCTAAAGTATGTGAACGCTTGAATTTAATAACTGGTTGACCCTCCTTTGGCAGTAATAACCTCAACCAAATGTTTTCTGTAGTTACGGATCAGACCTGCACAACGGTCAGGAGGAATTTTGTACCATTTCCTCTTTACAAAACTACACAATATTCTTGGGATGTCTGGTGTGAACTGCTCTCTTGAGGTCATGCCACAGCATCTCAGTCGGGTTGAGGCGTATTTTCTTCTATTGAAGCCATTCTGTTCTTTGGGTAATTGTTGTTCTGTTGCATCACCCAACTTCTGTTGAGCTTCAATTGGCGGACAGACAGCCTTACATTCCCCTGCAAAATGTCTTGATAAACTTGGGAATTCATTTTTCCATCGATGATAGCATGCTGTCCAGGCCCTGAGGCAGCAAAACAGCCCCAAACCATGATGCTCCCTCCACCATACTTTACAGTTGGGATGAGGTTTTGATGTCGGTGCTGTGTCTTTTTTCCCCACACATAGTGTTGTGTGTTTCTTCCAAACAACTCAACAGTAGTTTCATCTGTCCACAGAATATTTTACCAGTAGCGCTGTGGAACATTCAGGTGCACTTTTGCAAACTTCAGACATGCAGCAATGTATTTTTTTGGACAGCAGTGGCTTCTTCCGTGGTGTCGTCCCATGAACACCATTCTTGTTTAGTGTTTTACGTATCGTAGCCTTGTCAACAGAGATGGTAGAATTTTCCAGAGATTTCTGTAAGTCTTTAGCTGACACTAGGATTCTTCTTAACCTCATTGAGCATTCTGCGCTGTGCTCTTGCAGTCATCTTTGCAGGATGGCAACTCCTAGGAAGAGTAGAAACAGTGCTGAACTTTCTCCATTTATAGACAATTTGTGTTATCGTGGATTGATGAACATCAAGGCTTTTAGAGATACTTTGTTACCCTTTCCAGCTTTATGCAAGTCAACAATTGTATTCTTAGTTCTTCTGAGATCTCTTTTGTTCGAGGCATGATTCACATCAGGCAATGCTTTTTGTGAAAAGCAAACTCAAATTTTGTGAGTTTTTTATAGAGCAAGGCAGTTCTAACCAACATCTCCAGTCTCGTCTCATTGATTGGTCTCCATGTTAGCTAACTCCTGACTCCAATTAGCTTTTGGAGAAGTCATTAGGCTAGGGGTTCACTAACTTTTTCCAACCTACACTGTGAATGTTTAAATGATCTATTCAATGTAGACAAGAACAATACATTAATTTGTGTGTTATTAGTTTAAGCACACTATGTATGGCTCTTGTTGTGTCTTAGATGAAGATCAGATCAAATCTGATGACCAATTCACGCAGAAATCTAGGTAATTCCAAAGGGTTCACATATTCTTTCTTGCCACTGTATAAAGCAGTATAGAGCACTAACTTGTCAGTGATTAACAAGTAAAGTGTGTAGATTGATGAGGGAAAAAAACGATTGAATCCATTTTAGAATAAGGCTGTAACGTAACAAAATGTAACAAAATGTAGAACAAGTCAAGGGGTCTGAATACTTTCCAAATGCACTGTATATCTATCTCTCATATTAAAACAAACAACTATGTTTTAGGTGAGAAATAGGCACTGGTCTGAAGCTGAAAAATAAAGAATATTCACTGGAATATATTCTCGATGATCCAAACTGGTGAGTTTTTCTGATGCTAGCAAGCATGTATTTGCACACTGCACTGTTTTCTTAGCTACAGTTTGAGTTGTGTTCTGACTGACAGTGAAAGATGGCTAGCTTTTAGTAGTTTGGAATACAAGGCCCTCCTCCGCCCTCCCTTTGGCTAATCAGATCATGCCTCCATTCTGATCCTCCCCTCCTACAGGCAGAAACTTAAACAGGATATACCTGTGGTTGGGACTGTTCAATGTTGGTCAATCTATGTTTCAAGATTGTTTTGATTATGCAGACTGGTATATGTTCCAGGTTGCCTCTGAGAATATCATTGGTGTGTACATTGACTCAGTGACTGAGCTCATCAGGAAGTGCATAGACGATGTTGTTCCCACTGTGATGATAAGAACATTTTGCTTTTGCGCAGAACTGAAAGTGTGAACCACCACATTTAACCACAGCAAGGTGACTGGGAACATGGGCGAGTAAAACAGTCCAGCAATGCCCTCCATAAGGCAATAAAACAGTCCAGCAATGCCCTCCATAAGGCAGTAAAACAGTACAGCAATGCCCTCCATAAGGCAGTAAAACAGTCCAGCAATGCCCTCCATAAGGCAGTAAAACAGTACAGCAATGCCCTCCATAAGGCAGTAAAACAGTCCAGCAATGCCCTCCATAAGGCAGTAAAACAGTCCAGCAATGCCCTCCATAAGGCAGTAAAACAGTCCAGCAATGCCCTCCATAAGGCAATAAAACAGTCCAGCAATGCCCTCCATAAGGCAATAAAACAGTCCAGCAATGCCCTCCATAAGGCAATAAAACAGTCCAGCAATGCCCTCCATAAGGCAGTAAAACAGTACAGCAATGCCCTCCATAAGGCAGTAAAACAGTCCAGCAATGCCCTCCATAAGGCAGTAAAACAGTACAGCAATGCCCTCCATAAGGCAGTAAAACAGTCCAGCAATGCCCTCCATAAGGCAGTAAAACAGTCCAGCAATGCCCTCCATAAGGCAGTAAAACAGTCCAGCAATGCCCTCCATAAGGCAATAAAACAGTCCAGCAATGCCCTCCATAAGGCAATAAAACAGTCCAGCAATGCCCTCCATAAGGCAATAAAACAGTCCAGCAATGCCCTCCATAAGGCAATAAAACAGTCCAGCAATGCCCTCCATAAGGCAATAAAACAGTCCAGCAATGCCCTCCATAAGGCAATAAAACAGGCAAAATGACAGCGCATGGACAAAGTGGAGTCGCAATTCAACGGCTCATACCTAAGACGTATGTGTCAGTCACTACAGACAATCACAGATCATAAAGGGAAAACCAATCAGGTTTTGCGGCCGGAGTATGTTTCTATGTTTTGGTTGGTCAGGGTGTGATCTGAGTGGGCATTCTATGTTGGATGTCTTGTTTGTCTATTTCTATGTCTGGCCTGATATGGTTCTCAATCAGAGGCAGGTGTTAGTCATTGTCTCTGATTGGGAACCATATTTAGGTAGCCTGGGTTTCACTGTGTGTTTGTGGGTGATTGTTCCTGTCTCTGTGTTTGCACCAGATAGGACTGTTTAGGTTTTCACTTGTTTTGTTTAGTCTGTTCATGTCTTTATTAAAAACATGAATAACCACCACGCCGCATTTTGGTCCGCCTCTCCTTCACCACAGGAAAACCCTTACAGAATTGTAC